>NC_133044.1:2665625-3278750 GCF_048771995.1 Taeniopygia guttata | reverse complement strand
GAAAGTGGTGTAAGATGTGAGGTTAAGATCTGTCTTCTGCAGTGGGAGCAGTCCAAAGTAACCTCAGCACTGCAGTCAGCTGTGGCAAAGTGTTCCTTAGCATTTATTCTAGGAGAATGAATAAAAATGAATATAATAAAACACAAAATACTTGAAAAATGTGCTGTTTATAATAAATCAGCTTCTCAACAGCCCCCTTAGCTGCAGATAAGCCATGTGAAAAATATTCTGAGCTATACATGGCAGAGGGGCAAATTCATGTAGTCTGGGGCCAACAACTGTATTTAGTTTTACTCTTCTTAAAAAAAATAAAATAAACCAGGATAAATTGCACCAGCAACTTCATGATGATTTCTTCCAATTCAGTGCTACCACCTGCCAAGACCCTGAGCTGAGGAGTGCCAGGAAGAAGCTGAAGAGGAACCTGTTCCGGGCAGTGTCCGAGGGGAACGCGGAGGAGCTGCAGCGGCTGCTGGCCGAGCTGAGGGAGCGCTCGGGCGCCTGCACCTCCCTGCCCGTGCCAGGTGAGCCCTGAGGCACCCAGGCTGTGCCTCACCTCTTGGATTTTATGCTTTTCACATTCTCTGCTGCTTTAGTCTGCATTTCTGAGCTTCGTATTAGGGGATGCTGAGCTCTCTGCACAGAACAGGGAGACAAAACAACTCCTTCTCCAGCTGGGGACCAAGGACAAGTGATCCAAATCTCTGCCCAAGAGCACCCCAGGCTGTAATTGGACAATTAACTCCAATATGCAAATGGAGACCTTGTGTCCATTTTGTGACCATTTTGGTTCATCTTGGCTGTAGCCCTGGCTGGGCTCTTGTGCTGCCCAAGGTGGATCCATTGAGGACTTCTAAGAAATCCCTGCTTTATTGTTTAACTCTGTCCAGCCTCCGTTTTAGGTCAGCCTTCTCAAGGCATCAGGGGTGGGCTGCCAGCTCTTCTGGCAGCTCAGGTGCAGCCTAAACCTGTGAATTATCTTTATTTCCCTGTGAATTATCTTTATTTCCCTGTGAATTATCTTTATTTCCCTGAGAATTTGGCAGTTATTGCACCAGGATGTCCAACAGGAACACCAAGTTTGCTTTGGTGCTCAAGAACAAAGTGAACAGGATGGAATCATGGTTTGGCACATAGTTTTTGTTCTTCTGTATCCTCAGGTTTCATGCTAAATGAACAGAAGTTTCGTAAATAACAATGATCTAAACTCAAAATTCACTCTTGTAGATTACCTGATGAAGAAGTTCACAGCTTCAGACACTGGCAAAACTTGTCTGATGAAAGCTCTGCTGAACATCAACCAGAACACAAATGAGATAGTGAACATGCTCCTGTCCTTTGCAGAGGAAAATGGCATTTTGGAGAGATTCATCAATGCAGCATACACAGAAGAGGCATATAAAGGTATTGCCATCTGATAGCTGTTTTAGTTATATGGTTAAACATAACCTCTATAAAATAATGATGGTTTAAATCCCTTGAACTAACTTTTATTCATTATCACTGGTGCCATCTTTTGTGAAAAATCATTTATGTTTCAGAGTGTGCTTGAGGGACTCAGCCCTAAATTCCTGTGTCTGCTTTTTCAGGCCAGACAGCTCTAAATATTGCCATTGAGAGGAGACAGTATGAAATCACCCAGAGCCTCATAGAGAAAGGAGCTGATGTCAATGCTCATGCCCAGGGTATTTTCTTTAATCCCAAACACAAGCATGAAGGCTTTTATTTTGGTAAGTGGAATTGAGATTTTTCTGGAAAAGTTAAGAAGGAATACCCAAAACTTCCATAAAACAGGAGCTTAATCCAGTACAATCGATATATAAATGTGCTTTCACATATTAAGATATTTAACACAATATTTTCTATTCTGATTTGAATGCTTGGAATAAGCCATGACCACTTGCTGCATTTTGTAATTCTGCAGGTGAGACTGCCCTGGCTTTGGCAGCATGTACCAACCAGCCAGACATAATTGAGCTGTTAATGGACAATGCCAGGACCAATATTTCCTCTCAGGATTCCAGAGGAAACAACATCCTCCATGCATTAGTGACCGTGGCAGAGGACTCCAAAACACAGAATGACTTTGTGATCAGAATGTATGACATGATCCTGCTGAAAAGTAAAGACAGAACTCTGGAAACAACCAAGAATAAGGAGGGTTTGACACCACTGCAATTAGCTGCAAAAACTGGGAAATTAGAGGTGGGTGTGATTCAGTAGCATCTAGGAGAAAATTGTGCTCTGGCACATCTCTTTCCAGGTTGGTTATGCTGTTTTGTATCAGTATTAGTGAGCTAATGTTGTTCAAAACACAAGTATTTCCATTGCAGTGTTGTTTTAATGCTTCAGTACAAACGACACAAGCTGTTTAGAACCAGGCTTCTGTTGCAGAGAAATTTTGCATTTACCACCAGACAATTTCAGAAATCTCACTAGAACTGCTCTGTTGTACTGCTGTACAGTTTGGTTTGCATAAATCAACTGTAGTGTAAAGAATTGGCAGTGGGATGATTTAGAAAGGAATTAAGTCCTTAAGGAAGGCATAAATGAACACATGGAAAATTGTGCTTTCGTCCTTTAGAAAAATATCTTTGACAGAAAATCTGAAGGTATAAAAACCACTAAACTTATTTCTTAGAGGTTTTTCACCTCCAGCACCCCTCACTGAATAACAAAATTACAAATACATTAAATTGAACAACTGTACAAAGTGTTAAAGATAAAAGGTGGGAGTTTGGCCAAGTGTATTCATGTGCTTCTCCTTTCCCATGAACAGCACAGCTGCTGACAAATGATCTGTTCATGTTTTAGATTCTGAAGTACATCCTGAGCAGAGAGATCAGAGAGAAGCCAAACAGGAGCCTGTCAAGAAAATTCACAGACTGGGCTTATGGTCCTGTTCAGTCTTCTCTGTATGACCTGACAGAGCTGGACACCACTGCTGACAACTCAGTGCTGGAAATCATTGTCTATAATACAAATATTGGTGTAAGTTGCCTATTTTTATATAAAACAAACATCTATATTATTAAAAATACAATAAAAATTATTAAATTATTTTAAATATTGAAACATTATTTAAATTACTAAATTTAAATTATTATTTAAATAAAAATATAATAAAGCAATACATTATTAAATAAATAAAATATTATTATATAATAAATATAATAATTACAATAATATATAGTAAAAATTTTTTTTTTTTTCTAGCAGTACCCCCATTTTAGAAGTGTCAGCCTTGCAAACAATTGAATTACTTGTGAACAGTAATTCTTGTTTCTCAGTTATTGTATCAGGAGCAGGATAAATTTTATGCTGCTGCATAATGTCAGCTGTAAGCAAATATGCATTCAGCTTCTACAACACAGGTTAGTTATTTTGGGAGTGTCTTTTCCTACATTTGAAGCATTAATTTGACTTAGGAACATAAATATGGCCAAGCTGGTCAGCCCAAATAAACTTTACTTAACAGGTTTGTATTTTAGGTGTTTAAGAGTGTTTGCTTTACAAAGCCAGGATTTTATAATTGCTGAATTCAAATCCTTCCAAAACTTCCAAAAGGAAGCAGGACCAGGAGTTCCCAGGAGAGTTTAACTCAGAAATAATTCACCAGGCTGGGAATTATCCCAGCAGGAGGAGGAATTGTATCTTTGTCCCATCCTAGGTAGGTCTGGCACATCCCTGAGCACAGAGGTGTTTCTAGAGCAGCAAGGATAGCACGGAATGAAATACACAAAATTCACACCTAAAGCTCATTTTACTTACAGGCAGTAAGTTGAAATATTTAAATTTTTCATTTATTTTATTTTTCTCCTCAGAATCGTCATGAGATGCTGACTTTGGAGCCTCTGAACTCACTGCTGAGGATGAAATGGAAGAAGTTTGCACGGCACATGTTCTTCATGTCCTGCTGCTTTTATTTCCTGTACAATGTAACATTAACATTGGTTTCCTACCACAGGCCTAATACAAACGAAGTGAGTGCAATAGCTGAACCTCACCAAATTTTTCTGACTTAAAAGGCAATAGTATTTCCTGAATTGTATTTAAAATGCTAAAGCAAGGCCAGATATTGGAATATCTGGGTATAGAGAGACCATGTTCTTCCACATCAGATTTGCATTTTGTGGAAGTGACCTAAAATACAAATAAATGATACAAAGACTGTGAAATTTCTGAAGGTAGGAAAAGGGTGTTTTGTTTTTCCTTTAGGAAAGAAACTTCTGATATTTCAAACACCTCTTTTAGGGGGCTGATTGTGTAAATACATCAAGAAAATTCTCCCTGGAAGGGAAGAAATTGTGAACTCAGAGAGTTACATGTGTGAGGGTTTCTCTTGCTTTGCTTTTTACCCTTCAGGGATGGAACTGAATTTTTTCTTCTGGATTTCTTTGCAGGCTCCTCCTTATCCACTGGCACTGACCCGAGGAGTGGGGTGGCTGCAGTTGTCAGGACAGGTGATGGTTATGTTAGGAGCAATATTTTTAGCCATAAAAGAGGTAAGATTTTTTTTTTTTAGAAACAAATATACAGCTAATTTGTAAAGAACTTCTCTAAATTTATGAATATGCTGCTGCTGATATTGGCAATACACATGTAGTGTCTCTGACATGTGTAATTTTCAAATCTTTGGCACAATCACTTATTCAGAATGACCCTGATTATATATTTGATTACAACTGTGAAATAAATATAAGGATGTTTGCTTTTCAAATTGTCAATGCAGAGATCTTTGTATAATATCAGTATTGTCAAATTATTGGCTTTAAGGACAAAAGAATTGCAAGTTGTAATGAAAAACAAATCCTATGGTATAATTTTGCCATGTACTGTAAGTAATTAAAACTAGTAACTTATATTATGCCAGAGATGACAGAATTTGTACCTCTGAATTTACAGCCTGTCCTGGTTTAGGGCAAATTTGGGAGAAAACCTCTGGAAGGAGTCCCCAGAAAGCAAACCCCCATGGCCCCTTCCCCAACCTGGTTTGAGAAGAATTTCCTTAGAGAGAAGTGGAAAAAACCTGTTTATTTTACAGGCAAAGCACTCCCCAATGCAAAAAAATGAGCTACACCAGATGACAAAACTTTTTCACCGCTCTGAGGAGATGACAAATTCAGAAAGTCTCTCCTGGGAGTGGTCACTCTGTTATCAGTTCCTGCTGCTGCAGCCCACAAAGTGCAAACTCCTGGTGTTTTCCAGGTCCCAGTCCAGAGCAGGTTCAAATGGTTCCAAGAAAAGGGGAAGAAAGTCCAGGGAAAAATTCGGACTGCCCAGCTAAACTAACTCACAAGCAGAAGCAGGAGTAAGAACAAGGAGGAAGAGCAAAGGCAAAAGCCAAAAGCAAAAGCAGCTTTATGCACTACATCTGTGTCCAGCAGCCCGTGGGGGAGTGAGCAGGCTGCTAACAAAACAAAACTTGGCTTTTCAGAGACAGTCTTGAAGGCACAGATGTAACATCCAGCATAAACAGGACAGACAGCTGGGGATACAAACATCATAACATTACCTGTAAAAAAATTAATTCTAAAAGTTAACCACATGTTATCAGTAGATAGATTAGTTTGGAACACCAGTTATTTTGAAAAACAGATTTTGAGGTCTCCTTTCCCTTCACTATGCCTGCATTTTCTGTTTCTGCCTGCACAGAGTGTGGCCATCTTCCTGCTCAGGCCCTCAGACCTGCAGTCCATTCTCTCTGATGCCTGGTTCCACTTTGCATTGTAAGTCTGATGTGTATTTTTTTTTCCCTACTATATATAAAATTCTCTATATCATGATTACAGAGAATGTGCTCCTGTAGCAGATATTCACTTTTTCCCCTCAAAATTATCAGTTTTAGAGGGATGGATGTAAGTTTGCCTGCAGCTTTTCTGTAAAACAAACTCTTAGTTGCACTGTCAGTGACAATACCAGGGCTGATGTGCATGGAGTGGATTTTTCCCACCTGCCAGTGTCTTCCCTGTTTGTGGAAAATCTGTAATGATTCTATCAATTCATTAAGCTAAAACTGCAATTAAATGGCTTCTAAGTATTATAAGGATTCTTACAATTCTGTCAGCAATATCTGCATTGAGCAGCTGTTTTGGGGAGAATAGTTTACCTAAATTAATAAATTTAATAAATATAATCCTTATATGTTAATATACTGCTTGCACTGATCTATTTTATCATTAAACTATAATGGCAATTTCATGGGGAGAATAAAAAAGCAGCATGAAATTACAAATTAAGCCTAAAGAGCAAAGAAATCTTGTTTTCATATTTTTCCATTCTGTTGTTGGTTTTGTGCTAGTAATTTCTCTTTTACATATATGTTTGTTTTTTAACAGTTTTATACAAGCTTTGCTTGTGATCTTCTCTGTCTTTTTGTACTTGTTTTCCTACAAAGAACACCTGGTGTGTCTTGTTTTGGCAATGGCCCTTGGCTGGGCCAATATGCTCTATTTCACCAGAGGCTTCCAGTCCATGGGCATTTACAGTGTGATGATTCAAAAGGCAAGTTTTTCTTTTCTTTTACCTGCCTGATGATACTCCATTGTTCTACAATCCAAATCAAGTATATTTAGCAATTATTTGTATTTTATAGTTCATTTTAAAATATCTTCTTTCCAGTTTTTATGCATTATTTCAGCAGAACACACTATTTGTTGTTCTTCAACAACAGGAACTAGTTTGTACCTTAATACTGACATTTTTATTACATTAAATATGTGAGTAGCTTGTGCTTTTTCCAGCTAATGTAGTTCTGCAGTTTAATTGCATCACAATCTGTAATGTCTGTATTGTACAGAATTAGTCACTCTCAGAGATCACATCAGGCTTGACATAAAAAATCAGACCTTTGGGTTTGTTTGCTCAAGGAAAGCAGTCTGATGCTTTAGTGTGTGCCTCACCTGTACCCCTGCAGAATTCAAAAGCACAAAGCTAGTTCTGAATTTTAATTTCAGGCAACTGTTTCATTCCATTTTCAGGTCATCCTGCAAGATGTGATCAAGTTTTTAGTTGTCTACATCGTGTTTTTGCTGGGATTTGGTGTAGGTAAGTGTTCCTGCAGAAAAGCACTGATGCTCAGTGTGAGTAGAAATTTTAGCATTGTTATGAATAAGAGCCCTGTTTTCATGAGAGCTCATGTTGGGGTTTCTTCTGGATGTTAAGTTTAGGTGTGAACAGGTTTGTCTCCTGGTCTCAAATCCCTGGAATCTCATTTGGAAATGGGCACTCTCTGCTTCCTGGAGCTGTCACCCAGCTGCTCTGTGTGGCTGGGCAGCTCTGGCTCTCTACAGCAGTTTGAATTCTTTGGCATCAAGTGTCCTGTATTCCTAAATAATGATTGTGACTGAAACTTCCTTGTGCTTTCTTCTCAGCTCTGGCTGCCCTGATTGAGACGTGCCAGGAGGGTGGGGAATGCCACTCCAACAGCAGCCTGGGACCTGTCCTGATGGATCTCTTCAAGCTCACCCTGGGTCTGGGTGACCTGGAGATCCAGCAGAACTCCAAGTACCCTGTCCTGTTTCTCCTGCTCCTCATAACTTTTGTTGTGCTGACTTTTGTTCTTCTCTTGAACATGCTGATTGCGTTAATGGGAGAAACGGTGGAGGATATTTCTAAGGAGAGTGAGCACATCTGGAAACTCCAGGTTTGTTTGGGGAATTTGGGAGGTGCTTGGGCTAAAACCCTCATGCTGACACAGCAGGTTAAGTGTTAAAGATAATCCTCATTTGGTTTTGTGTGCGAATAATAGAAATAAATACTTCCAGTATTAGAGAACCTTAGGAACTTTGGAATTAACAATCCTAAAGGTGATATCATGGCTTGGATTTTCAACCCATGCCCTGTCATGACTTTCATTCCCCTGAATATGTCACAGGATTATGTGTCTCACTATTTCTCCAGGAATCTGAATCCCTGTTTGCACAAATTGTCAGTGATTTGCTGGTTTTGGTGTTAGCTGTGGGTGGAGGCTTGACCTGCTACAAACTGCATGCTGTGAAATCAGACCATGGATAACCTTACTCATTTTACTATTTACTGCCAATAGAGAGCCAGGACTATTTTGGAATTTGAAAAATTCTTACCAAAATGCCTGAGGAAAAAATTCCAGCTGGGAGAACGGTGTAAAGTGGCTGAAAATGACACCAGGGTGTGTTTAAGGTAAAGCAAAACTGGAATCATGTGCTATCAATTCTGCTCTCTTTATGCTGCTTCAAGGTTATTTCTCCTCAAAACACTCTTTTAAATATTTCATCTCTATAAATTATGCTAGATGCAGAAAAATCTAATTTGGGTTTTTTTTTTCAGTTGTAACCAGTTGTTTAAATAGGGAAAATCTATAAATTTTTATGTAGGTAATCTTTTGGTAAGAAAAGACTTTCATCTTCATATGTTTTGACTGTAGAAGCATCAAATCTGTTTGCAGTAAATGTCACTTTATCATAATCTCCGTTGAATGTCAGCTTAAAAGCAATCACAGTTAAGTTGATTGGTAATTGATGATTACCATATTAAAGAACTTTGCTGTTTAATGAAAAGTACTTAAATATTTCAAGACTGTACTAACAATGTGTGAAATTATGAAGTAGTCTTGGTGTTATTCTCACCTTCACATAGTGCAAAAGACATTCAGGCTTTAGTGCCAGCAAAGCAGGTGGTCAAGTGTGACATTCCCAGGAAGGAATAAAGGGGGAGGATCAGTGATGTAGGTGGGGGAAAATGCATGGTGATAACACAATTTATGTACAATGTAAACAGGATTAATGAAGTGAAATGGACTGAGTGGAAAACCCATGTTTCATTTATTAATGAAGATCCAGGGCCAACAGGTACTGTGGAATTTTATCACACCCTATTTGCAGAATCTTTTCTTCTTAGAAATGTTTTTTGATACAGTTTTATACCTTTAAAAACATAAACTCTTATATTAAACCACACATTATTGCTAGAGAAGCTAATGGTTAATATGGCAGTGATGTTAAATTACTTTAAATTACTTGGAGAGAGGGTTGGTGACAAACAAGTTTTGTAATATATACTGGATGACATAAATCTTG
The DNA here is from genome assembly GCF_048771995.1 of Taeniopygia guttata. Taxonomy (NCBI): domain Eukaryota; kingdom Metazoa; phylum Chordata; class Aves; order Passeriformes; family Estrildidae; genus Taeniopygia; species Taeniopygia guttata. The sequence goes on along the minus strand of NC_133044.1, from coordinate 3,269,694 downwards.
GCCAAGAAATCCAAGCCATCCATCTGCTGCCAGGGCACAAGTGTCCTGAAGAAATGAGCTCCCTCTGGGGTGAAAAATTTCTGTAGAAGATATGGTAGCAAACTGAGAGCTTGCTGTTTAAATAATACAATTTTTTTGTGTTTAACAAAAAACAAAAAAAGTGCAAAACTCTGATCTTGCCTATACAGTTTCTACCATATCCTGTTTTGTTTACAATGCATTTTTTTGCAGATCCGAGCAAAATTCAAGATAATTCAAGAACTAATAGCAAAAACACCCTGAATACATTTGAAGAAACGGATGATTTGCCTGAAACTTCTGTTTAGTTGTGCTGTGCTTGACGTGTGGCTTTTCTGAAGGTTAAGAGCATCAGCAGTGGGTGCTGAAAGCTTTGTGGTTGTTTTGGACAGCTGTGGCCAGCTGGAACACAAACTTTCAGTGACACAGTCTGATGGCTTGAACCCATTTATTCAGAGCAGCTGAGCTGAAATAAATGGGATTATTTCACTGGGTCAGTTCTGAGCCTCTCAAACTGTTGCTGTCCAAGTTTGCCTGATGCTCCTCAAACTTGGGTCGAGATGTTTAATTGGATAAAAAAGGTCAAATGTGAGATATTGCTTCCTTTTGTGGAAAATTAAGGTCATCGTGATCCCAATCTGCTGGTTTTTGGAATCCCTAACTCATGAGAAACTCATTTCGTACACTGAAACAAAAAAGTTCTTGTTGTGGAGAAAAGCAAAGCATTTCAGTTCTGAAGATGACTAAATGAAGTATGTCATTCTGAAATCACAAAGTTCTGGGTACATTTGCAGCTTTTGCATTGACTGTTGGTGTTATTAGGGGCTTGGTCCCATAAGCTGGAAAATCAGATCCCACTGGCTTTGCCTGATCTGTTTTCCTCTGTGCAGTCCCCAGGGTATAACTGGAGTTTGTTGCTGTTTATTTATTACTGTGTGTCTGTGCCTCCCCATGAAATAACAGAGCAGAAGTAGAATTCCTGATGGAGGATTTTTGCTCCAGTCACAACATTACTTTTCCTCCTTGGCTTTTCCATGCTGTTGCATCTTCCTACATAAAGAGTTACCACATTGGAAGTTCTTCTGAAGTAATTTTTACATTCAACCACTTCAGAAAAATCAGAAGTCAGTATTTCTTCCCAAGGTGAACAAAATTAGTTCAGTGCAATGCAATTCCAGACTATTTTTTATTCAGAGGACTCTGTAATGCATTTCTGTAGCTCTTATTTCATTACCTGTGATGACAAAGTACTATTAATTATATTTTTAGTTTTCCATTTTATGTGTGTATATATAAGGAGAAACATTTGTTCTGTGTACTTTTAAATTTCAATTAACATGTGTCTCCAGTGTCATGGCTTTTCATCAGAATTATTCATGTGGTGCCTGTTTTAAAGGTGCTATTTTAGGTGAGACTCAGGGGAACTCAGTTCTGTGTTTGAATGATAATGAGAATTGCATTGGATTTTGCAGCTGTGGGCAAAATGATTCAAAAGACTTTCTTAAGACAGAAGAGAGCGTGAGGGAAGCCTGCAATGGGAAGGATAATGCAAAATATTTACAGGGATGGTGAGCGTGGGTCCTGCTGCCCAACCGGCCCCCGACAGACGCCGTGTCCTGAGATTCCAACCACGGCCTGGATGGATGGATGGGATCCTGGATGGATGGATGGGATCCACAGGAACCCTGGGCTGTGTTCTGGGCACAGGAATTTGAGGGGAAGGACATTTGTGCACCCACAGACCACGTCACACCCCAGCACTGTTTGGCTTTCTCAGAAGGGGACGTGAGGATGAGAAGAAAAGTTCCTGCGGTCTCGGAATCCTTGATTGTTGATTTTGCACCAAAGCTGCCAAGGAAGGACATTGCCTCAGGACTCCTCAGCTCTGTTTGGATCCTTTCTGTGCCAGTTTTTGTATAAAGGGAAAAAAAATACCTCTTCACACACACTCAGGAACCAGGCTGGGCCATGAGGCCACTGGAGACACAACGAGGCCTCTGTGCTGTGCTGAGGCTGCCCTGGGCTGTGAAAAAAGCACAAAAAACCCTACAAGAACGTATTGTGCCCCTGCCCAGGCACAAAACCTGGGGGTGAACTCAGGAACCAGCTGGGGGCTGCTTCTAAAACCTCTCACTGAGGAAATCCCTCCTTGTGTGGCCACAGAGCTTGGCAATCTCACATCAACCACGTGCTGTCTCCAGGACACTCTGAATAATGGCTAGAGCAGGTAATTCTGCGCTTTTTATACCATGTTTATTTAAATAAAGGAAATAAAACTTGTCATTTAATCAACATTCTGTCCCTTGGGTTTTTGTTTTTTTTTTTTTTTTTAATTGCCATAGGAGTTACACAAAGGCAAGGAAGAAATAGTTTAAATTTAGTAGTAAATGAGGATGACATAACTTTTCAAAGGTAGGATATAGGAGTTATCTGGACAATTAGTTTTTCAGTGAATAATTAATGTATCCTTATGCAAAGTTCATTGTGTTTATCACCTACTTGTCAAATATGTAAAAAACTACTTTAGAAAATTAATTAACCCCCCATTTTTTTTCTCTTCTTAAGATGTTATGACAGGCTTTGTCTCTACAGATACAGAACAAGTCTCCACATATGGAATTCTTCTTAATTTCCATTCTGGAATACTCAGGTATGGTTTGTGCATTGCTCTTCATCAAAACCAGAGTAACTGCATAAATCTTGCTTTAAATCAGAAACAGCTTGAATTAACTGTGAAATACACTAAAATAAAATGTAAAGCTCTTTAGAATATATCTCTGAAATCCTGTTTTTAGCTTGTTTTTATGTTTGTAAGTATAAAAACAAAATAAACCCCAAGGCTTCCACTTCAGCACAGTGGGCTTCAGTCACATATGCATATAATATCATTTATTATACACACCCTCCCCCCGTTTCTCTCTGCCCAGCTTCTCCTTTGTCTCACATTTAATTCCCTGTTTACCTGATGAATTAATTTAAAGTAGTAACCCATTGTAAAAAGTGTTGGTTATTGAAGTTTGGGGTTATGAAGTAGAAAAGCTGTATTTTTTTGTATATAATGTAGTACTGTTGGATGAGCTTCTAAATAAAAACTTCATAAAAATATTTATAAATTCTACATCTGCAGGAGTCTAATTAAGAATAAACAGAGTCATAATCAGCATTATCACAATAGATCTCAAAGTGCTCAGCAAGGTTAATTAAATTACAATTTAAAATTAGATTCTGCATTTATTTATCCCACAAATTACTCCTGAATAACCCTGGACTTCATAAGGAAACCCAACTTTTTATATGAAAAAAGCTCTTAAGAAGTGCTGTGCTCTGAGACTGACAACCTGAGGTGTTTTGCAGTGAGTTTGATTTTCTCTGTTTTTACAAAAGCTTGTTTCTTTTCATAATATGCAGCTTCGTTAATAAATGTTGGATAGACTGTACAGTTCCCCTCATATGGAATTACTTCTCCATCAAGAGTCAGAAATTGAGGATCACCATTCTTTAGTGGCTGCCAGTCTTGATCCTTAGGGAAAGAAAAGAAATAGAATATATTTACTTTCAGGTTTCTGTATATTTTATGTGATTCTTGAGTTAATGCTAATTATGCAAATTTCTGCAGTTTATGGCATAAGCTTTTAAAATAATTCAGTTTCTTTTTAATACATAATTGTGTATATATAATTTTGTGTGTCTGGCCCTCATTTTCAGGGTTCACTGGTGAAGTGAACTAGAAGGAATCTGCAGATGCTCACAATTGATTGAAAACAGACATTCATTTTAGAATTAAAATTAGGTTTATATTTTAAAATATAAGCTATCCTATTGGCTTTTTCTTTATAGTGGTTTTAGGTTCAGTTATTCCCAAGACACTTCCTGAAATAATGAATGTATGACCTTACTTAAAGGACTTAACCCTAGGGGAGGCCTAAAATATTCAATAAAACCCTTTGGTAATATTGGCATTTTAAATATTTATTACTAAAATATACAACAATGTAGCAAAAGCAACACAGGAATAAGTAGGAAGTGTCACAAAAGGAAACTATTCTAGAATTTACCTGTAGTTTAGGATGAATTATTGCAATAATTTCACCATTCTTATTCCTGGGATAATCTACTTTCTCCATTATTTTAAAAACCTCAATTGTGCATGGTGGAAATTCCTTGCCTAGAAAGAATAAATGTAATTTAATGTCAAGGTAAAAAATCTCCTGTTAAAAAGAACATTGCATTATTTATTCTCTGCAGAATGGTTCAAATCATCAGGTTGTCCCCTCAAAGCCAAGTTGTAGAAAGATAGTCCAGTCATGTATTGGGGCATATGAAGTTCAAGTCTAAATTTGCTACTGAAATGTTACTTTTCAAATAAAAAGACCTGTTTTGTAGATGAGGAAATCAATGAAAGTCTGTTTGCTAGTGTTGCACAGCATGGAGTGCTATCAGTGGTATTTAATCTTTACTATTCCAGCACAATAATGGAAGTTCTGACTTACATAACTGTATTATTTTCTTTCTGTAAAAAAAAACCAAAAAAAACCCCCAACCCACTGAGAAAATGTGCTCTGAAATAATTAAAAACACTTATTTTGTCAGAGTGTGTTTTAGGTAGTGCACAGGCCTGACTTGAATTTTTTAATTCTTCCCCCACCTTTTACCTGTTTAACTGTAAAATGTCATTTTTTAAAATATTCTCCTAAAGTAGTCCACTGACATGACACAGGATGCTGTAACCTCTCATTACCTTCATTAAAAAGTTGCACAAAATCAAGGCCATGTTTGACAATCTTCCTCATTTTGTCCAAAACATCAGCTCGAGCAACACCTTGTGGCTGGGGCCCCACCTCCACACCTGTTTGGAGATGAGGGAGATCATTAATGTCACTTAATGTCACCACCACACATCAGCTGCTTACACTGCACAGCAAAAATAAATGTCTGCCGGGTCAGTATTTAATGTTTAAGAGGAATTGTAAAGCACAGAATTATGTGGGGTTTTAAGGCAAGCAAGTCCTTGTCGTATATTATAAATATTTTCTGCAAAAAGTGGGTTAATTGAGTTGAAGGATTTCTGTGTTATGTAATAATTGTGTAAATCAGAACTCTTCAGAAGAATGGATAATCACATCCATTCATTTTGGTAAATATTGCCAAGCAAGCAGCTCCTGGTGCTCAGAGCACTCTGCATAAGGCAGTGAACACATCTGAAAACAGCTGTATTTCCAAATCATTGCTGGTGGGTTGAAAGAGCCTTTAGGTTTGATATTTACCAACAGGATGTTTTGCCACAGAGCGAGTTGTTGCATATTTCAGGCTGGGATGTTCAATCAGCAGAGCAGGACAAGGTTCTGGAGCCAGAGCGTTCTGTGGGGATGGGTTAAAAACGCCTTTGTCATGCAAAATGATTTCAAATGTTGTGCCACAAAAGATTACTGATGCAGAAGTGATTTACACAATGTCTTCAATATGTTGCCTTTATTTCAGGGCCCTCAAGGAAGTAGGACATCTTTAGAAAATGCACAAAGCTGTGTTTGTTGGTGCCTGTTCCATTAAGTGATGCCAGGCAGCTCTGCTGAACCAGAACTGAGCACAGTTCTAGTCCTGAACTGCCAGCAGAGAAAAAAAAATCTCCTCAGCATGGTTCCAAAAGTGAGAACTGAAATACCATAAAGTAGATTTCAACTATTTTATCTGGGGTTAGACTCCAATTCTCTTATTGGCATTTTTGTACTTGAAGCTTCATTCTTGATGACTGCCCACCATTACTCTTCACATAATTTTAGTCAAAAGCTTTTTAGATCTTTGTGTATTTTTAATAAGCCTTTTAAAAGAATACATGTAATAAGAAAAAAAAAAAGTTTGAAAATACTTTGTTTCTAGGGGAAAAAACAAAATTAAAATCCCACACCATTGGCCCAGCCTGGATTCCACCAGTCACTGTCCAGGCCACCAGAATTCAAGCAAATTCTGCAAACCTCACTCTACCAAAACTTATCAGCTTCAGGAACAGCAAAATCAAACAGCTTCTAAAGACACATCACTGATAAGGGAACATTGTCATTACTTACTTCCATTATTTGTTACATCTCTTTATTTAATGAAATTAATGTTTAACTATTTGGCATGTATAACCCAAATTTATCCAAGTTCCTGATAGATCCGTGTGAAAGCAGATTAAACTGCATTAATTTTCAGAGATGTTATTCTAAGTATTCCTCTTTGCCCATCAGTCTTAATAATGTTCATTTTAATACATGAAGACATGATGAGTTTAAATCTGAATTAGCTGATATTATAATCAAATTAATAGTTGCCTCTGATTAAAAAAAGTTCATCCTATCAGTAATGAAATATTTTAAACAGTTTTGCAGAAGAAAAAATAATATATTTAAAGAAACTACAAAATAATATATAGTAATACAACATTACAACTAATAATGTATTTTAATAGTTCATTTAAATTAGTTTTACCTTGATATAATGAACCATTTGAATTGTAAAGTCATCCCTGGAGTTTTCAAGAATAATGGTACCACCCATGTTAGAAGTGGTGTTGTGAAGGTCAAAAATAAGGTCATAGGCATCATCACTACCTTTGGGACCAAATATATGATTGATTTCCTGAGCCCTCCTCACTTCATATGGAATATCTTCCACCACTGGCCTGCTGTTAATATCAGCACAAAGAAATTAGTGAGCTCATTCCACGGCTTTACAGTCAACAAAATACGTATTAGCCTTTTCTTTTTATTTTAAATCCAAAATTGACTGGAGTTGAAATCACCTGTTTAATTACCAAACTTTAAATTGGCTGAATTTGTTGAAGAAATCAAGTATGATTGTCTAGTAATTGTCTTGTTATTCTGTGTCTTGTGCAGAAGGGTATTGGAATTATTTAAGCAAATTTTGGCTGGAAATGACTTATTTCTCCTTACATCCCCAAATTTCCCCTTATGCATAATAAAACTAACTAAAAATTTAGCAACAACACAGAGCACTTCCAAGACTGGATCCCCCTCCTGCTGGAGACCATATTCAGACATCAGTCCATGATGTTTTGCCTTGGTCATCACCCTCAAGGTTTTTTCTAACCTGTTTTATTTCTTGTCTTCTCATGCTCTGACCAGACTTTTTCAGTCTATTCCTTTAGGATCCTTAAAGCTCAGTGAAGATTTTTCTACCTCAAATCTGTTCCTCCAAAGTTTTAATACTTGTAATTTCAGGAGACTCTGTGTATAATATAATCCACCTTTCTGTTTATTAGCCCTGCCTTTGAAATTCAACATTCCTTCACATAAAACTGTTAATTAATACTTTTTATTGAAGCCAATGAGATTTACACTATTGCTTTCAGTAGTAGCAAGATTTTTCTTATTTTGATATCTCCTTTTTCTTATCTTTATCTCCTTTTTCTTATTTTGTAAAATAATTTGTGATGTTGAAGGTTCTACACTTAAGGGACCAGGGAAGGTACTTCAAACACTCAGTAGTGCTGAAATAGAACCAGGCAACTTCATAGTATTTACTGAGAAATAGTAGTTAAAATATGAAGGAAACCTGCAGGTGTCTTAATCTGGTGTTTTTTCAAGTGTTCTGTGTTCAAAGCAGCTGAAACCAAACAAAACTACTTTTTTTTGTATGTTTTTCCAAAGTAAACAATTAGAAGAATGACCTCAACACTTATGTGTATGATCTTATGTGTATCATCTGCTTATTTTAGATCTAATAATCAGCAACAAAATTCTAAGATGAAAAGCCAGATATGTAGGGTAAGAATAACTGCCTGCAAAATATATACAGTATGTATGCCTTTCTGTGATATTCATCTTTGCCTTTAAAACTTTTCTGAAACAGAATTTCCTGGTGAGCAACTATACTAAGATTGTTTATATAGCAAAGTACGCCTCTGGAATAGATGTCTCAAAAGCACAGAAACATCAAATCCTATTAAAAATGTAGAATCAGTTACTATTTTACAGTAATTATAGACAGTATTTCTTTTAAAATAATGAGTCTGTTAAATTATTGAAATTTTTGGCTATGCTTTTGCCTTAGAATAGATTATTTCTAGCTCCGAGTTTTTCTAATTTCAAGTTTTCACCTTTTGCTGTACATAACTGGAATTAAACACACTTCCCTGATTTCTGTGCCATTCTTTCAGATATTCAGATGTTCCTGTTTAATTGCTTTTATCTGCTATTTCTTGTAAGTGTAATTGTATTCAGAAGAGCTTTGAAACTGAATTGCACAAGACATGAGAAATAATGACTCTGACTCAGAACAGTGGTACTCCAATTCACACAAATGCAGCTCATCTAATGCTAATTTAAAATTAGGTTTAAGATCATGTGTTGTTTTGAGACTGATTCTACCAGCAACAGAAGTGAGTCTGTTAACACATGCAATTTGTTCTTTTTTTGGGTTAAAGGTCAGTAATTTCAGATATGTGACTGCACTGTTAAAGTAGTAGGGGAACTTGCGTTCAACATTTTAATCTGGAAAGAATTTTAAAACCCAGAAAAGCAGAACAACAGAAAGCACAACTGCTCTTACCCAAGGCTCTCGGGGTCAAACACCCGGTTGAGATCACAGTCAATGTACCTGGTGCACCTCTCCACAGCCCTGGGGTTGGTGAGGAATGGTTTCACCTGCACTCCTGCTCTCTGGATCTCAGCTCCATCCTGCTGCCAGTGCCTGACCAGGAGCACCCCCGATAATTCATTGCCGTGAGTGCCCCCGAAGAGCCCGACCCATCTCACCGGAGCACACGGGGAACTCATGCTCAAGGAAAACTTCGCTCTGAGGGGAAAAAAAAACAACAAAAATTTCTTTCCAATAGGAGAGTCTTTCTTCTGGTTAGGTCAGACGTGAAAGAAAGTGAGTGGATTTCTCCCAACAGTTCTCAACTCAGTTTTGAGGCGGGATTTTCCAACCTCCCTCCCCAAGGAGCCTCCCCTTCAGTTTCTGTATTTAGTAACATCTCCGAGGCTGTTAATGGCACTGTTCCACAGTCCAAAAGTTAACTCTGGGCAGTCTTTATAATGTATGATCTATAGGGAAATCCTGTGCTAATGAACAGTGGAAAACACTGTTTTTACACTTAAATGTCGGGCATTTTTGCACTGCAAATAGGTGTAACAGGTATTCTCACGTATGTTTGAAGTTCCATAATACTATATTATATAAGGGCAGAATGATTTAAAGTGAGCAAAATCATCAAAATAAGAATCACATCTTGGCTCTAGTCCAGCACACAATGCTGAAACATCAAGTATTTTCATCTAAAAAAAGCCAAAGAACAGCTATGTTCCTCAATGCATGCCGTGGCTTGTACATCCTCTTTTGTTTCAGAAATCCAACAAACAGTGATTAGAAGGAACATGAGCTGAAATTACAGTGCAATTTATCCACGACTGACTTGCCCAGAGTTCTGGCTCTAGTTCTATCTTGGGATCTGCTAACACAGACCTCTAACACATTGAAACAACTTTGCCAGGGACAACTCTCTAACTTTTGCAGTCTTTTATTAAAAAGGAAACGGATCTAGAGCACGATGGGACAATAGTTCTGTTCTCTCCCCAAAAAACTTTAGTCAGCAACTTTTCTTCCATTTCCAAAAGCGTTCAGAAAGGCTTCTGAAGCGCAAGCCAAAGAGCAGCTGTAACTTCCATCCTGAGAATCAAAACATTTAGAATAAAAGGACTTATTAACAGAAAAATAAGCTTTATTTCTGTAAATGACAGAAGTATTTGCAATTGGTATATGACTCATGATATAAACATAACAAATATTAGATTGCAAGAGAATAAAGAATGTTTATTGAACAATTCAATTTTGTTAAGATTATACTCCAGTGACTGAGAGAATATTTGACCCGTGCCTGAAAGACTTTATATCCCAGGCTGACAGACTGTAGGTCTAGGAAAAGCTAAGCATGGGATTTAACTAGAATAGTTCTGCCAGGAATATAATTTCTACAAAAATTATTCTTTGTTTTGGTTCACACATTCAGATTTTGCTGAACCTTACAGTGAGTTAATACAGAGCGGCTGTTTGCTTAAATACTCAACTGTATTATTCTGTACTTGGGAGCTGTCAGATATTTAATCAGAATAGGTAATTTATTAAACAAAGCAGTAAAGTTGCATTTTACAGCACTGGACAGTCTGTACTGGCCTTTGATCCCTGTCTCTCTTCAGCAGTGGTGCCAGAATGAGGAGTGACACAACACCCAAAAACACAACTCACACTCTTATTCTGGGTTTGCTGAATTTAAACACAGCAGCAGCTTGAAGACTAAACAGCAAAATGCAAACATGCAGGGCTGGAACATTTAGTTTATCTTTTATTCCTGCTGGCACTGTAATGGTTTTAATTCCTTCCAAAGCACTGAATGAAACACAGAGATGTCTGTTCACTTAATTAACATGCAAGAAGTTTGTCTCCTAAGAGTGTTTTTAGGATAAAGACAGTGAATTTCCAAACATGAATTTAGGAACTAAACACATGGAAGCTTCTTTTATCCCTTTAGAGGAGTTCCTATCCAAACACTTTAACTCCTGGTGTCCCAGGACCTGCCAATTTGGGAATTAATGGAAATTCACATAGGAATGGAATTCACACAGGAAGTTTTCACTCTTCAGAGTTAAACGCTGGGACCCATCCCTTATTCCAGTGCTTTGCCAATACTCACACTCTGAAAAAGGATGTGGGATATTTAGTTTAGTAAGAATCCAGATTGGTTTGATGTGCTACATACAGATCTTTGGGAGTGTTTCTGAAGGAAAATGTTTATCAAACAGGACAAGATCCAATCGTGCCAAGCACTCGGATTTTAGACAGGAACGAGCCATGTGTAAAAGCCAGAACAGCTGAAGAGTCCACACACTTCTGGAGATTCAGCTCCTGCCTCGGGCTCTCTGAGGGTGACACCGGTTCCTCGGGGCCGGGGTAATTAATGAAATCGCACCGAAGGGGTGATTAAAGGGGTTTTGTGTCTCCCAGCCGGGCGCGGCCGCTCCCGCCGTGCCCTCAGCGGGTGGGAACGCGGCTTCGCCTTCCCGCCATTTTCGCGCCGCCTCAGGCGCGAGCGCGCGGACGAGCGTCCGTTATTTTTGGCGGGCTGCGCCTGAGGGCTTCGCGTGAGGGCTGAACCCTCGGGGCTCACCCTCAGCCCCGTCCCTCCGGGCTGAACCCTCAGCGCTGAACCCTCGGGGCTCACCCTCAGCCCCGTCCCTCCGGGCTGAACCCTCGGGGCTCACCCTCAGCCCCGTCCCTCCGGGCTGAACCCTCGGGGCTCACCCTCAGCCCCGTCCGTCCGGGCTGAACCCTCGGGGCTCACCCTCAGCCCCGTCCCTCCGGGCTGAACCCTCGGGGCTCACCCTCAGCCCCGTCCGTCCGGGCTGAACCCTCGGGGCTCACCCTCAGCCCCGTCCGTCCGGGCTGAACCCTCAGCGCTGACCCTCAGCCTCAGCCCGGTAAGCGCCTACTCTCAATATGGCCCTGACCCTCAGCCCCACTCCCTCAGAGCCTGAACCTTCAGGGCTCACCCTCAGCCCCGTCCCTCCGGGCTGAACTCTCAGGGCTGACCCTCAGGGCTGACCCTCATCCTGGTAAGCGCTGACTCTTAATATGGCCCTGACCCTCAGCCCCACTCCCTCAGAGCCTGAACCCTCAGGGCTCACCCTCAGCCTCATCCCTCAGCGCTGACTCTCAACGTGGACCTGACCCTCAGCCCCACTCCCTCAGGGCCTGAAATCTGCAAAGAGCAGTTGCATCTTAGGCATCCACCTATGCATCTTCTAAATTCAGTACAGCTGCTTCTGTGTTTTAGGGCTTCTGTTCGAAATGATGCCAGTCACTGGAACTGCAGTGTTAAGAGAAACTGCCATAAAATCACGTGAAATTTGTATGTGTTTGCAGCATTAATTAGTTTGCTTTGTTTATCTGACTTCCATACAGCAAATTTGGAGAAATCAATACATTGCTGCCTGTTAAGATTCAGCAAAGAAATGAAAAGGAGCTTAGCTGACACCTCGGCTCGGAGCACAGCAGGTACCAGCCCTTCTTATGTGTTTATGCCTCATTATACTTTTATAGATGCATAAAATATATTTATATATGTAGTATTCATACAGGATATTCAGTGCTTAGCCCTACATCCCCATTTCCTAAGTGGACTTGCATGGGTTACCTGTTTATTGCAGCACAGGGAGAGATTTTAGATGGATTCAGGGAACTGGTCACTGAGGGAAAGTTTCATTCATGGGATTATACGCAGGACAGAGGGCTGGGAACATAAATTCTGTGAGGGAATGGCCTTTTATGTGTTTATGAAATGTAATTCCTATGTGTATTGTAAAATAATTAAGTAATTTTACTTGTTTTAAGTGTGGGTTGTGTATTCTTTTGCTGTTAATATAGCATTACTTAAATTTTAATTTTAGGTTGTCTGCCTGTACCACTGTTCAATCAGAAAAAAAGAACCAGACAGCCCCTTACTTCAAATCCACTTAAAAGTGAACCAGGTACTGGTTCTGGGACTTGTAGTTATGACTTCTCTCCCTCATCATTCGGTAAATAAGACTTTTTCTCTTTTTTTTAACTGCCTCTAAATCCAAATAAATCTTAACTTCCTGATTGTATGCTATGAAATCAGACATTGTCTTTATCAAGAACTATATGCATCCTTTATATCTATTTCTGAAAAGTTCATTATGTAAAAATTGTCCTCCAGGAAATTTCTTTCTCCTTTGTACAATTGAGCTTTTTATACTTCTTGCCTAGAGGGAGTTTGACTCTTTGTGTGATAGAGAATGAAGTAGCAGTGGCATTTAAATAGAGTCTCTTGAAACTGACCTTTTGTTTTCAGCTGATTTCAATCAACATTCAAGTCCTGTGTTACAAGAAGAAACATTTGTAAGATGGCTTTCTTGTAGTTCAGAAAGGAACGTCTGTTCTGCAAACTGGGCTTGGAAAGGACAGTGCAGAATTCTGCTTTTAGTGCTTTCATTATGTTTTACTTGTAATAAAGTTTAAAAGTTTTCTTATTATAAAATTTCTGTTGCTAATATGTCTAATGTTTGAAACTGAACTATTGTCTAGAGAAGAAACCTACTTGTTAGAAGTTGTCTTATAATTACAAATATCAAAGGATCACATTCTCCTTTTTTTCTTTTTTCTTCCTCCTTCCTATGTGGGCCTGTTTGTGGAACATTAAGTAGAGTTAGAGGCCTACAAAGACTTCTTACCTTTCAGGCTTTTCCATATTTATTGATATTCAGTCCTTTGTCTTTTGAAAATTAGGCTGGGGAACTGCAAAGCCAGAAGGGGATGAACTGCAGAAAGCATCAAACAGTGGGTATGTAAAAAGCAAGTTATTTGTTGCTTTTAAAATTTTTATTTGGATGTTAATTGTTTCATGAACAATCCATGTGTGTCTTACAATAAAGCTGCTGCTGTGTCACTGATACTTTAAACTTGTCTTTGAAAGCCAAGCAGAACATCCGATGGCTCCTTCCCTTATGAAACCACCAAATGCATCAAAGTTTAATTTACCAAATGCTGGAAAAAACTTGTCTGCCTGCAGGTTGGTGAAGCCTTTAATGTCTATTATCCTTCCTTTTTGTTCTTATGTGAAAATGCATCTCACATATGCCTGTAGCAGTCAAAGAAACCTTTTAATATCACTCTCAGAGGAAACCTTGTTTATTTTATTTTAGAGTTATGAAAATATGTGAATTTTGGCTCAGGGAAGATCCCTTACACAGGGCAGGACAATAACTGAGCAGGGTTTTAAGGCCAGTTTGTCACATGGATCGATGCACAGGTGTAATCACTGGCCTGTATGTGGATAAATTTGGTGTAAACCCAAGTGAGTTTGGAAGTATTTGAAGCTAAAACAACAATTTATGGATTTGTTTTATATACTTTAATCACATAGCTCAGTATTCAGAAGAGGTACTGTGATACTGAACTGTTGTATTGCAGGAACAGAAATGAATATACTCCTTTAGGTAAAACAGCAAATTCAAGATCTGATAATGGAACTTCTCAGAAGTCTGAGAACTTTTCAAGCAGTTTGAAAGCTGTCCAGCAGCAAAAACACCCTGACAGTCGTAACCCATCCCAGCTCATCAAAACAGACACATCCAAAGGACAGTGGCCAGTGAAACCCAGCACTGTGGCAAGAGGTCTGCAGGATCATAGTCCAGCATATAAATTTAACAACAATACTCAGCAAAATAAAATGAATGAAAACCAATTTGGCTGTGTCCCAGAAGATAAAAATCAGGTAAAACCTGTGGGCAGGGTTAATAGGAAAGACACAAAAGCAGTAAAGAAAGAAAACTGGTGGAAGATGGTGAGGTTTTCATCAGGCCTTAGTAAAACCTGGACTTTCTGGAAATTTAGAATTGAGATTTTCATACTGTAATAATCTAAAATACTCAGTAAAGTGGCAGGGTTTTTTTTTTAATGTTCTGAACAAATGCTCTAATTTTAATGTAATTATTGCCTACTTAACATAATAAATAAATGCCTATGTGCCCTTTGAAATTGCAAGTGTGTGTGTCTAACTTAAACTTTTGTCTTCATCTGAAAGGAAATTTCATCATCTCAAGTGAAAACTAAAATAAAAAAGAATTCTTTGCGAATCCTGTCTGCAGTCATTCAAAGTGTGAGGCACTGGAGCCAGTATGCCTATAAAACTGCACTGTTATTTGAAGTTTTAGGTAAGCAGTATAATAATATAATCTGCTAAGAATGCTAGGGCAAAAACAAGTGGGAATTTTTCAATAGCTGAAATACTTAAACCCGCAAAATATTGGCATAAGCACCATCTAATTTCCCTTCCATTCAGCTATCAAAGGTGACTGAAACAGGTACAAATTTAACACTTCAGTCAACCTCCAACATCAAGTTTTTCTGTTCTGTTTCTTTCCTTGTTTTAGAACATGTTAGAATAAATTTTCCTGTTTAGAAGGAATCTTCTGTAGAGTGATACAGTTTCACAAAAATTTTTAATACTATTAATCCTGGAATGATTAATTTTTGCTTAATGGACAGGCACACTGGATTCTGCAGTCACGCCTGGAGCATATGGGGCAAAGAACTTTCTTCTGAGAGACGGAAAGGAGACCCTGCCTTGCGTGTTTTATGAAATTGTGAGTATTCTGTGTCCACACATAACAGTCACCACTAGCTCCAATCCTTTTTGTGAATGCAAAAAGAAAACATTAATTCACAGTGCAAAAGGCAGGCTGAATGTTTTTACCATATTGTTCCCAATTTAGAGCAATAGTCACTGCTTAGGCATCCTCAGACTTCTGTTTCAGAAAAACAGGTGGGACTTTGAGTTTAGATTTTAAGTAGCTGGTAACAGGAACAAAGCTGATGTAAAGACCTGCTGTTTTACATAGCCCTCAGAAACCAGCCATGTGGAAAGCTTTTATGTGAGGTGATATAATTGTTTTATATGTTTTATTATGCTTTGATGAAGGACCGTGAGCTTCCACGACTCATTAGAGGTCGAGTGCACAGGTGCATGGGAACCTATGATGCAAAAAAGAACATTTTCAAGTGCGTCTCTGTAAGACCAGCAACTGCTCAAGAACAGAACACTTTCCAAGACTTTGTTAAAAATGCAGATGTTGAGATGACAGCATATGTAAAAACTATGAATGAAATGTAAAAGTCAAAATGGTTGTCCAAACCCCAGTTTTAACTGTTATCTAAAGGCTGGACATGCTACAATATTTACCAAAACTACCAGTGAAAATCTGGTTAAACATTTGAAAATATCACTGTCCTGTGTTATCCAACAAATGCTGTGTGGTGTTCATTGGGTTCCCATTTATGTGTTACCTGATTCATGTTTTTTTTAAAAAATAATCAGTATAATACCTGTATAAAATAACAACAGACCCTGAGGCTGTAGGAAGATTCCCAAGGACACAGAGGAAGTAGAAAGAAATAATTATTTGAACACAGAACTTCCTTGTCTTTGCCATAGAAATATCTTTCATGACAGATGGACCATGTACATGTTTATGTGCCTTTGCCTTCAAACACTACCTTTCATAGGTTATTCCTGCTGTTCCTATTTCCTTTTCCTCTACTTCAGAAGCTTTGTAGCAGGTCTCTTGGGAATTGCAAAACAAAAGAGTTGTCAAGAAAATAGCAAACAGTATGGGGATTTTTAAAATTATTTTATTATACAGTGTTGGCAATTGGAAATTTCACATTTAAAATAATTGAAATATTGTATCCAACAAGTCAAATACAGAAAACAGTTAATATTCTAAAAAGGAGCCAGCTAGTCAACGCAGAAACACATTAATGGAAAATACAGCTTTTAGTTACACTTAAAAAATTATATATTTAGAATAAAACTTGAACCTGGTCCAGCAAATTGTAACAGGAAAACGCTTTTACACAGTTTAACGCGCAGACAGTCTTTATTTTAAAAAGTGATCTGTCAGTGTGAGCACAGGCATTGTCAGCAACAGGTGAGATCTAAAGGATGTGCTTTACCAGCTACTGCAAGGATCACTGGAATTATCACCACACCTCCAGTGTGAAGCGTGCTCAGAGCATGGATGCTTCAAGGAGGGTTTTGCCAATCCAGTGGTAGAGGTCATGTACACGTGTTTGATTTATTTAAATATTATAAAAATGTTATAAAATGTTAAAGGAAGTTCCTAATGGAAGCATTAGCTTGACTCATAAAAGGTGCAGAATTTTGTAGGATGCAGAGGTTGATGATTTGCACAACAAAAGTTGAGCTTTAAGAAGTAAAGGATTTGGTAGAGCAGTGTTGTGAATTTTAAGACTGCTGTAACAGTAATTTAAAACTGCTTCCAGTTAAGTGATTGATGCTTCCAGTTTTGCACATGTGAAACGTATGTTAATAAGTGACAGGAATAGGTCCTTTGTCTACTAGATACGTTATGGCTGTTAATTAATTTTTCTTTTCAGGAAGTGTTTAGATCTTTGCAAAAGTTTCTATTTGACACTAACAAATCACTTTTTCTAGTGAAACATTAAGTGAACAGTCGTAAACATTACACAAAACAAAAAATCCTACTCATTACAGTTTATACACACTACTCAACATTTTTCAGTTGTTGGGTGATTTTTTTTTCTTGACCATATTGATCCTGTCTTGTATAATGGTTCTAGTGTAAAGGCACAGGTTGGTTAGGAAAGAAAAGCCTGCATCTCTGTCTCTCTACTTTGTGGTGATTATTTTCTTTTTGCATGTTGTTTGTTATTCCTCACTTTTCTGACTCTTACATGAAAATTATTAATCTCAGCCATTCATTAAAAAAAAGTGTAAGACATCACTGAAAAGCACATTAATATACAGAAGTGACTGAAATTTATTCTTCTTACTTTAGGGCATTCCTTCAGCCTATTTTGTTAAATATTTGGAGGATTTAATTTCTCAGTCCCTGTGAGCAAAAATGCAGAGCACTCATGCTCTCTTTCTCAGTGTACTTAATTCTGCATTGGAATCTGCATTTTCAAAAAACTTGCTAAGTTTGTGTGCAGAAATTGCTTTTAGAGTGCATGAAAATGTAACAACAGGACAATTATTCTGGAAAACAATGCAATGCTCCATTGAAGTTTAGAAGGGTGAGGAATGTAAACAAGACTGCAGAAGTCTTTGATGTATATTAAAATAACACAGTGATTGTTCTGTTTGCATTTTCTTATACATCCTCAACATGTCTCTGTCTGTCCCTTCATGTACACCTTCCATTAAAAAAAAAATAAAAATTCAGGAATAAGTTGGACTCAGCTAAGTGAAGAATAATAAATTTGATCACCTGGTTTGTGCCAAAATACAAAACTAAGAAGTACACCTCTGAATTAAATATAATCTATGTGATTTTTCTTTTTAATAAATAATAGAAAATAAAAGATGAGAATAGAACTACAATTAAAATTTTATTTTAAATGAAAACACACAGCAGTGGTGTGAGATTAGAACCCAATGTTTCTTTTGCTTAAGGCAATCAAGTGCACTTATTTCAATGCTTGATAATAATGAATTCAGTGCTGTTGTGGAAATCAGACCCCACAAAATTTCCATACAGACTAATGAAATATGGCCATTTCTACTTCTGACACAGCATCAGATTTTTGCTGGTCATGTTCAATAGCATTTCACTTCACTTTTTTGTTTTACCATCTGGACTCTGAATTGCAATGGAAATACTGGAATTAGTTCATTCTGGCTTGTATTATCACTACAGATAAGGGCAATTGGGCACAGACATTTTTGTACAAAGAGATTTTTTTCTTTTCAGCCTTAAAACAACAAAACCAAAAATCTACAGCTGTCATTGTTCAAAACTTTTTGTTAAAGTCCACTTAGAATTATAATTTAAGAAATACCGAGAACAAATTCTTAGGATTTTTTTTTTCCCTGTTGTTAAAGTATTAAATCATCATGAAGCCATTGGAAGTAGTTGGAGCTCTCAGGAAAAAAAAAAAGAAATTTCAATTTTACCCAAGACTTCATGAAGATATATCTATATCTTGGCAATTAGAGCAGAAATAAAAACTGTGCCCAGAACTTACAATATGCAGGTGCTGCTAATATATACAGATTAAAAAGAAACTTTTCTTGTATACAATTATTTTTAGCTATCAATCTTAATTTTAGGCTGTGGCTACTAGTAGGTGCTTTTTCACTAATCAAAATAATTGTAACAAAATATCATTATTGATTTTAAAGTTACGGGGTTCATAAAAGTTCTGACATTTCACATTATATCAAAAGTGAATTGAAGCTTTTAAGACTCACAATTTTGAGACACAAAAGAAACTGGGAGGTAGACAGATGTTTTGAGGATAAACTGATTTTTTTTTGTCTAAGGCAGTATGCCATTATCTGTTTAGAGCAGTGTAAAGGCTGCTGATTAATCCTATTTCAATTCCAGAGTGTTCACTGCTCGCGCTCACGGAAGACTTTCAATGCACTTTTGGCCTTTGTCAATCTGACCTTCTCTTCCCCATCTCCTCTCCTCTCTTTAGCAACACAGCCAGCTAGAAGTGCTTTAATAATTTCTGCCCATTAGTGTAGACAGGAATGTTGTTCTTAAACAGTAATAAAATACTATAAAATTGTAGGTATTGGAGTTGGAGATATGTGCTCTTTTGGTGCATATTTTGCAAAGAATGGTAAAAAGACAGACAACATGACCCCAACAATTGCCAGCATGTACCCCCATCCAATCTGGCAGTCTCCTGCATAGTAGATGTCTGAGTTCTCACAGAATCTCTTCACAGTAGCAGAGTTGAAACCAAAAGGGTAAACCAAAAGCCCAGAAGCCATTATGAACACTAGAGAGGAGAAAAAAAATCACACCAGTTATTATCAAACATTAATTCATTTGGAAAAAAGAGTCCTTATTTTAGAAAGACAAATATATATTATATTAAAATCAATGGGAAAAGACATAGCTTATAAAACCCCCTTGTGATTGGCAGATTATCCTTCTTTTCATAATTACCTCTTGTGAACAGCAGTGGTGTGACAAGGCAGCAAGTTGGGATTTTTTTCATGAGAACTCTTGCCATTAAATAACTTCAGAAACGCTGTGATCCAAATTATGTAGCCATGTAAAAAGTAAGGTGGTTCAGATATAATGGAATCCAGAGGAGAAGAATTCCTAAGTTGGCAGATTCCAAACCAGCTTCACTTTCTTCTCAACAGCATTTTTGTGCTTGAGACAAACAATTACTTTGTTATGCCAAATAGAAACTTTCAATGAAAGAGTTCAAATACAGTTTTTTAGATTCTGCTCATGAGGTTCTGATAATGTGAGACTCATTAGTACTGACTCAAATTGTTTAAAACATCCTGCATTTGACAACTGATGAAAAACAATAGCATCTATCTTCTTTTTATTTATTTATTTTATGTCTCTTGACATTGGAAAGTCAGGCTTGCCTCCTGCAATTTACCCTGCATTATCCATTGGATTTTAATGGAACTTAACAGATTTTAGTCTTTAAGGAATCCATGTCATATTCAAATATCAACTTACGCAGGTAGTTGAATCAACAGCAGAACCACTTTTCCAGCTTTGAAGACTGCCCAAGGTATAATCCATGAGTAAGATAAAGATGCATGAAAATCCCCAAGGAACACCTCTTGGAACCTGATTCTGCCCAGCTTGGAAGTGGACAGGGGCTAAGCCAGGCTGGTGAGGGGGGTTACACCATCTTTTGTTTGAGAGAGCACAGAGAAACCACGTTTTCTTTTCTATCCCTTCTGCTAATCAATAACCACTGTATTTAAAATCTCTACTTTATTTTAAAAGGCTTTATTTTATGTACTAAAAAGATACTGTGGAGCAGTCCCTTTTCCTCTCTTCCCTTTTTTCCAGGACAGTGTTTTGTTCAAATTCAGGGTAGTGATTCAAGAAGCAACCAGAGTTAACAGTTATGTTTGAGCTGATAGATAATTCATAACCAGCAAACATCTAATGAAACATTAGGAATATAAAACAAACACTGTGTGCTATTCTCTGTGTTTGTGATTGCCTTTCAGGTAGAGCATGTGCATATTACTCCAATTATAATATTGGAGAGGCTTAATCTTAAAAGTACCCACTAAAAAAGGGCAATCACTCATTTATCTTTTTTAATTAAAAAACACTTGAATTAGCTTGAGCGCTAGATGAAGTCCAAAAGTTTAACACACAGCCTGTTGAGTCCCTGAATAATTTGAATTAAACTTTTCTTTCTAGTCCAATGGAACTGCTGAGTTAATCCCTTGTAGAAAACAATAAGGTGAAGAAAACGGAAATTAAAAGGAGAGAAAGTGGAGCAGCAGCAAAGTCTGTTTCCTTCTGGGTGTGTCACATATGGGTACAAAGAGAAGCTGCCTTCCAAGAGATGGAACTCTCTGAGCACCAAGTGTTTCACCCACTCCAGCAGCCACCCTCTTTCCTTTAAACCTCAGGAATGATTTTGCAGTGGTTGCTGTGGCCTTTTCTCTTTCCAAGCACAAGGTGGGTGAAAGGTGCTGCTGCAAGAGCCAGTGAGGGAAAAGTCCTTCCCAGCACAGGCAACATCCTGAGCCAGGCTCACAATTCCTGATCCTCCAGCAGCTGCCCCTGCTGGGGGTGCCCAGGGCAGGGAGAGCTCCTGGAGCTGAGATTTCAGCAGCTGTGGCCCTGCTTTTAGGGCCTGACAGTAACCAGACATGCTAAAGCTGAATACAAGGAAGTTGTGTTATGCAGATTTTCCTAATTGCATATGCGACACCCCTAAAAAATATAAATGAAAATACAGTAAAAATGGGGCTAAACCAGACAAGGACAAGGGGTGATAGTTTAAAATTAAACCAGGGTGGACTCAGAGTAGATAGAAGGAAGAAGTCTTTCATGATGAGTGTGGTAAAACACCAGCACAGGCTGCCCAGAGAGGTGGTGGATGCCCCATCTCTGGAAGCATCCAAGGTCAGGTTGGACAGGGCTCTGAGCAATCTTGTCTAGTTGAAGACATCCCTCTTTGCCGCAGGAGAACCTCTACAGGTCCCTTCCAACCCAAACTATTCCATTATTCTGTCAGCTTATTCAGTAAATGTCACTGAGCTTTCCCAAAAGAGCTGAAGGGCCAGCACAGCCTGAGAGCCACATGACACTTGCACACCCAGGAAAATTCCAGATGGCAGAAACATGGGAAATAACTCCAAAAAAGGGAGATTTTTCCTACTGCTATTTACAAGAGTGTTAAACCACAACCAAACCCTGTTAATCCCTGGACCTGTGCAGTTGTAGGTTCACTCTGACACAGTTGAGATGTGGAACAGGGGCTGCCCAAGAGCCTGTGGTGCACAGGGGGTGCTCAGCACAGCTCCCCTGCAATCCAGGCTGCTCCACTGCACCAGGAATGTTGAAATAGCCCTGGGGTGCAAGACCTTCTGTGAAAAAAAAAAAGCAACCAAAAAAAACCAAATTGGAAACAATCCTTTTAGCGATAAAATCCTTTCCTAACTGTTAAATTTCACTGGTTTTCTGACACTGTCTCAACCCTTGCTCTGTTTCACATATCTGTTCCAGATATGTTTTCTTTTTGATTGGGTTACACAGAATTGTTTTGAAGGCTATGTTTTACAGTGTTTTGATTGCCACTTGGTGCTGATGTTGCGTGGTGCGATTTAATGGAAGCAGCTTTATTTTTTTTCCTAGGCTAGAAATAATCTGTCACAGCTAAACGTATATGTTCACATATCAAACGGGCTAAAAAGTTACCCATGGTTTCATATCCTCAGGCATGTCATAGAATGACCTCATTATTCTCATTTAGGTGCCCTCTTTCTTACAAAGGCTCCAAATATTGAACAGTCCGTTATTACCCGCAGAAGCCGAGCTTTCAGGCGTGGTGCTAATGACTGCTTAATGGTGCTGTCTGTCAGAGCACAGCGAGCTGGGACAGCACACAAAGGAACAGTGGGGCTCCATTTAGGCTCCTCTGTAACACTCACGCCTCTGAACGGCTTTCCAACAACAAACATCACTTTCAAAGGTGTCAGAACACAGCAGCGAGTGCATCTCCCCCTTCTGCGTGCTGTAATCCTGCTGTCACACAAGGTGATGAGGCCACACAACATATTGGGGTCTGTTCTGCAGCATGAAACCTCTGGGGTGTGAGAGGACTTGCTAGTAAAATGCATAATTGAGGGTTTTTTTAACATGGCTTGATAATTTGATTAATCTCCCATCAGCTGTGAAGTCTGCTTAAAAAGTGCTCTTGTTTTGTTTTGTTATGTGCCACACAGGTGTTTGTTATTGCTGGGTTCTCCCCACCTGAGCCCTCTGTAGTAACTCACAGCCACTGCTGGTGGCAGACCAGGGACAAGGCCAAGCACATTGGTTCAACAGTAAGTCATATTTTATTTCTACTTTCTAATCCCAAACAGTTACAGTCTCGTTCTCTTTGCTTCCCTGGTGTCCTACAGCCAGATGGTAAATGGCACTTTCTCCTCTGAAGGGTTTGCCAGCCAAGGCCTGGTTTTATTTTTAAAAAGTAGGTTGGTGAATTGGTTGCTTTCTAAATAACTTTAATAGGAATAAGGTATTCTTTAAAAGGAGGACACTTCTCTTTAGGGGAAACAGTGCTATTCTAGGAAAAAATTGTAAATTGTTGGTGAAAATACTGAATCAGTGACACTTCTAGTTGGGGAAAATAGCATTTTCTACTATTTTAAAATTAATAATATATAACTCTTTGTCATTGCAATGGTTTATTCATTTCATTAAGCTTCTGTACAAGTGTTTAATTATTTAAATATCTCACACCATTTTCAAGTTGATTTTAAACCAAAGCAAAGCAATGCAGTTCTCTGGAGTGTGTGCAGAGGGCACCAATGTACAACACTCTTAGATACCATGGCAAAAAAAAGGCTATTTCTATTCCACTTCTTTTGGCAAGACTGATGGAGTTTCCAACATCTGAAACACAATAATTGAATCGTTTTTTCTATTGTGAAGCATGAATGTTTAAACTGGACTAAGCTTATGTTTATCTTCCATACTAATGTTGAAATGGATGGAAATCCAAAGGTGGCTCACAAACACAGAGAGCAAAAAAACCTATTTTATTTTGTGTTTGTTAATATGTTTAGGTGATGTGTAGTAGTGAAATATTCTGTGTGCATGAGTTCTCTTCCTGAAATTACCTGCTGTAAGAAGGTTAGTTTGTCTTAGGAATTTAATTTGCTTACTTTAGGAGTGTATTATATTCCTGATACTTGTGACAATGATGGATTAATTGCAAGCTTGTGGAACATATCAGATAATCACTGGAATTAGGGTTGAATCATAGGCAAGCAAGGGTATTATTCCAACCCTATTACAGATTGTCACAGTCTTCTTGGAAGATTTTTATTGACAGAGCTTAATCTACCAAAGCAATTTTCACTCATTTCATCAAGAAGTTTCCTCTTACATATAATCCATTACCTCCCTTATTAAACCTGGCAGTTCTTCATATGCGCAATCAGTTGGCTTGGACCTTTCAGCTTCATACATTTTATTCACCTAATAATTTTATTAGCTGCTCTCCAGCTTTTCATTACTTACATGATCTTAAATGAGAAAGCAGGTGCTGATCCAAAGCCACAGACAACTTAACACCAAGCAGAAATACAGGTAACAGGGAAAACCTGGCAGCCAAACACAGCCAGACATCTTCAAAAAATCACCTCTTGTCCTACTGCCCTGCCTGGCCTGCACTCAATCCTTCCCAGCACTCTTCCCAAATAAATATTTTTGTAGCATGCCTGAAGGGTTTCTATATTTGGGGTATTTTGGATAAATTCTCTTGTACAAAAAGGAGGTACCTACATTTCTTTTCCATATCTATCCCTTGAAGACAGTGCTAAGTAATATTCAAGATTTTTGTCAGTTATAGCTGCACATCAGTGTACAAATAGAAACAAGATGGAATTCTGGGCTTATCTGAAAATTAATGATTTCCTTTTGACTACTTCAGGAAAGGAGGAATTACCCAGAGTAATTTGGGGAGAGCTAAAATATATCTAAAATCAGCAGGCATCGTTTCAAATGCCTATTACATATAAATAAAACAAAGGAAAGTGACCTCTCAAAATGAAAGAAACCAGACTAAAATCCTACTGTTATAACAGCTGAACTTTGGAGGTTGAGGCAAACAAGGACACTTAAATGCCATTCTGCTCTGCTGAACTCATGGCAGGTGCATGTCAGGTACCTGGAGTTCAAACTCTTGGAAGCAGCCCTAGCAATTATTCCCTCCAAGGAAACCAAAAGGAAGAGCAGGAAAAAGGGATAATAATGCCCATATTCTTGGTATAAAGATGTAGCTGCCTTCCTTTGTATCTGAATAAAGAGCTGGAACTCCTAACAATGGCCCAACTACTTCTAACATATCACACTTTAGGTCTTCTTTGTAAAGAATTATTCCACTGGTGTCATTTCAGTCAAACATGTTGTGATTTGAGGAGCTTCTATCAGTGCTGGGCTAGTGCCAAAGGAGTAGATTATAGCAGTTCCTATTCTGGCTTTTCTAAATGGTGCAACTCACAAGTTAGCACTTAGCAGCTGTAATATAAATGTAGTTATAACAAGAGCTGTGTAGCTTGTCAAACCCCTTTGTAGCTAACAAAGGGAATGAATTTGTTTGTACAGTGTCTCCAAACTCTGTGTTTAAGAAAATGCTGAATCTGTGACTCCAGCTCACAAGCTAAGGAGCTGCATGAGATATACTAGGTTGTATTCTTATGTATGTACATACATGCAAAATTATAGGGAACTATGTGTATATCAAAAGCTGGGCAATGTTTTCCATTTCAGTTTATTTGGATTTAGCTGAGGTAGATAGGAATACATTATTTTAAATAAAGCTAGCACTGAAATAAGGGTGTCCGTGCACCTTTTTAAACAAATATTTTTAGTGCCATTAAAATGCCCCACTCAGGTTCTCTTGGCACATCTCCCTCATTCTACAAATAGCCTGTTTCAGAAATGTCTAACAATTGTAGGAATAGCTGAATCTCTCTTATTTATTAACTGAAGGGAGTGGACTCTGACTATCCAGACTTTGGAAAAGAAATTCTCTGAAGCCATCACAGAGGTAATTGGGCTTGGTAATTACTGCATTAGCTGCAAGTTTATTAAGGGCCACAAAAGGAAATGCCATCCTGGTGACCTTTGAGGCTGCATTTCACAGTGTGTTTTCTACATGAGAACAAATGATGAAACTGGACTATTTCTGCCAAGTGAGTGGTAGCTATGGTGAAGATTTATAGCTGTAATCTGGTAATCTATGGGCCTAATCATACAGTTATAGAGCTGCGTGTCATTTACTCGGAAAGCCTGAAATGAGCCAGCACTGTGTAGACTATGGTGAAGGAGTGCATTTTGTCATCTGCAAGGTTAGGAGAAATACAGCCTCTTTAGCAGACTGTAAAAGAGAGACAAGAGCTAATGTTTCTCAAAATAGCAGTGTGTTACATGAAATTTTACAAGAGTCAGAGAGCTAAGAAATGGGGACTGTCAGATTGGAAACCATTATGATTTTCCTGTTTTGTACTGCTTCAATAATTACACAGATTTTCTATTTATTTATTTTTTTTGGAAATTATTTAAGTCATGCTCACTTCATCTCAGAGCAGCAAACACAGAAGCAGACTAATAATATAATATTGACATATTTAAGTGTTGGATTCTTCAGCTGAGAGCAGCATGTTCAGAATGTATCATGCCTGTAATATGCCTGTGTTCCCTTATCTTTGTGTCACATTTTATTCAACAGTCAAGAAGTGCTAATAAAAAGTGCATATTTCACTTGTACTATTTTAGGTAAACATAACATGGTACACATTTTCTAAGCAATGCACATTTCTACAAATAGAAATCAGGGTGGCAAACATTTTGCTTCCCTTCTTAATTAACCTATCCTTGCCAAAACTGCTACGTTCTTCAGCATGAGCAAGGAATGAAACTGATGACTGAAAATTTAAATTAATGCTTTTTCTTGTGATCTTTTGGCTGAGAACAAGAGCAGCTTCCACCTACTATCTGATGCATTCCCAAGCAAACGAACCAGTGTCAGCCTGGGTCCCTGTGCAGCTGCAGGGAGTGAGGGAACAGACACATTTATATTGTCTTTGCTTTGGAGCCAGCTCACCTGGGAAGGGGAGATGCTGCCCAGCCTGCAGCAGGTCTTGGCTCCTGCTCTGCCTGTCAAATCCAAGTTCTTAAATAGCTATTTAGAACAGGGGCTGAGGTCCAAAAGAGAGGCAGTGATGTGTATATCACCTGAAAAGTCATGATTCCACATGACACATTTGCTCCCTTCTCCTCCCCACCTGCTCAGCCCACAGGTCTGTTTTAAATCAATCTTTTCACCTCTCCCAAGACTCACAATTTAAGCAGAGCAGACGCTGACGGAAACAGATTTATAATTAAGCTGGTGGCCATTAAATACCAGCCTTCCACCAGAGGTGACCTTATTGGAAAGTGTTGTAGAGTGAATTTATTTTGACTTTGCCCATTCTCTACCTCATCTTGCATGCTGGCAGCCGAGGCAGTGGTGGTGGGAGGTCTGAGAATAATGCCCACATCTCCCTTCATTACAGCTGCACTTCACATCCCAGCAGCCTCCAAGCCTCAGGGATATCACATTCATTACCTCTTTCAGAGACAAGTATTTTACATATATGCCTGAAAGGTGATTAGAATCCCTGACACAACAGTGTTTTATCTGGAATGCAACCATGAAAAATACATGCCTAAAACAAAAAAGACATCCTACATCCTTCTCCTAATTGATTTAAGCTACAAAGACCAGCTTCAGTTTTCCCAGGGCACAGGAACTATCAGGAAGACACAAATTGCATGTTTTCAAATCTCCTCATAAAAACTGCTTGACAGGGGGTTGAAAGCAGACTTTTCTGTTTCTCAGATGTCCTAGTCCTGTGAATGTCATCAGTCAGCAGAAGCTCATGTGCCACCACCTGATCATAAAGAACAGTTCTGTAACAACCCTCATTTCATGCTGCTGATTCCAGCCCAACATAAATCAGCCACACCACGAGTAATGTTGGAAATAATTGTCTGCTCCAGAGCTCCTCTCTCCCAGCCCAGGTGCCATGCAGCTGTAGCCACGTGCAGCCCCTGTCCTGCAGGAGTGGGGTAGAGCAGCACCTCCAGCAGTGATGCTTCCTGAGTGCTTGGAAGATCTTTAATGCTGCACACTGGAACAGTGCAGGTGTATCCATTCAGTGGTTTTAAAAACATTATAAATGGACTCAGCTCTGGCTTGAACCAGATGCTCTCTGCAGATGGAAAATGGGATAGCAACTGCTACTTCACTGAAAGCTGTCTGGAAATGCAGCAGGTGATCCCAGCACTGATCCTCAGGTGCACAAGGCACTTTGATCCTTTCTCTCCCACCCTCTTTCTAATGTCCAGCTTGAACATCTAACCCTGAGCAGGGTTTGCTGTCACTGATGGCTGTTTGTGTAAATGAATCAGCACAGCACATCTGATGTTTTGACTTCAGCCTTGTTTGACCCCTGTGTTCCTTAGCCAGGTCTTACACAGCAACTTTGAATAATGTCCTCTTAAAACCTGTGGTTAAAACTGTCCTGGGCTGGTTGTGCTGGTCCAGCCACACTCAGTTAACAGAGACAGATCAGCCTTAGAGAACCCCAGCCACATCTCACACAAGAGCTTAATTCAGTCCAAAGCTGCTAGAAGAAAGTAGTAAAACAAGCAAAAAAAAAAAAATTAAAATATATATATAGTCGTGTTCTAATGCAGAGCTATCTAGATTTGAAAAATCATGTTGAAATCCAGAGTAAGGATAGAAATGTCCCAAATTACCAGCTAAATGAAAGTGTTTTGGGATATCTGATCCTTCTTATCAGGTTGGCCCAGCTGTACAATTTCCCATCTCCATTTATACCAAAAGGCCCACACTTCCTCCTTCATTAATGCTTTTGAAGGATTTAATGAGTTACTTCATCAGGTTAATAAATCCCCTCAATATTTTTATTACACTTTGATACAGTTATTCAAGAGGTGCAGCTAACAAATGATCATCATTTATATTTCTTGACAGAATAACTTAGTTAATAAATTTGGCCCATGAAATTCAGAATTCATAAATAAACTATGGGGAAATTGAATGTCTATGTGGCGAAGGGTTTTTTCCTATTTCTGGTTACGGTTCTATTGGAAATCTCTCTTGTGCAATAACTTCAGGCTAAGGAGAACTGCAGGAGGTTGGTGCCTTTTGGCAATGTCCCGCTTCCCACTGAGTGCTTAGGGGCAGTCCAGCTGCTGCAGCACATGTGCCACTGGACATAACCCATATTAATTTGCTCCAGCACTCCCTCACGTTTAAACTCCAGCTCCATAGAGGCTGCTCCATTCCTTGAGGCTAAGCTCTTTAGCTGATTTTGACCAGGTGCACTGACACCATCAGAAATAAGCATTCTATTCTGGAAATTATTTTAAAACTGAATTGAATTGGTTGCCATGCCTTTTTTTTTTTTTTTTCCTTTCCTGTGGCATTATAGTAAATTACATCATCAACAAAATAACCTTAGGGGCAAGGGTGTTTTCAGAATCTTAACCTCTGAATAGCCAGCAGTATTACAGCTTCCTATTACTAGATTAATAATATTTATGGTAGGTAGACTGCAAGAATGGGATCATACTATTTATTTACTTACTGTTGAAAGCCACCTCTGGCAAGAACAAATTTCCCATTAATCACTACCTTATCTCTGTAAGAGTTACTCTCAAGGACGTCTGTATTATTCCCATTGTTTTATTAATACAAGAATAGCTCTGCTGTGGATTTTTTGGCATTGAACTTTATTTTCTAGATTTTCTTTTTAAAGAGGAGCTGAAATGCTTACATAAACATTGAACTTTCTTAACAAATGAACTACTTAAGACTGCAACTGTAGCAAGATAAGATCCCAATATTTCCCTGAATATGTTTTATGTAAAGAAACTGCAAATCAGTATTTTTCTCTTCTTTTTTTTTATCAACTGAAACTCCAGTTATGAATTTTTAGTTTGTTCTGGGAGTGCAAATAACCTTGTTAAGTTGTGAGAGTGCCAGAGAAATGGTGCCCTCCAGTCCAGGGCATCAGAGAAGTGAAGCCAATTTCTAAATTCAGGTCTTGTAATTAAAAAATGCATATTTCTCTCTCCTTTCACATAGGCTTTTGCCAGCATTTGAAATATTACCTATTGGGCTGCAGGATGATTTGTTTTTCTAATTTTCCAAGAGTACTACATCATATATTTTCAACTTTAAAAAAGAAATCAGTGTAGACCCAGCAGAGGACAATATCACCAAAATTATCTTTCATGTGAGAAAAGCATTAGTGGAAAGTCTTCCAGAGCTTTATGCAGTACCAGAATGAGGTGGTTGTGCCAGTAGAAGGCATAGCAATTAATGTTAATTTGCTGTTTAATTAGGTGTCCAGTACAGAACAATGGTGAGACAACTGTGTGGCTGGGAGGAGCCCCCTGATTGTCAGATGGACACAGCCACTCCTGCCTCCCAAACTCGGGCACTGCTCCCACAGCAATTACTCTGCACCCTGTCAGATGTGGTTTAGGCAGTAATTTGTTTGCAGAGTGAAAGGTGTGCTTGCAAACAGAGTAAAGGGCTCTGTCCTCTGTCCTGCCCCGTCCTGCTGCTCAGTCCAAACTGTGGGGTGTGAGGTGCTCTGGGAGGAGTGCCAGCCCAGCAGCTGGGTTTGTGTGTCTCCAGCAGCCAGCCCTGCTCAGCTGTGCCCTGCTGAGAGCTGGGACCCCCTTGCCACAGGCTGAGGCTGCCAGCCCCACACACAGCAGTGAGAAACACCCCCGTGACAGGGGCTTCCTTCAGCACTGCCAAAAAGCCCCACAGCATTTCCATCTTCGTGCATTTAAATGTTTGAGTTAATAACATTTATGGAGCAGCATGGGAAAATGAACTTAAATACATAATTTGTCATCTCAGGATACTGAATTACACCGTTACTAAAAGGGATACAGAGAAATATGTCCAATAAACAGAGCATAGTCTGCACAATTTGCTTTGCATTTCCCACATCCTGCAACAAGAACAGGGTAGTCAGGCTCCTTAATGATCATAATATATGTACAGAAAGAGCAGCTCCCTGAGGGCTCCTGATTAATCAGGAAAATGCTCATTTGTTCTGGCAGAAGTGATGTGCATCTAGGCAGGGCAAATGATGAACCCTAAGTGCACACATCAGCCATCAAGGCCCCAAAGTTTCCATTCATTGAACTCATTTTCCCTCTAAGAAATAACATTCCATGTCTCAGCACTTGTTCTTGTCCCAGTTCCATTAGGGTTTGGTCTGACAAAGGCAGAAAGAGGCCCCACATCCATTTCAGAGACTCTAAATGTGTTTAGCTCCCCAATGAAGGCATTTCTGCTGCTTGCTTAGATACCCCGTTCAGGGGAGGACACGAGGCCTCAGCTGCTGGATCTGATCACTGTGCAAGAGACTTGGGAGCAAATTGGAAGATTAAAAGGATTTTTCACCAGCTGATCTAAATCCCTGCCTGTTTTTTAGTACCCAAGAAGCTGCCCACTGATTGCAATCTTTCCTCCTCCATCACAGCCATATTAATTCTGTGGTTTGGCACAGCTGTTGCCATCTAGAAGTTTGCAGTGTGGCATTTGAAATCTTTATTTCAGATTTTATTTTCTATTCTGAGTTGGAAGTTTGCTAGTAATGAGGTGAATCCTCTGTGCCTGACACGTATTTCCCTTGGTGTTCATTTTTAAATTAGCCACAGAAAGGACAAACTAAAAGCAGATGTGTCATATTTTTCCTCTGTATGTTGGAAGCTCACTCATGGAAATATCTTTGTTAGATAAATGAATTC
The DNA here is from genome assembly GCF_048771995.1 of Taeniopygia guttata. Classification (NCBI taxonomy): domain Eukaryota; kingdom Metazoa; phylum Chordata; class Aves; order Passeriformes; family Estrildidae; genus Taeniopygia; species Taeniopygia guttata. Next base: position 3,238,249 of record NC_133044.1, on the reverse strand, counting down.
CAGGTTACTGGGATAAACAGATGCAATAAAATACTCATGTGTAGAAAAAACCCTTACAAAAATGTGATCCAACAGCTCTTCAAGGAAATTGCCATGTAAGAGATCCAGCTTTGAGGCTTACCTCAGGTTTTTGCATAACATGATAGTTAGTACTTTAAACTGGAGAAAATGGGATGGGATCTTTTGATATTTTTCCTCTTGCTTTTTCAATTTCATGGGATCAGCAGAAAGGGAAGGGAACCAAAGCTGAACTAATGCTTTTCCCTCCACCACTGCCTGAGCACACAGCAGAGATTGCTTGGCAGAGAATTGAGTATCTGTTACCCTTCTTATGGGCATCTCACAATTGCCAGAAAATGTAGATTTTGGACTTGTTTTCAGCATGACATGAGAAAGAGGAAAACCAGAAATAAATGAGAAGGCTGAAATATAATCAAAAACCAGTAGTTATTTAGTTTGGCTACTGATTTATTAATGTATTATAGTTAAGTACTGAGGAATGAACCCTCACTTTAAAATGTTCCTCAGCTCTAAGCGGGATTATTTACAGGAAATAAAAACAGTTAAAGAATTAGAATGAAATCCAGCACGTCCTGAGTCAACAGAAATGTTGCCACTGACCTCGTTAGGCCAGGTTTTAGCCCCAGATATCTACAAAGAACCACAACTCTCTTGCAGTGTGACTAGCAGATTAATACCTGACAACACCAGTTTATCTTTCCCTACAGAATCCTTAATTTTTATGCAGCCAGCCTAAAAACTTTGCTCCACAAGTTTGTGTTTCAGTGCAAACCAGACAAGGTTTCCTGCTCCTTTCAGGCTGTTTGCTCACTGTCACCATTCCCATTTGGCTTAAGCACCTCCTGAAATTATTATTTTGCCTCCACGTCCCTTATAAGAAAATATTTTTCCTCTGAGGTATCTACTTTCTCAGCATCAATTTTAAGGCATTTCAGGCTACAGAATAATATAAAATAAACCCTGTGCTCATATATATCATAAAGAACATGATCCTTTAACCCTGTCCTTGGAAAACCCATCAGCATTTGCTGTACTTCAGTGATTCTCCATATGCTTTTTCAAGGGACATTTTGCACCTGCCAGCACAGCACAGGACAAACAGGTTGCAGGAGGAAACATTCACTAATTTACACAAAGCCTTAGGTGGTCTATTAGCCCTTCATAAAACCAGGAATGTGTAATTACTGCATCCACAGACTGAATTAAATTTGATGGACTACAAATAAGCAATGAGTGAAACAATTAACACCAAAGCCCGAGTAAACTGCTCTGATGGGGAGCCTGGCCTGGCTGAATGGGTCTGACAGCTCAGGTTTCCCTCTGCTGTCCCCAGGGTCATGCCCACCGCAAACTTTTCACTCAGTGCAGACAGGTGAGCTCCTGCCAGAGTCACTGCACCTGCTGATCTATTGTAGGTCATGTAAGATACAACCAACAGCCAAATAACCTGCTCAGCACAGGAGTACCCTTCTAGCATCATTAATTCCATCAATCCATTCTTTCTCCTGTGTCTCTGGACAAATGGTTGCTCCTCCAAGCTTGATGCCGTTTTAGGAGGATGCAGCTCAGTAGAGCACCACTGGCAAGGGGGCAGTACAGCAGATGCTGTCCCAAAAGCCTGATGGAATAGCTGCTCCACAGGCTTTAGTTCATTAAGGTAATTGCAACTGCTCTGTGGCACAGTGCACAGTTACATTTGGGATGGCAAAATCCATCCAGAAGGAAAGCATCTCCCCTGTGCAGCTCTCCAGCCACGCAGGTTAATTGTGAGTACTTTGCAGTGCCTGTGGTGAGGCAGGAGCCTGGGGGGTTCTGTCACAGCTTCCGTCCACAATTTGATTTAATGCCCTCCATGAACAATTGCATCTCAGTGCTTGTAATAAGGAAATGTCATAAAGGTACCTGCTGCCTGGTCCAACATCTTTTGGCTTTGACAGCTCAAATTTACAGCTTTAATTCAGCAGCCTGGAAGCTTGGTATTCTGTACACACACAGGGAAGGGCTGACAGAGCAATATTTCATAAAAGTTCACCTGTGTTCAGCGACTCATGGAGGATATAATCCCTTGGACCTTGTGAAATGACTTGCAGACAAATTCCCACTCCAGATTGTCCAGTGGCAAATTACAAAGTTCTAATCAAACCTCAGTGTGCCTGGATGTATTCACTGGAAAGTTTTGCTTCTGTAGCATAAAGAGTTGAACTTTCAGCAGTTTGAGCAAGTGCTCAGCAGGGTTGTCTCAGCTGTAAGCATCCCCAGCAGGAGGAGGAAAGAGCCCTTCAAAGCAAGTCTGATCTCCCTGTTCCTGATACCCAGGTGAGATAAATCCCCCAAACCAGCACAGCTGAAACACAGAGCTAAAGGTGCTGCCACACCAGCACTGCTTGGGAGACTCTGGACAAACCAGCTGTGGGATTTCCGTGCTGTGCCAGTGGCTGCCATGCCCAGGACAACGCCACCCTGCTGAGCACAGCAGGAGCTGAGGAAGGGAGGAGATCCCCAGGCCCTGCCCGGCTGCTCTTTGACACTCTGCTCCTTTTGCAACCCGATTCACATCCCCCGGGGTCACCACGCTGGGGAATGTCACAAACTGCAGGCACTGCAAACGTCCCTGGTATGGGCAGGAGATGCAGCTGTTTAATGAGCCCTGCTGTCATTGCAGCAAAATGACTCAAGGACTTCCTTAAAAAAGCCTCGTATTTATAGCATCACAGATTACCTTAATGTCTTTTAACTGGGAGGTGCTTTGGAATACTGTACAAACATGACAAGATGGTCCTGAAATAGTGGGAATTTAAAGAGAATCTAACAAGGAAAGCATAAATATTGGATGGAAAGAGAAAAAACATTTGTTGAAATCTTCAGCAAAGTAGTATTGTTAGGAAAAGTCTGCGCTTCTGAGCTGGAGTTTTACAGCACATCTTGCACATGGGAGTCAGTGCAAGTGTGTACTCTGGCACAACTTCTGCATTGTATCAGTTTTTATTTTATAACATTAGTTTTGGTTTGTGTTTAATCTGTAGTGGAGAGATGGGAAATTCGTTTTGTACCAACCTCTCTGTGAGGTTGTGTCTCAGTACAGGCTTTCTTGTGCTAGATAAACAGTCTAGAAGAACTACAGCTACACATCCCTGTTTGAACAAGAAAAATATTTGAAGTGGTGAATAAAGGAGGTATCTGAGGCATGCTGATTTAAACCTGGCCAGGTCCTTGTGTTCCTACAGGGGATAATTATAGGTGAAATCTTCAACAGAACTGTATTAATCAGAGTAGGATCATCTGCCAGTGCCCTTCCCGTCAAAACTCAAACAGCAGCAAGGAAATGAAGCAGTAATGACAGGGCTTCCATTTAGCCACTAAATATCTTTTCTTAGGTATCCATATTTTAATGAGATTTACGTGCTTTATAAAATAGGAGACGTTTTGATGATCTTAGATACAGTCTCTAATTAAACATTCTGTAATTAACTTTGGATTATCTATGTCAAATGCCAAGGAATTTGAGCAAGCCAGGTTAAGCCCTACTTAAAGACATTCAGGGAAGACGGTGTCTAACACAAGGTTTCTAAAGCAGGACAGAAGGAGGTCCCTGCACCAGAGATCCCTGCTCTGTAGAGCAGAGCAAGGAGAGCCCAGGCTGATGGTTCTGTGTCAAGGCTGGTGGGCTGGATGTGCTCCCAGCCCAGCAACCCACGAGCCTCTTTCCCTGGCTTGGTTGGAAATTCTTGCCTCTCTTGACTCATTCAATTTATCCCCACCCTTTGATGAGATTCCCATATGGGATGTGGCATCTGTGAGCCACAGATTACTTTAATCTGAAAAGAATGGTTTGGAAAATATACAGCTGACATAAATATACTGAGTTTTGAATGGCTTCATTCTCACATGCCAATGTATAATGTTGCATCCCAGAAAAATACATTTAAAATAATAATAATTGTAATGAATTTGTAGAGGGTCTGGCTTCTGTCTCACAGATAGATGTATGCCATGCTCTCCCTTGCTACATCTGTGAAACATCCATTATTTTTCCATGGTGTAAATGATCTCATTTCTGTTGCTTTCCCTGCAACACAATGCCACATTCATTCCTCCTTCGAAAATTTCAGGAAGAGAAGCAATTTGTAAGAATGACAGGAAAATGGCTTCTCATCTGTGTACACCACACAATCTGACACACAGAAAGAGGCTCTACACAAATCCTAATTCCCACTGAGTTTCAAGCAGTCCAGATTTAAAAAGAGAAAAAAAATCCAAACTGACATCAACCAATTTGATCATAAAGATTCTAATTCAGCACAGGTTAATTGAGAAGTCAGATTTGCTGCTATCACTTCTGGAGAGGAGGGAGATAAGCGAACACAATGACTCTTTATCAAGAATATGGGGACTTCATTTAAACAGAGAGCATTAGGTTACAGGCTGGAAGATTAGTAGCAATCAGCCTGCTCTCAGAAAAGAAAATGCACTGGGTGATAAAGATAGAAGGCAGGAAGCTGGGTGCATAGAAATGAGGTTTGATGCCAAATATTACTGGTCAGATCTGAGCTATCTGTCACATTGGCACTGATCATTGCTGATGCACAATTATTATTACTCACCTGTGATCAGGTCATTTACCACTACCAAGCCAATGGCTCCTCCCACCCCTTTCATTTGTTAATGGTATTTTAATGAAAAAAGAAGACCATCTAATACCTCTTTGAGATGACTAACCATTGTGTAATAGTACATAATGGTATATTAAATACATTTTCTTTTTCCCAATCACCCATAAAAGATATCAGCTGTTATTCTGTTCCTTAGCCACAACCCCATAAATCTGAGTGCAGTTCTGTCTTTAGAGGTGGCAGGCTTATTTTTCCTTTTTCTTTGTGTGCCATGTGTTTTCCATACCAAAAAGTGCCTGTTTTGTTGCAAGTGACAGAAGGAGAATTTAAAGGGGTGCTGGAGAATCATAAAGACTCCCTTCTATCCAATCCCAAGCATGCATTCACCTTACTGTTCTGCTGACTAAAGAATTAGAAACTATTAATATTGTCTCTGCTGGCAGGTCAGAAAAATATTATTCTGTAGTCGAGCAGATTAATCCAAAGGGGAAAATAACCCTGCAAAGCCCTGCAAAAGCTGCTGTCTAACCAATCCACTTTCCAAAGCCAGATGTTTGCAATCTGTTTAAGTGTTAATCTCATGATACGTCTTTTTATGCCTACTGAAATGATTTCAGCATGTATTGAACTATTAGAGAATTCATATAATTAGGGCAGCTCTTATTTATGAAGGAGCTTTTTGGATGATGCCCTATCAGTGTGTTTGTGAGCCATGTGCTCCTGTTAATTATTGAGGCGTGCTGGGACCTCTCCCCATGAGGTTTTTTGATGGGCTCTGGATACTGCCCAAATTTGGCTTCTCTTTATAAAAAAAGACACCTCTAGTGAAATCAGAGGCAGGATAATAGTGGGTAAGTGGGCAGAGTTGAGGGTCAGAGGTGCAGTTTTTTAGAGCCTGTGATAGGTATGAAAACAAGATTTGCAAATGAAGGCACTGCAAGTCAGGTTGAGATCTCCTCCAGTAAACCCAGGGTAACCATGACAGGTGCTTATAGTTCCCCATTGGTCCTGAAAACTGGAGGGATTATTCTCCTTCTCACACACAACTCCTTAGATCTTTTCTTGGCATGACTTTGGTCTTTGATAAAGAGCTGGTTTGAAATTCAACAGCCAGACTGTGAGTTCTCAGCCAAGACCCTTTCCATGACAGGTGCTGATGGGCTCTGCTGTGGAGAATAATGGCTTGTGAGAGGCAGGTCGCAGGAAGGGTCAGGAGGCAGCTCAGGAAGCCTTGCATTTCATGTCAAGGATCTTAAAGGGTCTGGGAGGGCTGTAAAAACTTCCCTCTGGGACTGCTGACTGACAGATCAGTGTCTTGGTTATAAACTGATTTTGATAAATCATGTTGATCTACTGTTTGCATGTGGCTTTAAGAGAGCTGGTGGTGAGCCATGCATTCCTGTGGCATGCTAGAGCAAATCCATAGGGAAAAAAAGGGGATTATGCCCTGTTCTGTGTCCTGCTGGCACAGGGACAAGGGAGCAGGAGCATCTGGGAGCAGCACCTCCACACCAGGAGCTGCCCAGTCTTAAAGTGCCACTCTCTCTTCCCATTTTGTGAATCTCCACAGACATCCCAGATCCCCAAGGACCATTTAACCCCTGAATCCTCCAGCAAAGCCTCTCTGCCTAACAAGCAGGCAGCAGATTTTGGCTGTGGGAACTGGCTGGCAGAGAATACGTGCAGTATTCTGCATCTGTGCTTACCCACACGGGGTGAGGAGTTTATCATGGGGCTTAAGGATGATTCCTTTCTAAGTGTGGTGTGAGATGAGGAAGAGGAATCAGTTTGAAATTAAAATGAGGATTTTTCAACTCGTCCTTAATATTTATAAGGCTCCTTTTGCCTTACAGACAAAATCCTCAAGGAGAAGATGGAAAGCTGTTCATCCTTATTTCTTGTGCCTTTAGTTCTGCTTCTCATTGTTTATATTATGCTAAGCAAAATAACTGTTCTGGAAATGCAGTCATTTACAAAATCCAGTCTACTAAGCCTTAAACAGCAGAGACATGTCCTGCTATGTTTGTTCCTTTGTTGTTGCTATGGCATTACCACACATTTTTCCATGTAGGAAAGGAAATCCCGTGGAGACCAGATAATAAAGGTTTGAATTTCCAGGGCACAGTGTCCGTCTCGCCTCTTGACCTGCTTGACTCCCTCTTTCACCAAACCTGCATCACTGAATCCAAATAAACAGCCAGCCATCAAAGGAAATACTTTTAAAGGATTGTTCATGGTTAGCCTTAATGAAATATACATTGGAAAACCTGCATTTTAATCACGTTTGGAGTTCTGCATTTCAAAAATGGTTTTGTTTAACTACATCAGACTTGTCATTCAGGGAAGTTTCCTTCCGTAGGATGCCTGCATTTAAAAGTCAAGTTAACCAAACCCAAACAAATTTCCCAGGAGGCTGCAACAAACCAGACAAGCATCTCACACACTCAGCTCTGACCTCTGTGCTGCACCAGGTGTATCCCTGCTCTCTGCAAGATTCCAAGATGCTGCATATTTATACAACATCCGCAGTTCTCAGCAGGGTGTCGTGAGGATTCATCAAAATCACTGCACGTCACTTGTTGGAACAAGCTTTGGCTGGAACTCCCCACTTGGCTCGACATTAGTTTGCAAAGATTAATCCTGTGCCCCAGTCAGTGCCTGAATCCCCCAATCATCCTGGGCTGCACAGAATTGTTGTGTCTTGTTTTATCTTAGGAATAACTGTTTCATGGTGTTACCTGAAAGATTTAGGATTAGATGAATAAGTTAGAATTAGAATTAGAAAATAGTTAGAATTGATGAATGAATACAAGTTTGTTAAATGCTCCAGGGCATTTATCCTACATGACTTTTTCAGTACCATCATCTTCAGCTTACTTTAATGAAGAACTAGCTATAATTTGAGCAAAGTGTCACCTGTTGATGCAGTTATTAGGGGAAGAATGTTCACTTCAGAACTGACTAAAGAGCAAATATCTCAGATAGAATTGTCTGATGCAAAATGATTAGGTTATTTTGGGCCAAACTTCTTAGACATCATTTGCTATGTCTCTCACTGCTGTCATTTTTGTGTGACACAGTTCAAAGGCACAGGCAGATTGAAAGGGCCTTGTATCCTCTCATCTCTTGAAGCCACATCTCCCTGTTGCACCCAGGATATTGCAGCCAGAGCACACAGCACAGGATAATCTGCCACAGGCAACATGCATCTTGTCTCCTTCCAAATTCTTCAGCCAGCACAGGAAAACCAACAGCAGCCTTACAGACTTAATGGACTTCTAATGCATTTGATGGATTCTGCATCAGCAGCTTCTAATGGAACATCTAAGGAGAGAAAATTCCCTTGCCATGGAGATTCTGAGGAGAAAATGAACTGACAGTGCAAAGGCTCCTCTTTGCAGCACTTGGATGCTGTGCAGGAGAACTCAGGGTCCAGCCCAGAGTCTTCATCTCTTCTGAAACATCCCTGAGTTCTCCAGGGTCAGAACTGAGCTGGGTCAGCCACAGGCTGGTCACGTACCACAGCAGTTAGCAGAGGCAAAAGGCAGCAGGAAACTGTGACCTCCGTGGTCAGGACCATTGAGCTCAACTCCCCAGAGCTTGAAAACTGGAGCTGGAAGTCTGCTCCCGTGGCCAGGGGGAAGCTGTGGCTTTAGACAGAGCTGTTCTGCAGTTATCAGGAAGAAGACAAAGCCTTAAATTCCTTTGTTGAATACATATAGGCAGCAGTGTGACACATTCCTCCTAGTCACATATCCTTGGATTTGTTACTTTTGCATAATCTTTGAACTTCAGCTATTGATAAATAAATTGGTTTACAAAGCAGAGAGTAAATCACCATTCACTGCTGAGCTGCTATTGTGCCACTCATTTGTAAGGCAGCTTTCAAGCTTTTTTTAAAATCAGTTTGGCTTGACATTTTGTTTTCCTACTATTATTTATGAGCTCTATCCTATGAATGGATTATGTAAAACAGTTTAATTCCAGTTGTTGCCATTTCTCAGATATCATCACAAAAGATTGCTTTGAGTAGAACACTCAGGTCCAGATTTTGTTCTCAGCTGTGCTGATAACAAGTTAGACCATCATCCACAGGGATCAGAAGGGTTTTCCTCAGATTTACAACTGTTATGAGCTTTTAGGAAAAACATTTGAGCAATGCTGTGTTCAGAGTAAGCAAAGGCACATTGCTGCCTTTCAGCAATGTTCTGCAGACACACTGAGCCACTGTCCTCAGCTCAGAAACTGAACCTGGTGATTCTTCCTGCAAGGAATTATGAGCTGCATTCAGCTGTGACTTGACTGCTTTTGTTATAATGGCAGAAATGGGGAAGGGTGGATTTTAGAACAGTTGCTTTCTAAGATTTTGGATGCACTCAGTCACTTCAAAGCAACTAAAACCTCAGCAGCTATTTAAAGCAAAGCACTTCAGTCCCCTTTTGATGGCAAGTGTTAGCTCTTCTCTGAGACAGCAGGCTACTGCTGCAGTGAACCAGCAGCTCTTAAGCCTTTGCAGATGACAAAAATTGTACCAATTATTACTCTCCATTTCACAGGTTTCTCTGATTTCTCAGTATCTGACTTTGAACCTGAGTGTGGAGCAGAGCCCATGTAAAAACAAGAGTAAAAACACTCCTTTTGTTGCTAAGGAGCATTTGGGATGTACTATTGCTATTTATTTCCCTATGTAAAATGCTGCTTCATTTCCTGAGATGAAACATATGATGTGGCCTGCAGCAGGTGCAGATAAGGTGAGGGATCATGCAGAGCAGAGAGAAAGAAGAGTAACTACAAATTTCTGCTTTGTGTTGGCTTGCTCAGGTTGTTGCTCTGTGGTTGGCTGGACTCGGGCCACTCGGTCAGGGCCCAGCTCCTGCACTCACCCCGTGTTTTATTGGAGCCCAGCCTGGCATCAGAGCAGAAGCTGGTCCCTGGCAAGCCTCACAAGGAGCCAAACAGGTGACATTTGTCATCTCAGCACCCAGAACTGGGCATGGCTCATTTCTGTGACATCCTTGTGACAGCACAGAGCCATGAAGATGACAGATGTCACCCAAACCATTACAGGGCAGTTTTTCAATGGCTGCAAACACAGAGCAAGGCAATAGACACCCAGTTCTGTGTGTGTAAGTGAAGCAATTCCAACCAGAGGCATGGGGACTGCACTTTTCAATCAGCTCCCTTGGCAACCCTTTCCAGGTGTGCTGCCTTTGCATCCAGGCAGGGAGAGCAGGCAGGACCTGATGGCCCAGGCTGGTGCCTGGGGCCTCACCCTCGTGGCCAGAGGGTTTTGCTGGTGCTCTGCTGCACCAACACAGCTCTTCCCTGTTTGGACTACACAGTGCCCAAAGCCTGTTCTGGGAGCAGGGAGTAATCCTGCACAAGGCCTTTAAGAGTAATTCATCCTTATTTAGAAAGGCATGTTATTCCAATGGCATCCCATGCCAAGCATGATACAGTTTAAATGTTCCTCACTGGTTACAAATGTGACCTTCATTAACTCGTCTTTGTGCAAGGAATTCTACAGGAACAGCTCATTGCATTTTCAATTTAATTTAATTTGAATGATAATTTAAAAGTTGTTTGATGCAAATGCGACCATCTGCATCCTCGCAGCTGACACAGTTTTTAAAGATGGGTTTGTCAGCAGGGGTGGGGGGAGCTTGATGGGGAAGAGCCAGGAGCTCCCAGGAGGAAACTGGGAGTTGCCTGGAGGGGAAAGGAGGGGAGCTGAGTCAACAATTGCTGGTTATCAAAGTTGTAGGTGACTATTAAAGTCTGGAGTGGTGATCACAAGCATCAGACCACGCCAGCTCATGGCACTGCTTGTCTGAGCCCAGTAACTGCCCAGGTATGTGCTGAGCAGAATATTGGGACACAAAACACAGGGAAATTCAACTGCCTGGGGGGGCTGAGCCAGGTTCAACCCTGCCCTATGCACAAAGACCTGTGCCTCTTGTTACGGCTTTAATTACTGTCAGGGACAACGCTGTCCTCAAACTGAGAGCTCACAGTGACTGTGATGGAGGGGAGGGAGGTGTGATGCACATAGAAGCTTTTGTTTTGCTGTGACTAAATCTAAGTGCAGGTTTCTGAGGACAACGGCCAGCCTGTTCCTCCCTGCTGCAGTACTGAATGCTTGAGGGCAGTAAATAATAATAATAATAATAATAATAATAATAATAATAATAATAATAATAACAACAGTGTTAATGGCTGTTTGTTCACACTTGCTACTTGGCTGCCAAACTTCAGATAACTCTGCAAAACTGAAACGCTGAAGTGTTGCACTGACTTTTCTAGAACTTGCTCTGGGCTGACTGCTGATTTTAACCTAAAATAATATGCTAAAATGGGCTGTGCCCATTCCAGGCTTTTGAAAAAGAACCAGAGGAAACATTTTGCCCCTGGTGCTTCCTGCTGGCAGCCTTGGTCAGGTTGGTTGGAAAGGAGCTCCTTGCCGAGTCCTCACTCTGCAGCAGCAGTGCTCCTACCCCAGGGAGCCCTGCTGGGACCCTGGGCATGCCAGGTGGCTCCAACAAACCCCACCTGAGCTCTGCTGCAAAGCCCAGGGAGCTGCACCCTGGAAATCTTCTGTCTTTCAAAGAATGCTTTCTTTGGTACCTGTGTGCTCTGCACTGGTGTGGTAGAAATGTGGTTGAAAGCTTTTAGCTAAATTTGCAAGCACTAACTCCCTTGCTAGTGTGAGTGTGAATGAGGGAAATGAGAAAAATGACTCTTCCTAATCAGGAGAGGGGATTGGGCTGGCACTGTCTGTGGCTTGGGAGACCTGGTTTGAATTCTTCATATGATCCGGTGCTCCTGAGAGCTGAATTCTCTCCTGATTTCTAGTGGAACTGAAACTGCTCCTGCAAAAGCAGCCCATGCCAATCCCTGGAACTCCCAAGGCAGATCCCTTATTAAGATGAGTGTGCAGAGTTTATTGTCTCACACCTAGGAGCTACATGAAATACTGTTAGAAAAACAGCACTTGCTGTTGCAGACACTTAACTACTGGTGCATTAATCTAACACTTCTCACCCTTCATTTAAAACCATGTTTTCTGCTATTTCTCTTGAGCTCCCTAAACTGGGACATGAGAGATCACAACACCTTTGACAGCAGTTGCCCAAAAGTCCCCACAGGGCTCAGGTGTCTTATTTTGTGGTGTTTCAGGTGCCCCTGAAAGCTGTGTTAGCAGCCACTCAGGAATAGCAAAGCCTGGGGATACTTGTGTACCTGCATCTTAGGGAAAAGGATGCACAAATTACTCTGTTAAAACTTGGTCCCATTTGAAGTTCACTTTACAAGCAGCCTGGGTCTCTATCTGACAGTAGAAAACTAAATGTAGCAACCTGATTTTTAATGGATGGCTTTCTCTGCAAATAATATTTTACCTGTATTTATAGGCATTAAAATATTATTTAAGTCAGTTTTTGGGTGCAAGCCTGAGAGTTGCCTGGTTTTCTTATGAGAGATCAGACTGAGTGGATAAAGTGAATAGAGAAGCTGAGAAAGTGGTTGGGAACAGGAGCTTTATATCACCTCTGTAAGGCTGATTTCTGCTCCTTCTGCTCTGTGTCAGTGCTGCTTCTCTCCAAGCCCATTAGAGAAACACTTAACAGAAAAAGGCAACCCCTCGGGAGGGCATTCCACCTCCTGGAGAGATTTGGAGGAGAGCTTGCATCTCTACCCATCAGAGGAAAAAGTACTTTTAGCTTTTAAGTTCAAATAATGGATCCAAACAACATATGCTAGGAGTAACACAGTCTTGCTGGGAGAGGACTTGCCAAATCTGAGGCTGCTCTAGCAATAAATAATAATCCTAATTAGGCTCCTTCCCTCAGGAGCACCCAATTTTGTGATATTGATACAACATGGCATTGGAGCCTCCCATCTTAACAACTATTCAGAGCAACACTGAAGTGTTAAAAAATAACCCACCACACACAGAAAAACACTTTTCTTGAAAACAGACACTTAGAGAAAGTCACATTACTTGTGACTGTATTTTCCTATTGCTGTGTATCAGTTACTTCTGAAAATTAAGGGAAAAATTAAACAGCAGCTGGTCTCACTAGTGCATTGCTATGCAAGACAGGGAAAGCAGCTATTTTACATGAATACTGATTGCAGTGGGAGAAAACCATGGACACTTTCATTTTCTCACAAGACTCAGTTTCCTGGTATCAAACATCTCTGCAATAGAAACCTTATAGTTTGGCTTTCAAGAGGCAAAATCTCTTTAGAAGAGATCTCTGTTGTGTTAGAAGGACTGCAGATTTCATCTGTCACTGCAAATCCTTCTCTGCTTCCTCTACAAACATACAAACATCAAATGGGGGAGCTCTTCCAAGGCTGTCAGCTCAAATATCCTTTTCTGGCCTGGAAGATGCTTAGAAAGGGAAGTTTGAGAAACAGAGATGAGAAAACTCCAGTCCCGACTTCTCCACGCTTGTTACAGAAACTCCCACTGCATGCATTGCCCCTTGCTGCTGGTTCAGCTGCAAGGCTGAGAACTCATCTGATTTTTTTCCCTCTGGATGTCTGAGCTTTGGCTCTCTGCTCCAGATGAACCTCAAAAGGAGTGAGAGGAAATGAGTGGTGCTTTTCCAGCAGCAGTTCTGCCAAGCCCAGTCTGGAAGCCGTGGCTGACATGCCATGGACAGCCAGCAGTGCTGCAGCAAGGGGGCCTCTTAGTGCCTTTGTTGTAGCAGAATTTCAGCACTGCTGGGGTAGGAACACCCCAACAGCTTGGTAACTGAGCCTTCACCCCTCGTGTCCTCATAAATGAAACATAAAGCAGCTCCTGCAGACAGCCGTGTTCTAATAAATCATGTAAATAGGCTGGGAGATTCACGGCCCTTTATTCCACTGGAGTCCCGTAACTCAGCTGTTAATTGGATCTGGGATAAAAGCTGGTTTACTGCGTGTTCCCTAAGCAGGATTCTGTAAAGTTCTTTCCAGAATCACAACCTATAGCACTGCCTGCTTTGTTTTGCTCCTCCCAGCACAAGGAGGAGAACACTAAAGCAGCACGGCCAAACTCAAAAGAATTTTCCTTGTGGCTCCCCCACACTGTTCCTCTTTGCCCTGGGAGTGTCCCAGGGAAGGTTCATCCTGGTTTTTGCAACCCCCCAGCTGCTGACACAGGGCTGCTTCTGCCTTCAGTCCCAAAGCAGTGGCTCCCAAAGGGCCTTACAAAGGGAAAAACCCCTTTGGAGCAATTATCCAAGGCTGTTCTAACCAGCAAATATCTTATCCTAATGGTCTTTCATAAAGATCTTGGAAAATTCAGGTGGTTTAACTGACATGATACACCTTTTCAGCTGGGAATTTCATCAATGAAACAGATGTGGGATGTACAACAAAACAGGCATTTGAAGGGGTTTTTTTTCCCTTGGGAAGGTGGACCCCAAATCTGTTTGCTCCTTGGCTTCCACTAATTGTATCACAGAAGAAATTAGAGGTGTTTTAAGGACACGTCGTTAAAGAATGAATAAAACCTGTACCTATGGAGCTGACGAAAAATCAGCTTTTTTTTTTTTTTCAGTGTTTTCTATCAAAACTCAAATCCAAAAAATTTAGGAAGAAGGTTTACTGCAAGGTCTCTTGTCTAGAGGTTGTCACCTCCCTGGTCCTGTCCTGTATGGTGTGTGTGGCATCAGCTCAGGATGTGTCCCCTGTTCCCTGCCAGCACCTGCTCTGTGCACAGAAAGCACTCAGGGCACTGACTGGGTTCATTGTTTACACACCTAACCTGAACCAGTATCTAGGAGCAACAGCAACATAATTAGCATTGGCAATTAACACTGCTTAACTGAAGCTGCTGTAGGACCAAAGGCACTTTTTTAGTCTGCAGAAGCAGCAATTAGCATTTCATTAAGGTAACAAGCCTGGCTAAGACTCCTGAGCCTGCTGGGGTCTGCTGATCTAATTTTGGGATCTATCGATGAGCCCTAGGGACATTAAAGTGAGATGCATCAAGGCTTTCACCACCACCAGGTTGGAAAAGCTGACTGGAGCGGGGTGGGAAGGTTTTGTCTTTTCTGGGTTAGTTAACAGTGTAGCTGTGGGGTGTCACTGGGCAGCTCCAGCTCTGAAAAGCACACGGTGCAGTTGGGACTGCACAGCCCAAAAACTGAACCCGGGGCCTCATGGGACCCCAGGAAGCACAGCTGGTTCAGGGAGGTTCTTCCATCTCCAGCGTTCAGGTTTTACCTCTCATTTCCTGTCTGATCTATATCCCCAAGAAAACATCCTTTTTGTCCATTTTCTGAAGGAGAATCTGTTTCTGCACCAGTTTCCCATTCAGTTCTGTGGCTGGTTTGGTTTGAAACATTACACGTGTTGAGAGAGAGACATCTTTATTTTTGATAGCTGTGGGGATTTTTAAGTCTTGCCTGCAGCTGTGGCTTGGTGGTTTGTTCACCTTAAATCTGAGGTCAGGGAAAGGGGCTGGCTGCACACAGGCTGCTCGTGCTCTGGGTCAGGGTGAGCAGGAGCAGGCACTGCTGATCCTCCCCTGGACACAGGGGAGTTAGGATGCATCACATGCACACACAGCTTTAGAGCACCAGCTTTCAAAAGCTGTAATACAGTGCACATCCCTCCCTCCCATCATTCATGCACATTAAACTCCAGCAAACAGTGTTTAGTGGTTTTTCCAGGAAATACCACCATAAAATCAGCAGAAAAGACCTTTTTTTTTCTTTTTTTTTACTGCTCTTTGGCATAACAGGAGACAAAACCATCCTGCTATGATGATTTCTGATGTTCAGGGTTATTACCCAATGCAGCTGGTAGTGGAGGGTCTATTCCTTACAATTTGTGCTTTATGTAATCAGTAAATTCCAGTAATTTGGAAATTTGCTAAAGAAGTAGGCACAGACCTATACTTCTGTGAAAGAGACTGATATGATAAAGTCAGGAACTTTCTAAACTAGTTTTATTGGAAAGTGTTTCTGTTGCAACAAGCAGGGCTTTGGTGTCTCTCTTCTGAATCAAAGCTGTTGGATTTTGAAGAAACCTTGCTATAGAAAATGTACTTTGCATTTCCATAAGGACTTTCTCAAAGCAGCTTGTTTCTGGACATGCAAGAAAAATAGGAATGCTTTCCTGTTTCCTGAAAAGTTACCAAGGAGGACAAAATGTGCTCTTCCATTGACTCTTTACTTTGATTACATGAAAAGTTTTATTTTATGTGGGATGTGTCAAGCTTGGGATTCTTGAGGGGGAAGAATAAGACAAAGGTCTCTGATCTGGCTTCCAGGGAGTTTCTGCCACTGAGCTGCATGGGGGGGAAGGAGCCTGGCAATGGGACACTATTCACAAACTGGGGACAGGCTCCCTCCTTCTGATGTTGGTGTTCAAGGCCCTCTAAAACTCTATGACCCCAGCCTGGTCACCAGCGTTTGTCACAGCTCATTACACAGCAGGAATGTGGAAGCTCAGTGACCTTTCCCAGAGGGACAGGCAGAAAAACAACAGCACAAAAGAGGGAAGAAAATGTTTTACACTTTGGAATATAAATAACTGAATGTTATTGTGATGGAAAACACTGGGCTGACAATGGGCAGGGACAAAAATGTTCCTTTAAGGGTGTTGGTTCTGGGGTTTGGACTTCTATTTGTTCAACTGGGTGCAGCTTCCCTTGCTGCCCTGCTTGGCTATCAGAGAATTTCAGCAGGCTGGGGAATAACTCTCAGGTCCAAGTTAAAGTGGGGAATCTGAGCTCCCTGATGATGCACTGGAGGTGGGGATGTCTTTCCTGGCCTCCTTCTGCCAGGCAAAGGAAGGAAGAGACCTACAGTGACATTTTTAAACCTATTAAAAAGTCAAGGCAAACTTTCAGCCGTTGTCCTCAAAGCTCTCCGTCCTCTGCAGCAGGGGACTGGAGCCCCTGGGACTGCTCCCAGCTATGACTCCAGAGTTTCTCCTTCAAACAGGTCCAGGTTTCTAACCATCTTGTTCCCCCTTTCATTTTACTTCTAGTTTTTATTTAATCTGACTTCTCCAGTCTCCTGAGACAAACTGATTAATTCTTTTCCCCTTCGTAGTCCCCTGAGTCCCTTGTTCAATCTTTCCTGCCTCAGTGAGATCTTAATAAATGCTGCCTGTGGCTGGAAGTGGGATTGGGTCTTGGCACTGTAATTAATTCTTTACTTCCTCCATGGCTTCAGTATGCTATTTACAGCTGTCAGCCCCTGCAGGAGCAGAGCTTTGCAGACTGCCTCCAACTTTTGCCTCTGATTAATGTGTTACCTCCCCCTTGCTTCTCCTTGCTCTTTTGCATCTCTTGCTTTGCCCTGTATCCACTTTAGTGTTAACATAGGAAAACACTGATGGACTTCCAGCTGAAATGTTGTTATTGGAGACAACAATTGCCAGGCTTTTCTGTTTGCTTATGCTCTATTATTTGAAAGCCTCTTAGTCCAGGCTGCCTGCTTGTGACAGGACACCCAGACCCTTGCAGCAGCATGACCATGCTCTGACTGTAATCTCCCTAATTGCTTTCTGTAGCCTCCAGTAGCAGCTTGGGGGATTTAACTCCAGCGCAGGGACTGTCAGTCTGGATGGAAGCAACTTGGTGGGAGGTGGGTGAGACACAAAAATGATTTGGAGACTGGAAGGTCTGAATGAGGGAAGGGCTTGTGGATGTTGGCTGATCAGCACAGGGGAGCACAGTGAATGCTTGAAGCCTGCAAATACTACAGAATCATGTAGGCTGATACCACAAAATATAAATAGGAGTGGATTGAAATTATTTGGGGGATAATTGGGTGGAGTGGGGGAGCTGCTCTTTGCTGGCTGTGGAAGCCTCCTCCAGCAGGGAGGAAAGCCCCAGCACTGGCCCTGTTTTATCCTGAGGGAAGTGCCTCAGCCTGGGACCTGCCCAGGCTTTCAGTAGTGAACTGGAAAGCTGCATTCAATATGCCAGTGAGAAAGCAAATGCAAATTTCCTCCTTCTCTCTCTTTTGGGTGAAATTTATGCCACCTCCACATGCACAGCCTCCTGGCAGCAATAAATCACAGAGGGGGAAGGAATGCTGCAAGGAAAGGAATACCCTGCAGATTCTGTGTGCAGGGCAGGGAGAAAGGATGTGTGGGGATCAGCAGCTGCTCTCAGGCATCACAAACCTACTGCAGCACAACTCCCACTCCTTCCCAGCACTACACTGGAGACCACCCACCAGAACCTGGGGATTTACTTTTTAGTCATCCCCTTTCCCTCCCTCCTGTGCCAGGGTTGTGTGTGCCCAGTCTGGGATGGAGCCATCAACCTCATCTTGGCAGAGGGGTCTATTAGAGATGAGCCCTTCCCCTGCTCCATTCCAAAGTTCTCTCCAGCATCTGATGGATCCCCCAGGCCTGGGCTGCATTGCAGACCTGAGCTCAGGGTGTATCCCCAGCCCCCTCACCCACTGGCACCCATGGAAAGTACCCCTGGTGTCTGGGTTCAGCCCAGTTAAAGCAGAAGAGCCACACAAGCAAAACAAGCAGATGTACCCTAGGAGTATCTCTCATCTGGGGGCTGGAAAAGCAGAAAAAGGCAGGACAGGGCTAGGGACAGGCATTGCAGGGCAGTAGCTCAGTGCTCTGCTCCTTTTGCATCTCCTGCCAAAAGTGCCCAAGAAGCTGAGCTGAAAAACCTCCTTGCCTTCCCCCAGCAGCCTCAGCCACCTCCTGGCCTTACCTTGCAGCTCCTGGGCTCTGCTGGCAGCTCTCAGCTCTGGAGGCACAGGAGCTGCTGAATCCCCTTCAGCTGGCCACCAGCAGCAAGTACAGCAAGGAATAAGAGGAACAGGTTCCCTGCAGTGCCCAGCACCCTGCAGCTCAGCCAGGGACACGAGCCCTGCTCCAGGGAGCCTGGCTTCAACCTCTGGGAGAGGCATTTGGCTGCTGCCAGGGAGCACCTGACCATGGTTTAATCCCCGTTCAGTGCAGAGCTCTAACAAGCCCCCAGCAGAACTAGGACAGCTAAAAATACTCAAGAGCACAAAGGAAGTAGTAATTTGGGTAGGAGTGGACTGAACTGATTGATCTCAAATCAAAAGGTTCAAGAGGTGCAAAATGTGTTCTCACGAGGACAAGCATCAGAAAAGGAGCAAAGATGTGGCCCAGTGACAGAGCTCAAGAAAAGCAGCAAAACCAAATGATTCTGCTAAAGTTCACAGCAACAGCAGCAGCGCCTGTACCAGCAGTGCAGGAAGGTGCCTGCTGATTCCCCACCATATGCTGACTTTACCTTTACTGTCAGTCTAAATTCTGCCAATTATTAAATTATCCAACTTGCAGCAGGAACGCAGTTAGATGTGATCCAAATGGTGTCACTACAATTATGGTAATTATCTGAAAACAAGCCAATTACTTCCCTCCTCCTCGTGCCAGTTGGTACCAAGATAGCAGCTGTTCCAGGCAAATTTGTTATCACGTTGCTGTACATTTGTTAAAGGTTGAGGTTATAGATTCTAGCCCTTTAAATATTAAAGATGCTATAAAGTCATGGAGTGTATAACATATTAGGATTTTTTTTAAATGTCGAGAAGGGAGAAATTTCTTTTATATGCCAAGAGAACCAGTGGGAAAGTGATTTACTCATGGTGGCTGAGTGGAAATGTGTACTTTGCAATCAGCATACAGCCAAGCTATAAATTAACTTGTGTCAGCTTGTTACCTCTACCCATGCAAAATGAACTAAATGCAGAAGTTCTCTGAGGGTCTTTTACATTTTACACCTTTCTTCAGTATTGGCATTCAGGATGTTCCACACATCCAGAGGCATCTTGCAGGCTTGGCCCCTCTACTGGATGCGCTTTCAGCAGTTTGTTCAGCTTGTCAAGTGTTTTGGCTCATTAAATCATGTGAGAAGCAGCATCACTCCCTCATGGAGGGTGAAGGCAAAGCAGGGCCCAGCTCTGCCCCAGGCAAAGAGAGTTGGGCCAGCGTTGGGCAGAGCCATGGGAAACACTTCACCCCAGTGAAGAGCCTTCTGAAAACTCGTGTTATCAAGGCATCTTTTATTTTTGAACCTGTTCATATTAAGGACAGCCTTGCTTGAATTGCTGAAGGTATCAGACACACAGAGCCCACCACTTGCAGCTCCTGCCAGGGTGCAAATGAACCATCCTCAGAGCACAGGCCAGCATGGCCTCTTGTTTTGCACAGACCTTCCTTGTGGAAACCAGAGTCTTTCATCTCATGTCAGCCACCATAACCTCACTTGGACTGACCTTAAGTTTTTTTCCATGTGATGTTTTGAAATCTTTGCCTTTGATGTGGGTAAAATACTTCTTTCAATAAATGTCAAGAGCAGATTAAAGAAAATTAAATGGCAGAAAGAAGAGATTCTGCCTTTTGGCTGGAGCAGCATTTTCATGACAACTGAATGAATAGGCTATGAAAAATGTGAATTTTCCTCTCTGTGCTCCAGGTACATGCCAGTGGGATCTGTTTATATCCATGAGCTTTGCACACACTCTCATGCATCCGTAATTCCCTGCAGCTTGTGTGCAGCTAGGGAGCCAAGGCACAGGGCAGAGCTCAGTCCCTGGGAGCAGGTTAGTGGCATTAGCCTGCTGCTTTGCTTGAAATAATTAGCCATGCTCACAGATGACCTTCTCAGCAAGCCCTAAAGGCTGACAGATTTGGGTTATATTGGAGCACATTGCAGAGAGCTCCTCCTGCACAAATCCTCTCGCTCCCCATCAGCCCCAGGAGCTGGAGCTGGCACTGCAGCACCCACACACCTGCAGTGAGGGGGTTTCTCCCTCCCACAAACAATGGATGCAGCCATCATTTCCCTGGACATCCCTGGTACCTTCCACTCTTCTTAACTGATGCCATCTGCTTTGCTTTTCCTTTCCCAGAAAGTTCCTGTGGCTGTCAGAGCGATGTGCCAGAACTCTCTCCTTTCTGCATTTGGAGTTGTACCCAGTCCCTACTCCCCTGGCAGCACATAAAATACCACCTCACACAGGACAGCACAGGTTTTCTCTTCCCTCCTGATCACCACTTGATTCTTCCTTGGTGTCATTTAAGATTTACTTATTACCTTTATCCTTTTCTTCACATCATTTTCATGTTTGTTACATGTTAAAACTGCCTAGTTCAGATTTCTCCCAGTTAAGCAGCAAAACATTCAGCCAACAAGGATTAGACTAGATAGTGTTTAAAAAAAAAGAAATTGAAAAAATAATCTAGGCAGCTGCCTGTCCAGTTGTAGTATTAGATGAGAGTGAGTGTGTAAACAGGTTTCTCCTTATCAGTCCTGCTGCTATCTGCTGCACACAAACTGCTCAGCCCCACAAAATCCAATTTCCAAGAGGTTAGAGGAGGGAACTGTTTGCAGAAACACAGCAATCGAAATCTCCAAAGCCACAGCCCTCATTACTGACACTGAAGAAAGAAATGATGCTTGACGACTCCTGGCACCCAAAACTGACATTTACTTTTGTGGCTTTGATTGGAATCAGCCCAGCTTTGCCATGGGATTGTTTCCTCTTGTTTTTCCCTGCTTGTGTGGTGGGTGGGAGAAAGCAGCTGAGCAGGCTTGGGGGGTCTGCAGTGCAGCCTGGCCCTGCATCACAACCACCACCTTCTGTTTCCCTATGAAAAGCTTGGAAACCCCACTTGGAAACGTGCTGGCAGGAGAGACAGGGACACAGCTGCTGCCTCCTGTGGGGTGCCTGTACCAGGCATGGAGGGAGAGGGCCAGGCTGTGTGTCCAAGGTACAATTTTGAGCCTTTTCCCAAGACCTGGATGTGGACAGAGGCTGGAGCTCAGTCCTGGAGGAGCTGAGCTCTCCTCCGGCACTGGGGAGGAAGGAACGCAGCACTGGGAATGCTGTGGGCTGGACACTGGCCTGGCTGCTGTAGGTGACAGCAGGAAGGATGAAGCAGCATCCAGCGGCAGCAGGGATGGGAGATGTGGAAGGAAAATGTCCCTGAGCCCTGTCACAGGCAGGAGCTCTTTGTTTATTCTGATAGAGTGATCAGGAGCAGCCTGCCCACCTCCCCTCCCACACCTCCTGCAAAGGGCTGCTGCCCAGAAGTTCACTGCTTCAGTAAAACTGCAAACTGTGAGCTGATTAGATATTCATAGATACTCTTTCTTGATTAGCTCACCATTAATATTTCAATGGCAGAACTGGATGCATAGTGCCTCTCTGCTCTCTTCCTTCCTGCTTAATTAATTTTGACCATCACTAACAACAACCTCCGACAGATAGCAGAAATTGAAGTGGGCTGTTCTGTGACTTTGCTTGCTGTAAACAGCTATTTGCAATTCCTTTTCATACATCACCCACCCGTGACAAAGAGATCACAGCAGCAGAAAATGAGTCTCCCTCATAAGTATTTCAGAGCTCCAAGAGAACATTTGCTTATTCAATAAAAAGAATCAAATAGACAATGCAGTAAGCACAGCTCAGCAACAAGATTGGTGTCTCACCTAGTAATCAGCTGGCTGTTATGCTATTAAATAAAAAGAAAGGGAGAGAATTGTTAATTTATCTTTAAAAAGAAAGGGCCTTTGATGCAGGGTAGCTCATAAAAGCTGTGGTGTGGCCCAGCTGTGAGGAGATGTGATAATCACTGCAGCCCCAGCAGTGGTAGGAGCAGCACTTCATAAAATGCAGGTTGCATGGCTGCCTGATGCCCATCCATGGCTGATAGCAGGACGTGCTGCTAATAGTCTGTTTGATTTTATTGATGTGCTCAAGATACATGGGGGCAGGAGGAGCAGTGAGGCAGAAATTATACAGCAGTGTTTGTTCCACCCCGGCCCAGGGGACTGTCTGCCTTCATCCATCCGTCCTCCTCCTGGGCCTGCAGGGATGGGGAGCTTTCCTGTGTGACACCAGGGCAGTTGTCACCTCCCAGATCCACGGGCTCCTGATACAACACCCTGGGATTGCTGTCAAGGTGTGCCTACCTGGGCCAAAGCAGCACTGGACTTACAGAAACAACATTTTTGCATTTCTGTGCTGCCACCTGAGCTGCAAAACAAGCCCTCTGCTGCTGGACATGCTCCACTTCTCCATCCATGGCTGCAAACCATCTTGTCCCAGGCTCCAGCCTCTCCTTTCCCGAGGCATACCCCAGGATGGGGACCCAAAGCAAGCAGGAAGGCAGGGGCAGCAGGTTGGAGCTCAGCTCCATCCCCTCCATGCCATAACTCAAGTTGTTAAACGCCTGGCCAGAGCTTGCCATCTGCTTCCAGTCTTCTAGGAATAACCACTGAGTAATTCAATCAAAAAGGAGAAGATCCTTGTTTCACTGAATCGTAAGTCACTCCTCAAGTAATTATAATTTTATACCCCTATCAGGAGCAACAGGGGCTGTTCATTTTATGGGCTTTAGCAGCCAGAGCTGTGCTTCTGCCAAGGTTACGGCTGGGAGGAGAACCCAATTTCACATGTTCTCAGCCATCCAAAGCTTATCCATGTTTTTAGCTTTTTGGTTAAGCAAGTGAATAAAGCCCTGCAGGACTGAGGCCTTTGTTCAGGAGTGCTGTTACTGTAGAACATAGAAAATGTACTGGCTTGGAGCAGCAGAGCTGACCAAACCATCAGGTGTGAACATGCCCTGTCCTTCCAGGGCTCCTGCAGCACAGCAATAGCTGCCTAACCAGAGAGGAAAATCCTGCTTATCCCTCCCAGCAGCTGGAGGACACGTGGGCTGTGTCCCTCACATGGTGCCCTAGAGAAGGCAAATGAGGTTAGTCCTCATCTGCTTGCTCCATCCAAAGTGCCCAAGATGCAACTCACAGGGCTCAAAAAACTCTTAAAATCTTAAAAAAGATCCATAAAAGAGCCTCTTCTCCTTTCTGTTATGCTCTTTGGGGTAATTTCTCCACTTAATTGTGCAGTTTGTGCCCTCTCCCCACTGTCCTTTCTGGGGTTAATGCTCCACCTGCTCTTTCACTGCCCCAGGTGTTCAGCCTTTTAAACAGATTTATTCCCTTGACTTTGGAAAGGGCTCCACCATGTTTCCATCTGTGTTTACACTCAGTGCAGGGTAAATTTCTCCTCTGAGCAGATCTGTTCCTTCCAGCAAAGGAATCCAGCTCAGCACAGGCTCAGACAGGAAGGCAGAGCAAAACATTTCCGAAGCAGAGCTCGCCTGGGAGCTGTGCTACGTGCCCACAGGAGGACAGAGACCTCTGCATTGTCAGGCTGTGCAAAAAGGAAGTGCATCTGGCCCAGAGCCACTGCTCCTGTGGCAGTTCCCAGGGCTGGCTCCCCAGCTCAGCCAGCAGCACCTCCCAGTTATCCAGGACACTGGAGCCAAATCAGAGCAAGCAAAGTGGGACTGAAAGTCCCACCAAAAGATCTGTCCCACAGTCAGCAGGACTGGAGGAGGTGGAAAGACCCATTTGTTAGATCTTCATTGTTCCTTTCTCAGGGAACTCCTCTCTCTTTGCACCCCTGCTCCTAAAGCCAGACTGTGGTGCACAGATGCAGAGTTTATAACTGCCTGGGCAATCTGTGACACAAAAGACAGCCAGCAGCTGCCACCCAGATTTGTCACTGTGTTCACCAAGGCTGGGCCAGCCAGGGGCTGTAATGACCTCCAAGGTGGATCTACAGATAGCATGAGTTTCATCTAATTCCAGCAAAACAGATTTTTTGAGGCACTGGGGGCTCACTGCTTTGTCCTAAATTTGATGTCAACCTTTAGGATTTGAGGCAGCATGTTGGTGATGGCTTCTCTATACACTGCTCTGCTCTGTGTCCTGACAGGTCCTGGTCCCCACTTTCAGATGCCTTTTAAATTACAGCCAGCATCCAACCAGCCCATCAAACACTTATATCTCCCCCCAAGGCCAAAGCCTGGCTCCATCCTGCTTATATTGGTATTAGCAACAGGCCAAAAACTTCAGCATTGCCAGGCTGAGCACTGGGGCTGACCAAAACTCCATGAAATGCATCCCTGAGCTGCAGACTGCTCCTGACAGTCCTGAGCTCCCTGCCAGCATCAGAGAGGACAGGCAGGGTTTTTTTCCTCAGTGTTACACCCTGCACTCAGTGCAGATGGATGAGCCAATAAAGATGATGTGATGTCTACACAATTGCTTCAGGATGCATGAAATTCAGCTATGAGCTCCCTCCCCACAGCAAGGCAGGACATTGAGGTGGTCCTGGAAAGGGTTGCAGGGTTGTCTCCATCTTCCCAGCAACAGCCACAAACATGAGCTAGGCAAGGAGGGGGAATGGGAGAAGTCAAACTGTTGGTGAGAAGAAACCTCAGCTGAATGTAATTCCACAGCAAGGAGATAAGAGGACGTGATCCTGCTCAGCACTGTGGGCATGCAACAAGCAGGCTGGGCAGCCACTAATGACAGCTGTTAAATGATAAATGCTCTCAAGCCTTGCAGGATCTGGTTTATTACACAACCTGAACTTGCATGGGAAAGGGGACCCTCCCCTGCTGTTGTTCTCTGCTGCAACAACCAGTAAGATAAATTAAACTTCATGAAAAACTAGCCATTATCAAAGCCATCCCTCACCAAAAATTCAAGAAGGAGCCTGCTTGGAAAGATGTGACTTGAGGAGCCTTCTGGTAACACCCATGAGTCCCACCCTGGTGCCTTGAAAGTGTTAGAATCCAGGTAAACGTCCTGCCTTGTAGCAGAACAACTGCCTGTAAACTGAAGGGAGAGTCTCAGGCAGAGGGAATCAAATGAAATATGGAATTTCCCATCTGAAACACGTGACTCTGGCACAGTGCTGGGCTCCTTGGGACCTGCATTTCCTCGGGGGCAGCAGTGTTGGAGTCCCAGTGGCACTTGTTATTTGTAGTTTCCATTTATTACAAAGCACTGTTATTATTTACAGAATATACTTTTTTATGGACTGTTACTGCATCCAAGTGCAATAACTGGTCTGAGATCAAATCCCTGGGAGAACTGTTGAAAGAGAAGCAATTCAGACACATATTAATATGACAAGGATTTCCCCAGGTTTAAGGAAATAAAGAATATGTTTTGTACAAGTGAAATAGTTCTTTCTTGCAGTATAAAGCTGCTTTTTTCTGATGATAGCAATGAAAGAATATTGCTTCTGTCACTGATGCCACTGGAAATGTATTGTCCCTCTCCAAGAAGCCAATGAAAGGACATGGCTGGTTTATTCTCTAAATGAGGCTACTGAGGAATGTTCTGCTCTTGGCATTAGCCCAGGCACACTGCTGCTGCTGCTGCTGCTGGGACCTGGCCTGAAGGGAGGGCACCAAGTCAGCAGCTTTGTGCCAAACAGCACAACCCACCTGGAGAGAATCACAGCCCACTTTGAGAAGTGAGCAGAGGAAAGAAATCTGTCCAAATGTCAGATGGAAATGAATCTCTATCATCTGTCACTGGGCTGGAGCAGGGCTCAGCTGCTTTACAGCACAGCCAGGGTCTGGCCCCTTCTCCTTCAGAGCTCTGCACCTCGTGTGAAACAAGCTGGGAAGGCTGATCTGCACTTAACCTGTGGCAGGGAGCCTGGCTGTGAGGAGAGCTGCCAGCCCCACTCCTGTCACTGCCATGTTTAATGGCCTGGCTCTCCAATGAAGATTTTAGGTTTTGGAAGTAAAATAATGAAATTGTTCTCAAACCAAGATGATCTGTCACTTGAATGTATGCATTCAAGTGAGTGAGCACAGAGAAATTACTGCTTCAGTAGAAGTAAAAATTTCCTGAAAGGCTGAAGTTGATGTTTGTGGTTCCCCTTTCATGCCCGTCGATCTGCAGATCTGACAAGTTAATTTTCCCCCTTCAACATCCTCCCAGACAACACCTCCCAGCTGGGAGGGAAATGGAAAAAAAAGTCAATTGTTGCTTCTAACAGGAGTTCATCAAATTCTTGAGCACACAGAGACTGATGGAATAAGAGACTGATGGACTGATGGGCACCAACACCTGGGCCTGGTGCTGGTGCCCAGCATCTCTACAGGGTTCAGGGCAGTCCTTGCTCCAGGACAAACTAGCACAAGGCTCTGGATGGTTGTGGCTTTTACTGAGCTGAATTCTGGAGGAAATTAGCAAAAAGTGTTACAGAAGAGGAGTTGCATCAGTGCAAATGAACAAAATGAGAGCACAGGTAAGTCAGGCATGAGCAACACTGGCCCTGAAGTGAGCAGTGGGGCTGGGCTGTGACCGAGCCCCTCTCCAGCTCCCTGGCAGTGAGCTCCTGCCTCAGATATTTATTGGTTGTGTCAGGAATTAGTGAGAGTTCACTGACTGAATAATAACGTGCCAAAGGCAGTTCTTTGGCTTTGCTAATGTAATTAAAGAAAGCAGGGGGAAAAAAGCCTTGCACCAGGGGTGGAATCAGGGTTTGCAGTGGTGTGAGCGCTGTCTCTATGGCAAAGACAAGATGTGAAATGTGGAGGGAGAGGGTGAGGATGGCAGTGAGCACCTGAGCAGTGAGGATCATGCAGCTGTGATGGGAGCATTGCTCTTTCCAGAGAAAGACAAACAAGCTGCCCTTGCAATCCAGGAACTGGACACGTTTCCAGGCTCAGGTTTTATGCTGCTATGTTTTGCTTTCATGCCCAAGAACCTTGCAGGAAGACTGGACTTTGCTTCTTTTGGGAGCTTCTCTTGCAGTTCAGAGGAGCCTTTCCTAAATGGGGAAACAGCTTTATGGCAACATTTCCTTAATGCTTTTGATTGAACACATCCACAATGTCAGTGCATCAGGACTGAGCATGTTTTTTCTGCCACAAGAAGAGGGACGGCGTGGGCTCTGTGATAAAAGCCAAGATGCTATTTTTAAACAGGGATGGGGGAAGCTTGGGATGATTTAAAATCAAATCAATGCCTGGACAACAGGGCTCTGCTTCCCCCCTGCCTCCGCTGCCAAGTTCCTCTTCCGAATCCCAAGGATGTCTCTGACAAACAACCCTCGGCGTCAACAGGACGGGGCTCCACAGCCACCAACGCCCCTCAGGAGAGCAGCTGGGTCTGCCCCAGCACAGCTCTGCGGGCTGGGAACGCTCTGACCCTCCCCTCCTCGGCCATTCCTGAACCTTTTTAGTGTCAGCTCCCAACCCCAAATTTCCCCTTTGCTTTGGGGAGGTGTCTGCTCCAGTTCTATCCCCTCAAGGCAGTGCTGGGACACTGAACCCAGAGCGTGTCCCCACTGCACCATCCTTGGATGTTGCTCTCCAGCATCCCCAGCAGTGTGTTGGGAAGGGATGCTTGGCAGAGTGCCTTCCTCATGCCATTATTCCAATCTGGATTCTGAGAGAGAGGCAGGATGGGAGGGGTCCAAAACCTCAGGCAAAGGAAGAGTTTCAGTGGCTCAATGGCAGGTCAGCAATGACCAGGCAGCCACGAGCCCTCTGTTTGCTGCTCCACGGACACACTGGTCTGGCAGCTCCCTCCTGCTGCTGTTTTTATCTAAGTTACTAATTACACATTACCTATGTGTCACCAGGCTGATCGATGGGAGCCTGAGGGATCAATACTGATGCAGATGATGGTGCTGTTTGCCATGCAGAGCCTGCACAAGCTGGGACAAACAGGGCACCATCGATCCCAGAGGTGGGCTGGGATGCAGGGAGGGATGGGAGGTGCAATGAGGGGGAAGGATCATGTGCTGCCTTCCTAAATAACATTGTGACACCGGGACAGCATCCTGGCCAGGGACTGCTGCCTCAGCCTGCCCCAAACCTCCCACCCATCCTTGCTGCTCTCCCTTGGGAATGGCACAAACAGTTTTAATCTAGGTTGATTTTCAGTCCTTGGGAATTGATACATTTAGAAGGTTCCCACTGATCTGAAAATGAACCATTCTCCCTCCTTCTGTGTCCTTACTGGATGATCAGTGTCTAAAAAACAGACAAAAATCACAAAGTCTCCTGTATTTTGCTCTGCTGCTTAACTGACCTAAAGCTGAGGCCATCTCTGTAATGCCACCATGCTGCTGCCAGTAAGAGGCATCTTGGCTGCAGAATGCAATCAAATTTTCCAGGAAGAAGCTCTTGGGACTGCCATGAAACCTGGGATTACAGTGTGGCTAAATTACATAACTGAGGGTTTCTGCCTGTCTTGCTGGAGCCTTGTGACTGTTCTGATTCTGTCGTGGCACTGCTGGGAAATTGCTCTTTAAAACCAGAAGAACTTTAGAAAGGCACAGGCAGGTCAGGATCATTTCCCTCAGCGCTGGGCGTGTCTTGAGCAGTGAGTTGATGGTGCTAAGACTGGACAAAGAGCAGTGTGGGGTGAAAGCAAAACTCTTCCTGAAGGCTCCTTGTGCTCTGTGCCCTCAGCGAGGCTCCAAACTCTGCAGCCTCCTCCTGCCAGGCACCAGAGAGCAGGGAAAGGACCTGCAGCCCTGGGGCCTCTGGCAGGTTGGATCAGCCACCCCTTGCCAGCAAAGCAAGTGCCCTTTGCCTGAAGAGCACACAGAGAAAAGCTTCCTAAAAGCAACAACATAATCCTGGCTTTATTGAGGCTTTTAGGGATGAGGGAGGCTGCTCATCCTGCCTGTGAAGACTCGTTCCTAAGCAGCACCAGTGCTGGAACCAGCTCCAGTGCTGGAGCGTGGTCACCCATCATCCTTCCCTTAGTACCACTAGCCCCCAAAGCAGAAATCTGGCCTTCCCAGGGCAGTGAGGCTGATGAAAACTGAGATTGCAACTCAGTGAACCCCATCAAATCTCTCAGAGGCAGCTTTTTCTTTGTAGGGTGTGAGGGCTGAGCAAATGTTCCTTTCTCCTTCCTCCTCTCCCTGTTGCTCATTAACTCTTTCATTAGGGATCACCCTGTTGTCTTTTGTGTGGATATGTTGGGCTTTTTTCCTAAGGAATGGATGGATGCCAGGCATCAGGACTCGTGTTTTCAGAATGTGGTGGCAATTAGCCCAGCTCTGAACCCTGGTGGCCTGTCTGCATCTGCAATTAGAGCTCTGCTCTGTCTGCCTGAGGTTTTTATCTTCCTCCCTTCTGGGGCTGCAGAAGGCACAACTTGGCTCTCCAAATAAACAGCAGGAAAATGTTAAAACTGCAGCTTGAGCCTTGCTGTGGGGCTGCCCTCAGGATTGGTTCCTGTTTGGTTCAGGGATCAATCCTTGGCCTCTGCACCTGGATTTATTGAGTGCAGCTCAGGGCATCCTTCTGAGACAGTGCAGAGCCTGTGGGGGCTGATTCTGGCTCTGCTGGTACCTCTGCTCCTGCACTTCTGGCGTGTTTCATCCTCCTGGCTCTTTATCAGGACATTGGATTCCTGATTAATGTTTAATAGAATTAAGCTGATTTACTCATACCTTTGGTGCTCTAAAAGAATACCTCAAGTTGGCTTTGTGAAATGGGAAAAGGAGAACAAAATTTGGATATCAGTGGGAAAATATCTGATCAGACAGAGGAAAGGTGACTTTGGGAAATCTGGGATTTGGGAGAAACAAACCCCCACTGCTCTGCCAGCATCTCAAGGGGTCCCTCTGGCAGAGCT
Organism: Taeniopygia guttata; assembly: GCF_048771995.1. Classification (NCBI taxonomy): domain Eukaryota; kingdom Metazoa; phylum Chordata; class Aves; order Passeriformes; family Estrildidae; genus Taeniopygia; species Taeniopygia guttata. Next base: position 3,208,177 of record NC_133044.1, on the reverse strand, counting down.
GCCCCCCACCTCCCATCAGAAAGCTCCTCTACCAAACCTCCCTGCTTGCTCTGCTTTCCTTCCCTCCCCTGTAATTTCATCTATCCTAAAATCCCTGTTTTTCTCTGAGATAATGGGATTTTTGGGGAGGAGTTTCTCTCCCTGTCACCTCACTGAAGCTGATTTCTATTGAAAAGCTTCCTCCTAGGGAGGGAGGGGGCAACAAGGAGAGAAATTATGGAGGGGCAGCATTTCTGAATCCAAATACATTAAACCATTTAATTCTGTTGACTCAGGGCTGCCTGGCTCTGAATGGGAATTAATCCACAGTGCACAAAATTAAAAAGCACAAGACAAAATGCTTAGCAGGCAATGCCAGGGTTTAAAGCAACCCATTAGCTTGCTCAAACGTCCCCAGTAAATTTTCATTTGTCAATAACGCTTAGAGCCTACAGTTTATTTACAGCCTGTTCAATATTACCAGAACTCCTGGCAGCTCCTCATTTGTATTTATCTGCCACAGTCAGTTTCCTTTCCAGGGACTCTTCCTAATCCTTCGCTTTGTATCTGCTCCAGACGCAGCAGGGATGTGCCACCCCCCAGGCAAAGGTAATGTGGGGTTCCCCTTTTTCACCCCAATTATCCCCTGTAGGGGAGATCTCCTGCCAGGGACTCATCCCTGGAGCTGAGATCTGCCATGGGGCTCCTGCAGCCTCTGTCCCACACCAGGGGACCCAGCAGAGATGGGAATCTCCAGCCTGGGACAAGGGGACAGCACAAGCAGCCCCACAGCCCGGCTGAGCTGGAGCAGCCATGGCTGGAATCTGTCCTGCTCCATCTGTCCCAGATCAGATCCCACAGGATGAGCCCTGCAGAGGAGAGCGTGTAACAGGATTTCCCCCAAAGCAGCTTGAATGCTCCAGGCAGAGAACAAAGCCTGGCTGGCCCTGAGAATTTCTCCAAGCAAAGGAGTTTATTCTCAGGCACAGACACGAAGGGGCATTAATCTCCTGTCATGGCTCTTGTCCAGCTGGGAGGTTCGGTCCAACCCTCGGGGATGTGGCTCCCTGCAGGGGTGACAAGTCTCCAGTGGGGTTTGTCCCTCCCCAGCTTCCTGCCCTCTCCCTCTGCACTCCCCCGAGGCAGAAGCAAAGGCAATTGCAAAGGAATTTTAAGTGGATGCAGCATCACCAGGGCTGCCTGGGGAGATACGGGACAGGCTGGGCAGCCCTGGCAGGTGTAAAGCCCAGGGAGGGAAATCCCTCCGGAGGCTTAACAACAAAGATGGAACTGGACACGTCACAGGGAGCATCTGCTGGACCCCAGAAGGTGCCAGCAGAAAGGCTGGTCTCACCACTCACCACAGCCTCCTGTCCTACACAACATCCTGAGCTGGGGGCAGTGAGGGGGACCTGCAGCCCAGGCTCTGCCACAGACCCGCGTGTGGTTGGAGGTGATGTCCAAGAGTTTTGTGCTGAATGCAGGAAGCAATCACTAAACTGAAAAGCCCTGAAAGAGCATTTCTCCCACCATTGGTTAGGGTTTGCAAGCTCCTCATGCTGCTGAGCTCCAAGATGCCATGCCAGGACACCCCATCTTTCCCCCCAAAGAGCAAAGCCAGCACTTGCCTGCTGCTGTCTGCATGTAGCCAGCCAGGGTGCAGACTCGGCGCTCGCAGGCTCCGCCGGGCAGCACGACAGCGACGATGGCCAGCAGGGAGCTGAGGGCCAGCAGGGCACAGCCGCCCGCACACAGCACAGCGCTCGTCTGGAAGGACACAGGGGGCTGTCAGAGAGGTCACCCCACCCACGCCCCCCAGAAATCCCCCTCTGGAAGTGGGGAGTGGAACCCTGTCATGGGCGGTTCTCCCACCTTTTCCCTTCCACCTTTTGTTGCTTCAATTCACGGCTCGGTCCTGAGCCCCAGGCTCAGCCATGCCCTGCTCCAGGGGTCACTGGCACTGGGGCTGCAGCGACAATTGCAAGTGCATGACTGCATGAAGGGCCACGTCCTGAGACCAGTGCCATTGGATGTGTGTGATGTGTCAGTGCTGAGCGCTGAGATGGATCCCGGGGCAGCACCGCCCCAGCAATGAGCAGGCATTTTGGGGATCCCACTGCTGCTCACTGCAGCTCTGCTGACAGCAGGCTGCTCCCACCCCAGTATCCTAAAAATGGGGAAAAGCATTAATTCATGGCAACACAGCTCGCCCTTGGGCACAGGTGTTCAGTCACTGACTGCTGCTGTTTCTGTCCTCATTGCAGGTGACAGCGGATGGCAGTGGTAGCAGGGTGGCCTGTTCCAGCAGGGACACTGCCAGCCCAGCCAGGGGCATGGCCAGGGGCAGAGAGGGGACCTTCCTCCTCCGGCACCCAGCTGGTGACAGCTCTCAAACAGCGTGAGGACACCTCGGGCCCAGCTCTGCGCAGCCACGTCAACTCCTGTCATTCCCAGCACATTCCAGGGAATGCTGCTGGCTCTGGTGAGTCACCCTGCAGTGACACCCTCCTCAGCTCCCTGGAGCAGCACAGCTCCAAGGCAGGTCTCACTCCCACCTCCCTGAAAAGCCTGGTTTTTATAACCTGTGTGGGAGCTGCTCTGAGGAGGTCAGGTCCCACTCCCAGCCTTGTCCAGCCCTCTTGTCCTGGAGAGACATTATGGTCAGCAGTGCACAGTTTGCCTTTTTTATCTTCCCCCTCTACCTGAGCTTTTGTGCAGCCGTGGTTATTACAGAAACAACCCCAGTACAGCTTTCCATTTCCTTCCCCTTCCCAAAGAGATCACAAACAATCTGCTACAGATAATTTATTCTGCAGGAACCACAGGCAGCCTGAGCAGGGGAAGAGGAATTTGATTTACCCAGGGATGCCCATGGGGGGTCCCAGCAACTAAAATCCCCCTCCCATCAGTGGTGCTGTCCCACAGGTCTGGCACTGCCCTGTGTCCTCCTCTCTTCCTCACTGCTGAGCTGGAGTTCAGCAGCTGGACTGGCTGGTGCTGGGTGACACTGGCACTGCCAGCTGTGTCCCAGCAGCTGCCACTGCTCCAAGAAGGGACACCCTGGTGCTGGAGAGGGACAGGCCAGGCACCACCTGACACCCTGGAGTGAGTGCTTCTCCCAGGGCTGTGCAGTGATTAGAAATCAGCATCTTATTTATAGCCTATTTATGCACTGAGCAATGCAAATGCTGTCCCAGCAACAAATGAATTCCTGACATGCAAAGCAGAAGGAACAGCAGTGCAAAAACTACCCAGGGAAATGGAGAGGTTGCTCCAGCAGGGAAATCTGCTCCTCCCCAGAGCCTTCCAAGGCTCTGAGACCTGGACAGACAAGTGCTGCTTCAGGGCTTCAGGCACAAGGACCCCTGCCCTGTCCCTACTCCAGGAGGGACCCATGGGGTTTTGGGTGAGGTGGGATGGGGTGGGATGGGATGGGATGGGATGGGATGGGATGACCCCATTCACAGACATTCTCCCAGCCTGGGGCCCCATGGGGAAAGCAGCCACAGTCCTGCTCCCCCACTGCTCCCAGGGCAGCAGCACAGCCAGGAAATCTGGATTCATAACAAAAAAAAGGATTACTCTGCCTGGCGTCTGTATTCCACCTTCCGCCCAGCAAAACCATCCTCCTTTGCAAGGACCATTAATTATTTAGAGCAATGAATTTTTCAGCAGAAAGGGGTCTTGTGAAGCAGGCTGGTTCCTCTCTTGTGTGAAGCATATTATTTTTAATGATCTAGGTTCTCCTTAATTGTGATGGCTCAAATCCCCTAAAAACTCACAGTTCCTGCTGGAAACAACTGATGAGCTGCTCAGACTGTTAATCCCTGTGGAGAAGTGTGAAGGTCTTTTTCAGGACAAAGTGGCAGGAAAAAGGCACAAACAGGCTGGGTGCAGGTGAGTTAAACAGGCAGGTCTGGTTTGGGAGCTGCCAGCAGGGTCTGGCAACAGGACTGAGGGGTCTCAGGGCTGGCAGCATCCTGATGTGCACAGGGGTGGCCAAAACCCCACCAAATCCAGCTGTGGCAAAGGGAACAAAGGTCTCATTGTGAATAAATGGGAGAAGATTCATGTGGCAATAGGGGAAGAAAATGGTGAGGTTTGGGTTCTGCCATGTGGGCCAGGAATGCTGAGCCACTGAACAGCTGCCAGGCAGCTCTTGGGGGCAGAAGGAGTAGCAGGGGCAGAGCTGCCCCAAAAGTAGGTGACAGTAGAAAAGGACACAGCACTGCTCTTTGCCTGGCTCCCACATTCTGCTGGCTGGGTGCTGACATTACCTGCCAAAACACTGCATGTGCTCTTGGAAAACAGAAATTTTGCTTTTGTCATAACCTTCCCATGGCCTCAGCTGGGAATTTGTGCTCCTGCCATGTACTGGATTTGCTCCTGCAAAGATCAAAAAGCTGCTTTCAAAGAGAAATAATAAGGTTTAAGTTTGAAGAAGTCCATGGAGCAAAGGTAGCAAAGAATAGCAGCTGCAATTCTCTCCTTCCCACTGTGCAGTACCTCCCTCTCTCCTCCCTGCTTGTGCCTGTTGCATCTTGAGCAGAAAGGAGAGGATGCAGGAAATAGATGCAAGGGCTGAAACCCAAAAACAGACAGGGTGGGGAGGAACAGCAGGGATGCAGGAGGCAGCCTGTGAGAGCCCTGCTCAGACAGGGCAGGAAAAAACCCCATTTATCCCAGTAAAGAGCACAGCTCCCAGGGCAAACCCTGCCAGGGAGGAGCAGAGCTGCCCAGCCCTGGGCACTGCTGACCCCTGGCAGTGCCAGGGAGATGCCCCCAGGGAGGCTGTGAGCAATCCTGCCTCTGCCACGCTGGGAAAAGACATAAAACCATGTCAGATTTTCTGCTCCCACTCCCAGGGAGATTAATTGTTTATCCCCAAACAAATTAATTGTCCCCTGGTGGGACTGTAAATATGCCTTTATGTAGCGTAATAAATTCTGATTAACAACAATCCCCTGCCTGTTTTTTAGTGTTTTACAGGTCTGACACATGCCATGGCTGGGCCACTCACTTAGCAATAAATCTGCTGAGGATATTGTTTCATGCACCAGAAAAATCAAAATTAAAATGTCACATAATGGCTGTCCTGGGAAGAATTCCTTAATATCCCTAATGAAAACTTTTTAAAAGTTAACTCATATTTGAAAGCCAGCATTAAAGCAGGAAGGGGGAAGGAAAAATAAACTCTCCAGGAGAGTTTTTAGGGCTGAGAAACACTACCTAGTGTTTGGTTCAGCAGAGATAAACCAACCTGGCAAAGCTCCTGCCATCACTATGAACTGGGTCATGATGCACATTAGTTTAATAATGCAATTTATTAATTGGCACTTGACCATCCACCAACAGCTGCCATCCTGGATGGGGCCTGTGGTACCCAGAGCAGCAGGCTGAGGGCCAGGTTACAGACTGCTGGGGTGTTCCAGCACTGCTCAGATGCTTCAGCATCTTTGGAAATGGGGGCAGAAAAGAAATGCCCTAAATAACTGGGAAATAAAGTCACAGGCTCAGTGAGAAAAAGGAAGTGCTTTTTGGGGATATTTGTTGGGAGAAAATATCTAAGAAACCCAAAATGAGCTGGAGAAAACCTGTAAAGTCAACTGTAAGAGAAATGGCAAAATTAATCCAACCATTTTCATTTTTAAATGCAACCCTTTCCTATCAGAGCTCTGTGTGATCAAATATTCCTTATGGGAATATGTTTTGGGGTTCAATTGAGTAGTGCTGCACCTGCAGAGGTAAAAACCAAATGGATACCGAGATTTGAACCTTGTTAAAAAACCAAATCAGGATGGAGGTGCTGAGTGGGGAGCTGAGCTTTGAGATTTGCAGGGATGTTGGCAGCACCCGGAGGTGTAGGCAGGTGCCTCCTCTGCCGTCTCCCTGGGAATCCCGGGAAAAGCTGGGATCCGGGAAAAGCAGGGATCCGGGAAAAGCAGGGATCGGGGAAAATCTGGGATCCGGGAAAAGCTGGGATCCCCACCTGGGAGTCTCTGCGGGCCGCGGTGGGCGGGTGGAGCCTCACAGCTCTCTCGTATTTCCCCCACAGGCACAGAAACAAACATTCGCCATCTGGGCGGCATCAAAGCGACGGCCAGGAGGAGGATCCCACACATCCTCGGCTTCTCCTCCCCGGTAATTCCCTTCCTTTGGGCGCCATCTGAGCGCTTTCTCCTGCCTGTTTGAGCTGGCAGCAAATGCCATCCGTGCCCAGGGCCGCTGGGAAGTGCCGCTGTCACCCGGTCCCAAAGCGGGCAGCAGCAGCAGAGCCCAGGGGTGATGCCACCAGGGATGTGGCTGATGTCCCAACCCCCTGAGCTGGGATGTTTTGGCCGAGCCACAGGGATGCAAAGCAGGCTCCAGCCCTCATTTCTTCCCCTTCAGCTGCAGGATTTGGTGGATGGGGACCTGCCCACAGCGCAACATTCACAGAGGGTGTCTCTCCCCAGCCCAGAAATAGCTGCTTTTGCATTAATTCAGCACTAAATTCACTAATTTTGCGCTAAATTCAGCAGCAGCTCCACTAAAACAATGCTCAGCCAGTCCTGGCCTTCCAGGCAACTTTTCCAATTCCCAGCTCACCAGCATATTCAACAGAGCACCAGAAGAGTTAATGCCCAAACTGATTCACGTTGCGTGGGGGAGGCATTTTTTTAATTAGAGAGAAAATAAGGGACAGATAATATGTCTGATGAATTATGGCTGTCTCTCTTTCGCTGCCATTGCATCTGGGGATGCTGGAAAGCAGTTCCTAATGGCACTGCTTTATCTAAGAGGATGATGGATAGTAGTGAAAGACAGAAAAAAGGGGAAAAGTAAGACATTAGCACATCAATGGTGTGCCTGTGACCTCCATCAAGGGATTCGAACCAACTTAATGAAATTTTAATTAGGCAGCAAGCAGTGCAGTGTGCTGGGTAGCGATCGGGGCCTTCCTCCGTTCACTTTGTCATTGTCCTTCCCTGGGATAAGCCTTTGCTGGCGCTGGCGGCCGAGGCCGGTGAGTGCCCCGCGGTCACACCGCTCACCCATCGGCCTTTTCCAGAGCAGCACCCCGGACAGAGCCAGAGCGGCTCTGCAGCCCCGGGAGGATGCAGAGAATGTCCCACTGGGTCTGCAGCCCCAGGAGGATGCAGAGAATGTCCCACTGTGTCTGCAGCCCCAGGAGGATGCAGAGAATGTCCCACTGGCTCTGCAGCCCCAGGAGGATGCAGAGAATGTCCCACTGTGACCCGTGTGACCCACCCATCACTGGCTCAGCTGAGCCCCCTGGCCCCGGGGCTGACACCACCTCTTTGTTCAAGCAAAGCAGCTTCCCTCTCCCTCTGAGCAGGGGCAGAACTAATCCTGAGAGCAGCCTGGCTGCATTTTTAATCAACTTGACCTCCCACGGCCCACCCTTAAGCTGGTCCTGCCCCAGCTCCCCTTTCAGCCCGGCTTAGCTGAGAGCAGGCTGGTTTGGGACTTGGGCGCTGAAATGTGGGGCCACAGCCCAGCAATTACAGGTTTCCCCAACACCAGGTATTTTCAGTCCTGTTAATGTAGGTCAGAAAAGTCTGTGTGCTGATGAGAGCAGATAAATCTGCTCTGGGGTAATGTGCATGAAGGTGGTGATGTCAAGAATTCCTTTCGTTTAGTGCTTACAACTCTCGCCAAGGTTGTGTAAGTGCAATTAAAAATCAAATGGACTGGCAGACAGAGGCTGGTCTCTTGGGAAGTTCTTAGGATGAGGAGCTAAAAGTTGATTTCCTGATAATCCCAAGTTAATGTGCTGGCCTGATACATGACTCTGGAGGCAGAGCAGACTCTGCCAGCACACACACGAGTCCCTGCTTGGGTCACACTGCTTCTCTCCCTAATTCCAGAGCCTGTGCTGGAAGAGGAGTGGCAGATTTTCCACAGAGTGACAGATTTCTTCCCATCTGCATGAGGACCCCATGTGCTTCTTCACTGGGATCAGGGCTGCTGATCTGCAAACCTGGCCCCAAAGGGCAAACCCCAGATGACACCAGGGACCCAGGGCTGAACTGATGCAGTGACAAACCAGCACTGAAGATTTAATAAAAGGGTAAGGAGGTTTATTGTACATTTTCACTAAGCTTTGCTGAATCTTTTCAAGTCCTGCTTTAAAGCCCAGGAAAGACCCACTCAAGGAACTGCTGGGGTTGGGCAAAGCCTCCCCACCATCCTGAGCAGGTTATTTTGGGCTCTGCTCCAGCATGGCATCACTGGCTCCATAGGCAAATGGTCCATGTGGATTTAACCTGAATATCATGGGCTGATCGGCTTCTTTGTTATTTTAGATTACATGCTTGGCAAAGCCTGAAAATAATTGGAGACTATCTGGAAAAATAAAAATAGAAATCTGAAATGTGGCAGCAGTGCTTCCGAAGTGCAGCACTGAGACAGGAACCCATGAGCCAAATGCTCCCACTGAAAGAGAAAATAAATTAGCTGAGGATGAAGCACTATTTTGCACGTACACAGTGATCTGGCACCAGGAAAAAAGAAAAGTTGTGAGATGCAATGAAACCACTCAGAGCTCAAAAGTTCACCTGTTTTTTCCATTTGGCCTCCCAAGGGCAATCCCCTCTCCCCAGGGTACCTGCACACCTTGGGATGCCCCTCTGCAGCCCTCACAGCTCCAGCTCATCCCACAACAGATCCTAAGGGCCTCTCTCACAAATTGCCTGAGCAATTTCACCATCACCTTCCTTTCTCCTCTGGCTCCAGCCAAACCCTCTCCAGTTTCCATCAGCTCCTGCAAGGTCTCAGCCTGTCCATAACATCTGCAGCCATCAGGGTGTTTTTATTATATTCCACCCCATCAAATAATAATCATGATGCTGAGCTCCGTGCAAAGCCCCAGCAGCACTGACAGGGTTAAATTAAAGGTACCCATGATCTTAGAGAGCTGCAAAGTAATTATGAAAGGAAGCAGAAAAAAGCCAGCAACTCTAAGCAGACATGAAGGCCCTCTTAAGAGAAGAAAGGCATGTTAATTAACCTCCAGACATGATTCAAAGCATCATTTGTAGCACGATTAACATAATCCCCCAAGTGCACACACAACTGGCATTAACTATCATTTGCAGGACTGAACGCTCCCCCACCCTTCAACAAATCGGCACATTGGAGCAGGAAACAAAAAGAACAATGTTCCCTAGGGATGGGCATCCCGGCTGCGGGTGGGCACCCACCCGGGTGTGCTCAGCACCCACCCAGGTGAGCTCAGCATCCACACAGGTGTGCTCAGCACCCACCCGGGTGTGCTCAGCACCCACCCAGGTAAGCTCAGCACCCACCCAGGCGTGCTCAGCACCCACCCAGGTGTGCTCTCAGCATCCCCAGATGTGCCACCAGCTCCACTCCAGAAGAGCTCCTGAGCCCCACAGCATCTTTAGCCCCTTTGCCCCCGGCAGCCCCAGCTCCCACCCTCCTGCAGCGAACTCCACTTGAGCAAACGCTGGAGGCTCTTCTCAGGAGCTCCCAGATTCCTGTCCACGTTCGGCTTTCATTTAAAGAGATTTAAGAGCTGCCCATCAGATCGCTGGAAAGGTTGGGAATGAACGTCACGGCTCTGAAAGCAAAGAAAAAAGAGCCACGATTTCCCCATCTCTCCAAAACGGAGAAATCTGCTGCCTGAACTCGTGGACAGGGTTCTCGGCTCCCCCGAGCTGAGCACCGAGGCGTGCGGGCTCGCAGGCTGCTCATGCAGGAAAGCCAAAGCTGTCTCCTGCCTCGGCAAAGCTGTCAGGACTATTTGATTACATTGCAGCCCATCAAATAACCATCACAACAGGTATTCTCCCCCTCCTCATGGCAGAAAGATGGTAAGGGAGCGCTCTCCCCGAAAGAGTCTGCACTGGTTGTTGTTCATTAATTATTTGGGTCTATTAATAAAGGTGACACGGACATGTCACCAAAATGTGCTGCAAATTCCCCTCAATGTTGTGATTATTCATCTCTCAGCACAAGCTCAGGAACTCAGAGACTTCGTGCTACATTATATTCTGGGTCTCAGTGTTTTCAGAGGCTGAAGCTTGTTCAAATGAGTCACTGCTGAGCTTCCTTCTTATCTTTAAAGTTTGTTATTACTTGGAAGTGTTTATCTGCATCACATTTGCAAAAACATCTGAACAAAGGCCAGCCCATGGAAACAAGAGCATTTTTGCACCTTTTTATATAAATAGTTAGGAGTTTATACAGCTGGTTCTTTTCTTTACAATTCACAATATTTGTCTCTAATGCCAATTTGAAGGACCGTGATGGGATCGAAGCAATCCCTGGTGTCCTGGGAGAGATGACAGCGCAGCTCCATGGCAGCTGAGCCATCCAGCGGTGGCAGCCGCCCTTTGTGCCCGCGCAGCTTTGGCTTTGGCTTTGGGGACCCCGCCACGCCGTGACCCGGAGCGAGTCCGAGCTCGTGTGCTCCCAGCAGAGACAGGGATTCACACGCACAGAATGACGGGGTAAGAAGAAAGGGAGAGGAGGGAGAAGGGACAGGGCCAAGCGGGCGGTGGGATGCTGGGCCGGGCTTTGTGCGGTCCCTGCACACACCCAGCGTGACGGGCTTTGTCACCCCGGGACACCACAGCAACCCCATGGGGCCAGCGGGGGGGTCTGGACCTCCTTCCTTCCCAAACCTGGCACCGGGGCATCACCCCGGGTGGCCGGGCAGGGGGACAGCCACGATCCCCCAAATCCAGGCTGGATTTCTGCATCCACGTGTCTCAGGAGCAGCAGTTTCAGCCACCTCCCTGCTCCCTCCTGCACAGCAAACTCAGGCGGGAGTGATGCGCAGCGCCCCGCTGGGGACACAGGAACATCTCGAACATCTCCCGCACACCCAGCCCGGGCAGGGCCGGGGATCAGCCGGGTCAGCCCCGCCGCACTGCCGGGACCGCACCGCGCTGGGGCTGCGCTCACCCCCACGCTGGCACGGGGGTTCCACACAACCCCCCGAGAACAGCCAAACATCCCAAAGAGGGATGGGACCCCACAGCGATCACGGGACACCCAAGGGGTGCTGAGGAGATGCTCAGGCAGGACGGGTGGGATGCAGAGGATGGAAGGGATGCTGGAGAGAGCACGAGGAGATGCAGAGGATGCTCGAGGGCAGCATGGGGGTTGCAGGGGATGCCTGGGATGATCTGGGCAGGATAGGGATGCTGGAGCAGGTCTGGAAGACAGGACAAGGGAAGCTGGCGTGATGACAGGAGGCACTGGAGAGCCTGGAGCAGGTCTGGGGGGAGGCCAGGAGATGATGGGGTGACCCCGGGGAGCCCAAAGCAGGCAAGGGGGGGATGCCGGGGAGGTGATGAGGGATGCCGGAGAGCCCAAAGCAGACACGGCTGATGTCGGGAAGGTGACGGGAGATGCCGGGGAGTCCAGGGGAAGGGCAGGCGGGATGCGGGGAGCTGCCAGGCGGTACCCGGCAACCCGGGAGAGGCGGTGGGGGGTGCCGCGGCGGGGAGGCGCTCACCTGCCAGGAACCGGAGGGGATGTCTCCGAAGCCGCCGGGACCGGCGGAGCCGTGGCAGCCGCGGGGCGGGCCGGAGCAGCGCCAGAGCAAACCGAAACCGGCGGCGGCGCGGCCGGGCGGCAGCAGCCAGGCCGGCGAGAGGAAGGCGGCGGCGCAGGCGGCCAGGAGGCCGGCGGAGAGCAGCGCCCAGAAGCAGCCGACACCGCTGCACATGGTGCGCCGGCGGGGCAGGGAGCCCGAGCCCCGCGCCGCCCCCGCGCCCGCCACCGGCACCGGCACCGACAGCATCGGCGGCGCGGGGCGGCCCGCGGGGCCGGGCGCGGGGCCGGCAGCGCTGCCCGCGCCCCTGCGCGCTCCCTGCGCGCTCCCTGCGCGCTCCCTGCGCCGCCCCCCCCGCGGGGCGCGGCTGCGACACCCGCGGCGGGCGGGGGGAATGGGGCGGGGGCAGCGGGGTCACCTGCGCGCTCGCTTTTGGGGGGTTTCACAGCGATTCTCCGCCCGCTGCAGGCTCGGGTTATTGCCGCCGTTAATTACCGGCGGGGTTTTTAACCCGCCCTCCGTGCCCGCGGACGGCGATGCTGCGGCTCCGCTGCTGCCGGGGACACGCGTGGGGAACGCGGGTGCGGGGATTGAAACCCCCCGTGGCAGGCTCGGGCTCGGGCTCAGGTTTATCCTCTAATCCCGCAGGTTTCTCCAAGGTGTTGGAGGCAGAGCGGCTGCCCGGGAGGCTGCGCTCACTTGAGGTGTAAAAGCTGCGCCTCCCAGTGCAGATGGATTTTTATAACAGTCGTTCTAAAAACTTCATGGATCAGGTTTTATTCCTGCTGCACCTCCCGGTGCCCATGCAGCACGGATTGATGTTTTATGTATGTGCCTCTCGGTCTCCAGGAGCTCAGCTGTTCCCCCGAGCGGTCCCACGTCCATCAACCGCATAAAGAATCAGATCCTTTTTAAAATGTAGCAAAAAATGTCTTTATCCTGCGCTACTGTCCTCGGGCGAGTTTCGAGCGCTTAGTACCGGTAGCGCTGAAACAGGTAAAGACATTTGGGCAGCTTTTGGTCCAAAAAAAAAAAAAAGAAAAGAGATTTTCCTTTAGATCCAGGGCGCGTTGGTTGCTGTTTTAAGCTCAGCGCTTGGAGAGGGCTCCGAGTGCTGGAAGCCCGTGCGGATCGCGGCAGCACAAGGCGGGGGCTTGGCACCATCTCCTGGTGTGCGCCCGGAGTGCTGCGGCAGCGCCGGTAAATACCCACGGCAGAGCCCCGGGAACGCTCCGGCTCCGTCCCCCAACAGCGCTCGGGCTCCGTGCGGCTGTGGCCGTGTCCCGCTTTTAGAAATGCCGCGGCCGCTGCTCGTCCTGGGACCTCAGGAAAGCTCTGAAGGGATAAAATCCCACCCAGCCTTGTTTTCCCCCCCATATCCCTGGTTTGAAGAAATACCCGAGTGCTGCATGTGCTGCATCGCCTCTTGTATTCCTTCAGGCATTTAGATAAGCAAAAGGTGGGGGGGAAAATAACGGAGAAACAGAAGATGGTGTTAAATTAAATTATTATTTTTCAGATGTTTATGATGCCATAAGAATCTAGGGGAAACACTGTGGGTTGGAGAAAGGTCATCTGAGGTGAGTCCCACACAGCGCTGGTGATGCCATCTGGGCAGGGTGGAGGTGCCAACGAGCCCGTTTGCCTTCCCAAATTCAGAATAATTCCAGAGTGGCTCCGCAGCCCTGCAGGAAGGCTCCGCTCCTGCAGGAGCAGGGAAGAGCTCAGGAGCTGGAGAGGGGAATTTTCTGCTTTCTGCCACTCAGTGCTGCTTCCCGGAGCTCTGCCCAGCACATCTGAGCAGGAGGGCACCAACACGGCTCTTCCCGCTGGGAACGAACCTTTTTTTGTACCTTTTTACCCCCATTTTACACTTCAAACCTCGAGTTTTAACTCACCCACTGGGAGTCAGGCAGAGACTCTTCACCCTTTGCTTGAACAAACCTCCCTCCCTGGGAATGTGCCCCGTGGAAGGAAACAGGGAGGAATTTAATAAGGTTTTAATAAAAGCAGTTAATTTTCACCGGGCTGGGACGTGGGAGAATTCCCTTCTTTGAAATGCTCAGCACAGGTACCAACCCTCCCGTTCCCATGAGGTTCATGGACTGAGGTCAGCCACAGCCAGACTTGCAGGAATTTTGTGTGGGCATGCAGACACTTGTTTTCCCATTTAAAAAAAATTAAAAAAAATAGGAGGAAAATACAAGTCTCTAATTGAAGGTGCTGTGAGTTTCTGTGCAAAAACATCTTTGATTCCTGATGTGTTTAGGATATTATTATTTATTCCAGAGCAAGATCTCAGCTGTTGAAGTCCTTACTCATATAATTTTTGGTATTTGGATTCCCAAGGTAGCGAGAATTCTATATATGAGAGAGAATCCCAACGTCATGGGAATAAATGGAGTATCCCAAAGATGGGAGAAATGGGAACGGCCTCTAACGTGTTACATTTGTGGGTTTGTGCTGTAACTGAGCAGAGCAGTGCCCCGTGAGTAATTATCCAAGGCAGCAAAGTCTTGTTCTGCTTTATTATATCTGTCCAAACATGATCATTCCATTCAGATCTTTTCAAATACTAAAGTTTACTTCTTTTTCTAGCTGTGGAGAGGAAAAAAAAATCAAGCAGTGAGGCAGCTTTTTTTTTTTTTTTTTAATATTTTCATTTAGGGAGGAGTCCTTCAGCTTCTCTGACGTTGGCCAACCCATGTCCTGAAGTCATATTTAATTAACTGATTGCTCAGATAATTAAACTGTCATGTTCTGTTAAAGACTCCAGCACCTGCTGTCACTCACACTTCCAGTTCAGATCCAGGTCCAAGGCTGAGTGAGCAGCTCTGGATTGGAGTTTCAGCCCTTCTGAATTTCTGAAAGAGAGAAAATTTCAATCCAGGGAAGGAAATTCGTGTCAAACTCTTGTGTAAATCACTGCACCCTTGTTCAACCCCTGTGTATATACCCTGAAACCCAAGAGGATTGGGTGCAAAATTTTTGGCAGAACATTAATTTAGTGTTCTCTGAGTCATCCCATTCTTTCCAATTTGCTCATCTTCGGAATGTTTTAGTCTATTAGCAGTCTCTGAGGTTATGTGCCAATTAAATAATTCCATTCATTATGCAGAAACCATATAGAATAGTTCATTATGCTTCAGCCAGCCTCTGGGCATGTGTACAAAACTGTATCAAAGAGCACCAGTTAACAAAAATAATATCAAAAGAGAAAATGCAATTACTACAGGGTGTTGATCAGCCCAGGAGACAGCTCCATCCCAGCCCTGGAAGATCCCCGTGTACCTTTTATTTCATTTACCATTTATGAGTCTTAATTACTGAGTGTTTGTAAAGAGCTTTGGAACGCTTGGATGAAAGACGGTGCAGAAACTCAGGCAATGATTATTAATGACATCATTTTGGCACGGCTGGGGCAGCCAGGGCAGGACAGTTACATGGCACAGGGGTGACACGGGGATGGCACAAACCAGAATTTATAATCACAGTCTTTACACAGTGTTTGTAAAGCTGTTAGAGCAGAGATCTCCTCGGACATCAACCTAAGCGCCGTGACACGGTGACAAACGTCCTTGGCAGGTGCGGGAGGAGCAGATTTGCCTGGGGAGGAGGATGAAGGGGATTTTATGGCAGGGTTTGGAGGCAGACGGAACTGACTCATCGGAACTGACTGGCCGTGTGTCCATGTGTGTGTCCGTGTGTCCGTCCGACAGTGAAGGGGACACTGCGGGACACGGCCCTGAGGGATCTCTGCAGGGCCTCGGCCCTCACGGCCCTGCACGGTGCTGTCCCTGCCTTGAGGGCTTTGAGGGCTGTCCCTGCCCTCGGGCTCTGTCCCTGCCCTCGGGCTCTGTCCCTGCCCTCGGGCTCTGTCCCTGCCCTCGGGCTCTGTGTCCCTGCCCTCGGGCTCTGTCCCTGCCCTCGGGCTCTGTCCCTGCCCTCGGGCTCTGTCCCTGCCCTCGGGCTCTCTGTCCCTGCTCTCGGGCTCTCTGTCCCTGCCCTCGGGCTCTGTCCCTGCCCTCGGGCTCTGTCCCTACCCTCGGGCTCTCTGTCCCACCCGGGCCGCGTCCGAGCTGCCGCAGCATCCCCGGGTCACCCGTGCCCTCAGCCAATATGGCGGCCGCGGCCTCACGCCTCCCGGCGCCCCCCGCCCCGATCAAAGATGGCCGCCCTGCCACCTTGGACCCCAGCGGGCTCCTTGCCCTCACCCAACATGGCGGCCCCGCCCGGCCCCCATTGTGCGGTGGGTGTGAAGCCGGGGCGGCCATGTTGAGTGCGGCTCCATCCCGCCGTGCCGCGCGGGCGGCGCTGCCGGAAGCGGGCGCGGGGCCGGTGTTGACAACATGGCGGCCGCGGGCGCCGCCGCGGGAGGAAGAGGCGGAGGGAGCGGCGGCGGCGGGCGGGCGCGGCTGCCTCATTCATAGAGCCCGGCGCGCTGCCTTCCCTCCCTCCCGCCTGCCCCCGCCCCGCCGGCCGCCTCGCCCCCCTCCCCGGCGCTATGTCCTTCTTCAGGCGGAAAGGTAGGGCAGCGGCGGCGGGCGGGCGGCCGCCGGGCTCGTCCCCTGCGCGGCCGCCGGGCCCCGGCCCTGCCCCGCCGGGCATCGCCAGCGGGCCCCGCGAGGACGCGCGGGCCCCGAGGAGCGGCCTCCCCGCCGATGACGGTCAGTGCCCGCGCCGCGTCCTCTCGGGGGCTCGGGGCTCTCCGGTGAGCGGCTGCGGCCTCGGGCTGCCCGCGGCTCCGGGCGGTCCCCGCGCCGGGAGCGGCTGTGGCACCTCCCGCGCTCGGAGCCCTTTACGGATGGGCTTTTCACAAGGCTGACATTGTAACAATGAGAATGGGCTGAGGATGTACAGCAGGAGCTGAAGGTGTCCGTGAAAAAGGGACCTCATAGCACTGAGCCCAAGGAGCGCTTGGCAGTTTATTCTGCAGTAGAAGCTGGGAAATTCAGGGCTGCTGAAATATTTATAACGCTCCAGCAGCACGAATGGAAGCAGTTTAAGTGTTCTCTGCGTTTTGAAGGCACTTTGTGCTCGTGCTGCAGGCAGGGCCAGAGCTCTCAAGCCACCCAGCTGTGGTTTGGGTGGTTTTTGTTGAAAGTGGCACCTTTTAAGAAGGGCCCCTTGGGACAGTTCTGTTTCCTCATGATGCTGTAGCTCGAGCAATGATCTTCTGATGCAGCGCTGTCCTAAAGCCTTTCTGTGTTTCTGAACCCAAAATGCACATCCTGGGAGGCAAGGACGTGGTACCTGGGGTGATGGTGATGCTCTCACATCCTCTGGATCTCACTCAGCCAAAGCAGCAGCACTGAAAATGTCACTCTGGGGAGGTTAGTGCAGCAGCTGTGCGAGAAATGAGTCTAAACTTAGCAGATCTGAAGAGTCTGGAAGCCATTGAGGGCTTTGTGAGTGCCATAATCCTTTTTGGGGTGTTTATATACAAATGTTGGGCTGCAGAATAAAACTTTGATAGTGGTTATAAACTCTAAAAGAAAGAACTCCTGCTGCTTCATTGAGAATTGTGGAGCTGAGGTTCCCTCCTGACGTGGGATCACAGGGACAAGGTCAGCTTGTGTGGAAATTTTCTCAGGGAGAAAGCCATGAAAGCTCTGATTATCTGAGAAGTGTAATTGAGGATCTGTGTTCCTTTGATTAAAGGATCTTTGGTCAGAGAGGCAAATCAGCACTAAATACCCGAGAGAGACGCTGTGAAGGAGAGGAGAAAAGCAACCTTTCATCTGGGCTGTGCATGAAACACTGCTCGGTGTGATCTCTGTTTTTAGGTGTGGCTTTTACACAAGATTTAACTAAAGCTGTGAGGAAAGCAGCACATTTAGGCTTAGGATAAAACTCTGGCCACGTGCAGGCCAAAATCCTACAAACACCAATGTTCCTGGGCTGAGCTGTGGTTGTTTAAGAGGATATTGCAGTGGGTAAAAATTAAAACTAATTTAAAATTAAACCATAGTGAGGATCATAAAGCTTGTAGAAAAATCAAATCTCAGGGTGAAGTGTTTTTATAGCTTGGGCCTTAAAATAAAGGTCTGACAGACTGAGGCTGGATAATGGGTTGAGAAATCAAAGTATAACAGGTGAGCTGGGCGCTCGAGGGCAGGTTATGAAACTGCTGCTGTGGACCAGCTCATCCCTGGGATATCTTGGGAGTAACGTGCAGTCCCACAGCCTGGCTGACCTCAGCAGGATCTCGTTGTTCTCTGTGTGCTCTTGACACACTGTGAACGCTTTCTGAGTTTGTTCAGAGCATTTCAAGATGTGAATTGCGACTCTGGAACCTCCCGTGCTGGTTTGGCACCCTTTGGAAGGGGATTGGCCACTGGAAATCTCACCCTCAGTCCCCGTTCTGTGGTTCCTTCTGGTTTCACGCAGGCACCACACAGCATCCGCTTTTTGGGGGAAGTGAAAGTGAGTTCATGTAGTGCAACTTCACTCTCTGAAATTCAGCTTGTCCTGGATCAGAGCTGATTTTGTCCCCTCCCATTACTGATGTCACCTGCTGCTGGGGACAGGAGCAGCCTGTGTGGGAAGGGTTGGGACATGACCCTGGAGTTTGTATTTCCAGTAGTAAGTGGGTATTTAGGGAGGAAAGAAGGAACAGAGGTATTTAAACTGAAAATAGGCTTATGGAGGGCTGTTGTGTGAAACCCAGGAATTGCTGCTGATAGCTAGGAACCGGTTTGATGAAATACTGGAGTGATTTGGGAAGGATGAGAGCAAATAGAGGTTGCTTGGTTCGCTCTGGTTTCTCTCCTGCCCATCAGCTCCAGTTATGTAAAGGCTGGTTACCCTCCTGCTGCATCGGGCTGCAGGTCAGTGTGGAAGGAATCCTCCTCTTGTAATGCACACCTCAGCCCCTCTGTCACACCGTGTGCTCTCCCTGGCAGCTGGAATTTCCACCCGAGTTGCAGATTTGCAGCCCTGCAGCGTTTGTGCTCGCAGGGGAGGCTGGCAGGCAGCGCTGCAGCCACCGGGCCAGGGCAGTTATGTAACCGGAGCTCTCCTTTAAAATATTTAACATCCTCAGGTGGGGATAGGAACGCTTCTCTTGGGGTGGGTGTTTTGGATGTGTTTTGTGATGTAAATGTGGGATTGTGCTGGGCTGTGCCTTGTGGGCAGCTGAGGAAGGGCTCCACAGTGGGTGTTCGGGGATGACCTATTTGTAGTAATAATCCTTGCCTGGAGCAGCCTCTCTGGTAGATCTCCAATATCCCCCCTGCATTTGTTTCTCTGCCATCCTGTTTATGTACTGCTGGGGCTTCTTTATTTTTGTTTTGAACAGATCTTCAACTCCTTTAGGACCCTCATTTAAAAAATACTAATATTTTTTAAAACAATAAATCCTCAAAGCACTTTTTCATCATAACTTTTTGCACTGTTATCTCCCCATCAGTTGCTCACCCGGGCTTTCATGATGATTAAGCAAGACTATTTGTGAGAGAATGAACTGTCTGCAGGGAGTTTCCAGAGCATTTCTGTGGTACCCATCATGTGCATGGAAGCAGCTCCATGGAGCCAGAGCCAGCCCACATCTCCTCAGTGTTGGGTGTTGTGCTGCTCTTCCTGTAACACAAGGGAAATGTTGTTTTTAGGTGATTTTTGGTTCACAGACAGCACCTGCCAGTGCTCTACACTTAAAACACATCTTCCCTACTTCCCAGTTCTTCCCTACTTCCCAGTTCATGCTCTTTGTTAAAGTCACCCTGAATGTAGCTTTAATCTACTGACAGCAAACATCTTCCTCCATGGAAATGTAACAGACTGTATTTCATGAAACTTAATTAATGGATGGGTTTTGCTTTTGAAAGTAAGTCAACAGAAAAGCTTTGAAAGCCTCTGTCAGTTACTGGATGTGCAATTTAAATGAGAAATGGGTTTTAAGAAAATTAGAGTTTCTATCTGCCTCTGATACTTGCTGATGTTGGGAATTCTATGTCAATTCTCAGGTAAATGCCATTATTGACCCAAAATAGCATTAACATTTTCCCTTGTATTTTACAGTGAAAGGCAAAGAACAAGAAAAGACCACAGATGTGAAAGCAATTAAAAGTAAGATCAAACTTTTGTCTGTAAATTCAGATCTCTGCCATCATTCACCATTTTTATCTTACCCAACAGGATCATTCCTTACTCCTGAGCACAGATCTGACCTGTGCATCAAACCCAGAATTTAATTCTGTTTCTGGGTATTTATAGTAACTAATCTTTCCTCCTCCTCTTGCTGAATCTGTAGGTGCAGGAGGTTATTAAGTTATGTCAGGCGTGAGCTTTAATTCAAAGCCATCGGGCACTGCGGTCACCTTGCACGTGGTGGTTGTTCCCATCCACAGCAAATTGCTCCTGGAGTTTCTTGCTCAGCTGCAGTGTCCTTTGGAGTTTGGAAAGTGCAGCTTCACTGTGTCTGATGTGCAGAAGAAGCTGCAGATTTTACTTTGGTGGGCCTTGTGAGGCTGAAGATCCAAATCCTGAATGAGCCATTCCTTGCTGCTCTGTGTGCTGCAGAAATCTTGCTGCTGAATCTCGTAGGAAAGGAGAAAAGATCGTGGTGGAGAAGAGATTTATAAAATTGCAGGAAAACAAGTTTGCTGATCCTGTCAGAATTTCTTGCAGTACTGAAAGGAGATGAGGGAAATGCCGGAATCTGATCTGTTACTTTTATACCCTCAGACAAAATCTTGTTTCTGTACTTGGTAAAGTGTTATCTGCACATCAGGAGAAGATTGCAGGTATTTTTCTTGGTGGTCTGTCTTTCAATCAAATGCAGGAAACAGTGAGTTACATCCATTTCATAGCCACACCTTTCAGTGCAACTACCAGTATGGTGACCCTGAAAATAAAAATAAACTTGAAAATTTATAGTATTGCATGTTGTGAGTTGCTGCAGCAGAGAGCACCTTTGTTT
Organism: Taeniopygia guttata; assembly: GCF_048771995.1. NCBI lineage: Eukaryota > Metazoa > Chordata > Aves > Passeriformes > Estrildidae > Taeniopygia > Taeniopygia guttata. The sequence goes on along the minus strand of NC_133044.1, from coordinate 3,187,748 downwards.
GACCCTTGGAGAGAGCAGAAATTTTTTTTCTCAAATGTCCAAAATATAAAATTAAATTTAAATCTAATTGGCAAAAGCCTGTAGCATCATGAGGAGTGTGGCTCTGGCTCTACACAAGTGATCTCCAGCAATTTTTCCCACTGCTGCCATCCCTTGGCCTTGAAAAAAAGGTATTTTCTCCATTATTGTTGGTATGAAACACCCAGAGGCTTTGTAAGAAGCAGCAAGTTGTGTCTTGGTGTCCAATCTGCAGCTGCACAAACACTTGGCAATAATTTAAATGTTTCCATTGCTCCTGAGGTATCTGTGACATCTAAGTGTGAAATTGTCAACTGCTGCCATAAAATTGGGACTACAAATAAAGTGATGCAGCATGGAAGTCATGAAGCCCAAGTTGCCTGACACCGTGATGGAACACATCTCTGGGGAGTGTTGAGATAATCAGCTCACCTGATGTACTTTATTTTTGAGTCAGAGGTGTAAGATGTCCCTGCACAACATCCTGATCTAACACAGCTTCCTGAGAGCTTTGGAATCTGCTGTGAGCATGTTTGGGGTTTTTTTCAGCTTTGTCATCAATTAACAATTAGCTCAGTTTTGTGTGAGGAAGTTCTTGTTTGTTCTTTTTGAGCCACTTGTGTCCTAAAACAGCCAGAGGGGGTTAAGTTTATAACCTGTGTTTCATCACAGGTATTTCCTTATTGCTTTTTTTTTTCTCTTGCAGCCAAGCAGAAGCAACAAAAGTATTTTTGAGAAATAACTCTCATTAAACCTCACAGATAGCCTTGTGGTTCAGGATTTTTTTATCACATTTTAGCTTTCAAAAATGCATGGAAATGGATTGGCAGGAGCATTGGAACAAAACTAAACTGTGGACAGAGTATAAGGTTGTTACAGTAGTGGTTATCAAGGAAGCAGGAAGACTCATTTCATGTGTAAACGTAGACGTGGCATCTCTTGAATTGCTGCTGAATAAGGAAAATAGAGGTGGGTGGGAGTGAGTTTATTCTTGCAATAATAAAACTTGTGGTCTTTAAACAGACCCTTGATCAAAGATGACACCCAGGGTACAGTGAGGTGTTAATGAGACTGACTCTTGCAAACTCCCTGGTGTGTTTTGGGGTGCTTAGCTTTGGGCAATGTTTAGAAGAGGTCTTGGGGTCCTTGTGCTTTAACCGTTCCTGTCTTGATTCCAGCTCCAATCCCAGTACATTCCCCTCAGAGAAGCACTAGGAATCATGCCTTGCTGGAGGCTGCAGGACCAAGCCATGTGGCCATCAATGCCATCTCTGCCAACATGGACTCCTTCTCCAGCAGCCGCACAGCTGCCCTCAAGAAGCAGCCAAGTCACATGGAAGCTGCTCACTTTGGAGACTTAGGTAAGGCTGCAAGAATGTCAGCTTCTCTTTTTATTCTGTGTATTCCTGGTGCACGCACCATCCCTTGGTTTGCAAGTAAACAAATAGGTAATAAAAGCGTGGCTGCTGTTACAGTAGCATCTGTGTCACCCTGGGAGGGATTTGAAGAGGAAACACAATTGCTTCACTTTGTCATTGTGTCGGAATTGCCTCTTCCCAGTTGCATTCGAGGACACTGTTGTGTCCAACCCGCACATCTGTGGTACAATACGGACTCACTCCCTTTCGTGCTTTCCTTTAGGCAGATCGTGTCTGAACTACCAGGCTCAAGAGACCAAATCAAGCCTTTCCAAGACCCTTGAACAAGTCCTGCAGGACAGCGTAGCGCTCCCTTACTTCATCCAGTTCATGGAGCTGCGCAGGATGGAGCACTTGGTGAAATTCTGGTTAGAGGCCGAGAGCTTCCACTCCACCACCTGGTCCCGCATCCGCGCGCACAGCCTGAACACGGTGAAGCAGAGCTCGCTGGCGGAGCCGGTGTCCCCCTGCAAAGAGCAGGAGCTGGCCTCCTCTCCTCCTGCTGCCTGGCTGGAGGAGAGGCTGGAGGGTTCCAGCACCGCGCGGCTGCTCCGGCCCCGGCCCGGCAGAACCGCCGGCAGCCAGAACCACGCGGGGCTGCCGGGACGCCACAGCCGCGACGCCGCCCCGGCTCCCGGGAAACCGCGCACGGGGACTCGCTCCCCTCCGGCCGAGCAGCAGGAATCTGCCAAGCTTCCCGTATCAAACAGAAACAGCCCCTCCTCTGCACTAAAGGACTTGTCAGGAAAACTCATGAAAAGTAAGTGCTGTGTGTTCCCTTTGCTTGAGAAGGTGGGAAATGAACGTTTTTGTGCAGGGAGTGCCTCAGTTCTCAGGTTCTTAGCAAGCCTGATGTGATGTTGCAAGGAGAAAGTTCTATGTATCACCGATGTTAACTTGCTGCTGGGCTGTTTGAGCTGTGTATTGTTTGACTTGTTTAAAAATAAAAAAGCTGCTGAAGAGACTTCAAAATCATTGTGTGCTCAATGAGCTTAGGTTGCTTCTGTTCTTCCATGTGTAATCATTAGAAATTGAGTGAATATTGCTTTGTCCAGTTCTTCCCTCACTTGTCCCATCCCACCTTAAAAGAATTGCAGAAAGTTTGGATGGTGGGGCTGGGAATTGGTAATTAACTTGTCATGGAAGGTAAATATCCTGTATTACATAAAACAACATAAGAAGTGGTTGCAAAAGACTTGTGGAGATTTATGTGTGGAATGTACTGTTTTTGTTCTTGGATTTATTTGATAGAGTTCCTCCCCTTGTAACTGATTTGTTGTCATTTGGATCCCACCTCTTCAGAGGCTGCTGGAAGTAAGGATGAAATTAAAATATTTCCTTTTGGTAGTGAGCTACATGCACAGTAACATGTTTCTCTACTTTGCATCTACTCAGTCCTCCCTCATTTGTGCAAGTCTGCAGCCACAAAGGAAACACTTCTTTCTTCACATTGGTTCCTTTTGTTTGCCCAACTGTTTCCTCGTGTTGCATCCCTTTCTCTTGCTGTTTGTCCTTCTCATGTAGTTATTTATTATGTGCCTTCACAATACATAACCTCAGCCCCAAAGTCACTTAAACAAGGAAAATTATATTTTAATTACCAAAGTACCTCTGCTTTCTGATGTCTAAAAAGAATTTGAAAACACAGTGCCCTTATTGAGAAATCGAAAAAGAATTTGAGTGTAATTTTTTCTCTCTTCCTGAGCAGAGTCCCAGGTCTCAAAAGATGATGTGTAAAGAACACAACTTGAGTCATATCATTTTAAGATTTTTTTTCCCCCCTAGTAATTCCTATATAATGCAAGGGATTTCTCTGTGATGAGAGCTAAAAATTGTGAATTTCACTTGCCTGAAAGCTCTTGCTACTGAGACTATGGTGTGCAGCTGAGGAAGTGGGTTCTGCCTTGTGTGCTGGTAGGGAAAATTTGGGGCTATGTTGTTTTATTCCATCTTAGTCCATGCTGGGTTTGTTGTGACCTGACTGGAGATCACACAGTCAGTTGGTCAGGAGCAGAATATGAATATCCTGCAGTGGAAACATCACTGAGGATTAGACAGCTGCTTTTCTGAAGAGCAAACATTTGTTACTCAATCACAGCAAGGAATTCCAAGTTTGATTCTGTGTTTCTTCCCTGCAGGTATAGAACGGGATGCAGTTAGTACTTTTACCAAATATATTTCTCCAGATGCTGCTAAACCAATCCCTATTACAGAAGCAATGAGAAATGACATAGTTGGTAAGAATGAATAACTGCTTCCTCATCTCAGAGCTGCTCTGTCCCCATAAAGATGTGTCTCTAATACATCACACATTTGCATTTATCTTTATTTTTATGAATTTTAAAGGCAGCCTTAAAAAGATAGAGGATTACAAGTTTCAGTGGATCTGACCTTCATCAGTGCTGTGAATATCCTGATAAAAACTTTCAGAGATTTTGTTTAAATTAGGGAAAGAATTCTTGGTGGTTATGGAGGGGATCCTGCTATGAGTCTCAATCAAATACTTTAGCCATGTTATTATTATTTGGCCAGCTTTGAAAGCTCTTTGCTCAGTCAGAACCAGCTGATTCTGGTGGATTTGAACTGCAATTTTTCATTAACCAGTCCTTGCTCATGCCTTTCAGCTCCATCAGCCAAATCCATGTTAAAATTAACCTGCTCTTTCTTTGCAGCAAAGATCTGTGGGGAGGATGGCCAAGTGGATCCCAACTGCTTTGTTACAGCACAGTCCATAGTGTTCCATGCAATGGAACAAGAGTAAGTTGGTGCCATGGTTTGGGTTCTTGTGTCTCTTGTCCTGAAGGTTCTGTTAAAAATGTTTATGGAGGCATGACCATATCAGCACCTTTCTGTGCTGTCTTGTATATTTAAAACTGCTCAGATCCCCTCCTCCAAATCCATTCTTGCTGAACTTGGCTGTTCACACTTTTGTGTTCTTTATGTCTTTTTTGTGCCATTTGCAAACCTGCCCTGTTTCTTCCTTGTTTTGCTTTTATCCAGCCAAAAGTACCAGAGTTCTGGGCAGGAGCTGGTGGGTTCTGAGGGTGCCTTGTGTGCTGCTGACCCTGATAACTGATTGTCCCTGTCTCTGTGCAGGCACTTTAGCGAGTTCTTGCGGAGTCACCATTTCTGTAAATACCAGATTGAGGTGCTGACCAGTGGGACTGTGTATCTGGCTGACATTCTGTTCTGTGAGTCAGCCCTCTTCTACTTCTCTGAGGTGAGTGGCAACGTTTGGGTTTGCTTTTAGATCCCATTCTAGCAGATGAAAAAAATCTGTTCCTTCCTTGATGGCTTTGGGTTGGATATTGGGTAGGAATTGTTCCCTGGGAAGGCAGTGAGGCCCTGGCACAGGTGCCCAGAGCAGCTGTGGCTGCCCCTGGATCCCTGGAAGTGCCCAGGGCCAGGTTGGATGAAGCTTGGAGCAGCCTGGGACAGTGGGAGGTGTCCCTGCCCATGACAGGGGGTTAGAACTGGATCATTTTTAAGGTCCCATTCCACCCAAACAATTCTGTAATTCATTGATTCTAAATATAAAAAAAAAACCCAAGGTGTATTTTTTCTGAGAGAAAATGCATTGAACTTTCTCCTGCCCCTATGTAGAAATAATTCAAATGTTCAGACCTGTCCATTGTGCTGTGGAATGAGTATTTGAGATTTCCTCTCCAGTCAGTGAGTGCTTCTCAGAGTCTCTTTGCTTTGTAGAAGCTTTGACATTGTCATCTTGATCTTCACATTGTAGTAACTGTAAAAGCCTGAATTACAGACAACAAATCCAACCAGTGCTATGTAGAGAGGTTAAATAAAAGATTGCAGTTTCAGGCTCCTGCACCTTTAAGGAATCAGCTCTTGACATACTTGTCCTGACAGTCTGATGAGCTGATGTAGTTTGAAACTGTAGCTTGGGAAGCTGAGACAATGTGCTGAGCTCAGTATAAGCTAAATGTAGCATGAAAATGGTGTTTCCTGTCCTAGGACAAGACAAATAGTTTTTGGAAACTAAGTGTAAAAATAAGTACAGAAAAGAAATGTCAGAAGTTCTCTTTTTCTTCGTCTTTTTTTTTTCCCTCCAAGCAAGCTAAATCTGTTTGAAACAGAAATTCAAAATACTGTGTCTTGGTGACAATTTTGCATCACTAATATGTGGCCTATGTTTCTTGTTCTAAATGGGAAGAAGAAAGTTAAAAAAAATATTAAAAGTTTCTTGCTAAACCTTCTTTAATCTCGTCTTGTTCTGATTTCCCTTCCAGTACATGGAGAAGGAAGATGCAGTTAATGTGTTGCAGTTCTGGTTGGCAGCAGATAACTTCCAGTCTCAGCTGGCTGCCAAAGAAGGCCAGTATGATGGGCAAGAAGCACAGAATGATGCCATGATTTTGTATGACAAGTGAGGGAGTTCAACAGTCCTTTGTTTCTGTACTTGGGGTTTTGTGTTTGCTGTGCAAAAGGAACTTCTCTGCACTCTTGGGCTGTTCTGCTCAGGTGCATTTTATCAAGGTTCCTTCTGATGTGTTTGTACACATGAACTGCAATTTTTTTGTATACATGAGGAGAAATCCTTACAAGGATTCCATTCTTAAACATAATTCAGGATTCTCAGGACTTGATTGCTTGATTTTGTTTGGTTGGGAAGTATCAAAGCTGATTGGTTGACATTTGAAAATGGAAGGGGTTTAAGCCTAATAGCAAATACAGCACTGCAGAAAAACCTTAATGTTCAGATACTGTTATCTATATAAAGTAGGCTGTAGAATCTCTTCTCACACGTAATAAAAGCCAGCTAGTGCTTGTTCTTAGTATTGTGAAATATTTCCTTTTTTAAAGGAAGCAGTCAGATCCTTTTTAATATCAGACTTTCAGGAGAGGAACTTTCTTCCTGTATTTTGTGCTTTACTTTAGCAATAAGACAGCTGGGAGACAGACAGCAAAGCTGCTTCCAGGAAATGTTTGTTCTTAAGCCTAAGTGTGAGGCTCCACCACAACTTGAGTTATTATCCAAGGAGGAAGCAAATGCTTCACTCAGGTTCATCAATCATTCCCCATCCTTAAACTCAGTTTGCAAGGATGTGAGCAGTCGAGCCAATGCTGCTTTGGAGTTCTGGGTGTTTCCTTCTCCATTCTTGTTTCCCATTCTCTGCTTTTCATCTGTGTTTCAGGGCAGGGCTCTCAGGCTGTTCTGGAGGGAGATGTCTCACCTGTAGTCAGTGGGGATGGGTGTGTGCAGGTGTTTGCAGTGTCTGGGGGACAGGTGGGCACTGAGCACCTGCACAGGTTTGCAAATCCTGTTTGTGTTGTTTCCTTGCCCTGCCCCAGGTACTTCTCCCTGCAGGCCACGCACCCCCTGGGCTTTGATGACTCTGTGAGGCTGGAGATTGAATCCAACATCTGCAGGGAGGGGGGGCCTCTCCCCAACTGCTTCACCACTCCCTTAAGGCAGGCGTGGACAACCATGGAGACGGTGAGATCCTTCTTCAGAGTGGGGTTCACACTTAGTGAGGGTGAAGGGGGGAGTTCCACAGTGTGCCCCGATTTCTCCTGTTCCTTTACTGGCTTCCTGATTACCTGGATAATAGAGCAGCTCCAGGAAAATCTGCCAGACTCTACCCCAGCCTGATTTGAAGATATCACCCACTGGCTGCTGTTAATGCTCTGTGAAATGTTTGTCTCGGGTGATTATTGCAGTTTAATGGAAGTAACAGAATTTCCTCCCATGTGAATTGCTATCAACAGATTATTTTGTATCTTTAGAAAATTTTCCTTCCTCTTAGTAGGAGTTGTTTGCAAGTCTAATGTAAGTGCTGTGGTTAATAATGTAACTCTGGAATACCCAGATACCAGAAATGAATTATTTGATTCTGGAGCTGCAGAAAATTGTGCACAGTGAAGCAGAATAACTGTAAAGCCTGTTGGGCTGTCAAGCTTAAGTTTTTAAGAGGGGAAAAAATCTCCCCTGAACTTCAGTTCCAGTTATTGGGGGATTTCATTAATAGGCAGTTGGGTTTGTTCAATTTTGCAGTAGGATTAAAACTTAAAGCAATGCAGTTGCTAATCCACAGTAATTCTATGCATGGATGCTTTTACTTGTGTTCCATCTACACAAGGACTGAGATATTTGTGTGCTCTTCTCTGACTATGCAGACCAGCCTTAATTAAAGAGGACATTTTCTGTCTCTCAGGTTTTCCTACCTGGTTTCTTGTCCAGCAACCTTTACTACAAATACTTGAATGACCTCATCCATTCAGTACGAGGAGATGAATTCCCAGGAGGGAACATTGCACTGAGTATTCATGGCCCTGGTAGCTCCCCTGACAGTGATTCCATAGGGAGCACGGATGGCTCTGCCTCCCAGGTACCAGTTTGGGTTTTCTGTGTCAATATCCAAGTTTTTACCCTGTAAGGAAACACCATTCCACTTCCATTTAAAGCCTGTGTTTTGTTAGGATGTGTTTAATCTACCTGCAGCTCAGTTCTGTCAGAAGTGTCTCTGCTACTTGTTGTACCCAAAGCCTTGTGCTGCTGTTGTTTCTTTACATCAGTGACGTCTTTATTAAGTTGCTACTTTACTAAGGACTTTTTCATGATGCCATAATATCTAAGAATGCTTGTTACTAGAAATAACATTATTTTGTCAATACCATTGTTACAACTTCAGGTAAAAATTGACACTTGTGAATATGCTATCAGATTAAAGTATAAACACGCTAGCTTTGTGTGCTCAGTTCTTTTAAAGTGCCAGATCTTCTGTCCTGAAGAGTAAACTCATTTCCAGGGCTGAAGGCATCAATCTGCTCAACCACAGAGCAGATTCTGGCTAACCTGTACAGGACAGCCTGGAAACTGCCAGCCCAGCTGAGAGCAGAAGAGCCAAGTGACTGCTGCTTTTACTGAACTCTGCAGGGCTACCCTGAGCTTCAAACCCAGTATCCACACCACTGTTACTCATGTCCTGGCTTTCCAGCAACTTGGAAGCTATACCACCTGCTTGTACTATTTTTAAACCTCCTAATTTGCAAGGAGGGAATATTCCTCCCCTAGCTGCAAAGTGGGGAATAAAATCTGTGTTCTTGATGCCTCCTGCTGCTTGATCCTCTGAGCAGGAGGAACTGCTGGTAATTGGCTGGGCAATTTAGGAAATGAGGTGCTGCTGCTTTCTGTGGTGTGCATTCCTGCTTGTCGGAATAGGAGAATCTCTGGGTCTCTGCATATTTTTGCATAAAGAGCAGCAGGAAAGGAGCTGCCATTGGAGTTGCTGTTCTGTGCTGAGGTGATAATGGATTGCTGCGTGCTGTGCCCTCCCTGCTGTTGCTCTGATGTTTCCTTGGCTTCTTTTTCATAATCTTATATAAATACTCCAGGCCAGAAGATAAATAATTTGTTCTCTGTGCATGGGGGAGGCATCTGTGTTTGGGAATTGCTTACCAAGGGAGGGAGAGGGATGTTCCAGACTCACAACAAATGATTTGTGAGTACACACGGATCTGTTGAGCTGATAAAGCTCAGGCAGCAGCGTGTGCTGACATGGGCTTTGTGTCTTTGGCCCTGTCCACAGAATTTTATCATCCTCTGCTAAAAACAATTCCTCTGATTTGGGAATTCAAGGCTGTCTAGACACACTGATTCTTTTATACTCTTGCTTAGAGACTTGATGGAGGTTTATCTGTGTTAAAAGCACTAAAATTGCAGTTTTGTTAAGAAGCTGGTAGTTATCTGCATTGGGCACTAATACTTAGAATTTTTATTTGTAGTCCAATGTCAAAAAGGCTAATGTTAAAATCCTGAAAAATTTTGATGAAGCAATAATTGTAGATGCTGCAAGTCTGGATCCAGAATCTTTGTATCAACGAACATATGCAGGGTAAGGTTCATTTCAGTGTATTGTTTCCTTTCTGGTTACATGTTTCACCTCTGTTTCATTTTTGCTGTGTCCTCCTGCATGGAGAGTAGACCTAAGTGCAAGATCATAGTCCATGGCTTAATATTTGATAGTATCTTTGTTTCAGTAGTGTGATTTAACACACAGTGAATGTTTCTTTGACCAAAATGGCAGCCAGGAAAGTATTTCTAATTGGCATTTCTCTTCCTCTTAGTTATTGTTCCTCTTTGATTCCAAAATGTAGCCAAGTATATAGCCAAATATAGCTTTCCATAAAGCTGAAGTTCTTTGGATCACCCATGTGGTTCTTCATTCCTCTCCTCAGGAAGATGACGTTTGGAAGAGTCAGTGACCTGGGGCAGTTCATCAGAGAATCTGAACCAGAGCCTGATGTCAAAAAATCAAAAGGTTTGCTTTGCTCTTTGTCTCCAGTTCTGTAAACACCTGCAGAGCTGCTCTCTTCCCTGCTGGAGTTAAGATAGGCAAAGTGTTTGACTCTTTCCAGATCTGTTTTAAGCCAAACAGAGATGCTGTAGGGATTGGCCTGTACTGAGGCAAAACCCATCTCTGTCACAGTTTCCTACCCAAATTCTGCTTTTCTGGTCCAGCTGGACTCCGGGGAGCAGGAGCAGCCAGTGGGAGTTGGAGCTGTCGATGGAACCTGGCAGGGATGGAAACGTCAGCAGCTGAGCTGGTGATCAAACCTTCCAAGCTTTGGTCTTGAGATGAAAAAGAACTGCAGCTCTCCACACGCCTCCCAGCCAGGCTGGGACCTGCTGCTGCTTTTCAGCTCTGGGAAAGGCTCAGTGTCCAAATGGCTGCAGGCAGTCCCTTGTGTTTCCTGCCTCTCCTCTGTGTCCTGAATGCCAGCAGAGCAAACCCTTCAGAAGGGTGACAGGAGTCAGCTTCCTACCTCACTTTACTGACATACCTTACTTGCTGTTTTTTTCTCAACCAGGGTCCATGTTTTCACAAGCAATGAAGAAATGGGTTCAAGGAAATACAGATGAGGTGTGTCCTCTTTCATGTTCTCTTGTGACTTTACACTTCAGAGAAATAAAGTATTGATGTTCTGAATCGTGGCTGTTATCTCTGAGTATCTTTTTGCTGCACCAAGAACAGAGAGAGTGTGTGCTAAATATAATTTGATTGCATGTATGTGTGAAACTAGTTTGCTCTTTGCCAGTGCTTTCTGGTTGAACTAATTAAGTGTGTGCTTGCAGTCAGGGTTTTCTTACTGTGGTTTTATATAGCTATGAGTAGGGGTGGAAGTGCTGTTTGATTTTTATGGTGAAGTGACCACTGCACATGGATTCCAGGCTGCATTTTTCCCCCTCTGAGGGGCTTGGACAAATCCCCAAGGGATAAATCTAAAATCTCCTCTAACTCTCTTGGGAATTGCATCAAGCCTTAAGTACAATAATTGAAATTAACACTGTACTTGGAAGCCGGGTGCATTTCAGTGGAGGGAGGATATGTTTATACAGGTTATGGAGTTGTGAAGGTTACCCTGACTCCAAGGCTGTGCTGAGAGCACTGTGTTTTTCTTTTAAGAACCTGAAGCTATCTGTGTTTTTCAGGCTCAAGAAGAGATGGCTTGGAGGATAGCAAAAATGATTGTCAACGACGTCATGCAGCAGGCGCAGTGTGAGCAGCCTTTGGAGAAGGTCAGCAAGGTAGGGGGGTGGAAAAGCTGCTGTCTTCATCTGGCTCCAGCCAGGCTGTGGGAGGAGCAGAGCTCTCACTTGCCTTCCTCCTGTGCCTGAAACCCACGCTGGTAAATGTTCAAACCAGCAGAGCATGAGAGGAAGAAACAAAGTTTGGAAGCGTTTCGGCCTACGTGTGATGTAAGAATTTCTTAACAGATGTCTGTGGTGGTTCTCCTGTGCAAGCATTAAACTTGTCTGAGTTTGAGTCTACAAACTGCCTAATTAGTTAAAAGGGTGATCTGTGCTGCAGGATGAAGTGTAGCTCCTGACTTGAGCTCACACTTGCTGTTTCCTCTTAGTCAGTTGTGGTATTTCTGCTTGAAGTTCAGTAAAACTCAACAGCTGTGAATTTGTCTCATTGGGTGCTCTCATTTACACAGTTCTGCCTCCAGACTTTAAAAAGACACGGTAACCCTGTCCACAGGTTTGTGTATTGTTGCTTAGTGGCTGTGGTGTTCTACAGCCCATGTGTTCTCTGTCCAAAAAAACCCAGTTCTGAGGCAGTAGTTGGATTTTGTGAAATATTTGTGACAGCAGGTTACCAAGTTAATGTCTGGTACTTCTGACTTTCAGGCATGTGAATTTCTAAAAATGAACTTGCATTATGTTAGGTTAGTGAAAGTAAACATGTGCCAAAGCCCAGTTTTTTGATCCAGTTGGGTGGATCCATAGTTTCACTGTGGGAGTGTTTTCTTTTTAATAGAGCAGTAACATTTAAATGACTTGTATAATGACTTCACTTAATAGCTTGGCTGCAAATGATAAAATTTCAGTCTGCCTGGATGAAAAGGTCACTCAGCACAGTATATAGAAATCTCAAATGACTGCAGATGCTCTGGATTCAATTAAGCAAGTAATCAAAAGGTTGAGTGTGTTTGGATTAGATTTGGGGCTTTTTTTCTCCCCCAAACTCAAACAAACCTGGCTTCAACGTTTTTAAACATAAAATGTCTTTCTATTAAACAATTACCTTGCATGTTTTAGGGTGAAATGAACTGTTTTTCCCTTTTCCAGCTATGATTTTAGAAACTCCAGGACAGGAAATCTGGTTTTCCACTTTGAGAAGGAGTGAACTTTCCCTATTGGTGGATTCTTTAACACAGGCAATAAAAACAAAGCACTGTTACTCCAACAGCTGGAATTCCCCTCATTTCTAAGGAAGAATGAAAAAGAAGCAATCCTGGACCTCCACTGTAGAGAGTGAAGAAACACTTTTCCCTGGTGTATGTGGCATTCACAGTAATGATGGTTCTGAGATGAAGATGCAGTTTACAAATGTGTCACTGAGAAACTGTGATAGGGTCAAGTATTTGTGAAATCAATCTCAAAAAACAACCCCTTCAAGCAAAATATCTGCAATGGGACACAGGGGCCAAAACAGAGGGGAAGGTTTTGCTGTAGTTTCTGGTTCTACTGCTTGTAATTTTTAAACACAGAATTGGAAGGGCTGTGGGGCAAATCCATTGGCAGTGAATGACCTGGAAAGTTCTAAGTTTAATTTTCCGTTACTTGAAATAGATGAGTATTCAACTGTAAAATAAATGTATTTTACTTCATAACTGCATTAACTTTGAAGGCAGCGTAGAAGGATCAGGAATTCCTCCTTGTTGAGCTCCTACACCTGCACAGACACACACACACACACACACACACACACCTCCCCTGCTTCCACCACGGGGCAGATCCAAGGCTGGTCCTGCAGCCCCTCTGCTCTCACCTTGGACCCTGCAGACTGCTCCACTTCCTGTCCTCACCATCCCATGAGCAAGGAAAAAAGGAATTGCTGCCATTCTCCATCGCTTGTTGTCCTCCACCCAATGTAGGCTCTAATTCCAGATGTTTGGTTTACAAAGAAAAACAGTTTTTAATGACCTCTGGCCTTCTTCCTGACACTGTCAACACTTACCATGTTACACAGCACCTCTTTTTTTTTCCCCAGCAAATCGATTTTGCAGGGTAGCAGAAGTACTCAGTGTCTCACCATTGTTACTGCTGCATTTTTAGTATACAACACTTTTATTTTGGGTCTTTTTTTTTTTTTTAACTCTAATGATTGCTTTTTTCCTCAAACTTGTGCAAAGAAATCACTATGCGAAGAACTCAAATCATTTCCAATGTTCAGAATATCTTGATTGACTAGAAAGTGTTATTCTGTTGCAATATTTGATTGTATAGAGACACACTGTATTGTTATGAAAAAGCAAAAAAGGCTGTGTATAGGTTTTTGGTACTATGTACCACCTCTTATTTCTCTCATACCCAAGCGTTCATGTACTTAAAAACTACTATATTTAATTGTGTTTTGATTTAAAATATATAAATATTAAAATTTGTGTTGATTTTCTGTTTTCATGGGGTTTGAAGTTACATGGGACGGGGTTTTTTATGTGAGTTTTAGGGGTAATTTTGCCCATGTTTCTTAATGGATTATGTTAATGGCAGTGTGGTGAATAAGATTAATTCTTATTTAAATAGTAAATAAGTTGTTCAGTCACAGGACATGGCAGAAGTTGGGCTGGGAAAGGTGTAAAGGGGCAGGGGATAGTCCTGAAGTATTGAACCACACTAAACTCCTGCCTATTTTAGTGCACTCCTGCCTCAGTTTCCCTCTTGGGCAGGATCCCGACTGTAATACCTGAACCTGGGCATGTTCAGGTATTACAGCTCCCAGATTTGGGTATGGATATTGCTCAGGGCTGTATCATTAACCTTTGGGCCGGACTGTGTGTGAGAGCTCGGCCCATCTTGAGTCGTTTGGCGTTACTCCCCGAGGTTTCGGGCCCGCGGGATTTGTCCGTGCGCGGCCTCGAACCCGGGGCCTTGGGGCGAGCGCGGCGCTCACCTCCGGCCGCCAGGGGGCAGCGGCGCCGCGCCCGGGCGCTCCCCGCCCGCTTCCGGCGCACGGGGGCAACGCGCGCACATGGCCGCGGTGAGCGGGACCGGGACGGGAGTGGGACCGGGACGGGCGGCACCTGGAAGCTGCAGGGGTGGGAGTGCTGCGGCGCTCTGGGATCTTCTCGCCCTCTCCTGGGGTTTCCCCGCGCGGCTCCTGCTCAGTGCGGGGTGTTTCGCCCTACGCAGGGTCCCCCAGTGGAGGTTCCTTCTCCCCCAGCGGGTATCGCTGCCGGGGTGAGGGGCTGTGCCCGCTGCCCGGTGGGATTCCCGGCGCTGAGCTGAGCCCGCTGTCCCGCAGAACATGTCGCCGGACGAGGAGGATGTGCAGCGGCTCCTGATCCAGTTCCGCGATGAGGCAGGGGAGTGCCTGGGCTCCCCCTTCGATGTCCCGGTCACCATCACTCCGGACAAGCTGCAGCTGGTCTGCAACGCCCTCCTACAGAAGGTGAGACCCCTCCCGAACTCCCCGGCGCCCCCAGCCGCACCCGGCGCCGTCCCTCGCTGCCTCACCTGCCCTTTCTCCCGCAGGATGAGCCGGTGCCTCTGGCCTTCTTCGTCCACGATGCCGAGATCGTGGCGTCACTGGAGAAGACCCTGGCAGGGCAGAGCGTGGAGACAGAGAAGGTCCTGGATATCATCTACCAGCCGCAGGCGGTGTTCAGGGTGCGAGCCGTGACACGCTGCACCAGCTCCCTGGAGGGACACACCGAGGCTGTCATCTCCGTGGCTTTCAGCCCCACGGGAAAGTACGAGGGTGTGCTGCAGGCAGGGATCAGGGCACGGCAGCAGCTGCCCTTGTCCTGTCCTGGGGACACTGTGCTGAGCTGTTCCTCCTCTCCCAGGTACCTGGCGAGCGGCTCTGGGGACACCACTGTCCGCTTCTGGGACCTCAGCACGGAAACGCCGCAGTTCACGGCCAAAGGTGAGTGCTGGGTTGTGCCAGGAGGACAACCTGTGACCCCCTCCCTCATGGACCCCCTGTCTGCCTGGGGGACAAGCAGAACAGAGCCTGGTGCTGTTTGAGCTGTCCAGGCTGGGACTGCTGCCTGGGGAGGGAGTAGCTCTCTTTGGCAAAGTGGGGCTGGCCAGGAGGAGCACAGAGTGGCTTCCTGCTGGGACACCAGGGACAGTCACAGCTCTCCACTCACACCCACTCGTGCTCTCTCTGCCAGGTCACCGGCACTGGGTGCTCAGCATTGCTTGGTCACCTGATGGCAAGAAACTGGCCTCGGGCTGCAAGAACAGCCAGGTACACGTGGGCTCCCTCAGCATGGGGCTGGGGGGGATTAGGGGCGTTTCTTGTTTCTTCAGGGGTGTGAGGCCTGTATCCCATTGTTTTGAGCAGGATTCTTCTTCTCCAGAGGAGCTTTGTGTGTGACAGTATTGCGAGAAGCTTCTCAGTGCCAGGCAGTGCTCTGGCATTGTCACCCTGAGGAGCTCTTGCTGCTGAGTCCTGCTGTCTTGTGGCAGTCGCTTTTCCCTCTGTCCAGGAAAGAGCCCAGGCTTTGGATGTGGTCGTTGGCCAGCGGCTCCATCACGAGGGAGGTGTCTGGAGTGAGGACAGGTCAGGGCTGCTGTTAGCATGATCCAGCCTTGCAGCAGCAGCCTGGTCATCGTGCTCCCACACAGATGTGGCCAAATTCCCTCTTGCACAAATGTGAAAGGAGTTCAGCCCTCACTGAGGGGCAACATTTGTGTGCTTGAAGTGCAGAAATGCCTGGGGAAGCAGGAGCATGTGGTTAAATGGGAGTTGAGCTGCTAAGAGGCAGTTGCTCTCTCTGACCTTGAAATTGTTTGGGAGCAATGACAGCACTCACAGAGCTGCCAGAGTTGTGATGCTAATCCCAAGGAAATGTCCTGGGCCAGGGTGGTTCAGCCATGATCTGGTGCTGGTCTGCCTTTAATTGAACCCAGAGAGCTGCTTGTCCTCCTTTTCCCTGTTTCTCCTAGGTTCTTAAGTAGGAGATGACTAATGCCTTGGCTCTTAAGATGAACATTTATGTAGAGAGAGAATCAACAAGAGAAAACCAGCATGTGTCCCACCCACAGCATCCGATAATCAGCAACGTTTAGCTGTGGCTTTCACTGTGCTCTGCAAACACTGCCTGAGTCTCTGGCACAGGATGACTTTGTGGGGACCTGTATCTTTTTTGAGTTGAGTCAGATAACTGTAGCAGCAGCGTTTTAGGCAATCAGGTCTAGTTCTTTTGGGTGTCAGCTGATTACTGCAGGGATTTGGAAAGGCATCCAGCCCCCTTCCCCTGCTGCTGCCTGCGAGTGCAAACACGATCCCAAGGACACCTCTGCTTTCTAAATGGAGCTCCAATGTCTCGGGGATTCACATGATGTCTGTGGCCTGACGTGACCCTCGTGCTTCCTCTCTTGGACAGATCTTTCTCTGGGACCCAGCCACTGGCAGCCAGATCGGCCGGGTGCTCTCTGGCCACTCCAAATGGATCACATGCCTGTGCTGGGAACCACTCCACATGTAAGTGAAGGGGCCAGCTCAGCCCTTCCCCTTTGCTCCTATGGAAAAGAGCAGCCTGACCTGAAGGGCATTGCTTCTGTTTGCCTTTCTCCTGTTATGGGAAAAAACCTGTGTAGAACAGCTCTCAAGGTGAGCTGGGAAATATGTGTGCAGCTGGGAGCCAGGAGTCCCAGCTGCTGCTCACAGTCCCTGTGAGTTGCTGGGGAATCACTGCCAGGCTGTGTCTCTTTTCCCCTGGGAAAAAGACACACCTGCCCGTGGACAAACACTGATGTGCTGCTCCAGCAGTGCTGAGGTGGGAGCAGGGAAGCCTGGTGGTGTCCAAGGGCAGAGCACTCCTTTCTGCTTTCCTGATCCTGCTGGCCTCTGTCATCCTGTTTGTTTGTCATCAGGGATGATTAACTGTGCAATCCCCTTATCCCTTCTATCGGCTAAAGCTCCCTCTGGGAGAGGTGAGTGGAAGGGGACAGTTGTAGCCATTAATCCAAGATGTTACAGAAATAAATAAAAAATAAAGAAAAAGGGCCCCTTCAGAGCAGAGCCCTGCAAATTGAATTTGCCAGTAGGAAGCTCAGACAATTAACTGGATTAGCAAAAAAAATGAGTGTAAGGAAGATGAGGAAATGGGGAAGAGAGACATGACCCTGCCAGCTCTGCAGTTCTCTTTCTTCAGCCAGTTCCAGTGCCAATGGGAGGGGCTGTGCTCTTCCTCACTGCTGGTGCCACCATGCAGAGTAATAAAGATGTGCAAAGGACAGAGGGTTGTAGCTGCCCTGTCCTTGCTGGGTTGTGGCCAGCTGCTTCCAGATGTGTTCAATTTGCCCCCTGAGCAATAGTGGATGTGGAAGGACAGTGTTCCTTTCAGCCCTGTCAACACAACAGCACTCTGTCCACAGGCATGAAGCATGGCAGAGGCAGGGGAACATCCAACACATTCCCAAGGCCATGGATCTGTCCCTGCATGAGGCTGATCCGCTGCCCAGGGCTCCCTCCAGTCTGTGCCCAGGGAAGGTGCCAGTTCATGGTGACCTCCTTAGCCAGTGGGTTAAAGATGTGCAAACAAGGTCGTTGCCAAGGCCTCAGCTGCCAGGTTTACCCTGGATTGATTTCTGTGCTGTGCAGCCCAGAAGTTGGTTTGAGGAAGCATTTGTCTGCCTCTCCCTTGCCTTGTGAGACCTTGTTCCCTGTAGGTCAGTGATCTGCCCCTGTCTGGCCTCTCTCTGATCTTAAGCCAAAAGAAAGTTGCATTTTATTGCAATCCTCTGGGGCTCAGGGGAGCTGCACAAATGGATTTGATCTCTTTGCCCAGAAACCCAGAGTGCCGTTACCTGGCCAGTGCCTCCAAGGACGGCAGCATCCGCATCTGGGACACGCTGATGGGCAGGTGTGACAAAATCCTCACAAGCCACACGCAGTCGGTGACCTGTGTGAAGTGGGGGGGTGATGGCTTGCTCTACTCCTCCTCCCAGGACAGGACCATCAAAGTCTGGAGGAGCCAGGATGTAAGTGAGGGACTGCCCTTGGGCTGCTGGCAAAGGGGGCTGGGCGCACTGTGGGGTAGCTTTGCTCTTCCTGGCACAGCTTGTGCCCTGAAAAACAGAGCTGCTGTATCTTCTTGACCTGTCAGACCTGTTGCTTGGCACCATTTGCAAGGAGTATCTATTGTGTGATGTTTTCATCCTTAAGAGCATTAAATGGGGCTAAAAGCTGGCAGATCCCTGCAGCAACCTGAGCTGATGGGTGTTCTGCAAGAGAAACTGATTCTTGAAGCTCAGCAGTCTTCCCTGCTTATCCTGCCTGCAGCTGGGGCAAGCAGGTTTGGAAAGTTTCGGGTTGGTCCCTGCAGCCCGGTGGGTCTGGTGGGTGCTGTGCAGCCTGGCTGTGTCCTGTCCCTGTCTGAGGGTGGCTTTGTCCCCAGGGGGTCCTGTGCCGCACCCTGCAGGGCCACGCTCACTGGGTGAACACCATGGCCCTGAGCACCGACTACGTTCTCCGCACTGGTGCCTTCGAGCCGGCCGAGGCCACCATCAACCCCCAGGATGTCAGAGGCTCCTGTGAGTGCAGCACCCACGTTGGAGGCTGGGGGAGGACTGCTGGTCATGCTTTTTCCATGCATGGAAGTCAAGATTTTTCTTGCCCATGCCAGGGTGGAACAGTCTGGGGGATGGGGAGGTCACTCTGTTTTCCAGGGCTTTTGCTCCCAAATTGTCTTTGGCAAATTGAGTGGTCACAAATGCTCCTGCTAAACCCGCAGAGCCAGGATTGGAATTGGCATGACAAGGTGATAAAATTTCTTTTCATCTAAGGATTGCCAATCTCTCTTTCACCCTCCTTTTCCCTTTTTCAGTGTCAGAACTGAAAGACAGGGCACTGCAGAGGTACAACCAAGTCCGGGTAAGTCCCTTTTGTCCCTGCTGTCACTTCTAACACTGTCACTGGTGAAAGCAGTGGACACCCCAACACTGATGTGCTTCCAAGCTCTCCACATCTGACTTGTACAAAATTTGGGTTCTTTCATCTCTTTTTCAGGGTCAGGAACCAGAAAGGCTTGTCTCAGGGTCAGATGATTTCACCCTGTTTCTTTGGAGACCGGCAGAAGACAAGAAGCCACTTGAGAGAATGACAGGCCACCAGGCATTGATTAACCAAGTCCTGTTCTCGCCAGACACCCGGATAATAGCTAGTGCTTCCTTCGACAAGTCCATAAAGCTCTGGGATGGCAGGACAGGAAAGTGAGTTGGTTTGTTCTGTTAGAGGTGGTGCTGTTATGGAGTCTGTGTGTAATGCTCCGGGCGCACAGGGCTGGGCCCCACTTCATTGCCAGCAGCTTCCTGGTGTGTTCAGCATCTCTGTAGCTTCAACTTATACAAAGTCACTCTGCTGTCTCTGCCTTTTTCTGCCCTTGGGAAGTCTCTTGTCTGGCTTTTCTTGTGTCAGGGTGTCTGTGCTTGGCTCTCTGTGTGCAGCCCCACTGTGACTCAGCCACAGCACTGCCTGGCACCTGTATGCACACCCTGTTGCTGCAGCGTCGGTTCTCAGGGCAGGCGCAGCTGTGGTGGGATGGGATGTTCCACTCCAGTGATCTCCTGAAGATGTGTGTGTTGGGAACTGGAGACTGACCCAGTTTAAACACTTCTTGTGCCAGAGAACAGCTTGTTCTGGATGATGCAAATTCTTGTAGTTACAAGTAGTGCTGTTGGTATTTGGATGCTCCTGTAATCCAGCTTTTAACTTTACTGGTGAGCTCTTGCAGGCAGCAGTCCTCCCTTGCAAACCAACCTGAACTTTCATGAGCTTGGCTTTCATGTCAGTGATTTTAAAGGCCCTTCTAAATCTGGGCTGCTTAGCCAGAGAGGGAAGGACACATCTGTGCAGTGAGGCTGAAGTGTTGCCTGCTGGATAAGGGTCTCTTGTCTGAGGGGGTGAGATGAGGAGGCATCCTCTCCTCTAGAAGATTCTGAGCCCACTTGGGAGGGTTTTTGGATGGACTCTGTCTAGCAAGACTGCCTGGAGTGTGCTTGGCATCCTGTGACTGTGCTGGTGGAGACGAAACATGCAGGCAAGGGCAAGTTTGGAACAAAGCCTGCTGCTCTGACAGCCTGTCCTTATCCCCAGGTACCTGACGTCGCTGCGGGGCCACGTCTCGGCCGTGTACCAGATTGCCTGGTCAGCCGACAGCCGCTTGCTGGTGAGCGGCAGCAGCGACAGCACCCTCAAGGTCTGGGATGCCAAGACAAAGAAACTGGCCGTGGATCTGCCTGGCCATGCGGATGAGGTGAGCTGCCTGGTGGAGCTGGGCTGTTTGGGAGGCAGCAGTGAGCCCTCCTCCCAGCACAGGTGACTGATTTCCATCACACCAGGTGTATGCAGCGGATTGGAGCCCGGATGGACAGAGGGTAGCGAGCGGAGGGAAGGACAAGTGTTTGCGGATGTGAGTAACCTGTGTGTCCACGAGGATGTTGCAGCTACTCTGTGTGTCCCTCAGAGCCACAGTGCCCTTGCAGAGACCTGTGTGGTTAGGGCATGATCTCCTTGCAGAGAGCACTGTGTCAGATTCCAGCTGGGAGACCTGACCTCTCTCAGGGCAGGAACTGTAGCTGGGAGATAACTAGAAAGCAGAGCCTCTCCAACCAAGCAGTCAGGATGAAATCTGACTCAGATATTTTGACTCCTGGAGAGGGAAAGGAACAGTTGCACCAGCTGGTCAGGTTTTCCTTTCTGACCTTCTTCTCTCTCTCAGTTATGCAGACAAATTCCTGGGAGCTGGTTGCCATTTGACTGTGGCTGGTGACCCCAGGTCCCTGTGGTGCTGCTCTTGTCTGGTGCCTGCTGGGCCCTGTGGCAGAGCTGTGCCCCACCACAGGGACACAGCAGCTCTTTCCCTTTCCAGATGGCGTCGATAGGAACAGTGACATGGAGCTGCTGGTCCTGCCCTCAGCACAGTCCTGGGAGATCTCCAAGGAGATGGATGAAGAGATTGACCCAAACACGGCTCTGTGTTCCCACTGGCAACACTTCCTCATTGACTCTTTCTTTATATTTATTTAAGGAAATTTTAATTTAGTTCTTATTAAGAGCTGTACATTGCAGGATGAGTTCCTCTGAACATCACAGGAGGGATATCTCATCTGCCACCATTTCAACTAGGTTTTTATTGGAATTTCTGCTTCACAGTAGCCATTGTCCTGAAAGGGGCAAGCGAAGGGCAGAGACTGCTCGTGCCCTTTCTTGCTCTGTGAAGAATCCTGTGGAGAAGAGGGTTTCGTGGGAACAGAGAGGATTGTCCTTGTGTGGCCTTCAGAGAGAGAGAAAAATGGGAAAATTCAGTACATCATTCCATTGCAGAATTGTGCTTGGCTGCATGATCTGGGACAAAGATCAGCTGAGAATGAGGACTTGGGGCTTCTCATTATTCCACTAAGGTTTTGCCTTTCCACACAATCCCATTTCCCTGCAGGCTGTGCTGAGCATTAACTGCCAGTGATCCTCTGCATCCACAGCAGAAAACTCCTTTGCTAATCTGTTCAGGATGCAACAGGCCTGGACTTCAAATGACTGCTGGAGCTGTGCTGAGTTTTCAGGTTTCAGCAGCTCTTGGGAATGGGAAAATGAGACTCTGAACAGGGGGATGAGTGTCCATTTCCCATCCACCACTGGCTCGGGAGGAAGGAAGAACAGGGTGGGGAAGAATGGAGCAGGAATTTTGTGTGCCACTTGTCCCTTGCCCTGGATACGTGTTAACAGCAGGACTGGGACCAATACAGAAAATAGCAATACTTCCATTGCACAGAGCTGGCTCCTCCTGGAATTTCTCAAGTGCATTTACTTGCCCAGTGGGTGAGAGGGATTCACACTGTTAGCTGGGTAGATTTGTAAGTTTGCTTATGAGCCTTTTTATCAGTCAGTTTGGGCTTCCAGCCATCATGATGTAAATAGACCTGGACTAAATGTTTATTTCCAGAATGCTTATGAAACAGAGAAAACCAAAATGTGATTAATAAGGAGCAGAAATTATACTGTCAGATTTAGTTGCAGTGGGTTAGCATGAAGGTCAAAACATTCCCCATAGCCCTCAGATGCAGTGATTACTACAACTCAGAACAGGAGTTTGGGTCTCAAATGCTTCCCAGCTGCAGAAGATGCATTTTAGGGCTTTATCCCTGCTGGCAGGATTGCTTTGGAGAATTAAGATTGTGCAGTAATGGCCTTTTGCTTGTCTGCAAGTGTTCAGGTGAGACAGTCTGGAACAAAGGGTTAAATCTTTAATATGACTGAGAAGACAATTTGTAGTTCCTGTGAGTATCTCCTTCTGCCAGCCAAGTCAGCAGGGAGCTGTCTCTATGGGATCTTTGGGAAGAGCTCAGTATCCCATACCTGCTCGTTCATTAGGGTGCTTCCTCCAGCTGGTTCTTGCTCACAGTGAAGGCCACTGCATAAACAAAGCCTTTTGTAATTCACTGAGGTAAATGTGGGACAGGGTGGTTTAAAACTAGCTGATAAATCTTCCCTTGGGAAGAAGAGGAGCAGGTCACTGGTGACAGTTTCCTGGTTTCCAAGTTTTTTGGGGTGCTTGTGCTAAAGGAAATGAACCACCCTTGGGAGTTCAGCTCTGTCCCCAAGTCAGACTTGCTGCAAGCAGCTGCTCCTGGTTGCAGGTGGCTCTTCCTGAGTGAAGAATCATTCTCTGCTTCACAGGGTCACTGTGTCCTGTCAGTCCAGGGTGTGTTTTGTGTTGGTGGCAGGGATGTATCAGAGCTCAGGGATGTGATCCTGCCTGTGGGAACTAGGCTGGCTGTGCATGTGTGTAGGTGTACCTAAAATATCAGTGTACCTTGCCCACTGATTTCCAAACCAAAGCAATCACTGTGCCCTTTGACCATGCTCTTGCCATCCCTTCAGACTCTGCTTCTGTGACATAATGCCTCAATTAAACTCACCTTTCTAATGCTGGAGCAGAAAGGTTTTCCAAAGTGAAGTGAGACCTCTTGAAGAAAGAGAAGGCCTTGCAATTAAATTTACACCAAAATAAGCTCTTGGCCTTAATCTTCCTGTGATCTGATAGCAGGTAGATTTTTGAACCATGCTCTGTGATGGCTTTGCATGTAAACCAAATTGTATTTTCTTATCTAAGCATCTGCTGCTATTTTTACCATTCATACAGCACCAGCCTGCATGCATACTAAGTGCTGGCCTGGCTCCAGCTGTATTCCTAAGCAATTCCCTGACACTCCTCCCTCCCAGTTTTATTTGAATGCGGCATTTCCCGGGCCTGGCTGCAGTCACTGCCTGCTCAGGCACTGGGGAAGGCAGAGCTGCTGTCCTTCCCTCCAGAGCTGGCTCCTGCTTGGCAGGAGCTGCAGCAGCGCGTGACCTCCCTCGCTCCGCCACGCTGGGGATGGGAGCTTTAATTAGCTAATTTGGGCAATTGCAGATGCAAATTTGGGTTGATGGCGTTATTAATGGGGAAGCTGTTACTTTGTGTTAAAGGACAAATCTAGGAGGTAGGCTGGAGCTTTGTGATTGCTTTTCTGGGATGAGCAGCACCAGCCCTACAGAAAACCTACTGAAATGCCTGAGCTTTTCCAGTGCTGTTTGATAGGAATCCTGGGATCTGCTTCCATGTTTCAGTCCACTTCTCCCTGAGTTACTCATTAGGCATCCCACACAAGTTTTCTTACCACAAGGGCATTATTTTTCACTGGTAATACAATAATAATTTTAAGCATAGCCAGAAACTGTCCTACAGAGCCCTCTAACACTTTCTCCTTTAAAAGCTCAGCTGATGCCACCATTAATTTTGTTACAAATCCCAATGGGAGGACAGTAGTGATAAGGACTGGGAAGTCTGCCAGTCCTCTGAGGAAGGTTTACCTGTCTAAGGAAATCCTGAGTGTGATGGAGGGAGGGAAGGAAGGATATGGTCAGAACACCTGGAGTGAAGTTGATAGCTCTGAAGTGAGCAGAATGCTGTCAGACTCCTACCTTTGGGAGCTGATTTAGATAAATGACACCTTAAAATCCACGTGAAAACTCTTCTTGGGGCTGTGTTCCCTGGGTCCTTGGAGCCACACGTTCCTGTCCTGTTTGACTCAGATGATCTCTTGAATATTTTCCCAGATCTGTAATTTAATTTCCATGTGCAAGTTTATAGCCTGGGGAGAGAGAGAGAGAGAGATGAAAAAAATCTTTCAATGAACAGGAAGAAAATGAACCTCATTCATTGTTTTGCATGAAAAGTAGGAAAAGCAGCTTTGTTCTGCTTTTTGTTTTGGGTCAGCCCAGGCGTTGTTCAGGTGATGTTTCTACCTCAGGGCTGCATTTTGCTGGTGTGATATGGTAGAGAAGGGCTTGCTGCAAAGTCCATGAGTGCTTTTGAGGATGAAAAGTGTTAAGAGAACTCAGGGTGGTGATGTCTGTGTTCTGTGGAGCTGCTACCAGATGAAAGCATCCTTCTCTGCGCTTGGACAACCAACCTGGAAGTTGCTAATTCCTTCCTAGATGTGTTGCTCTTGTGATCAGAAATCCTGGCTCACAACTGAGGGACTAATTTGAAGCAAGGTGGTGCAGCTGGGAAGGAGCCCCAGCGCCATCAGCACTGCTGTTCTGTTTTCTTCCCTCTGTGAATGGTGGTTGCAGAACTGTGGGCTGCTGATGGTCTCTCAGTGGGCTGCAGCTCCTGCAGAGCGTGATGTTAAAAATGAACCAGCTCAGGACACAGTGCTCCGTGTTTTTGAAGGATCTCCCGGGGTGGATCAGGCAGGTGCACTGGATGTTTTAGTGTCCTGCTGCATGGTTAGAGCAGAGCACTCCCGGGGTGCTGCAGAATATAGGGCTGAATGCTGGATATCTGTGTAGGAGCAGCACGAGCTCCATGGGATTATCCTGCATCGCTCTCCCAACATCTCCGGCAGCGAGGCTCCCTTTGGGAAAGGTGAATCCAGTCCGTTCTGCCTCTGAACTCTTCCAGCATCAAAAGCAAGTGAGGATGCTGTTTGTAGGTTCTTTGTAGTGTGGATGCTGGAGTTACCGACACCCAGAAGCTCCCAGCTGGGAGGAGTGACCCGCATGCAAATCCCGCAGCCTCCAGCGAGCGCTGCTGGAGCCCTCGGGAGCCGCTGGGATCCCAGCGCAGGGTGTTTTGTTATTCCGGTCAAACCTCGCTGCCGCTCCCGGCTGTTTGTCCTTGCGGTGCTGAAACAAACCTGCTCCAGGGCTCCAGCCCCATTAGGAGGACAAAAGGACATGAGGCAGCGCTGCTGCCGAAGGGAAGGGAAATGTGTCGGGCAAATGTGTCTCGGTTCGCAAGTGGGATGCAGAATGGGTGGCTTAGTAATGGCTGTTGTGACTTTTATCTGCTCAAAAGGCATCTTCTGAATGAATTTGGTTCTCAGCTTCCCTAAAATGTAGCTCATGACATTGATTTTGGGGTGAGGATACACGCTGACACTGAGAGGATTAATACTGAAGTGAGAATTGGTGGATGGCAATAAACAACCAGTTCTGAAGGAAATAATTTTTATGAATCAGAATATGTAACACATGGAAGCTTGTGGGCTTTTTCCTGGTTTAACGGGGCACTGTGAAGCATATCACAAAGTGTCTGTTACTACCAACACTTTAATTTATGATTAACTTGGAATATTTTTACATCTCATTTATTCTTTCCACAGGGGTGTTCTGAGGTATTGAAATTATTGGTTAACTCCGCTTTCTTGGTGTTGTTTGTTAGGGTAGTGCCATGGGTGGATTTTGGGTGGGAGCTCAAAACTTCACCAAATAAAGGGAGGATTCAGTTTTGAGGGGTTTTAAAGCCCTTTGGTTCTTTTTGGCACAAAACAGATTTCTTAGGATTCCTCTGATAGCTTAAAATGCCCTTCATAGAGCTGTCAATCTTTGCTTAAGAATCTCTTGCTGGATATTTTTTACATCCAAGTTTGTTGTCTGTGGAGAAGTCTTTAGCTGCGGAGGTCCTGGCATGGCACACAGCTCCAGTAGTGCCTGGTTTGGAGTGTTGGAAAGCCAAGGGAGATAAGTGAGGAATGGGGAGAGGCCCAACTGCAGAACTCTTTGCTCAGTCTCTATTTTGATCTGGTGACACTGAAAGCAGAGCCTGGGTCACATCAGGGGAGGCACAGCACAGTGGTGTGGGGTCAGAGGGGTCACAGCATCCTGCATCCACTGGGGCCCGTGGGGATATTGGGGAAGCCTGAAAGGGTCTGAATCTGGGATGTGGAGGTGGTGTGATGGAGAACATGGGTAGAGAGGGGGGGAAGAGAGCAGTGAGGAATGGAACCCAGAGGAATGGAGCATAATTATGTGAACCTGGAGGTGAAGGTCAAAGGCTTCATGTGACTGTTGATCGGTGGCGGGTTGGGTTTTTTTTAATGTTTGTACGTGCTGTAAACAGCCCCAGGCTGATCTAAAACTGCTAGGAGGCAGGGGCTGTAAATTACAGGCGTTGTTCTCCTTATAAAGGGAGCGAACAACTCCAAGTGTCTTTGGCTCACAGCACTTTGTATGCCTGTTCCTCCACTGCCTCTCCATTCATTGGAATTCCTTGTTTCAGGTTTGAGGGAGAGTTTTGCTCACTATTGGAGCAAGGACAGGGCTGAGGGTGAGGGACCTGGAGCAGGGACAGGGCTGAGAGTGAGTGACCTGGAGGTGCTATGTAAACAATGCCACTGCCTTGGAAACCGGGGATGATCCAATACCTGCCTTCCCACCGTGCTGCTGACTGTCCCAGCTCTTGTCCTGTACAACTCCGGTCCTCCCTCTTCCCCTGGTGGCTCCTCAGCGTTGCCCTCAGCGGCGGGTGCGCCTGAGGGAAAGGGCTGAGGTGATGGCCGGGCGTGGCGGGCTGACTTTGGCCTCTCTGCCCCGGCGTGAAGGCAAGGGTGTGCCCAGGGGCCTGGGTCGCTGTCCTCACTGAGAGGACGACCAGAGCGGCCCTGTGACGGGACGGGTGTGGGGAGCGCTCGGGGCAATGGCCGCGCTCCGGCCCCGCTCTGAGGCGCTGCCGGCGGAGGGTTACCCAGGTTACGCGGGGTGAGGCACTCTTTGGCCGCCGGCGGAAGCGCCCGAACGCCCGTGCCTGCGCACTGCGGCCTATAAGAGCCGCGGGGCGGTGCAGAGGGCCGGGCACTCGCAGCCGAGGTTGGCGGAGTGCGGATCTCTGTGGAGGAAGTGGTGGGGCGGCAGGAGCCCCGAGAGGCGCTGGCGGCCTGAGAGACCCTCCCGTCCGCACTCTCACTGCTTCCTCCCCTCTCGCGAGGGCTGCGGCGGCGACAGCGACAGCCATTCCCGGAGCCGTGGGCCGCGCCTCCCCCCGCGTCGCTGGATGCTCTGGGGTTCGGTCCCTGAGCGGGGCCGCGGCGCTGGCAGCCCCCGCTGTGGCGGGGCCATGGGGCCGGGCAGCGGCAGGGCACGGAGCCCCCTTCCCCGCTGAGAAGGCCCCTGGTCCCGGCGCCGATGCCGCCCTGTCCCCTCACACCCTGAGATTTCTCTCGTTCCCCTCCCCATGCCCGACGGAGCCCCTCGCCTCGGTGACGCCCTGCAGCAGCCCCGCCGGCCCGGGGGTCTGCGGCGCTATGAGAGGAGCTGCCCCCGCCGCCGGGGGCAGCCAGGACCGGGGCAGGCTCCCAGCCCGCCGCCGGCTGCCGTGAGGCGGCTGTAGCTGGAGGAAGAGCCCCTTTGTTTTCCCTTCGTCCTTCCCGGGGGCTTCATGCCCCGCTGAGGGATGATGGAGGTGGTGGGGGACTTTGAGTACAGCAAGAAGGACCTGATAGGACACGGAGCCTTTGCTGTGGTCTTCAAAGGTCGCCACCGCAAGGTAAACAGCGCAGCCGGAGCGGGGCTGGTTACACAAGCCGGGGCCGGCAGGAGCCCCTCGGCTGGGTGACAGCTGCGGTGGTGGGGGGCTGTGTCCTCTGGGGAGTTTTGACGTGGTTTGGGTGTTCGGGGTTGAAAAACAGCCGAAGGGAGGTGCGGGTGGGCTGAGGCCCGCGGCTGCCCCGCGGCCCTGAGCCGGGATCCATAAGTCCTTTATTTTTTTTCCCTTCCCTCAAGCCCACCGGCCTGTCCGCGGTCCCACCGCTCCTCCCCGCTGTTGGCAGCTCCCTGCCATAGCGGCGAGGGGAGAGTTGCAGCTGTAGGGGAGGCTGAGCCCTTTGTTTGTCGGGAGGGTCATGTTTATCTCGCTGGATAACGAGGGATCTAATGGAAAATTGTCTCCTTTGGGATTGGCTGAAGATTTCTTAAATTCAGAGGTGTCTGGTTTCCTGGCGTGACTTGCTCATCGCCCCGGATATTCATAGTTACGTTATGGTTTCTTGATGCTGTGAGTTTATTCTGGTGCCTAAAGAGCTTTGCTTTCCTGAAAAGAACCCTTGAGATTTAGCATTTTGGAGGATTAAGGCAGAGCTCACGACTCTGCAGTGATTTTGGGGTTAAAAAAAATAATAATAATGAGAAAGGGAAACGGAAACTTTAAAGGCCAATGGAGGTGCTCTCACCTCACAAGTAAATAGTTTATTTTTGGATGATATATAAATAGACAATATATAAGCTTGCTTAAAACAGAGGGGGTTCTGTGCAGTTTTCATCGCCAGAGTATAAAAAAGCTGAAAATGAGAAGTCCTTAAATGACAGTAAAAGTAACCTGATCATTGTGAGAGGTCTAAAATAGCAGACATATAGCGCTGCTACCAAAAAATAAATAGGGTATGATTACTTGTTGGTTTTGTTCTTTTTTTTGTTTTAATGCTTTGGAATCCATTAAAATGCAGTGTAGCTGAAGCTGGATTTTAATAGCTTTCTAAGCTATTGTGGAATGAAATAGTTCTTGATGGTGTCACATGATGTAGTAATAACTGGTTGGTAGAAGAGGGGTCATCTTGGAACTTTTTCTCAGTGTTTTCCTAGATAGTTGTTAGAGGATAAAGTTTTTTTTTTAAAAAAAGTAAACTAACAGTACTTTTTTTGTTCACTTCCAGAAAACTGATTGGGAAGTAGCCATAAAGAGTATTAACAAAAAGAACTTGTCGAAGTCACAAATCCTCCTTGGAAAAGAAATAAAAATCTTAAAGGTATGCTAATTTGCAGTGATTTTTAAAGCTGCTTTGCTTGAAAAGGAAAAGAGACTTCTGACCTAGTTCATTCCAGGTCATGGGTGGTATCACAGTAATTGCTGTTGTGCTGTTTCTTTGTTAGGGATCCAGAAATAAAAATACTAAGAAAAACAGAAAAAAAAATACATCTTTAGTTCTGGAAATGTCTCAGAACAGGTCGTGAGCGTGCCTTTGCAGTTAAAAATAGCAAATTATTGTGGAAGCAGTCTCTATGCTTTGCTTATTGCTCATGTGGAAGACTCTCCTTCAGGATGGCCAATGAGGCACCTTTTCCCAGCAGATCATGCTGAGGGTGAAGCATCAGTCTTTGATCTTTCTTCATCTTTTTTGCTCAAAGGTGCCTTGAAAGCTGAAACCAGTGAGCTGCCTTTAATTCCTGAAGCAGCTGCCCACTTGTGATAATTACCTTAAAATGTGGAGTGTGGCTCTAACAGAGCAAATGTAATGGAGCATCTTTGAGTTTTTCAGCGTTATTTTATGGAAACATCTCCTTGGGTGGTCATTTAGCATTCCCAGCTCTCTGAATTTCACATCTCATTTCACACAGCTTTGCAGTAATACTGAGTGCTGCTTTCTTTCCATCTTTCTGACCTTCTTGAGATACATCACTACCTTATATACATATTATATTCTAATTTATTTATTATATACCAGAATTAGTGTTGGTATATTGGTGTGCTGCAAGTACTTAACTTCTAACTTTTGTAACTTAAAAACTTAAAAAAAGATCTTTTGAGCAACTACAAATAATTCATGAGCTGTCCCATGAGTTTTATTTAATGTTATTTGCTTTGATTTTCTTTGTATTATAAAAATAAGCTTGATTTGAACATGGTCTAGTTGGTTACTTCACTAAGTAAGAAATTATGTAAAACTAAGAAATTAAATCTTGTCAGTTTTTGGTGCTCAGTAGAGGATTTTGTGCTCTGGTACTTTCTGTAACAAGTCACAGACATTAAGTTCTGGAACCAAATGTTTTTTATGACCTCTCAAGATAATTCCTAACTTCCTTATCCTGTAAATATTGTCTAAACAGCTGGAGTTTCCTCTAAATTCCATCTGATCATCTTAAAAACATTGTCTTTGATTATCACCAAACCAGCATTATCAGCAAATTCAATTATTAATAGTATTAGTAACACTAATACCCTTTTTCCATAATACAAATATCTTGTTTTACAGGAACTTCAGCACGAGAACATTGTAGCTCTTTATGATGTCCAGGTAAAATATATTTTGATGCCTTTTTTTTATTAAAATGAATTTATGAAAATATAATCAATATATATAATATATGCCAAGTAAAAGATTTTAAATTTATTTATTTTGCATGGATTGAATCTGTTTTGTTGCTGTCATCAGTTTGCAATTCAGCAAAAACAAGTGGCAGCAAGAGCAGCATCTTGGAGATCAGTATGACATAGAAATGGGGTGTTCAGTCCTGTGTCACAGTGAGGAGGAACTGAAGGAAGCAGAAAACCACAGTCACGTGTATCTGTTGCCTGTGTGTCCAGAAGGACAGGATACAGTGAAAAAAGCCAAGCAGGCACTTGGATCTTTTCAATTCCTTCAGATTGTCTTCCTCTCTTTATTGCCAGGGTCCTGCCTGATGAGGTGGAGGAGTTGTTCTGCAGCCTGTCTAGGGGAGCGTGTTCTGCTTAGGAAGTACATTTTTGTATCCTAAGGCCTGCCAGTGTGGAGCAAAGCTAAATAAGACATGAGGAAGCTCATGCAGCCATTTGTTATATTTGAATAAGAACTATACATTTATCTCCTGGCCTCAGTCCTCATTTTAAAAGCAGAGTTGCACTGTTAAAAAAAAAATACTGAGAAGCACCTTTGGGGCATTGCATAGTCAAAGCAACACAAAATAGAGATTGTGACATTCAGTCTTTCCTGTCTTTACATGTGTTAAAAGCTTTTCATTTGTGTGGATGTGTATCTTTTACTGTAGAAATCTGTGACATAAATTAGGTGTGCTCATGATTTCTAGGGCTGTAGGACTCAAGTGACTTTTAGTACAAAGCTGAGATGTTAATGTAGCAGCTGACTGTGCATCAGAACTTCTAGGTTCAATCTGTAGATTGTTTTTCCTGGATCTTGACTTCAACATTCTTCATTTTGAATGATGTTATCTGCTCTGAGAGGGAAAGTATAGTCTGTTGTGCTTCTTGAGAAGACAAGGTTTTCCTTCCTGAGCATTGGTAAGTGGAAATAATCTCTCAGCAGTCTAAATTTAGTATGTCCAGACATCTCAAAAGCAACTGGAATTGTTGACTGAAGGTGTTGGTGGGTGAGTAAGCAGCTGAATTTCAGATTTATCATTTACTGTTGTTTATACATGAGGGTTCCTTAGTCAGCTCTGCAGCTCAGCCTTGGGGTAGTGGACTAGTTAGGTATTTTGATTTAACATCTGAGCTTTGGAGAGGCTCTTGTTCTTTTGATTTATGCACAAGGAAAGAGACTACAGAGTCCTACAGTTGTCTATGGTTTCTTTACCTAAGGGGTTTTTATAAACATAACCTTTAGGCACTTCTGTTCTGCCCCAGAAAAGGATGACAGAACTGTTTGAATGATCAGTGCTGCTCCATTTGAGAAAGGGGTGTTGCTGCTTGTCACCAACTATTCTGTTTAAAATGGGCACTTAAAGCAAAGAGAAGGGCAAACCTGTGTCCTGTACCTTGATATATTTCAAGTACATTCATAGCAAACACAAAGCTTGGCAGCAGGATGCTGCTTCTAGAGAAGGAATTGCTTTGCAAAATACGGTACAAAGAGAGTGCCACTTGCACAAATAGGCTTTTCCCTTTCTGCTGTGTTTGTGAAGTGTCAGACATCATTACCTTCTGTGATTACACTAATTTATAACCCAGCAAGAATGAACACTATGCAAGGCATTCACATGTTTAGTAGGCTGTTACACCTACTAATTTTCTGTAGCATTTAATGTTCTAGCATGTGCTGCCCTTTTTGTTTGCCAGGCTATTGTGAACACGGTGACACAGTCCAGCAGATAAGACTTTAGGATTTCAAGCTATTTCTAAGTTTACAGAAGCTATTTTTTTTCATCAGTGCTGGAGCCAGTGGAGTCTGTGTCACAGTAGGAAGTTCTCAGTGTGAATGGGAGTCTGTTTTATTTTTGTAGTTCTGTTGGGCTGAAGCTTTTCTTAACCTTAGACAGTTTGAAATAAGAAAATGCTCCTGTTTCAGATGCAGTTTGACAGATCATGTAGCTGAATAAGTCAACAGCTGATTGTTGCTCTGAGTTTTCAGACAGAAAAGATGGTGTGCAATGAAAGTGACAAAACTAAGTGAAAAAAGTGTAAATTGATTGTGATCAAGGATAAATACTTTCACATCTCAAGAATAAATTAATAGCAGTACTTTCGATTAAAGCTGTACCCCTGCATAGCAATTTGGAATGTATCTTTGAGAATGAATGTACAGTTATTCTTTTATGTATTACAAAAAGCTTCATTTGGATTGATTCTCAGGAAGTAGTTAGGTTCCTTCTCCTTCATGTCTCCATTTATGGTTGTGTTCCTGTTGCATGACCACACACAAGTCAGCATAATAAAGACAGATACACCATAAAAGTTTTAATTAAATCCAAGACAAACCTGTGGGCCATTCAGCTGATTGTGTATGAACATTTTCAGACCTTCTCCACTGCTCATCCTTCATCTCCTGGGAGAATACCATTTTGATATGTTATTAGTGTGTCTGGAGTTCAATTACTGAAAGTGCCCATTCGTCTGGAGCCACACCCCAGTGAACTGCTGTGTGTTAATGGTGGCATAAAAATGTTTTGTTCTGCAGCCAGCAGGATAATTGCCCTTGATTTCCGTGAGGTGGACGTGCAGCCCTGGCAGGTTTGAGCTGCAGATAAGCATTTTATGTAAGCAGAGCGCTCCACTGCTGTTGGTGCCACCTCACAGGGCTGGGGAGCTGCACACACCAGGGTGTGGAGGCCATGGTGCCAAGGCTGAGGGAACTTGTAGAGATGTTTAAATAAAAACCCTCCATCTGTGAGAGACAAATGTTTTTTAGCACTAGGGCTTTGGAAAATAGCTCACCTCTCCAAGTGACATGAATTTTTCTGTGAAATGCTTAAAAAAAACTCAGATACAATAGATGGATAGCAAAAGAGACATTTTTCACTTATCTTCTTGGGCAAGTGTTTGATTGTCTGTCATTCAAGAATAAAAAGCTCCCAAATCTCTAAAATGGTTTAAGGATGCAACTCTTTTCCCATAGTGGTGCTGTAGGATGTCATTCATCCTGCTAAAGAAAATGAGTCTTGGATCCTGTTAATTGGAGAAGTGGAGGCATTGTTTCTCAAAAGCAAAAGGAGTCTAAAATAGCCTCTAACTTACAGTGTAAAATACACTGAGATCCTTGGATAAAGTATTCCACTGAAGTGGAATGAAGGTATCAATAAGTTATTTGGAATGTTCTATATTTAGGACATGAGTTTACAGTTTTGTGCAGTTCATGATCCCAAGTGTGTGCTGAGTAGAACGAATCTCTTACACTGTGCCAGACAGTGCCTGTTTTAGCAAATAATTTAATTCAAAACCTCTCTAGGATGTCAGCCCTCAGAAAGGAAGCCTGTAATGTATCTTGGAGTTAGCATTTTAGGAGAGTGAATTAATGTCCTCACAGCATGGAGTCTGAAGTTTGCTATTTGAACAGTAGTTTAGGGAGAACTAATTTCTGGAGTTTTATTGGAGAAACAGTATCTGGATAAAAATTGTTTCTTGTCTTAGCTTGTTGGTACAGAGCAGACAAAAAGCCTGCAGCTGCTTCTGCTGTCCTTGGAAGCACAGAAAGCCAGTGGGAATGGAGCCAGAAATCCTTCTGGGACCTACAGCTCAGCTTTGTTGTACACAGAGACCCCAGGAGTTCTCACTAGGGCTGCTGAGGGGAGGAACTGTTGTTTTAGCAGCAGGAATTAAATACCTCTGGTTTACCCAAGGACTCCACTTGTCTGGTACTATTGCATGTGTTTCTTGAGACTTTTTGCTCCAGGCATCCTGTATGTGCTCCTGATCTCAATGTCTCACAGCTTTCATTGCCTCCACAATCCCAGAAGAACAGAGGGTGTCTCAATATCTTTATTTTTGTTCCCTCAGCTCCTTGCTTAAGGCCTTTGTGTTTGTCAATATCCATCCCCTGTGTCTGTGTGAAAATAATCAAATGAGAACATGCTGTTCAGATAAAAGAAAAATCCTGCCCTGTAGCAACTGTAAAGGTTTTGAAACACTACCTGGCAGCTGGTGCCAGCTGAAATGTTGCTTATGACAGTGCAGGAATGATGCCAGTGCAAATGTTGGAGACAACCAGGATTAGAATTTGTTGTGGCCCACAGAACCAGAGTTGGAGTTACTACACAGGCTTTAGCTTACCTGCTGTGCCTAGATCCTGTAATTTGAATTTCAGATCTGTTTCAGAAGAGTTACTACATAGTCTTTTGCTTACCTGCTGTGCCTGGATGCTGTAATTTGAATTTCAGAACTGTTTCACATGATTTTTTAGTACAAAATTGTGCTGAACCTTTGTGCTGAGAGCAGCTGTGTCTTTCCTTGGTGCTAGGCAGCAGAGCAGCCCCTTTCCCCACCTCCCATATATTGGTTAAAAACAACATTTCACTAACAGCTAATGGATGATCCAGTTCTTGTGGTGCATTTCTCCATGGCTGTTTGCTCTTTTATGTGAATAATTGGCAGCATGCACCCTGTTTGAATCCTACAGGCACATGTCAAGTGACATTTAGTCTGAGATTTAACATTTTGTCAGAATTAACAAAATGTTCAGTCCTTGGGTGATAGGAGCTGAACACAGAAGTTGCTGTGTTGCACTCACAAAGTAAACCAAGAATGTCTGTAATACAGAGAGAAAAAGCCTTTAAAAGATCTGGACCTGTCCTTTTTCATTATATAATTAAAAAAAGTGTGTTCCTGGCCAAAAAAAATTATATCCAATATAGCACAAATAAACATAGCAGAAAATTAATCAGGTAACAGCAGTGCACAAACTGTCAGGTTAACTCTCCTGCTTTGGGGACTCCCATCATAAACTGTAAGGAAATAAAATCTACAGAGTGAAAAGAAGAGTAACTATTTGCCACAGTTTCTGCTTTGGGAGCTCACTAAGCTCCTTGCAAACCTTCAGCTTGTTCTAAAGGGAGACTTGTGAACCAAAATGACATTGAGAGAATGTTTCTGCCAGTACTCCAGAGATCTAGCAACAGCTCTTGGAAGTAACCGCGGATGTTTTGACTTCTTTTGCAATTAATGTTTCTTAAATTGAACCACTGTGCTGAGACTGTGACTCAAGCTGGAGCTTTGCATCCCCCAAGACAACTGGTGGAAGCCTTGGATTAAAACATAGCAAGTTTTGGCAAATATGTTGCCTCTTAACCTCTTTCTCTTAGGTTTATCTGTTTACCTTTCAGAATTGTAAATTGGTTTCCAATTGGCCTTTGTTTGCAAGTAAAACCTAGATTCAGAATAAAAAGGAGCAAAAGTAGGTTTTTATCAAGAAAACTTTCAGCAGGAAAAAAAGAGTTGCTGGGCAGAACTGGTAATTGTTGCAACATAGCAGATATTTGTTTTACTTATTTATCTAGGTAGGAGTGTAGGTCAGAACAACTCCAGCTGCACTAATTTTGTGATCTGTACATCAATGCAAATTGCTGAAAGCTTTGTTATCTGTTTCAAGAGGCAGTTTAAAATAACTTGCTAGATCAGCTTTATTCCTGAATGTTAGATCTGAAACATGCTGGTTTTCTAATCTTTCCTTTTTGAGCACTTTGCTCTGTGTAGCAAGTCAACAGAAATCACAAGTCTGGGGAATGTTGATAGGGAGAGAGAGCTTTATTGTTCAGCAAAATAATTTAGAAGGGCAAAATAAGTCTCCAGAACTGTCTTGTCTATTCTGAATGTATTCCCAAAATGGGGATCACATTCCCAGTCAGGTTGGCCTGCTGAAGGGTTGAACAAGTTCAGCTGTTTTGAACTAAAGCTTGTGTTGGTGGGATATTGAAAAGTGTTTGGTTATGAGTTCAAGTTGGGACAAGTTGTGGTTGGGGAGGTTAGTATCAGTTCTGTGCCAACTATTACTTCCTCACTATGAATTGGAGAGGACTTTTGAGCCTGGGAAAATGACTTTGTGGAATCTCTAATCTGCTCTGCTGATTTATTAAAAAAATAAATTTTCTATGCTACATTAAGGAAATATGCTCTACTTCTTACTGTGACTTTACTTGGTGACTTGTTATTTTTCATCAAGAATATAAATTTAAAAAAATATGAGTAATTCTATTTGAGGGCAATCCACTGTGGTCTGCAGAAATGACTTTCTAAACAGGTGAGGGCTGGTACAACAGGGCAGATCATCAGCTCTGTGTTTCTGAAGAGAGCAGCTCATTTGAGAGGACTTTGTTTCCAAGGGAATCCAGCAAACACATCCTCTTAGTTCTGTGATGAATACATGTCTGTCATGAGCTGAGCATTCCATGCTGCCTTAAGCTGCTGGTTTTGTGCAGTGGAGGCTCTGACACCGTGGAACATCTTTGTGATTCATGGGATTGCAAAGCTGGGGTGGAAATTCTCTTGTCACTGGAGAATGGACTTTTCCTGCTTCATAGCTGAGTTGTTCTTTTCCACATCACAGCTGTCCTTTAAGTGAAGTGATCCTCAGTTGGCAGAATTTTCAATTTGATAAATTGTGATCTCAGAGTTGCTGTTTGGCATCTTGAGGATTCCTAAAAGACAGCTTCTGTCTTGGAAGGTGTTGTTGCAAAGGAACAATGCAGAAAGGAACAATTATATCTTTTCAGCAATATGCAAAGCAGGTAATTACTAGTGGGTTTTTTTGCTTTGCTGTGTGCACTGAGGTTTTGAGGTGTTTATAGGAATGTCAATTATGGTTCATGTTGGCCACAGCTATTGCAGAAACATTGAACAATTGAGACTTCCTGAAATGTGATCTGCTGCTGCTTTAATATTCTATATTGTTTTGAGTTTGCCTGCCATTCCCAACAGATTTGACTCATACTCCTAGAAACTTGCTTTCTTTGAAGCTAATTTCCAAATGTAAACAAATCTGCAAAATGTGCTTGATGTTTTGGGCTGGAAAGAACCTCAAATGCATTTCTGTAACACAGACATGAGTGACAAAATGCTTCCCAAAAGTAAAGCAGGAAATCAGTCTTGAATTAATCTTAAACCAGCCATTTCATCTTGAACTGTAATTGTTGTCATTATTTGGAGTTGTCTGGATGTCAGTGTCCTTGATGGGTTGTACCA
This sequence comes from Taeniopygia guttata, assembly GCF_048771995.1. Lineage (NCBI taxonomy): Eukaryota > Metazoa > Chordata > Aves > Passeriformes > Estrildidae > Taeniopygia > Taeniopygia guttata. The sequence goes on along the minus strand of NC_133044.1, from coordinate 3,150,408 downwards.
TCCCTGAGCTCTGTGCTGTGTGTGGTGTTTAGGGTCATTGGTTTCTCTAGCCTGGGCCCATGGGCCCATTTTTGTTTTTATTTCTTTTTCAAGCTTTCTAACATAAGCTGTTAGCGAGCCCTTGACAATGGCACCCTGGTGGTGATTCTTGCCAGAGAGGTCAAATTGAGCATCTGCTGAAGTGTCAGTGCAAGCACAGAGAAAGGTGGCTGAGTTCACAGTGTTTATTTTGCTGTGCAATGTCCCTTTTGACTTTCTTGTGACACTTCAGCAGAATTTAGTCAGACTGTCTGCAGTCCCACTTCCCACTGGGGCATGTGCCTGGCCTTGTCTGGTGCCATTTCATTTTTTTTTTCCTTCAACTGCCTTAAAAAACATATTTTCCCTCAATCTGTCAGCCCTTGTTTAAGTTTATTTTTAAAGGGAAAGGGAGGTAGCACATTGTGTAATTTAAAGCATCATCCTGTTTACTGTACACTTCCCTTAGTTTCCTTCCAGTTCTCTTTGTATTCTTTCAATCTCAATCAGCTCAGAGGGAGAAAAAAATACTTTTGCTCTATAAAAACTCTCAGAATCTTTAACTTTGTAGGCCCAACAGAAGTGTCTTGTGCAGAAGACTATGGAAAACAATGTTGATTATTAGCACAGATGGGTCAGGCCTTTCTTCCCTCACACAAAATAAATATTTGGAAACAGGATGAATGTTTTTGTTAGAGTCAGGTTTAAGCACAGATATATTTTTTAACTGAATTTGTGAAATGTGTGGATAATTTGCAGTAGAAATTGGGCAATCTGTCTTTCAGGAACCTTTCCCCAGTTAGAAGAGAGGGGATTCAGGTTGCAGAGAGGTCATGGGAGGTCAGTGCTTTGGCAAATCTGAGGAGCATGGCAGGGGTGTGCTTCTGCCAAGGGCTCACTCAGGGAGACACTTCGTGGAAGTATTGCCTGGTGGTTTTATGGTTTTGCATATGAAAGTATTTTTGGAAATGTAATATATGTCATAGTGGAGAATCTACATTTTTACTCTGCTCTGAAACAGTGACTTTACATTAAGGTGTCTCAGTGATGGGAAAATCCCATATTACACTTGGTTAATGCAGGTGCAGACTTTGTATTCTCACATTCTTAAATCAGTTTTTTCTCCTCTTTTAGGAAATGCCCAATTCTGTCTTTTTGGTCATGGAGGTATGTGTTAACATGTATGTTTCTGGTTGATTTTAAAGACTTTTAGACAAAACTGTACCTTTGCACAGCTGCAAACTAACCATGGCTTGCTAAAACAAACTATCTTGAAAAGTGAATTATGAATTTCCTATGCCCCATTAAATTTATCAGCACTGTTAGTTTCAAAAATGATTCAGTTTCATGTTATGATACTGTAAGTATTGATGAAATGTGACACCTCGAATTATTAATTACAAATAATTGACAAAACAATTTTAAGGCAAGCAGCTGGAAGGGATCTAATATTCATTAAGAGATTACAAAGTAGAAATTATGTAGCAGGTGTTTTAGTGCTTGTATTTTGAATAAAACCCTTTTTTTTCAACAGTACTGCAATGGTGGGGACTTGGCAGATTACTTACAAGGTAATTGGTTACTGTATTTCCCTATTATTTTGCTCTATGTGTTTATATTCTGTATTCCTGACATCCATGGGTTTTCTCATCATTGGGATTTTTTGGCTTGTGCTTTAAATATGGGTAAATGAATGTGATAATACACAGACAGAAACTGCTTTTTTATTTTTTGCCACAGCTGAATGTAACATTCCCTTATTTGTCAATGAGGGAGAAGCTGTAGTTAACCATCAGCAGCATGCTGAAAAAATGTGTGGGTTTCTATTTCTAAAACTGCATTTTGGGGGCTGTTCCCAGTGTTTTGATTCCACCTGTTTTTCTTTTCCGAGATGTGAACTTAAAAACACTGATTTACTTATATAATAATGTTCTGAAAAAGAGGTAGTGCTGGCTTGGGAGAGATTTTCCATGGCTCTGCCCAAAGTGAGGACAGAATTTCTAAATCATGACAAATGGATTCTTATTCCAACCAAAATTTTGAGCAGAGATGTTAATCTTCATGTTTTTCCTGATGAAAATATTCTACTTGCCCTTGTATCTCAGCCTGTTGAAGGAATCTTTTTTATGCACAGCTATTGTTATGGTAACTGTGTGTATTAAAAGCCTAATTTCACTTGCCATTAAAACCTTTGGAAAGACTCAGTGAAATCCAGCTCCTGTGTTCAGAGCTTTTTTTGGGCTGCAGAATGAGATAATACCTTCAGAAGAGACTTTCAAGCATACATCTCATTTTTTTCCTTTCAAAATAAGTTTTCCCATGGATGAAATTTCTGAGCAGGGTGGTTGACAGCATCCCCATAAAGAACAAATTTTATGGCTTCAGGTTTTAACATGATTTTTGGATGCATTTAATGTGAAGTTATTTTATTTTATTGCTTCCTTTGCCTTTTTAGCCAGTTTAGGATTTCACAGAATTCACAGAATGACTGGTTTGGAAGAGACCTTAAAGATCATCGAGTCCAACCCAGCCCAAACACCTCACCCATGGCACCCAGTGCCACATCCAGGCTTTTTTTAAATACAGGGATGGTGATTCCACCACCTCCCTGGGCAGACCATTCCAGAACATTATAATAGAAAACTTTTTCCTAATATCCAACCTATATTTCCCATAACGCAGCTCAAGACTTCATGAGATTTAATGGCAATTGAGGAATTTTACAATTGCGATACTACCAAGTTGAATAAACCACTGGAAAAACAGATGATTCATAGTTCTGTAGCTGCTCTAAAACTATGGTGATGTTTATATTGTTGAGAATATTTACATTTGTAGAAAAACACTGGAGACTGGATTGTAATTCATGATGATTAGATTATAACTCACTTGGTTTTCAGCCGATCACCGTGAAGCTGATTGCTTGTACCCAAAGCTACTGATATTTATTTTCCCCCTTGCTCCTTTGTGTGTCACTGCCAGCTAAGGGGACTCTGAGTGAGGACACCATCCGAGTGTTCCTGCAGCAGATTGCAGCAGCCATGAGGATCCTGCACAGCAAAGGCATCATCCACAGGGACCTCAAACCCCAGAACATCCTGCTGTCCTACGCCAGCCGCCGGAAATCCAGCGTCAGTGGTATACGCATCAAAATAGGTACATTCTCCCTCACTGGAAGGGGAAATCAGCGCTCTTGGGTTGTTCCCCCCCTCAGAAATGTCTCTCCCGTTCAAGCCCTGGATATGGAGTGTATTCAATTGATGCAAATCACACAGCAAGTCAAGAATGATGAGCTTCATGCTGTGCTGCATTCTCAGGATAAAAAAAAGGTTGAATCATAGAGAGCTGTTTGATTAAATCTGCAGGACAAATCTATTTAGCTGATGTTTCTAGTACTAAACTTTTAAAATTAGGCATAAATCTAACTTTTGAAACTTGATGTAGCCTTTAACCCATTTTAAAACTCTGTATATGCAAGACTCCAACTGCAGTTCCAGCTGTTTTCTTTTTTAGTGGTAGATCCTCCTAAGGCTTATATGAGAAATGAAGGTTATGATCTATTTTTGGCATGGCTGAAGGGAGGTTTGGCCTTGTAACAGGGAAGAGATGTCAAATATTCAGGATACTACCAAACTCTTCTGCAGAGGCCACTTCAGGAGTTTTAATCACTCCTTGTTGTCTGTGAAGGGTCTATTTAAAACTGCCTGGTTTTTAACAAAGTTAAAAAGTTCATTCCCATGCTTTTGCTCAAAAACTGCACAGGGAAGACAAAACTTCTTCCCTTGCTGTCCTTACCTTGATAGCTTCAGATGCTTTTGCCTGCATGGAAAATTCAGGCACCTAAAACTTGACTTCTTCAGCTTGTACCTGATGTGATTTCACTGCAGGCAGATTGTATATTCATCACTCTTAATGAGCCATTTATATTTAGCCAGTGACTTTAATCCTTTCCTGCTGACGCCAGACAGGCTGTTCTGCAGCTGGGGAGGTGCCTGAGCAGCAGTTTGTGCAAATGATGTCACTGCTGCTTCTTGGCTTGCTCATTTGAAAGATAATACATTATTCTTTCAGCATGACAAAGATTCTACTATTCCATGTAGCTGGCTAGATATTAAACCTGTCTTTTTTCAATCCCACTGTTAATTGTAGCAGATTTCAGTCAGAGACAGGTGATTTCTAGACTGTAAAAATTTGAAAATTATTTTTCTCTTCATTGACCAAGGTCGTTCTTTACACAGCTGACTTTGGGTTTGCTCGTTATCTGCACAGCAACATGATGGCTGCAACTCTGTGTGGCTCCCCTATGTACATGGTAAGGGATATTTCACATTATCTTGCTTGTCTCAAACATTCTCCTGCCAGGACAAAATAATTGACTGTTTGCAGATTGGCAAATGCCTCATGTTGCTTTACCAAGATCAGGGACAGAGTGCAGCTCCCCTTTCCATAGTTTTACTGCCTTTTTTTTTTTCCTTGGGGTTTGGAGACCATGATTGTTATAATCAGAGAGACATCAAACATTTTTTAGTGGCTCTTTGTCCAGAATAAGAACTGCAGAAGCCAAGTAAATAACATGTCCCTCTTCTTCCCAAACATGCCACGTGCTGAATGCTTTCTTCAGAACACCAGCATTTCTAGTTTCTTTGTGGTTTTGAAACTCAGCTTTCATTTTAGATGGAGATGGTATCTCTCAAGCCATGTGATGCACATGAAAATGTTACTTTTCTGTTACCATGACGTGGTCTCTGCTAATACTGCTCTGACAGTAGATTCATATTGCTGTGGCTTTCCTTTTGTTGTTTTCCCTTCTGAGACTTTGCTGTTCTTTCCAGGCCCCTGAAGTGATTATGTCTCAACACTATGATGCTAAAGCAGACCTGTGGAGCATAGGAACTGTGATTTATCAGTGTCTTGTTGGAAAGCCACCTTTTCAGGTAACGCTTTCTTTCCTTTTCCCTCTTAGTCTGAAGGACATTCCTGGGGCTCTTGCTTCTAGTCAGGAAAGCAGAAGCAAGTGATGGCTGAGTGTTGGTGCTGCAAACGCTTGAGAATAGCAAGGGAGAAGTTGTTTATGCTTAGTCTGCATGAGGAGTGTGTTCAATCCAGAGGAAATACATAAATAAGGATCCTCAGTGCTGAAGGCACTGTTCTGCTTGGTGTTTTCTCCTTTAATGCCCATATGCAAAAGTCTCCTTTTTGTGTATGTGTGCTTAGGAACAAAAGCTATTTCCTCCATGAAACCGAGCTTTAATTAATGTACATTTTTATTTGACAGGCCAATAGTCCTCAAGATTTGAGAATGTTTTATGAAAAGAACAGGAATTTGATTCCTAGGTATGTCACCGTGGCCTTTCCTGTCACTTACACTTGTTGATTGAACACTTTTTCATCTTGGGGAATGCCTGGGATTCATAAAAACATTTGCTGTTGCTATCTTTGCAAGGATGTAGTGTGATACCAGTGAAATATATTGCATCTTGCCTTCATTGTACCAAACTAAATGGACTAAGGCTGTGAAGCACAGATAGTGATGACTTAGGGATGTGGCAGAATGCTGATTCCCTGAAATTCAATGTGCTATGCATTATTCAATGCATGCATTACATTTAATGCATGTTTTACTTCCTCTTGTGTGTAGCATTCCAAGGGAAACATCAGCTTACCTGGCTGACCTGTTGTTGGGTTTGCTTCAGAGAAACCAAAAGGATAGAATGGACTTTGGTATGTATTTCTTTTCTCCTCTTGCTCTTTTGACTTTCCTTGTTAGTTGTATTCATGTGACCAGAATAATTATCTTGACCTTTTGTCCACAGCCAATTACATGAGAAGTGAAGTGGTTTTTCTTCTTCTCTGTTTTCACAAAGAAAGCAGAGTAGCTAAAACAAATCACTGGATAACCACTGTCAGTATTAAGTGATGCACATAAATCATGACTATGTTTTTGAGTAGTGAAATATAAATCAGTTTAGTTCTTTAAATTGTGCCCTTTCCTTCAAGGATTTACTGCTATACCTTAAATTTCATGTTGAAGTCTTATTTCTGTGATTTTAACTGGTGTTTTAGCATCAGACTGGGAGCAACCATTTCTGATCTCCATGTACTGGAAGAACCCAGTTTGGAAACACACTATTGAGCAGTTACATCTTGATTAATTATTCTTAGCTGCATCTTGTATGTCATGATATTCGTGCTGCTTATTTAAATTTTATAGCACTACTTGTTAATGCAGTTTTATCATAGCTGCCAGGAAATATTAATCTTAAAATTTTAGTTCACATCCAGAAAAAGTTCATAATAATTGGGTAGAATGTGACAAATTATATTGACATTATCCAGAGGTCAGTATATAAATCTCTATGTGTAGGAGAAATAAGACATCACAAACTGTCTTATTTTGGACTGTGAGTAATTGATTCCACTCTGCACTCTGGGTGTGCTGATCCCTATAGTTTCTTCAAACATGGGAAATTCACTGTATCACTTGTGGTGGTGGGAGAAAGCGTTTGTGCTTCGAAAGAAAAATAGAAAGCAGAATGGCAGTGATGAAAGTCATGTTTTCCTTGGCTGAGCCACTTAAAGGGCCTCAAAGGGGCTGCTCTGGAATGTGCTTAGCAAAGGGAGTAAAAGGAGAGTTTATAGCAGAGCCCAGTCGCCTGTTGTTAAAGTAAAAATAGCACGGGAAATGTTGATCTTCCAGCAATATGAAGTAGAACAGCAGGTGTTGTACAAAAGCTGGAGAGCACCTGATCCCTGTGTTCAAGTGAATAATTACATTGTTGAGGCATTACAGCTGGATTCCTTCCCTTATCGGGTCATGGAGAAAAGTGTTGCTGAAGGAAGGGAGATACTGCAGGCCTCAGATTCTTTCTTTTTTTTTTTTTTCTCCTTGTTATTGGCTTATGTCTGAGACACAGCATTGTTTTTCCTCAGTGTTAGGACATTAAAGTTCACCCAGCTCAGCAGCTGGCTCCCACCAACCCTCAAATTCCCTGAACCAGCTGAACACTGCTCCTTGCAGAACAAAACTTTCCATGTAACCTGGTGGCCAACTGGTTATGCTCAATTAAAAGTGCCTCAGCATATCCATTTACAACAAAAGCAAAGTATTTCTAATGTAACAACAGCAAGTTCACTGAGGGAATTGTTAAAGAAGTGGTGTCTAAATCTGCTTTTATGCCATGAACTGGCTGCACAGGTCATGTTCTGCTGTTGGGAAGTGGAAAGGAGAATGGCTGTACTGTGATTTTCTTTTTTGCCACCTCAGGTGTAGCATTAATGGCTTCAAAAATAAATGTCAATCCTTGGGAAAGGCAGAGCTGAAAATACTTTCAGTGTCTGATGTGAAAAATGCTCACTGTTTTGAAGAGCAGACTAAAACAGAATTACTACCACAGAGAACATAATTTCCTCAGCAGTATAGGGAGGCTTCTTGTGTACATGGCTTTAAGTGCAGTCACAAGATTGCTTCTAGTGATTCAGTCTGATTTGCCTTGCTGACTGATGTTTGAAGTTATTAAATTGATTCTCTTTTCCTTTCCAAACTCTGTGGCAGCACATACCATAGAAAGCTTTAATCTTTTATAAGCTCTTCACCCTCTGGCTCTGCAGTGTTGATTCTGGGAAGGCAACCATTTATCACCATCTGCAGTACAGTCTGTAAATTCTGTCATTTGTACATCTACTCACAATGGTGGTTGTTTCTTGTTCTACAGAAGCGTTTTTCAACCACCCTTTCCTGGATCACGTTTCAACAGTGAAAAAATGTAAGTAGTTGGTTGTTTTGTTTTTTTTTTTTTTTTTCCCCACTTATTTGTGTAAATGATGAATGCTGTGGGCTGGGAGGGAGAAAGATCTGCCAAATATCACACTAAGTGTTTATGAGACGTTTTCCTCAGCCTGCCTGTTGTTGTGCTCTATTATGAGCCTGAGTGTTGAGTCCTTTCTTGTATTATGCCAGACTGAAATGTGATACTTATTTACTTGTTCTTTTGACGTTTGCACTGAACTTAAATACCCTCGTGTGATTGAGGATGTGCTGTTCTTATAAGCTGTCTAAGGGCTTATGAATGAGAAGCAGTGAGGAAATTTGTTTGAAATTCAGCCTTTTGTAGTCTTAGTCTCTTTTTTTTTTAACTTCTCTGGGTTTTTCTCTTCTAGCTTGTCCTGTACCAGTGCCCACATACCCAGGCTCAGTCTCTGGCAGTTCCTGTGGTAGCTCTCCTTGTCGCTTTGCTTCTCCTCCAGTAAGTTCTGTGTTGCACAACAATCTCCAGAAAATACTTTCTGTAACGTTTAGCCAAGAATTCATGAATTTTTAAAATCTTATAATACTTGAACACTGTAAACTGTCATGTTTAGGAGCAAAGAGCAAGAAACACCCTTGTTTTTTCCTTAAATACCATTAACAATTTGGTGCTCTCTTGTTCCTTGTGTTGTATCTTGTGGGGGTTTTGTTGTTCTTTTTTGTTAAGGTAAAAAAACCCCATACAAATATCAAATGCTAGAGCAGCAAATCTTTAGATATTCTGGTATGGTTTGCAATGTAATGACTGTTAAAGATAAATTTTGAACTGGCCCTTTTGGCTAAGACCCCTTATTACAAACCAGTGACTTCCAATTTTATTTGACATTTGGAGCAGGTATATCTGTATCACCAGGAATGATTGAATAAACCCCAATTGTTTAAACTCACAGCCTGATCAGCATAGAACTGTCTAAACTGACACTACAGGGTTATCCAGTATTTGAAATGTCATAGTTGAAAAGCATTTCTACTTTGTGAATCACTGGATTTACAGTGGGTTTTTGTAACTTTCGTTTTCCTACCGCCCCCCTCCAGTCTCTGCCAGACATGCAGCACATTCAAGAAGAAAATTTGTCTTCCCCTCCACTGGGTCCTCCTAACTATCTTCAAGTCTCTAAAGACTCTGCCAGTACCAGTAGCAAGAATTCTTCTTGTGACACAGATGACTTTGTTCTTGTCCCACACAATATCTCTTCAGACCATTCATGTAAGAACCTTTCTTATTTTTACATCTCAACCCAACTTTTATTCATAACACACTTCTCCCTTCTATTGTTCTTCGGCTCTCTTTGCTCTAAATGTGTCAGAATTCAAACTGAAATTAATTTATGTCGTTTGATTCCTCTTTGGACGGAAACTTTTTGGTACCATACATCCATCTGGGACATTTTTATCAGACAAATATGCAATAGGCGTGGTTTAAAGTCATGGAAAATAGCGGGGTTTGGCAGTAGAGGAAGAGATTCAGTTGTAAACAGCTGCTGATAAAAGACCCAAGGATCCTCTTGGAATTCTCTGTGGAAGCAGGCACTTTGTTTCCTCCAGACTTACTGAACATGTATAGCTCATACTCTAGAGCTTTGAATAACGGGTGTAAGTAAAAACATAAAACACTTTTAACATGAAAGGTAAAACATCAGCCTTGACTTATACAAAGGAAAAACTTGGATGTAGCACATTTATGACATGGTCCCAACCTGAATTGCACAAAGTCAGCTGATTTGTGGATGATGCCACCAGTTGTGGTAAATATTTGACTGAATGACTGCCTGAAGGGTTTCTGCCATCCATTGTTGTAAACATCCCATCCCAGTGCTGATACCTTGTACTCCTAAACCATGGAGTTTATTTCAAAATTACTATTAATATGGCAATAACCCACAAACAAGCAACAAAATAACTTGGTGAAGAACTCCCTTCCCTAGTTCCATTTTTATTTGAAGTCACATTTGAGATATTTTCCTACACAAAACCTTTTGTGGGAAGCTTTCATATATTCACAGAAATGTTTTTCTCTACAACAGCAATATGGAAGGTCTATTTTTTTTTCCTTCTGATTCTGCTTGCTGACGTGGGTTTTCCATGTGTTCCCTCCTGCAGATGATATGCCTTTGGGAGCAGCTGGCAGGCGGGCTTCCAGTGAGTTCTTGATGTGTGGAGGGTAGGTGTGCTGAGCTTCTTCCAAAAGAAACCTCCTCTTCTAAAATTGATGCTGCAGCTGCAGAGGGGGATTCTGGGCTTTTGGCACTGGGCTGTCATAGCTCTGTGGACTTTCTGAAAGATAAACAAGAATTTAATTTCAATATCTAAACAGCTTGAATTCAGGAAGTTTTGCTGCCAAGTGGAGTTTCTCTGGTGTGAGGACCTGTCTTTTGACAGTGGATTTTGTTTTCACAGGCAGTCACCATTAACTATTTCTGGAAGCTCAGGAACTGTACAGAAACCATCCACAGCCTCTTCTCGAAGTGCTGCTTCTGGTACAGCTAACAGGTGTGTGATGTGACCTTAGATTCTCTGCTATTTTATGGGTGTGGTTTTATTTATTTCTTTTTTTTTTTTTAATTGTGAAACTGGCCTAAAATAGAAGCCAGATCTCTTTTCTCCAGGCTCTCTACCCTTCATGCCTTCTCTGGTGAACCCCCAAAAGATTTCCTTAAGGAGTTGAGAGCATTCTTTGTTCAAATTCTGAACTGCTTAAAAGCAGAAATTTAGGGACATAACTGACTTGTCTTTTTTGGTGTTTGGAAGCACAGCACAGCCTTCATGTAGTGAGTCAAGATGTTGAATGCAGATACATTTTACAAAGTGGTTGTGAGAGAAGAGGAACTTTGAAAGCCCAGATTGCAGTGAATTTGTGTCTCGTGGCTGGCTCGGTTTGTCTGGTCACTGGGTGTGGCTTTTGTGCAAGTGATTGTTGAGAATTTCATGGCTGTGTCTCACAAGATGCCAAAGTCACATGAAGGAGCTAAACATGTATTGCAGGTTTTCCATCACCAGGACTGGTAATTAGTCCCCTTTCTTCCTCATGGCTGTAGGCTTCAGTTTCTCCTGGTTTAAAATAGAACTGATTTTCATCAGTGGGGCCTGAAATCTTTCCTGTGTTACACTGGAAAATGTAAAGCTCAATTATGGTGTTAAGCTACTCATGGAATATCCGAGCAGAATTTGTTCAAGTGATGAATGTCATGATGTTTTCAGTACAGACAGAAAGAGGATGAGTGGCTAACTGGGGAATAAAGCTAAAATGTTGGTTGTATTTTTGGGTTGTGCCAGTGCTAGAGGGCTGCAAGTCAGCATTATTTGTTTAGAAGTGCTTGTCACAAGAAAAGTTTGTTACTTTGTGCTGATCTTTGTGCAGTTGGGGAAATCTGCTGACAGGGGCTGTCGATACAGCTTTTAACCTCATGGTTTATGTTTAAGAGCAGATAATGGGGATGGTTTGCCTGTAGAGACCCATTTACTCTGAATTGGCCATCTACAGTGTAGTATAAATTCATTGTTCTTTCCTTTTTTAAGTTGTGTCAGGCAGAGTTTTTAGAGTTAGAAATGTTATGAAAATATGCCAGTTGTGTTATCTGTACATTGCTAAGAGCCCCTGATGGGGCTGTGCCTCTGCACCCCACTCACACAGCACTGCTCCTTCTGTTAGCTCACAGCTCAAGAGCTTGCCTGGACCTCCCTGCAAGGCTGTGTGAGAGTAGGGAAAGACAGTTTCTGTGCTGAGTTCTTTAAAAGTTGAAGTGCCTTCATGGTCTCCTGAGTGTCACTGCCACATTTTAAATAACATCTGCTTCCCTCTCCTGGGGAGAGGCTCCCTGTGCTCCCTGAGTGTGCTGTGTAGTCATGGCAGGCTGCCCACAGCCTTCCTGTGGTTTCCACTTGGGAGTCCTTCTTGCCTGGAAGTTTTCAGGCTTTCTGCTGACTGTGTGTCCACAGCCAACTTCCAAATTATTCTGTGGTATCCAGAAACTGGGTGGCAACAGCAGGACCAACTTATTTCTTTTGCTAAGGAAGTTCTGTGCCTATTAGGAAGTAATATTTCATTCTAAGTGGTAGCAAAGAGAATAGAACAATTACAGAAAAAAACTCCAGATTTCTGTTCAGCTGGAGCCAGTGAGTCTTGTAACTGCCTGTCTTCTAGAGAATCGTTTTCACATTTCTTCTAAGAATTTGTAATCTTTTCTTTAAAGACATGGCCAATAAAGGACCAGATAGTAAAATTGTTATCTTCCAGACAGCCCATTTGTTTGAAATTCTTTCAGTTGAATTCCATTTTCCTTTAAAAGTGTTGGTTACTGATTATATGCAGTGGTTTGAGTCCCTTGTCAGGAGCCACACTGAGGTCACTGACACTCCAGCTGAATTTGGGCAATCTGCAGTTGGAATCTGTGGATTAATGTTCAGGTGTGTGGTTTGGCTCCCCCTGGCAGGGATTGGTTCTTACATTACATAACATGTTTTCCTCCTGCAAGTTCACGATGTCTCTGGGGATATCTCTGCCTGTGCTTCGGTGGCTTTTGTCCACATTCCAGCCCTGCTCTGAACTTCCTGTCCCTGGTGCTCTGGGTTTTCCTAGAACACTATTTTCAAGTGTGGTAAACACAGCGGGTGGCTTGGCAGGGAGTCAGAGGGTTCTAGAGATCTCAGTGATGTGTGACCAAGGGCTGACTCCCAGCTCTGTGTGATCCCAGCCAGTGCAGGGAAGGCAGGGAGTCCTGAACAGGTCCCGATCCTCCTCTGTGCAGCGTTGGAGCCGGGTTAGGACAAACTGAGATCTCAGAGCACGCAGGGAGCACAGAAGAAGTTCATTTGCCTGTAGATTTTCTCCAAATTCCTATAGCAGAATTCTGAGAGAGTGAGACCTACCTACCTGTATTCATCTCCTGACTCCATCTCCTGTCTCCACACCTTCCAACTTCAGGCACTGTCAGCCTTCCGTGTCCCCCCGCAGTGAGACGGCGCCGATCCCGGTGCCCACCCAGCTCCGGAATTACCAGCGCATAGAACAGAACCTCTCCTCCACTGCCAGCCCCGTGTCAAACCCCCACGGATCACCCAGGTGAGGCTGGGCTTTTTAACTCCTTTCCCTTGCTTCTGCTTGGTGTTTGTACCCTGGCAGATGTCCCTGCTTTCCTGCGGATTTTTTTTTTCCATGCTAAAGAGACATTTCAATGATAACAAATAAAAGCCCTTCACAATCTTAAGATTGTTGGATGGGCACTTGAAACATTTCATGAAAACAAAATGAGCTTGTTCTTTCACTCAAAATGCAGCCCAAGAAGGTAAAAAGATGAAGTCTTGCTTTTTTGCTGCTCTTTGTGTATTGCATGGCATTACATCATGAACTGAAATGTCAGTAATAAGTTATGTTTTGTTTTCACACATGTAGTGATGAGATGAATGCTTTGTTCTGTAGAATATCAAGGAAACAATTTTTGGCATGCCAGTTAACCAGCTTGTCTTATTATGAGGCTCTAGTGAGCCAGGCTTGTTCTCTGCCTTGTGGTCTACAGGATCAGGCCGGTGAAGGTCAAAGGTTCATAAATAGATTACTCAGAACTCTGGAGATCTTTACAAAAACAAAACCTAGGGTTTCTTGCATATTTTTTTCCAGAATCCCTGATTTGATTATAGTTGCTACATTCAGGGAAATTACTTTCCCTTAAATAATCTGTTTTCAGTTATCTGATCTGTATTCCAGACACAATATGAAAATTCTGTCAGAATCTTTGCTGTTTAAAAAATGGGCATTTACAGCAATACTTGGTTGTGAAATAACAAAAATTGATGATCAAGTTTTTGAAGATCAGGGTGTACTAAGGGAAGTCTATTCTAATTTTCTCCAGTTAACAGACTATTATGGCATTCAAAATTTAAAAGTCTGTGGTAACAAAGGGAATCAAATCTTGATTACTGTCAGTATGGAAAGCTTAACTTCTTAGCTTTCTCTTGAAACACCAATATTTCCTTTAACTGATCAGATTCACCAGGGGGGATTCTGAAGCTTATCTCAGGGAACCAGTGAGCACAGTGTGTGTGTGACCATTCCTTTCCCTTGCCAGAGCCGGGGTTGTGAGGCGCTCCAACACCAGCCCAATGGGGTTCATGAAGATGGGCTCGTGCTCTCCAGTGCCAGCTAACACTGCCCAGGGCGTTGGGCGCAGGCTGTCCACAGGATCTTCCAGACCATACTCTCCTTCACCACTAGGTAAGCACAGAAATGCTTAGCAATTAGTAAAGCTTTAGCTGATTCTTGCTTGAAATTAGTCTTAAACCTGAGACAGAGTAAAAATTTAACAGGGTAGAAATCTATTTAGATTTAAGTGAAATGTGCTGCTTTGAGCTTACTAATATAAGTGAAATATACTGTTTAGTCTAGTAACTACAGCACTAGCAAAACTGCTTCAGCTGAGGAGAAAAGAAGATAAATTTCTACACTAAAAAGATAAGAGATAAGAAAGACTCCTTATGAGTCCTCACATGGGTCCAGCACTATAAACATACCATTCCCTACAAATATTTATTAGAATTGTAAAGTTTAATTTTTCATCCGCATTTCAAACCACAGCCTGCCCAGCCAGGTCAAGTGTGCAGAAATAATTTCTGTTAAATGGCTCACAGAAGTAAACTAACTAAGTTTTCACTGGCTTTATCCTTTGTAAGTGAAGTAGAAAGTGTAAATCCACGTTTTGGTTTTGTTTGCATAGTTGGAACCATACCTGAGCAGCTTGGGCACTGTTGTTGTGGACAACTCCAAGGACATGAATCAAGGAGTAGAAACTTCTCAGGTGAGTGACTTTGGACAATGCAATCAGCATTATTTTGATAGAGCTTCTAGAACATTTTCTGAAGGGGTAGGAGAGCCAACAAACATTAGAATGAGTTAATAGGAGACACTGAGTTTTTATGGAAACAGCCCATTTGTGGCCTGAGTGACACCTTTGCCCATAACTAATTCCCTACACAATAATTTAGCGACTGAAATTTCTTGTTCTCAGGATGGAACAGCAACTCTGATGAATCCTGTCTTTAACCAGGGCTGCTTTATAATGAATGGTAGTAACATGCTTCTCAGAATCTGGTTTTGATAGACCAGCTCTGTCATGCCAGTTCTCAGAAAAGGGAGGCAGAGCTGCCAGTGCACAGCGTGCAACACGTTTTCGTCATTCCCTTGGGAAATCGGCTGGGATCTGATGTTCCTGTTGCTAAGCAGTCAGCAAGCTTTGCAAGTCATAAATCATTATGGCGTGCCAGCAGGGAAAAAAAAAAGATCAGGAAGAAATAGGACTTGAAGATGTTCTGAGACTGTTAAAGATGGAATTGCACTGTAATGCCAGAAGGATTTGGTATAAGAATATGCAACTCAGCAACTTGTTCTTCTGCTCTGTGCACATTTTGGGTGCATTTTCTTCTCTGGCTAAAATACTAGTTTTTATTTTGAATTTCTATGATGTGATATTGAAACTGCATTGTGAGTTTTTGTCCTATTTAACTCTTGTCCAAAACCATCTGGACATGATAGAGCCTTCACTTCTTGGAGCAGCCGTGTCTGGGAATGGTTTCATCCATATGAAATAAGTTCTGTGATGTGTCTCAAAAATTTCCTTGATAATTTCTGTGCCAGTGGCTGGCTCAACAAAAGGAATGAGTGAATCCTTACATATGGAATGGTCTCTCCAAAAGTGAAAAGGGGTGTGTATGAAGAGAACACAAAGCACTGTGTTTGCTTTTCTTGTTGCAACTTTACTTTGGACAGAGTTTTGTCAGGCTGTTGGTTTAGTGCCTTTTGCCAATATCTAACTTGTAACACAGCACTGTTTTTATGCCTGGCAGGTGTTTTAATGTTTCATTTCTTCATATGTTTTCTGCATTCTTTTCCTCCTTAGTTTCACTTCTTAATTTGAAATTACTGCTGTGGTATTTCTGTTTGTACAATACCACAAATTGCAGAGTCTGTTTCTCAACACTTTAATGGGTATGGGAAGCAGTATTTTGCTTTGGGTGAGATGAGGTCATCTGAACTGAGATTTTTCTAAGGACTGAAGATGTCTTTCGTAATGTAGCTTCTGAACTAATTGAGCTGTTCTTGCTGCCAGTGGCAGTAGAGGACACACTTTTAATTCAGAAGCCTTCCCTGGGGTCACAACAACACTGGAACAGTAACCAGTGAGATTTCAGACTGAAAAACGACAGGTGAAGACTTTCCAGTGCCATGAGACAGACAAGCAGAGGGATTTCAGGCAAGCAAATTCTTGGCTGGAAAATTAATGAGAAATAGACTTGATCCCTGTGCTAGAGCTGCAGGCAGACAGACTGTTCTGAAACATACTGCCTAATGGAGTGGAATGAAATCAAGATGAAGTAGCTCATATTCAAAATCCAACTAGCAAAAACATGGGCTCAGGAAGGCTGAAAGATGTGTTGTAACAGCTGGGCACTTTACTGAGCAAAACTACAGGAAGTTTGGGGAGGTTTTTTTGAGCAGACATTTATGAAATGAAGCCTCTCTCAGAAGAGTCTCATGGCCAGCTTTTAAAAACCTCTAGTTATATGGTTCAGATTTTCCCTCTTTCTTTTTTTTTTCCTTAAAACATGAGTGAAACTCACTTCAGTGTCAGTTCTTAGAGGTTACAGGCAGGCATTTTCTCTGGGAAGCTGTGACCATAATGCTGATGTACTGTTTGTAACTTTGCACAAGTTCCTTATCATGAGACATAAAAACATACACCAGGAACAGAACACTTCATCAGATTTCAGGCCTATTTTTGAAAGAGGGGCATCTTTGAGTAGGTGAGGTGTTTATAATTGTAGTTATTTTCCCAAAGCCCTGTGTTTAAATAATAACCTGGAGCTCTCCCATTTGCTTTAGGAGAAACTGCATTTGTACCTAAGTGTGGACTTCCTCTGTCAGCTTTTGAAAAAAGATTCAGTCTGACAGACTAAAAAGTAAACAACTGCTCAAAGTCATGTCCCCAAACTGTTCCATCTGAATAATTTGGTTCTTTTTAGTTCCTAGTTTTCGTGCAGGATCATGAGCTGCCTTTGTCTGTAAATGAAGCCATTACCCACAAAACAAGTCATTAACATGCAATGTCCCATTCATGCTCTTGTTTGCAAGATCATTCCAGGCCTTGAGAACCTCTATTCAGCTTGGGATTTCAGTGCTGATTATGCCATTTCTGCTGCATCCTACCTCTTTATTGTCTTGGTGCAGGTTGCCAGATGTACTGCAGCTGCCAGGACAGCTGTCAGCCTGAAATTGTGCCTATTTGGCAGCTTGGAGGTCTCATCAGTGTGATGTAGCAATAGTTCAAATAATCCATGGGCCAAATCATTCTCCTCGCTATCTAGTGAGCTAATGATCAGACACATCTCAATATTTGCAATTTAACGTTGTTCTCTGGAATTTCGGGCTTTATCAATATATTTTCCAAGCACTGCAAATAGAATTTTAGCTTATTATTTGTCATCTCCACAGGTTCTCCTATACCACCATCTCAGTCTCCACAGTCACTTTTGATGGGAGCGAGGTTGCAGAGTGCTCCTACTCTCACAGATATCTACCAAAACAAGCAGAAGCTGAGAAAGCAGCATTCAGACCCAGTTTGCCCATCCTATGCTGGGTATGGATACAGTCATTCCCCACAGCCAAGCAGGCCAGGCAGCCTGGGAACATCCCCTACCAAGCACATGGGATCCTCACCCAGGAGCTCAGACTGGCTCTTCAAAACCCCACTGCCAACAATCATCGGCTCTCCCACTAAGGTTTGTTACATTTGCAATTCTCAGTAACACAGTGCCAGAAACCAAGAATATTTTGGGGTTCTAACTTTGATTTTTTTCTGTGTATTCTTGCTTTTGATTCTTAAAGGCAACAGCTCCTTTCAAAATACCTAAAACTCAAGCGTCCTCCAACTTGCTGGCCCTGGCAAATCGTCAGGGCTTGGCTGAAACCCTGCTGCAGCCTAAAGATATCACTGACCCAAGGGACTTCACACACTTCCACTCCAGCCAGGCAGCTGACAAACAGGCAGAACAGCACAGCAAAACCACCTTTGGCAGGTAGGCACTGCCAGGAACAGAACATTTCATCAAATTTCAGGTCTAATTTTGAAAGAGGAAGGGACATCTTTGAGTAGGTGAGGTGTTTATAAGAGATATTTCCCCAAAGCCCTCTGTTTAAATGATAACTTAGAGCTCTCCCATTTGTTTTAGGAGAAACTTGGCATTCCTGGGGGAGGCAGCTGGGCAGCAGAACTGCACACAGCAGCTCTCAGAGGGTGAAAAAGCTGTGAGGGGATGCTGAGCTTTGGTGTGTGCAACAGAAACATTTTGTACTGGCTATAAATATAGCAGGGACTTCCTGGAGCACTGTGTCTTGATGTCTAGTTCCCTTTTGTTTTGATTAGCTGAATCTGGAATTTCATTGCCCCTGTAAAGCCTGTTCAGTTTTTGCTTGCAAATCTCTATGACAAAATTTGTAATATAAATTTTTCAAGAGAAAAAGGTCTCTTTAGTTTTATGGTTTGCTCTATTTTAGAAGATCCGTGATAACAAGCAAGCTTTCAATACTTTCTCTATTTTTGTTGAAAAATTCTCTGTAGTAAATACCAAGAATCTTAGTTATCCTTAGTTGCAAGTTGGATAATATTCCTGAATAACCTTTTTTTTGGGGGAATTCATGTGTTTTCCTGTCCAGGTCTGTTAGTACTGGGAAGCTGTCAGATCAACAGGTAAAGACCACCCTTGGGGGCCAGTTATACCAAGGCAGTACAGACAGTCTCAACACAGAGAGGCCAATGGATACAGGTAAGGACCAGAGTGGTACATCCAAGCTGTTTCCCTCTGCCTGGGCTTTTATGGAATGCCAGCTGGATCACAGTTCTCCTTCCAGCTTGGAGAACTGGTTCTGACAATTTTTAGCCTCAGCACAGAAGGCTTTTTTTAATCTTTAAGGGGATCTGTTCAGTTTCTTTAGCATAATTTTAAAAATAACTGAGACAGGAAAATACTTATTTCTGTGCTAAACACAGAAATATCTTGACTGCCTGTGCTGGCTGGAGGGGTTTGGGATTTTCTGGTTTGGTTTTATTTTTAATTTAGCATTTGTGGCTTTTCATTTTCCACCTTAATTTCATATGAAAGCAAATTTATGTAACTCTGGGTGTTTGGTTGGGTTTTTTTCTCCTCCTCCCTGAGCTTGTCCCTTGCCACCAGAAGTTCTCTCTTTTGAGCAGGTGGAAGGAGTTCTGCAGACAGGGCTGGTCTTTAGTCTCCAGACCTGTCATGATCTGCCTTTAGAATTTTTCTGCTGTATCTTTTGCTGCAAAACTGACATCTTCAGGCTCTCAGGGAGTCTTTGTTGCTCTTTTCTGGGTGAGAGTAGAGCACAGATATTGAAAGTAAAAATATACATTAAGCTGCACCTTGACTGTTGTCTCACCAAGGGTGTCCACTCAGCTTATTTTATTTCCTGTAAGAACCTCTAACTAGTCCAGGGTTTGGATCTGCATCAAAGCACATTGTGTTGCAGTGCTCCAATTTGCTGCATATAATTACTTCTTGGTGTGATTATATGGAATAGGGACTGACTTGCTGAAATGTTGTCTCCAGCTCCAGCAGGAGCCTATGGAATTGCAATGGCAACTCCGTCCATGGCAAGTGGGGCAGCAAGTTCTCGGGCTGTCATGTTCACTGTGGGGTCCCCTCCAAGCAGTGCCACCCCTCCTACCTGCACCCACATGGTCCTCAGAACCAGAACCACCTCAGGTAAGACTTTCCTGGCAGTTGTGTGGACATTTCTCAAAGGCAGCACTTGGGCTTGTCCACTTGTGGGGCCTGATTGCTGCCTTGCACAGGGCCTACAGTAAAAGTGCTCTGGAAAGTAGAGATTAATATCAGATGGTTTCTGCCTTTTTCCCTCTAAAGAGGGTCAGAGGCACAGATTTACAATCCAGCAGTGAGTAACCTCCTGTGTATATGGCAAAGGTCAAGAAGTAAAATCAGAATTCTGATTTTTGCCTGCTGCCCTGCATTGTCCCAGAAACAGCACACCAGGGGTGGGAGCTGCCTGCATTTTGTCAAAGGTCAACTTTGCTGCCAAATATCAAAGACCTGAAGGTTAAGGGCTTCAGGTGGGCAGTGTGAACAAACTGAAGTTCTTTTCAGCCATGAATCCCAGACCTGTTAGGAATTGTCACTGTTACAATTCATCCTCTGCACTCCCTACAGAGCCAGGCAAGGAGCATTGAGGAGAGCCTTCTGTGGGGTCCTCATGTGTCACTTGCTGTCACACACAGCCCCAGTGCTGAATCAGACTGAATGTGTGTGTTATTTCTCTTGTAGTGGGATCAAACAGCTCTGGAGGGTCTCTGTGCTCCACTAGTGGCCGTGTTTATATGGGCTCTCCTCCTGGCATTTACATGGGCTCCTCTCCTCCGGGGGCAGAGGCGGCTCCAAGTCTGAAGTACATCCCTTATGGTACTTCTCCTCCCAGCCTAGAGGGCTTTATCACTTTTGAAGCTCCTGAATTGCCTGAGGAAACTTTAATGGAGGTACACAAACAATAATTTCATGTTTTCTAATGTGTGATGTTGGTGGAACAGATGTGCTAAAAGCAGGATTGCTCCGTGAGCTTTGTGGTTTCCTTTGTGCTGTCTCACGTGTTGGTTTTTTTGTTTAGGATCTTGAAAATATTGCTGTATCAGTAGTTGCCAGTTTCTCTTTGGTAGTTATTGCTGGCATTTCATATGTTTGAATAGGTAACCAGAGGAACATGACTGCTTTTGTCCACCAGAGCCTCCCAGAGAGGCCTCTGTGAATGCCAAAGGATGTGGGTGCTGACAGTAACAAAGCCCCTCTGGGCATTTCATTGCTTCTTCACAGCCAGGGAATGACGTTCAGTTCTACTTGTGGGAAGACTGTCCTATATTTTTTTTAATGTGTGGGGGAGTGACACTTAAAAACACAAATTGGGGGTGGTCTTTCACCAGAATGCTATTCTTGGAATTCTTATATTTCTCAAGACAGATTGCTGTTCTGGTTTCTCATTCACATCTTGCTGGAAGGTGTTTGTGTCTGTATTGAATATCTCTTACAACATGAATGCTTAACAGTACACTGTATTCTTCCCACAGATAGAATTTTAAATGTATTAAGACCTGTATTGTTAGTGAAAATATTATAAATATTGCTAAGATATGTTTGATTAGTTTTGAAGGCTTCTTTTTGAGGTGAAACTCTGCATGTGTACTGTGTGTTTTACTGAGAGAGCAGCGGTGAGTTGTTCATTCCAATTGAAGTTTTTAGTCTGAGGTGTAAACTTTGGTAACAGCCACCTTTTAACACAATTTAATTCCAGAACCAAGTGTAAATTAGAGTGAGACACATCAGTTCTTTTGTAGGTATTAAGTCCATTACATAATAAAAGCCAAATGTTCCTCCTGGCTCCTCACACAAGTGCCAAACATACTTTTGTGTTGCTGATAATAAAATAAGTAATTTGTCCTACTTGTGATTCCTTTAGCTCTTCAGGTTTCAACACAGAACTCCATGTACCAATTCCTTTGGCTTTGTTGAAAGACTCTTAAGTATAAGCTACAATATCTTGAATTCATTACAGAGAAGAGAACAAGTTCAGATCTGTTGGGGCCCATTTGGTTCTGTCATCCCTAATGCTGCCTCTACCACAATGTGATTCCTGCACAGAACTGACATAGCAAGAAATCTTTCCATGATTAACAAGAGTTTTAAGTGGGCTTAGAGTGGTTAAACTGCTGTCATCTTTCCCTCTGGCAGAGAGAGCACACAGACACGCTGCGTCACCTAAACATGATGCTGACATTTACAGAGTGTGTTCTGGATCTGACAGCAGTGAGGGGAGGAAACCCAGACCTGTGCACTTCTGCTGTGTCACTGTACCAGATCCAGGAGAGCATCGTTGTGGATCAGATCAGCCAGCTCAGCAAAGAATGGGGGTGAGTATGCAGTCAAACAGAGAATTAGTGAAGATCCAACACATCAAAAATGTATTGAAACTACCTTTTTTGCTGGGAGTGATTGTTTTCCTGTAGAAAATCTTTATGGGCATTATTTTTTTAACAACTGAAGACAGATCAGAAAGAGCAAGGACAAAAGATTTTTTTTTTCTGGTCTGCCACTTTTCTGGGGAAGGTGTTGAGTTCAGGCTTGAGGTGCAGCAGTGCATTTCTGAGCATGGAAATTTGTGTACCAGCTTCTGGCAGATCTCATCCCTTCCTGTTGACTGAAGCCCTGAGGTGGAGGTTGGGAGGGAAGAAGAAGTGTCTAAATTTGGTTTCACTGGAAAAAAACAGCCAATCAGCCCTAATACCAAATCAAAAGCAAGGAGAAACATGAGAAATTTGAAGTGGTGGGAAAGGGCAGTTCTACTTCCTGCCTTCTTCCTGAAGTAATAAAAACCCAACAGAAAACCTCTGTAAAGTGTTTACCTTTCGCAACAGAGAATTCCAGGGGGATAGGAAATGAAAAGTACACCCTCTCACTTGTGGTGAGACACTGACCTCGGGCAGACAGTCCCCACAAATAAGGGCTCCTTTTGCAAATGTCTGCATTTAAAGCAGTTTGTCTGTGCTGCTGCAGCTCCTAAATGAGCAGATGTCCCCTCACCCCATGACAGAGTGTTTGTGAAGGGAGGGGAGGGGTGGAGCTGCATTTTAAACATCTGTCTTCATTTTCTGCTGTTACTGGGTCCTGTGGGGTGTTGTGATTCAAAAGTGGTGTCTGCCCCTGGCTTGAATGCATTCAAAAAAGGTATTTTGATGCATAAATTACTTTTTTCCCCTCTTCTCCCTAGACAAGTGGAGCAGCTGGTGTTGTATATGAAAGCTGCCCAGTTACTGGCATCTTCTCTGCATCTTGCCAAAGCACAGGTCAAATCTGGCAAACTGAACCCATCCACTGCTGTTAAGCAAGGTAGATGCAACATCATCTAATTTGCTTTGCTTGTGAATTTTCTTTGCTGATACATCACTCAGAAAGTTGAAGTTGCAACATTTGTTTGGGTTTTTTTTCTCTGCAGGAGAGCTGTAGATATGTACAATTGCACAACTCTCATAGTAAACAGCCAGAAACAGTTAGGAAATGGGTATTCATTAACTTGAAATGGAAATTATTTGATAGATACTCAAGTCATAGAAATGGTGGAGTAAATAAACACTAAAACTACAAGTTTAAACAAGCTTACTTTGCAAAGCTGAACTTAGGCTGAGTTGTTTGGGTTTTGTTTTGTTTTTTTTTTTTTCAATTTCTTCTTCCCTTTCTCCCAGTTGTGAAAAGCCTCAACGAGAGATACAAATTCTGCATCGGAATGTGCAAAAAACTGACAGAAAAGTTGAATCGTTTCTTTTCGGACAAGCAAAGGTTCATTGATGAAATCAACAGTGTAACTGCAGAGAAACTCATCTACAACTGTGCTGTGGAAATGGTGAGTCCCTCCTCTTCCCTGAACTTTAGGAATTGCTGCCTTCTCTCACGGATCTCTTCTACATAACCAGAAAACAGAATTTATATTGTCAGTGGCCGCAAAGGAAAGTTAACTGCTTTAGTGATGAGAGGGAATTCTTGTGTCACATAAAAGATTCTGGCAAATGTTGTACTTAACCCTGATAATGGTGGTTTTGTGCACAGTTAATTTGTTTCTTTACAAGCGAATGCAGGAGTAAGAATAAGCATATTTATTCATATCAAAAAGCGCTTTTATGGATTTTTTTGTGCAGAATATTATCACAGTACAGGTGCTGTGTCCTCTCAGAATCACAGGATGGTTTGGAAGGGACTTTAAAGATCATCTACTTCCACCTTCATTTTGTTATCTTAGTTACAACAACACATCAGCTAAATCGAAGCTGGAAAAGTAGTTTCTTAATGACACTTCTGGATGATTAATTCTGAATTTTTCATTTTGCTGCTTGACTAATGGAGTTTCTAAAATGGAATGTCCTGACTGATTGCAGGTGCAGTCAGCAGCTCTGGATGAGATGTTCCAGCAAACTGAAGATATCACATATCGATACCACAAGGCAGCCCTGCTGCTGGAGGGACTGACTAAAATACTGCAAGACCCTGCAGATATAGAAAATGTACACAAGTGTAAGTTCAGCTGATTAATGAAAATGGCATGGAATTAATTAATTGTAAAATAAGTCTGGTCATCACCTGCCTTGTTCCTCTCTCTGCAGATAAATCCAGCATTGAGCGAAGGCTTTCTGCACTCTGCTACAGCACAGTGGCTGTGTATGAGCAGTAGGAATACCCTGAGGACCAGATGGTGTGAACATAAGGGACCACATCAGTGATACTGCACTTTTTTCACTACAGCTTCATTGTTGTCCTTGTTCTGCCCCACGTGGAAGATGATTCTTACATTTCTGTGGTGACTACCAAAGAAACAGCAGCATATTCAAAGAGGAGAAATTCCAAAAGTACACTTGCCTTACCAATCCAGCAACTCCTTTTCCTTCCTAGCAACAGAATTTAAAAGAATCTCTCTTCACATTTCAAACTGATCCTTGTACATGTGCTTTGAACTTGAATGATCAGGGTTTGTTGGTTTTTTTTTCCTTGTGAGGTTTTTCGAGAGCGGATCCTTCTGCATCAGGTACAAAAAAGACTTTTCCCTCAGAAGATTCCCTCAAGAGTTTTTAAGCTGTTCAGTAAAATGTGGCTGAGTGAATTTGAGAAACCCTAACCATGTGCAAGTGCTGCTTGAAGCTTTTTGAGGCTCAGCTGCCTTGTCTGGAGCTCACCTGTTGTACACATGGCTCAGGTTGTCATATGAAGGGATGGCAAACACACTCTTACCCCAGGGGAAAAGTGGGGGTGGAAGAAATTCTTTCCATCTGTGCAAAATCCCCAGGGGATTTTCAGCTGATGTGGATACTATTTGATGATCTTCTTCCAAAATATTTTGTTTTGCACTAATTTACTAAAGCAACTGTATATTCATTTTTGAAGGACTATATTAAAAAAAAAAAATCTAGAGAAAGAAGGCACAATGGACTTGGCTGAATTTCATTTCAGTGTACATAAAATTCTTTTCAGAGTTTCAAATGTAGCTTCTAGAAGACTTTCAAACAAACTGTGTAAAAACTTGTATTCATGTGAACCTTTCCATTTTATACCTATTTGTCTAATACTTGAGTAACTACTGCTCTGGACTTTCTCAATAATAGCAATGTTGAGTTGCTGGTTGTTTGCTTTTTCTATAGATTTGGTTGCATCTTTTGTTGTGCATGCAGTATGTGCATTAATGCCTGCAGTCTTTAGGGGTGTAATGACAGTTCTCTGTAGTTTGTTTCTTGGGCAGTATTACAATACATACTGTAAACTGAAAGGTTCTGCAAGGAACCATGCAAAAAAAAAAAAAAATACAAACCAGAAAATAATGTTGTGGTTTGAGATGCTGATAAAATGATGTAGAATCTCTACATATAGGGTGTGTGAAAAATCAGGATTATTTTGTGTGCATTTTGGGGGAGAGGTGGGAAGCTTAATTTAGCCTTATAGGCATTGTCGTTTCAAGCATCCCATGAGATCATCAGGACAGCAATTTGAAAAGTATTTAGGCAGATTAGCTTCTCTGGAAATGGTTCCTATACTTTGTTTTTGGGACTTTTTTGTTACTCAACTGCTTGAATACTTGAATAAACCATTCTCCAGGACAAAATCATTTTAATCCTCTTAAACACAGTGGTCTGAACTATTTGACAAAGTTGTACAGGGCTTACACATCAAAATATTGTTTCAGTGTTGGGATAACCATGTGTTTCCTTTACTTTGACAGAGTAATGTACTTTTTACCTTATTTATCTGTATGAAATTCCAACAGTTAATTTGAAAGTGTTTGTTTATATAATGTTTGTATTTTTAGGTCTTTAATACGGTGTTTCTACCTCTCCTTTGTAATTGCATGCATTATTCTTGGAACTAGGTAATAACTCACTGAACCGTTGCGTAATAGCCTTTTTATTATGGCCTGTATAAATGTATATTAAGGTAAAAATAAATACTGACACTAGAAGTGTTTCTATGGTAAAACTGAGTTTCTGTGTCTCTGTGACCAGAGGTATTAAATTTAGGAAAAATTCTCTGCTTGCCTGGGTTAAGAAGTTGTTGAATGTTCCCCTCAGTAGCTGGACCTGCCAGCAGGGCAGGATGGGGCAGCATCCTTGAGTTCATCATCTCTGGATAGCTCAGCTCCCTGAGTTTGTTTTTTCCTGGCTTTAGGAAGACAATTTACCCTGCATCTTTTTTTCAATTTTTTTTAACTTGGATTGTAAGACAAAAATGCTAAGTAGGATCCTGGGTAACAGCTGTATAATCTTTCAACAAGGTGATTATTTGTTGCTTCTAGCAAAGGGGAGCTGTTTGGGGTGCCAGAACAGCAAATACAGAGCTAATTGACAAAAGCTGGCAGGAAATGACAATTTCTATCCAAAGCTGACAAAAAATGGGCTTTGTTCACCTCACAGCTCATACCCTCTGCCCAGCTGAGGTATGCTGTGGTGGCTGCTGTGTGGATATTGTATTTTTGAGTTGGACTGTCAAATTTTCCCCAATTTATTATTGAAAACCCCTCCACTTGTGAGTGGCACATAAAGAGGATGAGGAAGGAGCGAGCTGGGAATGCTAATGATATGTCTGAGCCTGAATGTAGGAACAAAGCAACAGCCTTAATGCACAAGTCTAGGAGATAGGCTGCTTTTCTCGGGAACTCACTGGGTTTTGTTGGTTTTCTTTCTTTTCTTTCAGGATTCAAGCTCGTTCTCCTTCCCCTCTTGCCAGCAAGGCTACAGCTGCACAAACAGGAGGAGAAGAAAAGGGCTATTCTTGCTGGCTGTTTTCAGAAGGAGGAGACCAATGCTCAGGGCCGGTCTTTCTGCATAAACTCATTCCACAAAGATCCTGAAGTTGTCCTCTGTCTTTGGCTCTCTGTGCTGAACAGCAGGTGCTTGTTTTTAATAAATACCTTTTTTTCCTCAGCCTTTCAAAGATGAACTTGAAAGGAGAGATTTGCTGTGCTTTTCTAGCTCAGCTCTCCAGCATCTCCTTGAGTGTCCTGCACTTGCTCCACTCTGTCCAGTTTTACAAAATGTCAGCTGAGGAATCTAAAACACATTTTGATTCTGACATTTGCTGCTTTTCATAAGCATGAAGTTGAACTCCCAACCCTTCCTCTGCACAGAGGAGGAAATCCTGTTAATTTAACTTGCAAGTAAGATGCTACAAGTTATTCCAAGGAACATTTTTGGGAGGAAGCTGATCCTGGGACTGCCTGGGTTTTGCATAGTTCTTGCTGTTATTTTGTACAGCTACATGAAGTTATTGCCACATCTCCTCAGGGTTCAGGGGCAATAACTTGTGATTCACCCATGTCCCAATTCTGTGCCCAGCTACACCAAAAAGGGAAACTTGCTTTTCATCTGGAGCAGGGAAAGCTGGATCCTGCTGCTTCCAAAGCTTGTTGAGGCTTTGAAATTCAGATAAGCTCGCTTGTGACCTGACTTCTGTCCCACCTCCTTTCTGATTCCTGCTTCCTCTCCTGTTTTGGGAGGCTTTTTAATTTACATTTTGATCCTTTGACTTTTTTGTCTTCTCTGAGCTCTGCTTGCCACTATCTTTTTTGACAGTCCAGGATGCCTTTTAAGTCTTTAAGCAAATCTCTTTTTATCCTGAACTTCCCCATGTGACCTGAGCCATGGTCCTGGCTGTGGCTTTTTGCAGAGTGCCCCCACGGCTCCTCCTTTTTGCAGAGGAGTGGATTCCATCAGGGTAACCCCTCTCCTGAGGTCTCCAAGTCAGCTGGAGCCCAGCTGCAGGAAGCCTTGGCACTGCTCCTTGGGACAAACACCTTTTCAATAGGCTTTTGTGCACGGCAGGCTCCCCCTCCTCGCTGCCTGCAAACCAGCCGAGTGCCAGTGGGGCTGTTGAGTCTTGTTGCAGTCCTTGTGCCAATCATTCCCATTGTTTCTTTGTGTCCCTTTCACATTTTCCATGGCCTGAACTCTGGCCACAATGCAGCCCACAGACCAGGGCTGTGTGTGACACAGTATCTCCTTCTTGCGAATGTGAGATCAGCCAGAGCTTTCAAAACAAGTGATGCCATAAATGAACTGAGCTGCATTGATCCCTGTAGGTTCCTTAAAAACCTCTCCCTGTTGTTCATCTTCTGTACCCGCTTTTATGGTCGAGTGCTGCTTGGGTTTGGGATCTGGCTGAGTTATGTGACTTCCAGAAAACACTTGGAATTTGAGACTAGGCAGACATTTAAGCAGAGACTAAGGATTGTAACTGAAAACTGGAAGTTCTCTGAGTGTGGTGTGTCAGCTAAAAGGACATTTATTGATCAGCTGTGTTATTTGGTGGACACATGAAACCAAATACTGCACAGTTTGTCTTCCAAACCAAAGTCTTCCTTCCCCACGCTCTGCTGGATGCTTTTGGAAGCAGGGTAAGGATGAGCACAAAGGGCTGCAGCCTGTCTAATTGCTGTTAATTTACTCCAAGAGGGGAGTCAGGGCTACAAGGAGTGAGGATAGGAGGGATTCTTGAGCTCAGCTTCTCAATAAATCACTTCTTGCTGCTGTAATTACAGATTAGAACCCCCCTCAGCACTCCCAGTTCCTCCGGAGTTCCATTGCTTTCCCATAAATAGCTCCTTCATTGTTTCTTAGTGATTGAATTAAAATAGAAAACACTGCCAGCTCCCAGGCGTGGGGAGCACGGGGTATTCCTCTGTCTCACTCAAGATCCCACACTTCCCTAAAATCCACGTCTCGCCCAGCTGAGACTCTGTAATGCTAAAAAAGCCCTCAGCCTTGTTCCCTGTCCCCAGCTGGCCAAAAGATGTCCCCAACAGGGACAAAAAGGGATTCTCTCCCCGGACGCTGCACAGGTTTATCCCCACTGACCACTGGGATAACTGGGAGCTGGGACATTTGCTCCCAGTGTGTGCTGCCAAGTACGAGCAGCACTGTTGTGACATGAAAACCCTCTGGGCTGATGGGTGAGGATTTGACAAGCTCTGGAGAATCCATCCAGCTCCCTGCTCGTGCTGCCAGCCTGGGTGGGTGCAGTGCAGCACCATTTCCCCAGGCACAGTGTAATGCTCCATGCTGACAGCTCAGGCTTTTACTCTGACTGCAGTACCATTAATGCTCATCCAAATTCCCTTGGGCCTGCACAGAGCTCCAACCTGCTGTGCCTGCAAGGATGCTGAAGGATATGGGGAGTATTTCCATCAGGAAATGGTCTTGTGAGGAACATTCCTGCTTCTAACCATGTTTTCTTCAATGCATACCCAGCTTTTCTCCTGACGCCACCTGAAAGGGCCCTGTCAAGCCCAGCCTGTTTTTCCTTCTCATGTTGCCTCCTGCACACAAGTTTTAGCAGCTGCTTCTGTCATTCTTCTCCACAGCAGGGTGATTACTGCCAAAATTTGTGATTACAGCTTGTGAAATGTTCCTGCTGAGCCATAGCCCAGGCGGTGGTAGTGAAGCCAACTGACCACAGAAGGCAAGCTTGGTGTTTGGGGGGAGTTGTGGTTCTGCACAATCTGAAGCCAAAAGGCACTCCCAGCTTCAGAGGGCCGTGTTGATGTGGGAAAATGGGATTCAACTTTGCAGGAGAAAGTGCCAGCCCTGTGTGCCAAGCAGGTGCAGCAGGCATGGATTTAGTGGGTACAGCTGCAGCCAACGAGCTTTAGCAGTAAAAGCCCTGGGTAAATCGTGTCATGAGAGGCAGCGTGTAACAACCTGCATACAATTTTCAAATAATCGCCGTGCTTTTCCTAGAACAAGTTGTGGCAGGTCTATTTTTAACCGGAATGTGCCTAGCCTCACCCGAGCTCCTTTCTCCGCGATTTTTCTGGCTCGCTTCCCACGCCACGACTGTATCAAGGTTAATTCCACCGTCCTGCGGGCTATTCCTGCCTCCCCCAAAACATCACCTGCCGGGCTTCGGCTTCTCTCCCCCTCCGTGGCAGGGCAGGGCGCGTTGCCCCGTTCGCTCCCCGCTGCCAGCCCGGATAAGGCTCCGCAGGACTCTGCCCCTCGGGCAGCCCCACGCCCCGGCAGCGTTTCACAACCGGCCCGGCAGTGCCAGCCCCGCTGCCGAGCCCGCGGATACTGCGGCAGGAGCATCCCCGAGCGCGGCGGCCAAGGTAGCGGCGGCACCGCGTCCTTTCCCCGCTCTGCTTCCTCCTCCTCCTCCTCCTCCTCCTCCTCCTCTCTCCCACCGCGACCCCGCGGCCTCGCCCGTTCCGCTTCCGTCATGTGAGCGGAAAGAGGAAGCGGCGGCGGCGGCGGCGGCGACCCCGGTGGGCGGCGGGGCCGCGGGGGCGGAGGGTCGTGGCCGGGGCGGAGGGCACCGGCCGTGGGGACAGCCCGGAGCCACCGTGCCGCAGCTGCTGCCACGCTTGTGGCCTCAGCCGGTGTCGCTCGGGGGTCCCCGCGGTTCCTCGGGGGGTAGGGGGGGTCCCCATCCCGCCGTGTCCTCGCTCGGTACCGCGGTGCGTCCCGCCGGGAGCAGCCCCCGGCTTCCGCGGCGACATCCCCGCGCTGCCACCAACGCCCTGCGCTGCTGCTCAAACTTTTCTAACTCGGGAGTTACGTAAGGCTTCGGAGAGATGCGGAGGAATGAGGGATGAAGGCGGCGGGTTCGCAGCCCGGAGCTGGGGCGGGGGCGCGGCTGGAGGGGGGAGCGCGGCCCGAGCTTTTGGGGACAAGCCGGGCACCGCGCTGAGCCGGGGGTCGCCGGTGTCTCCTCAGCAGCCATGGAGAACATGCAGCAGATCGTGGGGCGAGCCAGGGCCGCCTTCAAATCGGGCCGGAGCCGCCCGCTGGAGTTCAGGATTCAGCAGCTGAAGGCGCTGGAGAGGATGGTGCAGGAGAAGGAGAAGGAGATCCTGGCAGCCCTCAAGGCGGACCTGAACAAGGTCTGGGTCGGGGAGTTGCTCCCATCAGTTGTGCACGGACAGTGGTTGGCACTGAAGGGAAGGTGGGAAGGCCAAGGGCTGCCTTTGCTGTGTTAAATGGCTTTTGCTCTTGTGCCCCTTGGCCCTGGCTCCCACTGTGGCCTGGGAAAGTCTGCTGCCACCATTTCTATGAAGGAGTTACTCTAAGGCAGAGCTGCAAAGGCAATCCTGGCTGTCAGCTTTTGGGTTCTGCCTCACACACCCACACTGGCCATCTTTGGCCAGGAATCCTTTGTCACTGCCAGTGACGGACACTTTGAAGCAGCAGGGCTGTGATGGTGGCTGAGGGAGGTGGGTGCCTTTTCCATCCCTTCCCCGAGCTCCATGTTGTTTCAGTGCGGGCCCAGCGCCTACAGCCATGAAATTCTGGGCGTGCTGGGGGAGCTGGCCCTCACCATGGAGAAGCTGCCGTCCTGGGCAGCCCCTCAGCCCGTGAAGAAGAACCTGCTGACCATGAGGGACGAGGCGTACATCGGCTACGAGCCCCTGGGCGTGGTGCTGGTCATCGGGGCCTGGAACTACCCCTTTGTGCTGGTCATGCAGCCCCTGATCGGGGCCATCGCAGCAGGTGGGGCTCCAGCACGGCCCCGGCCTTGTGGGGTGGTGGCTGGGTGTGGGGAGAGGATTGAGGGCTCAGTGTCCATGGCTGGGTGTGGGGAGAGGATTGAGGGCTCAGTGTCCATGGCTGGGTGTGGGGAGAGCATTGAGGGCTCAGTGTCCATGGCTGGGTGTGGGGAGACGATTGAGGGCTCAGTGTCCATGCTGGGTGTGGGGAGAGGATTGAGGGCTCAGTGTCCATGGCTGGGTGTGGGGAGAGGATTGAGGGCTCAGTGTCCGTGCTTGGCTGTGCTCTGCAGGCAATGCCGTGGTGGTGAAGCCGTCGGAGGTCAGTGAGAACACGGCTCGGCTGGTGGCTGAGCTCCTCCCACAGTACCTGGACAAGGTGAGTGTGGCTCCATGCCTGACATGGCTCTCTGGATCTGTCCTGCTCCAAAGGGCTCCTGCAGCTTCAAGCCAAATCCATTGCCTGCTCCCTTCAAAGGAGCATAAGCAGGAGGCACAGGAAGGGTTGAGTTGCTGTTGGAGTCCAAAGGTACATTGACAATTTCTCCCTGTGTTTGTATATGAGCTTACATAACTCTGCTGCAGTGTGACAGCCTTTTTGCCACCCATGGCCATATGGAGAGGTGTGTATGCACTTCTCGCTGCAGGAGCTGCTCTTTTGGAGCTGTGCTGGGGATGCCCTTAGGTCAGCACAGGTTGTGTGGGATGCTGGCACTGCCTGGCTCTTCCTGAGAATTGGGCACTCTGTGTTCCATGGCAACATGTCCTGAGTTTTCATGTCCTGCTGAACTGCACTCATTGGAGGAGGTGTTGTTCCTCCTCCTCTTGCCTGGCAGTTCTGTCATGCCTTGCACTGTGTCACAGAGATAAGCTGTTGCTGTCACTGCACAGGGCCCAGTGGAGTTTCCTCCACGGATTTAGAGCCTTCTCTAGGTGGGAGGCAGGGGCAGGGGAAGGAGGCAGCCCTTGGGAGAGCCTGGCAGTCATATGTGCCCTGATTCTTCCTGTGTGGGAGCAGCTCCACAGCTGAGCCCTGGTCTCAGCCTTCATTTCTTTTAGTTCGTGGGGCACGGAATGAGAAATGAATCTTCATTTCAGGGAAAGGAGCAGAGCATATCTCTAATACCACTCTATTTTGTCCCTGTCATGAAGTAGGCCACAAATAAGTCTGCCCTCTGCCACATGCAGAGCTGCTGCCTTGATGCAAGTGCTTTGAATCAAGGTAACTCCCAGGCTCTTGTTTGCCCTGCAGGATCTGTATGCTGTGGTCACTGGAGGAGTTCCTGAGACAACTGAGCTGCTGACCCAGAGATTTGACCACATCCTCTACACTGGCAACACTGCAGTGGGCAAAATTGTGATGGCAGCAGCTGCCAAGCACCTGACCCCTGTCACCCTGGAGCTGGGGGGGAAGAGCCCCTGCTACATCGACAAGGACTGTGACCTGGCTGTCGCCTGCAGGTCAGGCTGTTGCACCCTTGATGGGCCCTCAGCAGCAGGGCAGGGGCAGATCTCTGGGCCAGCATCCCCAGCTCAGCTGCTGGCAGCTGGGCTGAGGGCTGGGGAAGGGACTGAGCATGGAGAAACCACGTCCCTTTCTCCCTTCTCACAGGCGGATAACGTGGGGCAAGTACATGAACTGTGGGCAGACCTGCATCGCCCCAGACTACATCCTGTGCGACCCATCCATCCAGGGCAAGGTGGTGGAGAACATCAAGGCGACTCTGAAGGTGAGGGAGGAGTCCCTTGTGCTGTGGACATTGTCCCAGGTGTGATTTCCTGGAGCTGTGGCTGTTGGAAGATGTGCTGAGCACTTTTGTCTCTGCTGTTTTCTTTGTCAGGAATTCTATGGGGAGGACGTGAAGTCATCTCCGGATTATGAAAGGATCATCAACCAGCGTCACTTCAGGAGGGTCAAGAGCCTGCTGGAAGGGCAGAAGATTGCTCATGGGGGAGAGTCTGATGAGGCCTCCTGCTTCATAGGTGCTCCTGGCAGCTGCTGTGGGGGGAGGTGGTAGTGGGTGCTTTGTGGGGTCTGTTTGTCTGTGCCTTATTTGACCAATGTCCTGTGATGGGCCAGGTCTGTGTCCTGCTCTTGCTGTTCTCATTTTCCCATTTGCTGCAGCACCAACCATCCTGACGGATGTTTCCCCGGAGTCCAAGGTGATGGAGGAGGAAATCTTTGGACCAGTGCTGCCCATTGTGCCAGTGAAGAGCGTGGAGGAAGCCATTGAGTTCATCAACCTTCGGGAGAAGCCTCTTGCTCTGTATGTCTTCTCTAACAACAAGCAGGTGGGTCAGGGCTGTGCCAGAGGAGATGAACGTTGTTGAAATGTAGCTTCCTTCCCAGTATCCTCAGTTACATGGTCTGGTCTCTTCTCTGAGCATTCTTAATCTTTGGGTTTGTGTATTTTTCTTTTTCTAGTTAATCAAGAGAGTCATCTCGGAAACCTCCAGTGGTGGTGTGACTGGAAATGATGTCATTATGCATTTCTTCCTCTCAACTTTGCCTTTTGGTGGTGTTGGTAAGTTAATGGAACTCCTTAAGAGCTGGGACTTACTGCACAGTGTGTCCCAGGGAACAACAGCTCATGGTTTGTGTTTTGGTATACCTGTGCCTCCTACAGCTCAAGAGTCTTAGTGCAGCAGGTCATGATAATAATTGTAAGTTCTGGGAGTGCATTAGGACAGGGGCCAGGAGAGAAAAACCTTTGGGTGTATTTTTGGAAAGACCGAAGCATTTAGTGCTGCCTGCTGGGAAAGGTGCATTAAAACCATTAGCTGCAATCAGAAGTGAGGTGAGGAAGAAGAGGGTTGGAATGCAGATGGACATGGTAGAGACTGAGAAGTGCTGCAGGGGAAGGCTCAGTTGTCTCAGGTGGACAGAGTTTAGGCTGGCTGAGCCTGAGGAGTGAGCTGCCTGTCCCTGTCCCTCAGGCCACAGCGGGATGGGCGCCTACCACGGCAGGCACAGCTTCGAGACCTTCTCCCACCGCCGCGCCTGCCTCATCAAGGACCTGAAGATGGAGAGCGCCAACAAAATGCGGTACCCACCGGGCAGCCAGAAGAAGGTGGACTGGGCCAAGTTCTTCCTCCTGAAGCGGTTTAACAAGGCCCGAATTGGGCTCTTTGTCCTGGCCCTGCTGGGGCTTGTGGCAGCGGTGATGATTAAGGTGAGTTTTGGGTCTTTGCTGTCTGTGGCAGTGCATGTGCAAATTATCTGATCTGTTCTTTGCAACTGCAGCCCTTTTGTAAAGCCTGGCCTTTTTTTCTGTCTTGAGATTTATGATATTTGTCCCACCTTAAATTCTGACCTTCTCACTCTTGCAAGCTGTCTGTAGAATAGGAATATCCCCGAAGAGATCTCGCAGGCTGCTGTACTCCTTGTTGCTCTTCCCTGGTAGGTGACACCCGTGGGATGCTCCCTCCAGAGGCAGAGGTTGGTAGTTTTGGACTGGTTAGGCGTGGTTTCCACTCCAGGGCTTCCTTCAGCAGCGTTTGAGCTGCCTCACAGCCCAGAGAGCTGCAATCTGTGTCACAGCACCCTGGGGAGGGAAGCTGTGTCCCAAAGCCAAGGCCTGTGACGAGCTCTTGTTCCTCCTCCTCACCCATTGCAGCCCCTGTCTGACCTCAGCTCAATTATTTCCATTTCCTCCCTTGTTTCCAGCTGGGTAGTGCAGAAGGGTGGGATGTCCTCTCCTCTCTGCAGGAGGGAGAGGCTTGCAGGAGGCTCAGGATGCCTCCTGAGGTGGAGGAGCAAGATCTAAATCTCTAAGCGTGATCACTGTTGGTTGTCCGTGTCTGACATACCAGACACTACATGTGCCTTCACCTACTGCTCCGTGGGGTTTAGTGAGCTTAAGGGAGCAGCTCCTGAGGGCACAGGAGGAGGCAGGGGGGATCAGAACTCTGCCCTTCACTCTGTGTAGTTGCTGCTGCAAGGAGACACTCAGGAGCCCAACATTCCAGGGGGAGAAATAACCTGCCCACATAATCCAGGAGGAGATGTAAGAGCCAAGAACTGGCTCAGACCTCGAGGCAGCAGCCAGGGAGGCAGGCCCTGTGTAGGGCAATGAGAGGGGGGAAAACTCACAGCATCTTGAAATCATTTGGGTTTCTCAGAGCCACCAGTCTGTGCTGAAGAGAAAAGCCCTCTTGGTTGTGCTGGCTGTGCAGAGGCTGGGCTGGCCCAGTGGGTGGTAAGGAGGAGCAGGTTTCAGAGCACTGCTGTGGCTGTCACAGTGAGGTAGGAGCCTTTTTCTTCTCCTCTGTATAGACCTAGTTTGAGATTGGGAAAAGCTTTATAGATGAGTGAATGTGGGGCTGAGCCAGAGCACGATGCTTTCCCTGGCATCTGATGTAACCAGTGCATGCTGAGGGGCAGGAGAGCTGCACCTTGGGGAACCCCCTGGCTGAAGGGATTTTGCTTCAGGCTGTTCTAGAAAGGGAATTGGTTTTGTCTCAGCAGATCCTTCACAGGACGTTGGTGTTGTGTTTTGCTTTCACAGGTGATTAACTGATGAAGAGAGGAGAAGGCACCATGTGCAAGTCATACTCTGGGTGCTGGCTTTGTGTCTGTTTCCTTAAGCTGGGAAGTCATTATTTTCTTTTGTTCTGGGTGATTTCAGTGAGCTGTCGAGTACACAGAGTAGCCTCAGAGAGGCACTAACCACGAGAAGGCTCAGATTCCTGTTTACTTAAAAGCTATGCTGGAACAGAGGGACCAGTGGGGACAAGCTCTCCGAAGGAGGACTGCAGAGCAAGAAATTCCAGTCCCTACCTCCACCCCATGCCATGCAGAGCTTCCAGGGACACACAGTGTCCTGCACCAAACCACTCACCTTCCCTCAGTGACCAAATTTCAGCAATCCTTGGGTTGGCAGTGTTTTCCCTGCAGTTTTGGGGATGGTCTGAACACCCACCCTCTTGGTGACAAGCCTGAGACAGGTTGTGCTGCCCGATGCATTTAGCCAAGAGTGGTGGCTGTGAATAAAGCCAGTGAGGTTCCCCTTGCCATTTAATTGAGGTGAAACATTCTCACAATGCAATCCAGAATCATCCACAGCTGGTCAGGAGCTGCTTGCTGTGTTCTGTGTTTCATCCTTGTGCCTTGAACAGTTATTTAGCAGTTAGAAAATTCCAAAGGTGATGCCTGTGCTGCCTGTATTGTGCTGATGAGTGCCTCATGCTGGAGCAAAAGAACTTTCAGGCCCGTTCAGAGAAGTGGGAATGACAAATACCTTGTGGATTAGCCCAGCCCCACACAGCCATTTGCTTTTTCCCTGTGGGATGGGGAAGAGAATTGGAAGAAAGTGAAAAAACTTGTATGTTGAGATAAAAATAGTTTAATAGGTGAAGTGAAAACTGGGCTTGCAGGCAGATCAAAGCAAATTAAGGAATTTGTTCATTAATTCCCCTCATCAGGATGTTCAGGCATCCCCAGGAGAGCAGGGCATCATCACAGCCGGTGGTGACTTTGGAAGACAAAACACCATAACTCCCAATGTCACAAACCCAAAACAGGACCACCCTTCCAACAAAGAAACTTAGTGTCTAACAGGAAAATTAACTTTATCCCAGCCAAAGCCCCTACAAAGCTGTTCCTGGTCAGATTCCTCCAAGGGAAAACAATTACTGGAAGAGTGTGTGTGCTCCTTCGTGTTCGAGCTTCTCAGGATTCTGTCATCTTGCACTGGGGGATAATGTGGGGCTTGTTCTAGCTTGGGGGAAGGATGCTGAAGGAATTGAAGTTGAAAGAGCCTTAGAACTATTAATATTAAAGCAAATTGAAAAATTATTACTAAATGCAATTAATATAGAGTAGAAAATTACATTTACTGTGCAATAAGTGGGATTTCTTCATGTCTGGTGAAAATCCATGTGCTAAGCCTTTTGGACGATACCTTTTGCAAGGCACTAAATAAACACTGAGAATTTAATTAATAAACTGAGTGTGGTAAGTCCTTGCAGTCTGCTGAGGAATCCTGCTCTGCTGATCCCAGCTCTGGCCATGGCTTGGCTGAATGGCACACGTGTTCTGAGGTGTCCCTGGCACCCTGAGAAAGATCCCCCAGAGCTCTGCTGGGCACTGAGAACACTCCTGGAGCCAGGCAGGCAGTGGGGTGAGCCAGCAGAGGAGCTGGCTTGTTTCCCCCTCTCAAATCCACACTGGGTTACCTTTCACCTGCCTGGTTGGGGTTTTTTAGATCCCGAGCCTGAGCGTTGTGTCCCAACAGCAGCTGTGGCACGTGGGCCAGGCACGGGCAAAGGCACGCGGTCTGTGCCATCCCACACTGGGGCTGAGTCCCTGCCCTGGCTGGCAGCAGCCACCAGAGCTCCACAGCCCAGGACAGGGCTGGGCAAAGGGCATCGTACCCAGCAAGAGCCCTGGGCCAGGGCCAGCTCGCCGTGGGAGGAGGGATCACCCCCGGCCATGGCAGGGGAAGGGCTTGTGCCTGCTTGCACTCCTCACAGGAGGCTGGTGGAGAGAGAAGCTTCTCTGAAGGTAACTTGCTTTTTTTCCTTTGTTTGTTAATGAGTTGCTTTCTTGAGCTGTGTCATGCAGCTGTAGCAGTGGGCTGGGGAGGGCAGGATTTAATTGTTGTAAGGGGATCTTGGTGTCTTGGTTGGTGGGGGCACAGACGCAGGAGCAGATCTCTGGTGCTGACTGAAGAGTGAAATGCTGCTTGTGAGAAGCAGGGTGAAGTGTCTGCAGTGTCTTGTCATGTTTCTCTGAAGACATTTGAGGGCCTCAGGGTTATGGGGAACATGGGTGCAGGCCAGCTCCGGGCATGCAGCTCTGCTTCCAGCTGGCTGCCCACCCAGGCCACAGTCATCTCCGTGTTTTGGCTCCTTGGGAAAGCCCTGTGAGCTGAGGGCGGAGTGGCTGGTGGGTTTGAGGCTTGGAGAAAGCACCCTGGAAAACAGGATCAGTCAGCAAACTCCAGATTGCTCTGAGAGGAGCCCTGTGTGGGTGGAATGGGTTGGATGCTGTGAGCCCTGAGCACTCAGCTCAAGGGTGGGAACTCCTCTCTGAGGAGGACAACATCTCCCAGCCCTGCTCAGGGTGGGACACTCACGGTGTTCCCAGGGCTGAACAGGCCTCCATGGCCCTGTGCTGAGCCAGGGATCGCCGGTGTCTCCTCAGCAGCCATGGAGAACATGCAGCAGATCGTGGGGCGAGCCAGGGCCGCCTTCAGATCGGGCCGGAGCCGCCCGCTGGAGTTCAGGATTCAGCAGCTGAAGGCGCTGGAGAGGATGGTGCAGGAGAAGGAGAAGGAGATCCTGGCAGCCCTCAAGGCGGATCTGAACAAGGTCTGTGTTCTCAGGGGGTCTGTCCCTTTTGCTGTGCAGGGACAGTGGGTAAACAGGAAGGCCAAGGGCTGCCTCTGCAGTGAAAAATGGTTTTTGACGTGTCCCCCACCGTGGAACTGGATGACTCTGACTCCTCAGGGTGCCACGGTGGCTGAGGGAGGGGTGCCTTTTCCATCCCTTCCCCAAGCTCCCTGTTGTTACAGAGTGGGCCCAACGCCTACAGCCATGAAATTCTGGGCGTGCTGGGGGAGCTGGCCCTCACCATGGAGAAGCTGCCGTCCTGGGCAGCCCCTCAGCCCGTGAAGAAGAACCTGCTGACCATGAGGGACGAGGCATACATCGGCTACGAGCCCCTGGGCGTGGTGCTGGTCATCGGGGCCTGGAACTACCCCTTTGTGCTGGTCATGCAGCCCCTGATCGGGGCCATCGCAGCAGGTGGGGCTCCAGCACGGCCCCGGCCTTGTGGGGTGATGGCTGAGTTTGGGGGAGAGGATTGAGGGCTCAGTGTCCGTGCTGGGTGTGGGGAGAGGATTGAGGGCTCAGTGTCCATGTTGGGTGTGGAGAGAGGATTGAGGGCTCAGTGTCCGTGCTGGGTGTGGGGAGAGCATTGAGGGCTCAGTGTCCATGCTGGGTGTGCTCTGCAGGCAATGCCGTGGTGGTGAAGCCGTCAGAGGTCAGTGAGAACACGGCTCGGCTGGTGGCTGAGCTCCTCCCACAGTACCTGGACAAGGTAAGTGTGGCCTCATATTGATCTCCTGGTTTCTTGTGGCAGCAGCTCTCTGGCCACAGAAAACAGGCACAGACTTTCCCAGGCATTTTCCTAAGGAAGGCTTTGAGAAGATCAGAGAAAAGAATGAGAAACAATTCTTGTCTCCACTTGTTGCACCTGCTGTTGTCCACATGTGGAATGTGTTATGGAGATTTGTTTAACAAAGGGTTATTCCTTAACTGGACAATGAATGGTGTTTGGGTGGATTGACCAATTAGGTCAAAGCTGCATTGGGCTGGCTGGAAGGGTTACTGAGTTTCTTAATAAGCATAGTATAATATAGTATAAGATGACAAAATAATTTGTCAGCCTTCTGCAATGAGTGATTCAATGCTAATTATTACTGAGCTGGGGGCCTGTGGCAACATTTTCTCTGTGCCACAGTGATGTGCTGGTCTGGGGTGACCCTGACACCCCTGCCCTGCAGGATATGTATGCTGTGGTCACTGGAGGAGTTCCTGAGACAACCGAGCTGCTGACCCAGAGATTTGACCACATCCTCTACACTGGCAACACTGCAGTGGGCAAAATTGTGATGGCAGCAGCTGCCAAGCACCTGACCCCTGTCACCCTGGAGCTGGGGGGGAAGAGCCCCTGCTACATCGACAAGGACTGTGACCTGGCTGTCGCCTGCAGGTCAGGCTGTTGCACCCTGGATGGGCCCTCAGCAGCAGGGCAGGGGCAGATCTCTGGGCCAGCATCCCCAGCTCAGCTGCTGGCAGCTGGGCTGAGGGCTGGGGAAGGGACTGAGCATGGAGAAACCACGTCCCTTTCTCCCTTCTCACAGGCGGATAACGTGGGGCAAGTACATGAACTGTGGGCAGACCTGCATCGCCCCAGACTACATCCTGTGTGACCCATCCATCCAGAGCAAGGTGGTGGAGAACATCAAGGCGACTCTGAAGGTGAGGGAGGAGTCCCTTGAGCTGTGGAGATTGTCCCAGGTGTGATTTCCTGGAGCTGTGGCTGTTGGAAGATGTGCTGAGCACTTTTGTCTCTGCTGTTCCCTTTGGCAGGAATTCTATGGGGAGGATGTGAAGTCATCTCCAGACTATGGAAAGATCATCAACCAGCGTCACTTCAGGAGAGTCAAGAGCCTGCTGGAAGGGCAGAAGATTGCTCATGGGGGAGAGTCTGATGAGGCCTCCTGCTTCATAGGTGCTCCTGGCAGCTGCTGTGGGGGGAGGTGGCAGTGGGTGCTTTGTGGGGTCTGTTTGTCTGTGCCTTCTTTGACCAATGTCCTGTGATGGGCCAGGTCTGTGTGCTGCTCTTGCTGTTCTCATTCTGCCATTTGCTGCAGCACCAACCATCCTGACGGATGTTTCCCCGGAGTCCAAGGTGATGGAGGAGGAAATCTTTGGACCAGTGCTGCCCATTGTGCCAGTGAAGAGCGTGGAGGAAGCCATTGAGTTCATCAACCTTCGGGAGAAGCCTCTTGCTCTGTATGTCTTCTCCAACAACAAGCAGGTGGGTCAGGGCTGTGCTCCCTCCTGGAAGTGTCTCTGCACTGCTGGATCCTGAACATGGCTGATCCCAGTCAGTTCCTTTTCCACGTAAATTGCAGCATTTGGGGGCCATGAGAGTCCCCAGAGCTGCTGGAGGCTCCCAGTCTCCAGCTGAAGGGCTCTGGGATTGTCCATCTCCTCCCACACAGGTGCTGCCCTGTCTCTGCCTCCTTTCCTGGCTCTGTTTGTGCCAGCTCAGGAATTCAGGTCAGGGCTTTGCCCTAGAACAGCCCCAGGCAGTTTGGGTGGGAGGCTGAGGAGCACCTTGGGCTGACATGAAGCCTTTGCATTTTGTGGCTGTTCCAGCTGGGCAGATCCTGTGCTTAAGTGATGTAAAGTGGCCTCTCTCCTGGAACAAAGGGGGATGGAAGCATCACCGTGAACCCTCCCTGCTCTGGTACACGGTGATGTGTCCCATCTGATTTGTTCTGTGCCCTCTCCCACGGTGGGTAGCTGATCAGACGGGTGATAGCAGAGACCTCCAGCGGTGGCATGACAGCCAACGATGTCATCATGCACTCCGTGCTCCCAGATCTGCCCTTCGGCGGTGTGGGTGAGTCCTGCTCCAGCCCCTGCGCCTCCATTCAACCAGCAGCAGCCTCTGACCCCACCCAGGAGCTCTCCGCCCATTTGGAGTTCAGGAAATTCAGCTGCGTTTCCCGTTAATGTGTTAATGTTTTCTGGGGTGGGTTGCTTTGTAAAAAGGCTCATTAGTGTTTTGGTTGTTAGGCTCACAAGCGAGCTCTGGCTCTCCTGTGCTGGGGTGTGGGATGAGTTTGTCCATGGGCTGGTTGAGTTTCCACGGCTGCTGTCAGGTTCCTGTGGCAGAGACCACCTGGCTGTGGGCACAGGGCTGAGATCTTGGGTGTTGCTTAATGTCCTCATGTCCCACTCCTTGAAACCCCTGTGAGAATTCTGTGGGAAAAGCAAGGCTGGCCCTGGGAGGAGATAATTAGTGTCATTAACATCTTAAGGGCGGGTTCACAGGAGCAGCAGTTCAAGCAGCGAGCAGGTCCTTACTGATTAAAAAAGCTGCTCATTGCTCCTCTGCCCTGAGAAGCAGCACGACCAAGCTTTGCCTGTGTGCTGGGGACTGAGTTGCAGAAAAGCAGGTGTCCCTGTGCCCGGTGTGAGCTGCCTGGCCCTGTCCCTCAGGCCACAGCGGGATGGGCGCCTACCACGGCAGGCACAGCTTCGAGACCTTCTCCCACCGCCGCGCCTGCCTGGTCAGGGACCTGAGCTGGGAGGCTGTGAACAAACTGAGGTACCCACCTGGCAGCATGGAGATGGTGCATTTGGCCAAGCTCTTCCTGCTGAAGCAGTGCAACAGGAGCAGAGTGGGACACTTCATCTCAGCCCTGCTGGTGGCTGTGAAAGCCGTGGTGGCAAAGGTGAGCTTTGGGTCTGCTGTCCCTGTGGGTGTGTGCTCCCAGCTCTGTCCCCCCATGAGCCCCTCCTAACCCTTCATCACCCCGTTCCTTTGAGCTCTGCTCCCTCTCTGGAGGACTCATCCCTGTTTCTGTGCCTTTCCAGGTGTTGTATCCCCGGCGAGAGGGGTGATGGGCAGCCAGGCCTTGGACCCGCTGCTCGCTCCCTGCAGTCCTACTGCTGAACTTTTCTTTGCTGTGATTTCATTTCTTCCAAGGCAGCCAATGCACTGGAGAGGTAGAAGACAAAAAAAAAAAAGAAAAAAAAAAACCATCCACCCTGCTTTGTAAACAGTAGCTCCTCTAAAAACTCCTGGGAACCTGGGAGTGTTTGTCACAAGGGTATCTAAACAAAGCCAGTCGTTACTGAGCCTGTTATCTCTGTAACACCTCACCTGATCCCCAGAGGAAGCTGCTCATACAGCCATGAGCCTGGGAAATGAGGGTCTCACTGCAAGGGACAGTCCAGGCTGGTTGTCCCGGAGCAGAGGGAAAGGAGCCTCAAAGAACCTGCAGCATCTCATCCTCGACTGATGGGTGATGCTCTTTGCAGGGAAACCACCTTTATTTATCCAAGGTGGGCAAAAGCCACCTGAGCTGTCCCAAGGACTTGAGAAGTGCCAGGGACTGTTGTGCTGCTGTATTTGGGGCTACTGGGGCAAAGACAGGGGCACTGCTGCAGTTGGAGTCCCAGGTCTCAGGCATCCTTGGCCAGAGTGGCAGAGCAGCCACAGCCACCTCCTCTGTAACTGAATTTCGGAGGTTTATTCATTTATGGATAGTCTTTTACCTCCAAACTTGTAACTGAGAGCTGCCCTTGACCCTTGCTGAATAAAACCTTTATTTTGCTGCGAAGGCCACCTGAGGCAGGGTAAGACCCGTGTGTGGATATTCCCTGTTCTGACCCCAGCCCTGCCCTCAGCCTCCACCCCAAGGAGCCAGTCCCACTCCAGCTGGGTTTATTCTTTATTGGGCATTTGTCATGGAGCAGCACGGGGAGCTGGGCTGTGCTCAGCTCCAGTGGGTGTTGGCAGCGTGGGCTGGGGGGTCCTCCACACACTCAGCGTGTCAGGCAGCTCAGAGCAGCATTTTGGGTGCCAGAACAGCCTGGGGGACCAACCAAAATCTGCACAAACGCTGCTGAACACTGACAGAGGCCCTTTGGCTCAATCTTCTCGCTGGCTTGTCCGTGCTTGGTACTCCTGTCCCTCAGGAAAGGCTTTCACCCAAAAACAAGTCCCCAGAGTCCTTGGTGCGAGTCAGTCTGTGCTAAAAATCAGCTTCACGGCGATGCCGAGGGCCAGCGCGGCCACGGCTGCGGCCACGGCCAGCCCACGCCGGAGGAGCAGCTGCTTGGTGACCACGGGGGTGGCCGGAGGGGTGGTGGCCTCTCGTAGCTCCAGGTGGTACGTGGGTCCCTCCGTCTTGGTGATGCCCGTGAGCACGACATCGTTCTGCACTTCTAATCCCGCTGCGAGGAGAACGGGCCTTGAGGGGTTTGGGGGGGACTGGGTGGTTTCTGAGGAGGGTTTTGTCACAGGGCTGAAGCAGTGAAGATCTCAACCAGGTCCTGCCCCCAGAGGTCCCTCTGCCAACCTCTGTCCCCCTCCCGAGCCCACACTTGTAATTGCTGCTCTCCCAGCAGCTGAGGGTGTCACCAGCATGATGCTCTCCCCCATTTTGTGGGCTCGTTTTTGAACCTTTCAGGACCCTTCCTGCACCAAACCCTCCCCTGCATGGTGCCGTACCGACAGAGCCCAGCACCGCCCTGGCAGGGAGGTACGTGTGGGGCTGGGGGGCTGGTCCCACATCCAGGTCCTTGCAGGAGGCTTCAGGGCCCAGGCTTGGTGGCTCTGGTGCTGGCAGCTGTGTCACTCCTGCGCGGCGCTGAGCCTG
Organism: Taeniopygia guttata; assembly: GCF_048771995.1. Classification (NCBI taxonomy): domain Eukaryota; kingdom Metazoa; phylum Chordata; class Aves; order Passeriformes; family Estrildidae; genus Taeniopygia; species Taeniopygia guttata. The sequence continues at coordinate 3,106,100 of NC_133044.1, read as the reverse complement.
GCGAGGGAACGTGCTGGTTTTATGGGGAATTGTCACCTGGCAAAGCTGGGCTGCCTCTCCTGGGGCTCCCCAGAGCTGTTGAGGCACAAGGTGATGCTCAGGGCTGGGGTAGCCTGGGTCACCCTGTCTGCTCTGGGCTTTGTGTCCCCGGATGAGGCGCAGGGAGAAACCTTGAGGGGACTGAGTGTTTGTGCAGGAGGACACAGGGATGTCATGGGAGAGCTGGGTTTTGCTCCTGTCTCATGCCAGCAGGGCACTGAGGACATTCCCAGTGCCTGGATTACCTCCTTGGCTGCCTTCTCCCAGTCCAGGCGGGAGATGTAGGTGAGGAAGGAGGTGCAGATGATGAAAACACAGACGAGCATCGCGACCCACAGGCCTGCAGAGGGCACACAGCGTCAGCCAGAGCCAACCCAGCATCCCAGGACAGCAGGTCCAGAAAGGGAATGTCACCCAGGTCAGTGGGGACACGGGGTGCTCATGGGTGCCTGCTTTGGGGTTACTTTTCCTCGGTAAAAGCTCCCAGCAGCTGCAGGAGCCATCCCAGCCCACCCCAGTGTGTTCAGACAGGTCAGCAGGGGGACAGAGCCAGGCATGAGGGTTGTGGTGAGCCCCCAGGGGTTTGGGGGTGCAGTGCCCAGGGGTCAGTACCTATGACGCCGATCCTGGCCACAAAGAGCAGCACAGCTGCCAGGGGCATGCCCACACCGTAGTAACTCACGGCGTTGATGATGGCACCAAATTTCTGCTTCCCAACGCCTCTGAGCACCCCACTGCAGGCGCCCTGCCAGGAGAGGGAGAGGGGCTGGGGCAGGGAGCAGCACCTTGGCCCAGTCCAGGAGATGACCCAGCTCCCTGCCTCTGCCCAGTATTTCTGTGTCCCTGCCCAGTCCTGTGGGTCAGAATCCTTTTATGCGCTCCATGTTTTCTAAGGGATGATCCCAGGGGTTCTGCAGGGTCCTGGTGTGGGCACTGGTGCTCAGCTGCAGCCTGAGGGACCCTCGACTGCCTGATCCACCATGCTGCTGCTGAGCACTAGGATTCCCCCTGGGAAATAGCAGCATGCCCTGGGACTTACAGTCATGGCTTCAAACAAGTGGAAGACAATGTAGGTAGGCATGACCCACGCCACCAAGTCAACGATTTCCCTGGGGATGGAAGAAAGCCAAGGATCACTTTTGGGAACAGACATCCACACAGCGAGGCCAGGAGCTGAGGGCACTCACTTCTCCGTGGTGAAGACATATCCCAGCACATTCCTTGTGGCAGCTAAAATGGACCCCACAATTACGGAGAACACCCCTGAAAACACAGCACAGAGCTGAGCCCAGCCTGGCTGGAGAGCAGGGTGAGAAGAGGCAGGCAGAGGACTGCAAACACTCCCTGCTCCATGGGAAGGAGGCCAGGAGGAGGTTTCCAGGCTGTTGTGGACTGACCTGTGCAGATCAGGCTGGTGCTGGAGGATCTCTTGGCCGCCTCGATGTTGCCGGCGCCCAGCGCGTTGCCCACCTGCACACTGGCAGCTGTGCCCAGCCCCAGGGGGATCTGCAAGCACAGGGCTCACGTGTGTCTGACAATGGAGCTGTCACAGTGATGGGGGGATGCCCACCCAGCAGAGAGCAGGATGGAGCTCAGGATTGGATTTAAAGCATCTCCATAAGGAGGGGTAGGCAGGAGCAGGGAGACACTCCAGTGCAGAGGGGGAAGGAAGCTGGGGGTTTGCTGGAGCAGTTTTTGCTGTGTGCCTGTCTCAGGACAGCCCCCATGGAGCCCTGGTGTGCAGTGGTAACCCAGCCCTTACCATGAAAGCCACAACAGACACCTCATAGATGATGGACTGGACAGAGAGCTCGACAACGCTCAGCAGGCCTGTGGGACAGGAGGGGTCAGTGCTGGCTGTGGGTCAAGCCTGGCCGTGTCCTGGCAGCTCCTCTCTCTACTGACCTATCAAGAAACTCCCAATCTCGTAGGTCCACCACTCGATGCACATCATCAGCATGCTGGGGATAGCCAGGGAGGTGAAGCTGTCCCACTCCAGCAGGCACTCTCTGGACCAGCCTGTTGAGAGGAGAAAGGACACCTGAGGGATGACCAGACTGGCCATGTGGTACATCCTGCACAGCACCCGGGGCAGCTGGAGGGGCCATTCTTGTTCTCAGAGCCAGCACTGCACAGGATCTCCATCAGCTCAATGTCCACCTACAGCACAGAGCAGCACAACCCTCAGCCCATCCCTCCCAGATCAGTGTCCAAGAACAACCTCCTGCTTACATCTGTGCTCGTCCAGCTTTGAGGCTGAACCTTGCAAGGCCTCAGCAGAAAGTTTCATTTCTGCAGAATTAATGTTTAGTGCTGATGACACAGTTCTGCCAGTGCTGGTGCGTGACGAGCGCCGCTGAAGCAGCACTGAGGCACCCGGGGGTGGGTTAATATTTCACCATCAGGATGAGCAGAATTCCTCTTCTATCAAGAAAACCTGACAGAAGTTTTATGGACATTTCTGGGTGAAGCAGGAAACACAGAGAGCAGGGGAGATGCCCTTACCTCCCCAGGTATTCACGTGGAGTTTCCTGCCTATGATGTACAGGAACAAGAAAATGGTTTGTGAATACTGAGCGATGGTGTTGGCCCAGCCAGAGCCCCTGCAGAGGAAGTGAGAAATGTCATTGGCATCCTGCTTATGCCTCCCTCAGGCTGGAAAAAGACATCCTGCTGTACCCCTGTGAGCTCAGTGTTCCCCTGCCATTGCCAGGTGCCCTGTTTTCCTCTCCAGGGGGCACAGGTGCCACTCACATGATGCCCAGGTGGAACACGTAGAGGAGGAGGTAGTTTCCAGCCACATTGACCAGGTTGCCGATGACCCCACTCAGCACCAGCGGCCACATGATCATCTGCAAAGAGGAGATGAGAGGGTCTTCCCAAAGGTTTTGGTAGGGAGGTGTGAAGGTCCCCACAGCCCCACCCTCAGTGCCTTTCCCAGAAAAAAAACCCCAGATTTCCAGTGATGTCTCCTGCTTGGAAAATGAGTGTAATGGGTGTAAATCCCCGATGTGGGGAAGTATGAAGGGAGGGGGATGGATACAGCTGGCTGTGGAATGGGGTGATCTACAGGGTCAGAGCTGTTTTGGGGCACCTGGGCTCCTTGTCACTGGGAACAGTGAGCATGGAAACTCTGGATGCACTGTGGAAGGGAGCCCTGAGCCAGGGTGGGTGTGAGGACTTTGGGACTTACCTGGTTCTGCAGGTATCTTGTCTCCAGGTTATACAGAAAAACCACCTGCAAAGGAAATTTTGGATGAGCTGAGCCAGTGCTGAGCTGTAGGACAGGGACAGCCTGTCTCTGTGTGCAGGTGGCATCAGGGCACTCACCGGGAGGGCAGGGAGAAACGCGTTCACGTAGTGCTGGGTCAGCCTGGGGGCACACAGAGGGGTCAGGGAGGGCCATGGGCACCCTCCTCTCAGCCCCTCCACAGCGGGGAGGGATGTGGGGACCACCCAACCTGGAGACCTCAGCATCCTGCTGCATGAGCAGCATCAGCTGCTCGACGTTGATGAGGAGGGCGCAGCAAGGGAAGCAGCAGAGGAGGATGATGATGGTGGCCCGCTGCAGGATCACCCCCACACGCAGCAGGTTCTTGCTGCCATAGGTCTGCAAGGTGAGAGGGCAGAGCTGAAATCAGCTGGTGCTGGGGGAAAAGGGGCCCTGAAGAGTGTGGGGCAGCTCTGATCACCCTGAAAACCTCCTGGGAAGGATTTGGAGGATGAATCGGAAGGATTTGGAGGACGAATCGGAAGGATTTGGAGGACAAATCTCCTCGTTAAGGGATTGTTACCTGGGGATAAGCTTCCCCAGCTCGCAGGAGCAGCCAGGGCTCCGTGTGGTGCCTGGGCATCATCAGCCAATGCTGGAAACCCCCACCCCATGTCCTCAGGACAAGCCAGCATGCCTTACCCACCTGTGATATCAAGGTGTCACACGCTGAAGTCAAACCATAGCCTACAGAGATGGCAGTGACGTTTATAACCTTTTATAAAAAAGCAAAGAGTGAAGGTGAGCATTTAAGACTTTCAGGAAGGGAGAGGGGATGAAAGGAAAAGTGGGAGTGTGAAATCTCCTCTGTCCTTTCCCCCTGCCATGTCTCATCCCCGTGTCAGCAGGGAGGGAGCTGGTGCCAGCCCCGGGAATGCTTACAGCGATGGCCAGCGTGACAGAGGCCAGCTCAACCTTGCCCAGGTGGCCACAGAAGATGGAGCTGACAAGGTGGATCAGGAAGATCAGCAGCTGGATCAGGATCTAAGCACGGAGGAGAGCTGAAGGTTAGGGATGGAGGTGAGCAGGGGTGGCTGTGCCGGAGAATCTCTCTTACCAGCGGCCCCGCCAGCACCAGCAGCTGCCTCACGTCCTCCCAGAAGTTTTCGGGAATCCAGCGGCGTTTCTTCTGGCATCTCCCGGGTGCGAGGTCGCCTTGGCTGGCGAAGCCATTCTCCTCGGGGGAGTTCTCCGGCTTCATGCTGCCCTGCCGGGGGAGTGGAACGAGCCCCTTCCTCCGCGCTCTGTTAAACCGCTCCGGGGCGAGCAATGTGTAACCACGGCGGGCTGAACTTCAGCCGGGGCCGGAGCTCCCCGCGCTGGGCTGGCCGGGGCGGCGTGGGCAGCGTGGGCACGGAAAGCGCAGCCAGCGGAGATCCTACCGCAGCAAAGGAGCCCTGTACGAGGCACTGGCTGCCTGTCCCAAGCCAGATTTTGGGGCTGAGCCGTCCTACGGAGTCTCCTACCTCTGCCCACCGCGGCTCCAGGGGCTGCGGGCTGTGTGCGGGGCAGGCTGCGGGCTGTGTGCGGGGCTGGGTGTCGCTCACTCCCACCGCAGTGGCCAAGACAAGCCGGCCCCTCGGCTCCTGCTGGCCCTGGCACAGCCCCACCGGGTCGGGTTTCGCTGGCAGAGCTCCCCCAGCCCGAGCGCAGCGTCCTTGGCCGGGAGGGGAGGGGAGATGCTGCCAGCGCACACCCCACCTGCATGGAGCGGGCTGGGATAACTCGTGGGACAGAGTGGGACACGTCCCTGCCCTCCCCTCACTGCCATCCCAAACCTACCTGCAGGATCTGCCTGCCACGTCCTCCCGCTGGTGTTGGGGATGGTGGCGCTTTCAAGGTTGGTGTGGTAATTTTTTATTCACAGGCCGCCAGCACCAGGAGAGCTGGGGGGTGACAGGGAGGTGCCACACATCTGTAGGAGGTACTGACTGCCCAGCTGACATGTCACAGTCCCTCAGGTGCAGGTGAGAGCCCGGGATAGGGACTCGGTGCTGGGCTGTCTGCATTGTGACATAGGGCAGTTCTGTGATGGCTCTGTAGGGTCAGACAACACAACCTCTCTCTTCCACAGTGCTCAACAACCGTGACAGCAACAAATCTTGCTTTTGTACCCAAGGGGAAGAGTGGTAACACGGTGTCTGGAGTCAGCCCCAAACCTCGGGGCCAGGACCAGCCCTACAATCCTTCAGTCCTGCCAATGACCAGGGTCACGTTCACACCATATCAAACAGCCGAACATTTACTCAGAAAACTTTATTGTATCAAAATCCCACCTTACAAAAGTGCAAAGAGTTGCTTTAGGCCCTGTGCCCGCCCTGCAGAGGGAGAGCAGGGTCAGGGCCAGCAGCCAGCACCCAACAGCAGAGTCAGACATCTTCCAGCAAAATCCATTTTGTTCCACAGCTGCTGCAAGTGGCATTTGCCACCCCAAGATGCTGCTACAGGCTGGTGTGAGAGGAAACTTGCTGTGGGAAACGGATGCTGGTACAGGCTGGCGTGTGAGGAAACTTGCTGTGGGAAGCAGGAGCCTCTGCCATGAGCAAATGACACGATCCAATGTCCCCAGAGAGGACAGCAGCACCAGGACCCTGTCTCCTTCTGGGGTCAGCCCCAGGATACACTCCCACCTCTCACAAGTGCCATCCCAGTGAGATGGCAGCTCACTGCCAGCTCTCAAGCCTTTTTTTTCCCCAGGTGCCACATCCTCACCCCCTTCAAGAACTCTGCTGTGGGATAAAACATAGTGAGCTAACCAGAAACCGCGCAAAGGGACTTTTTGTAAGGCACTGCGGGGGAATTCCTTCCCCACCCCATCCTCTGGGACATTGCCCCGTGCCCTCCTGCTCGGTGCACAGCTCCCCAGCGTCCCTGGCTTTAGCCATTGCCAGTCAGGAGCCGGACCAGGATTCCCACCAGCAGGACAGCGATGGCAGCGGCAGCAGCCAGCACACGGCGCAGGATCACGGCCCTCCATGGCACAGGGGGAAGGACAGGGACAACAGCAGGTTCCTCCTGCGTGCTGAGCTCGGGCTCAGGCTGCCTCTCACCCATCACCATGCTCTCGGGCAGGACCGTGGTGTCCCCGGTGTCCCCGGTGTCCGTGTCGAGGGAGGCGTAACCTGTGGGACACACAGTGCTGCAGGGAGGCTGCACAAGCACCCGTGACAGTCCTCAGTGTCCTTTCCCAAGGTTTGGGGACACACAGCTGCAAGCTGTATCGTGTACCCTGTTGCTCAGTGCAGGAGAAGTGCCACTGGCCCGGGGCCAGCAGCGGGCACTGTGCTCCATCCAGCCATTTGAGCCTCCAGGACAGACGTGGCTGCCACAGTTGGGAAGGAAAGGAAGGGGTTGGGTGGAGAATTTGGGCTCCCTGCCTGGTGTCAGGCCCAGCTGCATACCCACAGCAGATGTTTTGTTAGCAGCTGTGCCACTGGAGTTCACGTCTTCCACTTGTTCTTTCGTTCCAGCTCGGACTTGAGCCTAAAAACACAGGGAAGAGCTGCTCTTCTCAGGGCAAGGCTGTCCTGCCCAGCCCAAAAAAACCTCCACTCTCCCAAGACAAGCATTCTCAGTACCAAATTGCTACAGGAGGACAGACCCCAGTTCACTTCTGCCACCTCCCAGAGGGCTGTAGTGTTGTACTGAAACACGAGTTAACTCAGCACCTTTCAAGATCTACCAGAGAAAAGCACAATTCTCACCTCCTCTGCAGCTTTCCTCCAATCCATTCTGAGGACAAAAGCCAGGAAGGAAAGGGCTTGCACGGAGATGCAAATGATCATCCCAACCCACAGACCTGCAGCAGTGGGAAGTTACTTCAGGGAGGGCTTGAGGAAAACCTACCTTTGCCAGTCCCTGCCAGGATGCCCAAGGACTTCAGCCCAAGAACTTTGAAAGAAACAGCTCTTGGGGAAGCTGGGAGTAAGCCTGGATTTAGTGGCACCAACCCAGTGGCTGTGTGCAATCCAGCCCCAGTGAGGCAAAGGAAGATCCGGGCACGAGTTCCAGGGCTGAGCCTTTGCTGAACACAGCTCATGGCACTCCAGCTGGAGGGCACACGTACCCAACACCCCCATCTTGGCTGCAAACATCAGGGAGATGCCGATGGGGAAGCCGATGGTGTAGTATCCGACGGCGTTGGCCATGGCGCCCAACTTCTGCCTGCCCGTGCCCCGCAGCACCCCGCCACATGTCGCCTGAGGAGAGCGGGCACAGGGGTCACTTGGGCCATGGCACAGCCCTGGGGACAGGGAGACCCACAGCACCGTCCCACCACGCCAAGAGGGAGCACAGTCACGTTCTGGAGACGCGGCGTGGGGCTGGTCCCGCTCCAGCTGCCAGCATGGACACCAAGCAGATCTCCCCATGGTGCCCAGGTGCCTCCTCCAGGGCATGACAGGAGGAAACAGGCCAGAATTACTTTCTGTTGAGTATCCCAGTGTGCTGGGAGAAGCTGGTATCTCTGTAGACCCAGCTGCTCACTTTGATAAACCAGTAAAGAGCTGGAGCTTTGGCCAGGGGAAAAGAGGAAAAGCTGGGGTGCCTGCAGCATTGCCAAGGGGCAGCCACAAGCACAGAGGACACTGAGGTGTTACAGGTGACACAAGCAGCTGCTCTGACAGTTTCTGGATCATTTCCACAGGCCCAGAGTGGCTTCAGGCAGCTCTGCACCCCAAGCTGCAGAGAGGAGTCACTCCACGTGCTGCAATACTCACGGCTGTGGCATCCAGCAGGTGGAAGGGACCAAAGATGAGCATCACTTTGGACACCAAGCTGACAATCTCCCTGTTGGGAAGATGGATGGACTGATCAGGGGACTGGTTCTCACATACTTTCCTCAATCAACCACAAAGGCTGATGCCAGTTGCTGCTCCCAGCCTGCTACCATGCTGCTGTCCCAGTGCTAGAAGCAGCTGTGCTGCCCAAAAACACTGGGAAATGGGGAGGAACCTTTGAGGAACGTTTGCCAGATAGGGGTCTATGAACTCTTATCTGTCAGCAGCTTCTGGGGTATAAATAACACCCTCCAAGAAGGCAATAATACTTAAAAGAAAGCAGTTAACCCACGTGTCATTGGTGAAGATGTATCCCACCACGTCCCTGAGGCTCCCCAGCAATGCTGCAACCACCACAGCGAAAACTCCTGAAAGAAAAAGGAATAGTCAAATTCCTGCAAGGGCAGCACATCCTGCTCCTGACCCAGGCCCGGACCTCAGGGGCTCCATGTGGTGGGGACTGGACTCCACTGACCTCTAATGATACTGCAGCAGAGAACAAGTCTGTTTCCCTCTCCCTCTGGAGGGTGAGGGCAGAACACTAAGCTGCATTTTCAAGTATCAAAGCCTTTGCACCAGGCTCATAACAGAAAAGATGAGTCAGGATCTTGCCTGATCTTGCCTTGCCAAAGGGTTCAAACAAAGTGGGATGGGTTCCTGTGGGAGGTCCCTGACCTTGGGGGAGGGAAACTGAACCATTTGTTGATAATTGCCCTTTATCCTGCTCTGCAGGACTGCACTGACCTGTGCACAGCAGTGCAGTGATGCAGGAGGTCTTGGCTTGCTCCACATTCCCTGCTCCCAAGGCATTCCCCACTCTGACACTCGCAGCCACGCTGATGCCCAGGGGCACCTGAGAAGCAGGAGACAAGAGGGGTGAGTGCCAGCAGTGCCAGCAGTGCCAGCAGAGCCTGCAGAGACTTTCTTCTTCCCCAGTGGGGAATCGGGGACAAACTGGCATTGCTGCAGTGAAGGGATTTTCCATCTGCAGCACACCCTGGATGTGCAGGCTTGAGAGGCATCACCTGCCTGGCACCAACCCCTGCTTCCCACCTCAGCTCTGATCCACAGGGCCGCTGTTTTGGGGTTCCTCCCAGGCTGTTTAGGGTGTCACACCCCCAGCCCTTACCATGTACGCGACACAGGCGAGCTCGTAGATGACAGATTGTGCACCCAACTCCACCACACTGATCAGCCCTGGAAAAGATTTGTCACCTCCTTCACTGGCTGCAAAGGAGGCACCTGTCCCCATGGAATAGATGGGAACAGCTGCAATGTGCTGGAGACCCTGCAGGTGAGGAGGCTGCTGCTGGCAGGGGGGCTCTGGGGACACGCTCAAGCAGCAGCCACCAGGAACCAAAGGGAAAAGAGGATTTGGACTCACCAGCCAAGAAGCTCCCAATCTCAAAGGTCCACCACTCAATACACATCATGACCATGCCAGGCACTGCCAGCCAGATGAAGGAGCCCCAGTCCACGAGGCACTGCCTGCTCCAGCCTGACAGGAGGAGGTGGAGCAGAAGGAATTTGTGTTACCCCCTGCTGCCCTAAAGGGGAGCCACATCCACCCTCTGAGGACAATCCCCCTGCAGCTCACAGAACATCAGCCCAGGATTGCTGCTGGGCCATGAGCATTCAACAAGAACGTGTTTGGAGCTACAGTAAAGGCCTTGAGGACATGGCTACAGCATCTTCCCACTGTGAGGGGATGGCAATCCCTTTGTCACCATTGTGCTGGTGACAATGCCAAAGACACTGCTGTTCTGAAGGATTAAGATAGAACAGTACCTCCCCATGTCTTTACATGGATCTTCTTCCACCACATGAAAAGGACGAGGAGGATGACCTGGGTGTACTGAGAAACCATGTTGGCCCAGGCAGAGCCCCTGGGGAGAGACAGGCAGGTTACAAGTGACATCCTCAGCCACAGCAGAACAGACCCAAGGACACCCACAGCAGCCTTGCTGCAGGTATGGGACAGACCCCTCCAGCCTCAGCTTGGCAGACTGGGGTCTGGAGGGAGGGGGTGGCAGAAGGGGGCACCCCCTCATGCCCTGAGCAAAGCCCTGTCCCCAGCCCTGCTCACACTTACACCATGCCCAGCTTCAGAGCATAGAGCAGGAAGGCGTTCATGGCCACATTGAGGATGTTGGCTGCGATCCCTGTCACCACCTGAGGCATTATGATCTCCTGGAAGCCAAGGAGGAACTTTGGAATTTGCTTCCCCAAAGCACAGCCCAAGCCCCATCCAGTGAGCACAAGGGAGACCTCCAGCAATGCCAAGAAGGCAGCTCGTGTTCCAGGTGAGGCTGGGCTGTGTGAGACATGCAGGGGGTGACAAGCAGAGCTCAGGAGCTGCTACAACCCATAAAACACAGAGCTGGGAAGCAGGAAATGGAGGCAGGTAAGAGTGGTTCCCGTGAGCTCAGCCAGGGCTGGCTCATCTCCCATTCCCCAGCCCAGCTCTCCCTGGAACATGGTGAACTGAGATCTCCAAGCTTATCCATGTTCCCCACCTTTATCCATGGCCAGAAGCTGGCCAGTTATACAATACCTGACTCAGTAAATATCTTGTCAGCAGCTGGTACAGAAACGCCGCCTGTAAAAGTCAGAATTCAGCTCATCACCAGCCTGTGGCCACTGGACACTGACAGATCAACCTCCTTCCACTTCTTCCAAAACCCCTGTGCTCCAGCTGAAGCACTGCCAGCACCCAAACCCAAGAGTGACAGAAAGCACATCCCATTCCCTTTGGGAAGACAGCTCAGTCTCCAAATGGGAAATCTCCAGTGCTTCCTCATCAGCGTGGGAAAACCTGGAAAGCTCGGCAGGATAAACCTCCAGACCCTTATCCCACAGGGGTACTGCTCCCTGCCTCAGAGCCCAGCAGCTGTGAGTGTGGGAACAGCTCCAGCCTTTATCTCGGGGCTGAGTGAGCCTGGAGGCTCCAGTTCCAAAGTTCATCACAAGTTGTGTGGCCACAGCAAAGCCTTTGCACGGGAAGATGAGAGAGCCCCTGTTTGCCTGTGCACACCCTAAGGCACAAGGCCATTGTAAAACCCTAAAGCTGCCCTGTGAGGCACACAGCAAAGGCCTTCCCTCCTTTCCCTGGCGTTTCTAAGGTACACAGAGCTTCTAACAGCTTTAGCAGAGACTTACAGGAAGTGCTGGGATAAAGATCATCACGTAGAGCTGAGTTAACCTGGAAAGAGAATTGTTTCCCCAGTTAATGATCCAGCAAAGCAAGAGCCAAGCCAAACAGCGCTGCACTCGAGCTCCAGAGAGCCTTCATTGCAACACTCCATGGCAAATGCCTGATCCAGAAGGGCTGGATCTCCCCCCTGACCTGGACACCTCGGGGTCCTGTTGGATGAGCAGGAGGATCCTCTCGGTGTTGATGAAGAGGGCCCAGCAAGGGAAGCAGAAGAGCAGCAGGATGAGGATGCCCCGCTGCAGGATGGTGCCCACCTGCTTCAGGTTCTTGCTGCCATATGTCTGGGGCAGGAGAGAGGATCAAGGTGGGCATCACAGGGAGCCAAAGGGGCTGGGCAAATACTCAGAGCAACAACAGGACAACTAAATGCCTTTCCCATGCCTTGCAGCTGCAGATACCAGGCTGGGTGGGTGTAACTTGCAGATTGCAAATCCTTTGGCACCCAGGCAGGACCCAGGGCTCCTTGGGGAAGGAGCAGGCTCCAGGCAGAGTGTTCCCAACCCTGTTCTGCCTGGCAGCTGCACAGGAGGTGAGACACCACCAGCAAACCCCTGCAGGCACAGGAGAGGGGAGCTGCCACTGACCTGGCTCATCAGCGTGTCACACGCCGAGGCTAAGCCAGCCCCGATGGAGATGCCTGTCACGTTGATAACCTGGAGGAGAGACAGGGGAAGCTGGCCCACAGCACTGCTTCCCTCCCAGCTGGGTGGGGAGACAGTTCTGCTGCAAGTTCCTGGGAAGTTTTCCAGCCCTTCTCTATTTCTCAGAATAACAGGATCTCGTTAACCAAAGGATCTTCCAGCAAGGGGTGAAGATCTAAAGCACCACAAGCAACAGTGCTGCCCCTGGCTGCATGCCCAGGTCTGCTGGGTTCAGGGAGCTGGCCAGAGGCTCTCAGGTGCTGGCCCTGCACTGGCACAGGCATTGACTGCTCAGCTCCCCTCTCCTGCCTGTGCTCAGGGCAAAAAAAACCACAGGGCCCTCACATCTACATTCCTACAAGTCTGGGTTTTTTCGGTTCTTCATTTTTTGGTGACACATAATTCCTGTGTTTGAAATCCAAGGGGAATTGGAGCAATACGTACAGACACAGCCAGGGTCACAGCATCCAGCTCAGCTTTCCCCAGGTGGCCACAGAAGATGGAGCTGACCACGCTGATCAGGAACACCAGCAGCTGGGCAAAGAACTAGCATGAGAGGAGAAGGAGGTGGTGAGATGAGGACCTGTTAGGGCTTGTGGAACACCACCCCTCCTCCAGGAGATGCACTATGAACACTCAGGTTTCTATCCACACCTCGAGGCCAGGGCTCTGCTGAGGTCCTGGGAACTCCTCCCTGCTTGCCAACACTGCTGGGCAGGGGAGGCAGCTCCAGGACTTAAGCAGTAGCTTTGTCTTTCAAAGCCAACATCTACCTGCCCTGTGGTATTCTGGTGTTACACAGATAACCCCATTTAAGAGAGGCTTAAGGGCTTCACTAGAAATCCTCTTTTCCAGGATGAAGGCTGCGTAGAGAGGGGAAAACAAAACATCCCAGTGCTTTTCCACATTTGCGTGCATCTGTGGAAAACTATCCTCCAAAACCACAACATCCTCTCCTCCTGGAGAGACACCAAGGCCAGTCTGTGTGTTCCTTGCCAGCAGTGTGTAACAATGCTGCAGCAGAGATTGCACTGCACACCTCCTTTTCCCTTGGCAAGAGGATGTCTCCCTTACAGGCATCCAGGGCATGGAGTCATGGCACAGCTCGGAACAGATGGCAGGACTTGGGGACATTTATACCCACTGAGGGGTGGGCACAGCTGGAAGCCGAGCCCAGGAGCTGTTCACGCTCCTTTCCATGCAGCAGTTGGCAAGACAAGAGCCCAGTGCTGCTGGGAAACCAGCTCTGAGGGGTCAGAGGAAGAGCAGAACAATCCCTTCTCCTCTGCAGACCTGCCACTGCTGCCTGCCATGCAGTCCTGCTGCCAGGCCCAGGCATGTTCAACCCACTGCTGCGAGTAATCCCCACAGGAGGGGTCTGCACCTCCAGCACCATCCCAGCACAGTTTATCATGGAATGCTCATTAAACAGCAGCTGTAGTTTGGGTTGGAGCTGTCTGTGCACATGGAGGAGCAGGACAGGACAGCTGAGGGGACTGAGAGGGTTTGATGTGCTCATCTACAGAAACTGAAGCTAGTCCAGACTTCTTCTGCTGACTGAACACAGCAGGTCAGGGCTTTGATGTCAGGGACAGTGTCCCTGAGAAGTTTAACAGCTGGTACTTATTTACCAGATAAAAAGGGACGTTCACACACGAGTGACTAGACCAGGGCTGTGGCGCGTGGTTCCCCTTTGCGGAAGCCTCTGCAAAATGTCTGTGCCAGCTACCAAAGCTCCATTTCCCTCCAGAGGGTCCAGACAAATGGCAAAAGGCAGTATCCAATCCTGGATAGCCAGGCATAGGGCACCCAGAGCCCGCTAGAAGGGCCAGCTATGGACCTGGCACTGTGCAGAGTGCCACATGTCACCCAAGGCGTGAGTGGCAGCGGCAGGGCTCAGGGCTGGTTTCACAGAGCAGTTTAGCAGCTTTGTCCCCCTCCCCTAGCCCAGCACTCCTCCTCCACAGCCGTGCAGCTGCAGGGAAGCCGGGACCGCGCCTGGGGCAAGAATGATGATCCGGGCGGGCACGGAGAGCGGCGGAGCGACCGCGCTGTGGCCCCGGCACGGGCGGGAGGCACATCCCCGGTTCTAGAGCCGTGCCTGGAGGCTGCAGACAGCCGAAACCCGGCGGCACAGGACCGGCAGATACCGAAATCTCCCTCCTCGGCATCCCGGAGCGCGCTGCGCGGATGCGGGACAGCGTCCTGGGGACGCGCTCCGGGACAGCACCGTGTGTCCCCCGGGTGTCCCCCGTGTCCCTCCCCTCCTCAGCCCGCCCAGGGTCTCACCACGGGCCCCGCCAGCCGGGCCAGCTCCGAGCACTCGTGCCGTGCTCCCGCGGGCAGGAGGCGCCGGGCGCCCCGCAGGCACCGCGCTGCCGCCATCGCCGCCGGTACCGCCCGCTCCGCCCGTTTATGGGCACGGCCGGGCCGCCTCCGCCCCCGGGGCTGTGGGAGGGGCGGCTCGGCTCGGTATGGCTCGGTATGGCACGGTATGGCACGGCACGGGAGCGGGACCCGCCCGGCCGCGCTCCGGTATCCGCGGGAATGGGCAGCGCGCATCCCCCGCACACGCGTGTTGGTCTTTTGGGGGTGGGGGATCCCCTGTTGGTGTTGGAGGTTTGGGGGATCTGCCCAAACAGGATCCCCCCTGTTTGTTCAGCCGCTCCCGCTCATCGGCTCTGGGATGACACGCGTTGGTCAGGGGGTCACCAGAGGTCCGGAGACCCCCGGGTAGTGGTTATGGACTGGGGGAACTCCTTGTGAGAAGATGGTTTAGGACGCCCTAAGTGTTGTCTGTGAGGTGCAAAGGCAGGAATGGGACATCTGAGCAATGTCCCCTCTGCCATCAGCGTCATGGACACACTCAGAGCAGCGGCTGTGGGCAGCCGCCCCTTCTCCTCCATCCCCTCAGCACCGGGGGTGAGCAGGGCTTGTCACCTTGTCACGATTGTCACCCAGCAGCTCGGTGGCAGGGTGAGGAATGGCTGTGTTTGCCCAGCACCTGGCAAGAAGGAGATGTGGTTTGGGTCAGAGACTGGGTTCTTTCAGAAGTGAAATTTTACCTAAGTGCAGGTCCTCGTAACCAAGTAGCTGTAACCAAACCTATTGCTAACACATGGAAATTGCAGTGGAAAGTGGGTCTCGGTTTTCCAGCTGTTTAATTGCTGCCCTGGTGCCTTATAGCTGTGGTGTCACCGAAATAGATTGTCTCGTTAATGTTTCACTTGTCCCCTTGTCCCTTTAAATATGATGTGACATCATGAAAATCGTATCGTGGTGGTGGTGAGTCACAGTCACTCTGATTTTATTGCCCTGATGAAATCAGGGTATTTCCGGACAAAAGATCTCAATGATCTTTCCCTCCTCTCCTAGGTGCAGGCTGGCGCTTCAGGGGCAGCTCCCAAGAAACAGAAATAGTTGTGGGAAAAGGTGATAACTGGCTGGTGGTGTGACTGTCACCAGCCTGGCTGCGAGTGGCCGGAGGGCTCCTGCCATGCCCTTATCTCCCGTGGAGGCAGAGGGGAAATGATAAGGCTCAGATGGTGCTATTGATGATCCCAAACGAGCAGTGCAAGTGTCAGTCCCTTTGAAGTTTACTGGTGACCCTGCTGAGATCAATACCCCCGGCTGGTGAAGAGCAGGGGGAGAATCGGGCAGAAACCTGGGGGGGAAGGACTTTGAAAATAAAAAGGTCCATCTTTACAAGCTTGGGGAGAAAAGTTCCCTCCCATTTCAGTCCCAGGGCTGTGACTGAAATCCCTCTCCTTGTGTTTGGCTGGTGTTGTTTGAAATCAACTCCAGTCGCTGTTTTGTGTTTCTGTGGCTCCACGTGGATCCCGGTCCTGCTGGAAAGTGGCAGAACGGACACCCCAACACCCCTTGTTTGCCGCTGTTTTTTGTCCCTAAGGCCCCAGTTCTGCAAAAACTCTCACGTATTTAATGCTGGGCACCTGGATGATGCTGCTGCCCACGGCCCCCAGTTTGTCCCCTTGAAGTCCAGACATTTGGTTGGGATCTGAGCAGTTTCATTAATCAGAGGAGCTGCAACAGAAGCTTCATCCTTCAGAGAAACTACAATTTAACTCAGGTTTCTTTTAAACCAAACCCTGTTCCTCCAGGGAAGAGAACCTGGACCTCAGGACCTGGCTGGATGAGCAGGGGTGCCCTGAGGCACTGGCACGACAGACCTGGCACCGCCTCTGTGACAGGGACAAGGACCTTGCCAGCTGGATTCAGCAGGACTCATCTTCTGGAGCCACCAACACGAGGAGGGTCAAAGGTACCACCAGCTGCCCTCAGCAATCTGGATGTTACCAGGATTGCAACAGCAGCCGGGGGAATTTGAGGGGTCAAATTCCATGTGGTTGTTTTAGACATCCAGCGGGTCCATAGCAGCGTTTTGGGAGGCTGATACCTTAAAAAAGAGCAATTTGGAGGAGTTAACGTGTGACCAGCCCCAATCCAGCCGGAGCAGGCAGACAGACCATCCTGCTGGAGCTGGTTTTGGCAGCCGGGACTCTGTGCAGTTCTCAGCAATGCTGATGTGACTCCAGAAATAAAAACCTGAGAGGAGAAGGATTGCAGTTGGCTTGCATCATGTGCAGAGCAGAATTAGTCCTGTTTTCCCTGCAGATTCCCGGCAGGATGGTTACCCTGGGCTTTCTCTGGATGTGGATGTCCATAATCTGAAACACAGCCAACATCTTGCTGCTAAAATACACCCCACAAGTGTTCTGGTGATTGAGAGCTGCCCAAAAAGGAGATGTCAGGACACGATGGATTCATGTCAAACCCTGAACTGTTTGAAATGTGTCCCTTTCCTCTAAGAGACCTGGCTGCCAGCTGATGTCACACACGGTGGAAAATCCACTGCCCTCAGCACAACGTGGAGTTGGGAATGCAGCTGAATGAAAAACTGAAGAGCCTTTTACAATCGAATTAAGCTTTTATATAAATTTTGTACCATAGGATGAGATGATCAGAGCCACCAGTGGATACTTTAGGCTAACTCTGCCATTTCAGTGCCACATCCAGATGGGTTTGGAACATTTCCAGGGATGATGACTCCACCACTAAGAGGCTGGGCCGCCCTTTGGGTGAAGGCTCTTTCCCAGATACCCAACCTGGTGCGGCTGGAGGCGGCTCGCTCCGTGCCGGGGGGCACAGGGAATTGTGCCGCTGCACCGGGTCCCTCGGAGCCTCCTTCTCCTTCTCCTTCTCCTTCTCCTTCTCCTTCTCCTTCTCCTTCTCCTTCTCCTTCTCCTTCTCCTTCTCCTTCTCCTTCTCCTTCTCCTTCTCCTTCTCCTTCTCCTTCTCCTTCTCCTTCTCCTTCTCCTTCTCCTTCTCCTTCTCCTTCTCCTTCTCCTTCTCCTTCTCCTTCTCCTTCTCCTTCTCCTTCTCCTCCTCCTCCTCCTCCTCCTCCCGGCCGTGTTCTCCCTCCCTGGGGCCGGTGCCGGTGCCGGTGCCGGTGGCGGTGGCGGTGCCGTGCCCGCTGTTCCCGGCAGATGGCACCGCAGCCCCGCGTCCCGAGCTCCTCCCGGGGCTCCGGGAACCGGCAGGAACGGGGGGACACGGAGCCCCTTTCCAGCCGTTCTGTCTCCGCTCTTCAGGCTCGGCACTTCCAACCCTGCCTCGTTTCGTCACCCTGATGAGCACCGGGTGTCTGTTGAATGTGCAGGGAAATCCCAACATGTGCCAGTCATTAGCCAAATATTCGTATTATATATATACACAAATATATAGTCTATTTGCTTATATATATAATATATATTGTAATATATATTATACATATATATAATATATATAACTATATATATAATGATATATGTATATATATAATATATAAAAATTTATATATATAATTTATATTATATAATTATATATATAATTATATATATAATATATTACAATATATAGATATTGTAGATATACAAGCAAATAGACTATATATTGTAATATATATACTATGTGTATAGGGTATATATATTACAATATATAATATAATATAATATAATATAATATAATATAATATAATATAATATAATATAATATAATATAATATAATATAATATAATATAATATAATATAATATAATATAATATAATATAATATAATATAATATAATATAATATAATATAATATAAATAATGTTGTACTAGCTATATTATATAACATGCATAAATATATAATTACATATATTTACATACAGTTACATGTATTATATAAAATATACTATATACTATATATATACATAGACTATATTATATATATACTATTATATATATAATATATAAAAATATTATATATATACTATTATATATAATATATAAAAATATTTTTAAACAAAAAATGCTTGCTAAATATATTTGAAAAAATATATATCTGAAATATATTATTTTTAGAAATAAACTAAATATCATAAACGAATATGTATCATATAATAGTCATCATATAATAGACTAAATATATTTGAAAAAATACTTGCTAAATACTTCAGTGAAAAATATAGTATGTACTAATCAACTAGGGTGTAATATGAAAAAGAACCCACTAGATATGAAAAATAAATAGTACTTAGAACAATGCAGACAGGCACTGGCTCTGTATGGACAAGGAATTGTTTATTTAAACCTCGGGATGCTGTCCGGGCTCTTCACGCAGCTCCGGCTGCCTCTCAAAGGGGCACCTGTGTCTGTGATCTGCTGCAGAACCAGCGCCTCACCCCCACATTCTGACTCTCTCATGGTGTAACTTCAGTTCAGTCACACCTCATCTTGTTTTTCATTAACAGTCGTTTCCTCATTTTATTTTATTGTTCCTTAAGAGAGAAATGCTTCTGACTTTTTCTGTGTTTATGAGAATCTTTCTCCTGCTTTGTTCACTAAAAGCAGGGCCAGACGTATTAACTGCAGCCATAAATAGAATTTTTACAGCAGAATATTTATCTTGCTGCATGGGTTGGTTGAGTTCAGAGTTGCAGACTTAAAAACCAGCTTCCCTGCCCTGAAGAATCCAGATACTTAATTAAGGCAGATAAGGCAGGACAAATAAAAAACAAGAGCAAACTTCTCCTGCTTTGAACCACCTCTAGGGAGCAGGTCTTGGCAAGAGAAAAGAGAGATTGTAAAGCTGTAATAATAATAATAATGATAATTAATTATATTTATAAAGCATCCCCTAATGGCTCTGAATGCTACACAATTATTTTAAATACAACTGAAAGCAACAAGAGTAACGAGAATCCAAATAAGGAAGGGTTGTAAAAATGAAGGTGTTTATTGCAGTAGATAGTAAGATTTCAGTGTGCTGTTTTGGGGCTCTCTGCAGCATGGACGGGAGCAGCTGAGGATCCCGCAGTGAATTCTGCAGGCTTGCAGATTGCAGGCTTTGATTCCAAAGAGCAAATTCATTTTACAGCCTGGTTTGCATCTCACTGTCTCTGCTTTATTTCCTTTCTGCATCCCAGCCAGACAGACGGTGTAACTCAACACAGCCCAATTGGTGTTTACGCTTCTGGATTGGCTTTCAGGTTTTTCTGCTCGCATTTGGTAGGGGTAAATATGTATTTATGTTCGATTTTGGAAACAAAGAAGGGAATAAATCTGTGGGCTTTGGGGAGGCTGGATCTACCCTCATGGGGCCGGTGGGAAGTCACAGAATGGTTTGGGTTGGAAGGGACTTTACGGAAAGAGGAGCGGCTGAGGGAGCTGGGGATGTTTAGCCTGGAGAAAAGGAGGCTCAGGGGTGACTTTATCATTCCCTCCCGCTCCCTGAAAAGTGGCCAGGAGAGGGTCAACCTCTGCTCCTAGCCCACGGCGACAGGACAAGAGGACAGTCTTCAACTGCACCTGGGGAGGTTTGGGCTGGACATTGGGAAGAAATTCTTCACAGAAAAAGCGACTGGGCACAGGGATGGAGCCACCATCCCTGGAGGTGGCACCAGCGCCATGGTCTGACAAGGCAGTGCTGTGTCACAGCTCGGACTGGTGACCTCGGAGCTCTTTTCTCATCCCGGCCGGGTCTGTGCGATCCCGTGTGTGCCACCACAGGTGTCCCACGGGCTGGCAGAGCTCCCACCGGAGCGGGCAGCTCAGCGCCACATCCAGCCCGGCCTCGGAGCTCCGGGCACGGGGCACCCGCAGCTCCGCACCCACAGCGAGCGGCGCCAGCGCCCACCCGCTGAGGGCAGAATTCACCCCAGCGCCCACCCAACATCGTGCGGAGCCAGTGTGCAGCCCTTGCCCGCCGTGCCCTGCTCCGTGCCCGGCTCCATTCCCTGCTCCGTAACCCGCTCTGTGTCCCGCTCCGTGCCCTGCTCCGTGCCCCGCTCCGTGCCCTGCTCCGTGCCCTGCTCCGTGCCCCGCTCCGTGCCCTGCTCCGTGCCCTGATCTGTGCCCCGCTCCGTGCCCCGCTCCATGCCCGGCTCCATTCCCCGCTCCGTGCCCCGCTCCATGCCCGGCTCCATTCCCCGCTCCGTGCCCGGCTCCGAGCCCGGCTCCATTCCCCGCTCCGTGCCCGGCTCCATTCCCCGCTCCGTGCCCCGCTCCATTCCCCGCTCTGTGCCCCACTCCGTGCCCGGCTCCATTCCCCGCTCCGTGCCCAGCTCCGTGCCCGGGCCCCGCTCCGTGCCCCGCTCCGTGCCCGGGCCCCGCCGGCCGCGGCTCTGAGGGGATGTGGGGGGGGCCGGGCCGGGGCGGCGCTGCCCGAGGCGGGGGCGGGCACGGGGCGCGCGGCGCGGCAGCGCCCCCTGGCGGGGCGGGGCGGGGCGTGCGCGGCCGGCGGGCGCGGAGCGGAGCGGGCGCGCAGCGGGAGCGGAGCGGGATGGCGGGCGCGCTCACCGACGTGCTGGGAGAGGTGCTGGTGGCCGCCGACGGCGAGGAGGTTGCGGTGTCGGCGCTGGCGGCCCGCGGGGTCTCTCTGGTGGGGCTCTACTTCGGCTGCAGCCTCGGCGGCCCCTGCGCGCAGCTCGGCGCCAGCCTGGCCGCCTTCTACGGGCGCTTCAGGGGGGAGGCGGCGGCGGCCGGCGGGCAGCGCCTGGAGATCGTGTTCGTGTCGGCGGAGCAGGAGCAGCAGCAGTGGCAGGAGGCGGTGCGGGCCATGCCCTGGCTGGCGCTGCCCTTCGCCGACAAGCACCGCAAGGTGAGCCCCGCGGCCGGGCGGGGGGCGGCGGGGCGCGCCCCGGGCTTTGTCTGGGGGCCCGCGGGGCTCGGCGGGGCCCGGGAGCCGCGACACCGGCGGAGCTCCGCGGGAGGGGCAGGCCCGGCGGAGCTCCGCGGGGTGCGCGGAGCCGCTGCCCGCCGGGGAGCGCGGTGCGGGTGTGAGCGGGGTACAGGTGAGGTGTGAGCGGGACTGAAGGTGAGGTGTGCGGCGGCTCCTCCGGGCTCGGACACGGGGAAAGCCGAGTTTGGTGTGGGCAGTGGGCACGGTGCCCGTGGGCTCCTGCGTGGGTTTGGGCACGGAAAGCAGCCTGGCCCGTGGTTGAGGAGCGAGCGAGCCCGGCTGGCCTGGGAGCTGCTGGCAAAGCTGCCCGGCCAATTTGTGGGATGGGGTTTGTTCCTCTCCTTTGGTGCGTTCGATACTCTGCGAGTTCCAGCCTCTCATCCGTGGAGTTTAATCCCAAAGATAAAGGACAGAAAGCACGCTAAGACCCAGACCGGGCAGGCTGTGAGGAAAAAAGGAAGGCACAGGCTGAGCCTCCACTTCCCAACGAGCTTGCAGCGCTTAAAAGGAGAAAAAAAAAAAGAAAAAAAGCCTCTTTACAAATCTAATCTCTGGAAGCAATTGAGTAAGAATTGAAAAGATGGTGCCCCACGGTGCCATTTCTAAACATCTTTCTGGCTGGTGGTTGAAGCAGCCGGTGTGGAAGCAGCGGGCAGACTCTGGCTCAGCTTTGGTTGGGATTGGGATTGGGATAACGCTGGTACCTGCAGGGCTGGGGGTGGCTGAGCCCCCTCAGGCATCCCTTGGTCTGGGCACCTCGAGGCTGTATTGGGATGAGAGGGATGAGAGGGATGACATCCTCCAGGATGGGTCTCTGAGCCCTGCTCTGTTCCTTAGGTAAAGGAATTTAAGGCAAAGTTGGTTCTTGTCTGGCAGTGCTGTGTGATGTCCCTGCTGCTCAGAAGAGATGTAGCTTTGAAACACGGATTTACCTTTTTTTCCCTTGTTTGCCGCCGTTTTTTGTCACTAAGCCCCCACTCCTGCAAAAACTCTCACGTATTTAATGCTAGGCACCTGGATGGTAATTCTGCCCACGGCCCCCAGTTTGCCCCTTTGAAGTTCAGACACTTCTAACTGGGAGCTCACCCAAGTGGTCAGGAGCTGATGAGTTTCATTAATCAGAGGAGCTGCAACAGAAGCTTCATCCTTCAGAGAAACTACAATTTAACTCAGGTTTCTTTTAAACCAAACCCTTTTCCTACAGGGATGTGAAAACACTGTGGTTCCAATTAGTAGCTGACCATTTCCCTACAGAACATTTCAGATTATTTAGATGGTGGGACTTCTGCTTGCTGTATTTGCTTTAAAAATTCCACTGCAGTGTAGTTAAATGGTTGGGAAATCGTAGAAGTGGAAGGTGGCATTAATTTTACATGCTGGCCAATGCTTCCATCTATTAGATTGCAAGAAAACACGAAATAAAAAGATTATGGGGTCTTAAACTCTTATTCCAAGAAGCCCTGAGTTAAATTCAGGATTATTTTTGTGTGGAGTGTAAAGTAATTGAAGCTCATGCTGTATATTTTCAAAACTAAGCAGATGTGATGTGGCTTTGGAGGAAGCTTAATCTACGGATAACAGAGAACCTATTTGTAAGTTGTAAGGGCAATTATGTCAGGATATCAGATTTCTAAACAGGAGATTTATAACCTGTAGCTCAGGCAGTTAGAAGTTTCCTTGTATAATAGGCTGATTTTTTTAAATAGCCGGGTTAATGACCTAACTCCCCAGAAAAGCACAAACTTTCTATTTTTCAAAAACATGCCAGCGCGAGCTGAGGATGTCGAGCATATGTTCAGTGCCTCACAGGCTTAATTTGTTTTAAAACAAAAGCATCAGAGGAATGTAGGCAGTGCTTTTGAGTTATGGTTCCTTTGCACTAAGGGATACTCCTAAACCCCAGCGAATTATGTAGATTTATGGGAAAAAAAGGGATATTATAGAGACAGCAAGAGGGGTGGGAACACTGAGAGCTCTGTCCCTGAGCTCTCAGCTCCCCATCCTTGCAGGTTACAGGCCTTGTTTGGGAGAAGCTCTGCCCAGCAGGGCTGAGTGTGGGTGATGCTCAGGCTCAAAGACCTCCAAAAGTCCTTTCAAGCCAACTCTTCCCCTTGTGGCTTGGTTACTTTATTTACTGAGGCCATGAAAGCTTTGTGGAGAGATGATGGCTTCCTATCCTCTATAAAAGCACCACTTTTGTTGCTCAGTGTAACTGAAAAATACGACTTTTAAGGTCCATCTATCATTGTCCTTCTCTGGTGTACTCTTGCATTTTTCTGCATCTCTCCTTCCAAACTCTGGGCACCAAACGTTGATAGATCTTAAAACCTCGGCTCCTTTCTGGGTTTGCAGTACGATTCCCACAGTCCTAAAAGTAAATTAGCATCTTGCTCTGATGGTTATTGGGCAAAGTAGATGGAATTGTCAAAGCAAACAGCCACTTTTTGTTGGATGCCTCTGTAACTCAATAATGCCGGGGTGCAGTTACCGGGGACAACCAGTTCAGTTGGAGTAACTTCAGCACACAGCAATTTTTGCCTCCAAACCAGTAATAAAAGAAAGCAGTACAAGTCAGCAAACATCTGGCCATGGGGAAAGCCTTTGATTAATGAGGAGGATGGCATTATGCCTCTGTCTGAGCCGCAGCCAGACCTATTATTGGCTGGGTTTTCTTCAAGGACAAAACCAGAACGAGCCAAATGAGATTGGAGGCCTTTAACTCGTGCTGCACGTCCCTCAGTTCAGTCGTTGAGGCCTGGATTTAGGCAGCCACAGGTAGTTTTTGGTAATTGATTTGTCTTCTGATAATGCCTGGCGAGGCTGAGCAGAGCGATGGGGAGGAGATGGTGCTCGGTGTGTTCATTTTGGTTGTGGTTTTGGTTTAACATCACCCCGTTGTTGTCTGTTTGCAAGGACATCTGCTGGAGTTCTGGAGGCTTGATTTAATAACAGCTTTAATATCCTGATTGCTGCTGAGAGCCTCAGCAGGGTAAACAGCTCCCATCTGCCTACGTGCCCCCATGTTCCCCGCACCCCCAGCGAGGTGAATCCCTCCCTGCTGCTGAGTCCTCCTACTCTCAGGGTGAATTTGGGTGCTTTTCAAGGCCTTTTGGCACACAGGCTGTTGGAGGAGTGCTGTTCTGCTGTGTTGCTGTGGGACATCTCCGCTAAAAAATTATAAACCATTCACATTCTCTATTGAGTAGATCCTCTCACATGGTTCCACATAGGAGTGGGAGAAAGGAGAGTGCTGGAGGAGAAAAAGCCCTCCAGTGAGAGAGCAGCAGTTTATCTTTTGCTGTTGTTTATTTGCCTTTGCTTTTGTTTTAACTTGTTACTTTCTTGGCCCAGTCATTATTTTTAATCTTGAATTTTCTCCTGACACTTCCTTGGTGCATTCACACAGTGCTGCAGTGGTGCTGGGGCTGAGCTTTGCCTCTCTCATGTTTTGTGGTTTTTCTGCTGTATTTATGCATCTGGTTGAGTGTTGTACAGATTCTTCTTGGGAAGGCTGAGATGCTTCTGTTCTGGATTTAAATAAATGCAAAACATGTTGATTGTTTTTCTGTGATTATTCAGTCAAGTATCTGAAAGCAATTTGAGGATCTCCCTTTGCTCACACTGGTAAATTCCCTTTGGTTGGGACAGAGTGTTTTCCCTTTATCCCTTAGCCACGGGAGCCTCTCATAATAAGACACCGGGTACTAATTTTGTATGTAGGCTTTGTGCAAGAAACGGTGAGGAGAAGATAGAAATGTCATTAAATTAATCTGTCCACAATTTTTTTTTTTGTGGAGGGAAAAATTTTCAGACCCTTGATTACAGTTTAAGGTACACCCTGATTTTCAGGGACTCAGAACTTTTCTGTTTGAAATTGCCATCTGCTGAGATCTGGGAGGCAAGTGGTCAGCACAGATGTGGGATTTGTCTTACAGAAGATTTTGTAAATCACTTGAAGCAGCTTTTGAATTTCATCATATAAAAATATCTAAGTAATCACTTTCAGCTGTATTCCTGACTATATATTTCTGGGGTGGGAATGTATGTGAACTCTTTGGCTTGCAGAGCTGTAGATTTGAAAAATATGGTCTTTTCATGACATCAGGCTATTGAGTAAGAAGCAAGGCATTAGCAGCACCAACTGATTCTTTGTTTGCTTTGAAACTTTGCTGGTTCTGAAATGTAAGAATGGGAGATGTATGAAGGGAGCAGAGGGAAGCCTGTGCGCTGTTTTTCATTGTGGCATCTTAATCCAGATGCTGAAATGAAAACGTTCGTTTAAAAATGCACGGTTGACAATTTCATTTGTTACTCTCAGGTTGCAGGACTGAGCAAAGGAACTTTACTTTGTAAAGTAAGCAGTGCATAGTTCTTCTCCAAAAATGCATTCTTTAGAGGCTGAACACGTAACAGCTTTACAAAAGAAAGTGCAGAACAATGGAGCGTTTTCCCCTGTGATTTTGGAGACGCTCAACAGTGAACTCCAATTATGAGTGAGGAATAAGCTATTCAGTATTTCCACATTGTGCAGATGACATTGAAGCCAAAACATTTTGACTTCTTCTTCTTCTTGTTGATGCCTTTTTTTTTTTCTCCAAATTATTGCTGTGTGTTTTACACAGCTTTGCAGTCACCCTCCATGCAATTAGCAGTCTTCTCTCATGCCAAAACCTTCTGTGAAATCCCCGTAAGCTCAATAGGCTGCAAGTCTGGGGGCTGTGTCCTGGTCCTGCAAGAGCTGCAAAAACACCACTGATGTCCGTGGAGGTTGGATTTCCCCCCATATCCAAACTGTTGCCTGCCTGAGCACTTTCCCTGGGGGAGAATTAGGATTTTAAAAGCCTTGCTGACGTGTAGTCTGCTGTGGTGTTTATTACATCCTTCAGTGGGTAATTGCCCACGTTTTAGGACCTGCTCTGAAAGTTTTGGGCATCTTTCCATTATCAAATCCTCCTGGCTCCAGGGTGGGGACAAGCAGTTTGCTGAACACATGGTTGGTCCTTGAACACATCCCATCCCAAAAAGTGACATCAGGTTTGTGTGGCCTTTGGATGGTGGCTTCTCCAAGTGGTTCAATAATGTTTTAGTTTGAAATGCAGCAGCTGTCTCCTTGTTCAATGCTCAGTCCTTAAATATTGCTGCCCACAGGTATTGCTGAGCACTAGAAAGTTTGGGTGAAATTCATGGCGAGTTCATTGCTGGCAGGTTTGGGTTTTGGAAGAGCCCAGGATAGTTTGGAGATTTTTGATCTTTTCTCATGGACAAACTTTTAGTGTTTCAAAGCAGAACTTGGTGGGGTGAGTGTGTGGGACTGGGGTAAGGTTTCAGTTCTGTATTTCATCTGGGTAGAGCTCTGTGTTTTGCATTCCTGTTTTTTTCAGCCGTGCTCCCAGCATGGAAGCTGGGACATGGTTTTAATCTAAGTCGAATCAGAAAATATTGCAGATTTTAGTGACCACGCCATGGGGATTCTTGTCCCAAACCTCCTCCCCAGCAATCCAGATTCAACATAGTGATTGCCTCCTCCTTATTGCTGGAGTTTGATGTGAAATGTGGGGATCTGGGGAAACTAAGGGGGCATGGGAGGCTGTGGTACAGCAGGCTGAACTCTGAACTCGGCAAAACAAATTTCAGCAGCCTGAGCATTTGTTTGATGAGAAGCTTATTGGTGTGTGTGGATTGCTTCCTCCTCCTTCCCCTCCCCATTGTTTTTATCAGGGAAACAACTTCCAAGCAAAATATTCCAAAGTGATATTTAATTACTCTTTAAAATGCAACTATTTGTCTTATCAGCCATGTGGATTTCTATTTGCTGCTTTGATTTGACAGTTAGGAGTTTGTAATTTTTGAAAAGCTTACACGCTCCGGGAATCTGTGATTTTTATGCTTTTGAAAGTCGAGATGTTGAATTAACTGCAGCTTTGAACCACTCACGGATAATTTCAGGCCCCCTGCTTTCAGCAGATACAAGCTGACTCCTGAGCTTTCAGGCTGGCTTGAATACTGAATAATCACGACTTTATAGCTGTGTGTGCTCTCTAAACTGGTTCCACAGTGTAATGCACCATAGGTTTGAACTGTTTTTGTTAGACACATCACTTTGTGCCATCTCCAGATAATAATGGTGGGGAAAGGAGGGAGTGCTGCCAGCCTGGGGAGGGTGCTTGGATTTGTTACAGCTTGGGCTTTGGGTGCATTAATTCCTCTTTGTCCTTGAGGTGGGAGCCCAGATGGGGGACTAGGGGGTGTTCTGGGGAGGGGGTTTTCTCCAGCACTGCCTCGATGTCCCTCTGCAGAGCAGCTTCCTCTGTGCTGGCTGGAACTGCTGCTCCTCAGCTGATGATCTGCAGGCAAAAAACCACAATCAGAGCTGAATCTGTAGGTTGTAAATTAAAGACAGGGTCAATGGAGAAGCTGGGGGTGGGATGAGTTGACAAGTAAGCAGACAGACCTGTTAAATTCTCTCATGGGAAAGTGAATTATGTGAGTATTTCAGATTACAACATGAGGGCCTTGTCTCATAGCTGATCACGTTTTCATCATCTCGGTTTTCCAAGGAAAATGCAGCTTCTTATTGATTTGGCAGAGAGGACACACAACTAATGGAAGGGTGGAAATAAAAAGATGCAGGAATGTATTCTGCATACTCTCACGTCTGTCTGTCAGCACTGAGAACAATTGCAACCAGCAATTAATATGTAAAGAATTTGCAGTCTTTATTTAGTGCGGGTGAGTGACTGCTCAGTTGCATCAGGGCAGTAGCTGAGCATCTGCCATCTGATCCAACCCATGCTGGGGCTCAGCAAGCCCCTCTGCCCTAAAAACAAAGGGATGGGAGCCCTCAACAGAGCACAGGGCAGTGTGGGGCTGCAGGGTCCCTGCCTGTGTTGGGAGAGCCCAAACACCACAGAGAATCTGGTTCCTAAAGGTGCATTCCTAATGTTTGGTGCTGCTGCAGCTGTGGAGAGCAGGAATGGGAGGGGAGCAAACCCTCAGCACAGCTGGTGATGAGGAAGGCAGCAGGGATACCCTGGGACAATTCCAGCCTGACTTAAAAAAATATTTTAATGGAGGAAAGGTGCAAAAAATACCTATTTAAAATAAATTTGGCAAGAGTAACCAGATTTTAGTTACATATTTGAGGTCTAAAAAATAGCTGGTGGCATCCTCAGCTGTGGGCTGAGACCCCAGGGAGTGGATGGCAGCTGGCACAAGGAGTCAGATCCCACCAGGAGGGATCTCAGCATGACAGCTGAGAAGGAAACATTATTTTACATTTCATGGCAAGGATTTAAAAATCTGGGTGAGAATTAAGTAATGTTTGCAGAAGGGAATATAAGGCGACTGAAACAAATTGCAACTGCATGAGCGAGCCGGAGAGAGAAATTCTAGTTCTCCCTTGTTCCCAGGAGATTCCCACCAGAGAGATGAAGTCATAGCTATGACTTCATTAGTGTTAGCTGGGGATGCTGACAAATGAGCCTGTTTGATTTGTGTCACGCTGATGGGGCACTGCTCTGGCTCTCTCCCCGTGCCCTGGCACTGCCCTGGCCACCACAGTGCCAGGAGCGAGCTCTGCTTCCCCAGCCAAGCTGATCCAGCTTTTGAACTGCCACTGCTCCATCCTTCCTTCCAGCTTTGATAAATCCTGCTGGGCAGAAGGCAGCAGCCCAGGGATGGGCAAGCAGCTGCCAAAATGTCTCCATCAGCACCCGAGCCTGTCCTGGCATGGGGAGCATTCATGGTACCCAGCAGGTCCAGCCTGGCTTCCAGAGGCAGCAGAGGGGTGCAGGATCTCACCCTCAGCACTCTCAGCATTGCTGTAGGAGTCCCTGCTGGAAAAAGTGTGAAATTTATTGTAATGCACGCTGAGGATCTTATGGCGGATCTGAGCTGCTAAATCCTCTAAACCTGAGCCTGCAGTTTCATTGACAGGGCCTCTCACTTCACTCAGCTCCAAGCTTATGGTTTCACTGCTCCAATATTTTTCCATACATGGAAGCATTCCTGCCCCAGCCTGGGCTAATCCTGACATGCCACTGCATCTGGATGTTAGCTCATTTCTCGCAGCTGACACTGTGCAAAGGCAGATGTCTGAACTTACTTTTGTTTAAATAGATGTAATTCAGCCAACAGAAGTCTCACTTCATAGGTGAGCATGGGGAAAAAAAAAAAAGAAAGAAGAAAGGAAAAAAGGTGTTCTTCCATTTTATGAAGCTCCCAGGGCTGTTGGGTGGATGAATTGGTCACCAGGAATGCCATAATTTGGAAATGTATAGTTTAATTTGCAGAGGGGTAACAAAACACAGATTTGTTGTCTCCAAACCCATCTCCTTGCTGTGGCTCTGAGAGTGGAGAGGGACCCCTACCCATCCCATCAGAGGATGCTCCTGGTCACTCTGCTCTGTTCTGCTGGCTCTTCAAAGTCTCTGGAGTGTTTGATGTGTATTTAGGAGCTTGGTGGAGCGGGCACTGCTGTGCTCCTGCAGCTGAACCATGCCACAGAAAGAGATGCTTGTGCTGCTGAGCTGCTGCTTGAGCTGGGGCCTGTTTATAATCCCTTCCTCACCGGGGCAGGCTGTAGCATTTAATTAAATGTCTGTGAGGTGCTGTGCCAGCCTCTGCTGAAAGGCCCTGCGTGAGGGCAGTGCCTTGGGATAAAATCTAGAGATCTTCCCCAGCCACTGGAGCTGAAGCAGGGAGACCCAAGCTGTTGAATCTGAACAGATGTTGGTTCTCCCCCACTTGGGTGGTTCAAAAGGATTATTCTGCCTCTCCCAAAATAAAGGAGGAACACAGGGATTTTAGTGGTGTTGCCAGGGATCTCAGCTCCATCCCCTCGTGCTCGCTGCTGGTTGGAAGGACGTGTGTGGAGTGTTTTGGTTTGTTTGCAGTTTAGCATCCACTTCCCCCTGGCTGGGGGTCCCAGTTTGTCCCCTCTTTGCTTGGCTGCTGCTGTTGTGTGCAGGAACAAGACAAGCTGAACTGAGCCAGGATAAAACAGGTTTCAAATGAACCAAGCTGTGTGATGGCGTGGGAAGGAGATGACAATTTCCAGATCTGCTGTCAGATCTGTGAAGGAGATGAAACTTCCTTTGTGTGGCTGTTTCAGCCCCTGAGAGCCAAGTGAGTCCAAGAGCTCTCGGGGTCTGTGGTGTCCCCAGCCCCACTGAGGGACTGCTGTCCCTCTGTCTGCTCTTCCAAGTGCAGCTCAGGGTCTGAGCAGCAGCAGCACCCCAGTCCTTGTTCACAATCTTGGGTCTGGGTCTTGGGATTTGGGATTTTCAGCATCAGTCAGGTCACCAGAACATTAAAAATGTTCTTCCCCTTCATGTTTTTCTGACTGCTGTTCTGTCGCTCCCAGAGCAAATCAAAGAGCACCAGGCTACAAATCCTGCCTTGCAAGTAGTGCCTGGGTGTTTGGCTTGCAGGATTGCTCCTCTTTTATCAGCTGATATCTGGTGTTTTAAGAGGGCAGGGAGCTGTGCTTATTTGCTTCTGAGAGGCTGATGACTCTACCAGCTGATTTTTTAGGATGCCCCCTTTTTGATTCAGGTTTGTGGGCACAGAACAGAGGTCACTGTTACATTACAAGCTGCTTCTAATGAGCTCTTCCCTGTAATCTCTGCTTGGAAATTTCCAAATCAGGGAAATCCTGCTGGCTTCACCCCACGGGCAAGGAAGCAGAGGCGAGAAGGGGCTGGATGAGTGACCAGAGTGGGGCTGTGCCTCTGCCACAGCTGTGGTTTCCAGGTCCCAGCACTCCATCCCCCCTGGAAAAACCCCATTTCACACAGCACATGAACATGACCCCGAGTTTGAGCTCTGCTTCCCTCAGCCACTGCCCCCCGCTGCTGCTGTGCCGTGCACTTCCAAAATCGCTTCGTTCCAGGGTTAGAAAAGGCCCATTTCTGTGTCCTAAAGCCCTGGATTTCACAGATAGAGAAGGGGAAAGGTCTTAATGCCTGCAGCTTGATCTGCTAATCTGAAAGCATGGGAAGTTGTTCCTAGGGAGATTTGCTGCCTGGCTTTCTCAGTGCAACTTTGCACAAATAGGGTTTGTTCCTACAATGAGCCGGAGCAGCTGGATGCCTCCCACCAAGATTGCTGATATTTAGGTCTTTGATTTTGGCGGAGGCACACAGCAATAAATTAAATGAGCAGGGGAGTTTCAGAGAGTTGTACAGATGGTGGGAAACTGAGGGTAGGGACTGCTTAAGTGCTAACGTATGGCACAGCTTCCACTCCTTCCTTTCTTAAAGGAATGGAAAATGCTATGGGCTGCTGTTCCAGGGATTTTGCCTCCTTTTTGTCCTGCAGACCACCTCTGTTACAGTATTTTCTTGATGATCAAGGAAGGAATGTCCTGTGTGTGCTCCTGCCTATGGCACAGCAATGCCCTCAGTGCCACTCTTCATCCCAGCCTGATGCTGGTTTGCTGCATTCTTGGGTTTCTGCTTCTCTCTCTGGGGAAAGCCACTGTTAAATTAGATTTCTTTTGTCTTTTGCTTTTTTCCTCAATAGGTCTGGCCTGGTTTTGCTTTTGTTAAGCTGTGAGGATTTAAGTGAAACTATTTCATTCCTTTGTCCCCCTCTGTCTGCATTAATTCACTGTGTCCCGACTGATGGTTTAATTATTGTGTGTGACAGGAGCATCCAGGGCATCGATTGGTGTTTATCTCTAAGGTGATGCACAAAATAGATGTTTGTCACCCTGGTGGCTCCCAGGATGAGTTTTTGCCTAGAGAGGCAGTTTTCAAACCAGTTAATTGCTGCGTTTAAAGCAGAAGAGTAGGTGGCTGTCCCTGCCTTTCCCTGCAGCCATGTCCCTGCCAGCTTCGTGGGACCAGTGGCTCTTCAGGTGGAAAAATGGGGATGTGGAAGGCTGGGAGGAGGCTCCTAGCTTGGGAAGAGATGTTTTGGAGAGGGCTGGTGAGTGTGGGAGAAGCAGGTGGATGGAAGGAGAGAGGTGTGAGGACCAGGCTGGAGCAAGGAGTGGTGCCTCACCTGAAAAGTCACTTTGCTTCAGACAGCCCGGATTTGAATTGCAGGGTTTACTCAGTTTTAAAATTTAAACTCCCTCTGAGCTCTGCATGGTTTTTTTGTTGTTGTTGTTCTTTGGCTCTGGCTGACCAAGCAGTGGCCTTGTGTTGAGCCACATCCAGATCTTGGTTTGATGTTTGTCCCCACGAGGATTTGCTGCAGGCTTTGCTGCTGAAAAAGTGGAGTAGTCTGCATAAACCCCAGTAAGTCTCTAGGTTAAGAGGCCACCAAATACCACCTCTGTCTGTGGCCATCCCTCTAATTATGAAAATAATAACCCCAGGCAGAGATTACAGCCCTGCTGGCAGCTCAGGGTCTGTCGTGCTGGGCTCTGCTCAGAGAACTGCATTTGAAGATTACCCTACAGGTGGTTATGTGGGGCTGTGTGTCACCTCTCCCCACAGTGACAGGCCAGGCTTGATGCCTCCTGCCTTGTGGACACACAGGTTTGGGATCTGGAAGGGGAAGTGCAGACTTCCCTCCCCTCCCTTCTGTCTTCATGCTGCTGCCTTCTCCAGGCTAGAAATGGGATTTACACCTGGCAGGTGGCTGGGGAGTAATAAGTTCCCTAAAAGTGGTGGCTGCCATCTCTGGCTGAGTGTATCTTCATCTCTTTCCTCCCCTCCTGAGAGCCAGAGAAGGGATTATCCAGAACAAATTCTGTTACCCAGC
Source organism: Taeniopygia guttata (assembly GCF_048771995.1). Classification (NCBI taxonomy): domain Eukaryota; kingdom Metazoa; phylum Chordata; class Aves; order Passeriformes; family Estrildidae; genus Taeniopygia; species Taeniopygia guttata. The sequence continues at coordinate 3,073,220 of NC_133044.1, read as the reverse complement.
TGCCTGCTCAGCGAAGGAGTCACAGGACAGGAATGCCCATGGGACATAAATCTGTTGGCAGATGACATCACAGGTGAAGGCTTTTAGGGTTTCTTTGCCAGAAAGTGGCAGTGTTGATTGCCAGGCTTAGTAGTGAAGAATTTGAAGTTGTGATTCATCCCTCAATCCATGTCTTAAGTATGTAGTGGTAAAGCTTAGGAAAATCTGTGTATGTATAAAGTGTTTCCTCTTAGGGAGCTCAGAACCCCTTAGGTGCAGCAATTACGATTTTATTAATTGGGACTGAAATATCAAACGCTCAGAACATGCCAGCTCATGTCTGTTGTGGGGAAAACTCAATTGCTCAAGAGAAAAGATTTTTCATCCTGTCTGGATGAAAATCTATTGAAAAGAAAAATACCTGACATTGTCTGTTCATCTGCTCAGACTTCTGTCTGGGCCCATGGAGGTGATTCCTGGTGGCGAAAGTCACTTGTGAGAGGCAGCTCCTAGAAAGGAAAAGGCTTCTTTGCTCGTTCTCAGACTTGTGGTATTTAGTTTGGTATTTTAATTTGTAATTACTCCACCAATTAGCACAGCTACAGATTTTGTCTTCCCTCTGCTGCTCTGTGTGCGTGTCTCGCGTGGCATTTGCTGGCCCTGAGGATAAACCTGCCTTGTGCAAAAGCACAGGCTGGCCCTGGAGAGGCTTTGGTGAATTTAAGAGAATCAGGATCCGTGTGGATGTTGGCTCTGTCCCTCTGCCATCAGTGAGACTGTGCCTGGCCCTGAGCTGCTCCTGCACAAGTCAGTGCTTTGCCTGTGTCCACCTACAGCTGCTTAGTGACACAAAAATGAGGAGCAAACAGCTTTACCTGTGTTTTCCTTCAGCTGTTAAATACCTCCAGTCATCCTTGCAGTAGCTGAAGATGCATCAGCGTTGGTGCTGTGGATTCATGGCCAGAGCCATGCTGAGAACATGAACCTGTAAAAAGATATTCAACTTCTTCTGTAGCTCAGCAGACTGGACATTGTCACAGAGATAGAAAAGTCTTGCCTGACATGAGCTTGGGCAAACACTTTCATTGCCATTTTGTGGGTTTTTTTCCTCCACCATTATTCACAACATTTGCTTTGTTCAGAGCTTCAAGCTACACCACCCGGTGTGTAATTACCCTGGAGGGTACATCACACTGACACAGAGATGCCAGACACCTTCTGATTTCAAAGTGCCATTTACTGACACATTTTCAGTGTTTCTTGTTTGTGCTGGTGAAAGCAGCTCCCGACAGAGAAATGGAGATTGGTGTGAGCAGCTCCTGCTGCTGTTCAGGGTGGGTGAGCAGCCTCATTGCAGCTCCCCTGGTAAGAGCCACTGAAGGACACCACAGGGCTCTTCCCCATTTGCTTAGCTAAATGTTACTAAAGGAAAAAAGTAGATAATCAAGTCCAGACCTTCTTGCAGGAGTTGCTGTGCTTTTCTCCCACTTTGCTCTCCTTCCCCTCGCAGTGAGCAGAGGGCCCCCGTTGTGTTGGAAGAGCCTTGGTGGGGTTCAAAGATCCTGCAGTGACCATCCAAATTAAAATGCAGAATCCCAGTGGTCTGCTGTCCCTCCTGCCTGTAGCAGCCCATCTGAGCCCATTTTCTGCTCAGTTATGAGCTCTTCTTCATTCTGTTTATGCTCTACTTACCGAAAGATGTTGGAGCCAGATGATTTTTCTGCAGAGGATTTAATTTCATTGGAGAGGAGTGGCAGTTTGTAATACAGTCCATGGGATTAGTGTCACCTCAGCTCCTACACGATATTCCCACCCCCTTCTTGAGTATTATTTCTTTGAAAGCTGAAATTTCCATTGCTGTTGATGCCCTGCCAGGCACACCAGCAGGGCATACTTTCCCTTGGATGCAGTTCAAGAAAACATTATTCCCCTTCTTTTATTGTTTCTCATCAAAGGAGAGGAGCACCTTCCCTTCACTGCACTGCTCCCTGCAGCACTGGCCAAAATAGCCATGGATGTTCATTGGTCCAGCCATACTGGAAATGTGAAATGGAAATAATTTTGGTGGCATGGAAGCTGAAGCATTCATGTCCTCAAGAAAATAGACTTCAGCATTTAAAAATGTGTGCTGGTAGAGGTCTTTTAAAGCCTGTGCATGTCATTGGAGTATCTTTAATTTTGGGGCTGTATAATTTGAGTGTGCTGTGTGAAGCTGTGTGTGTCTGCATCCTTTGTGTCCACCTGATATCTCCTTAGCCCCACCCTGACTTATCATAATGAAACTACAACAGCTGTGTTCCTGGGGGAAACCCCTTTTCCTAGAGAGAACACAGAGGTTCTGTGGATTTTCGGAGAAAATGTATGAGCTTCACTGGCAGAAGAACCAGCTGAGCAAGTCAGCAGTGGATTTGAGATGCTGGCTTTGTGGCTTTTGTCTAGCAGAGCCCGAGCAGAGCAGCATTTGATGTGTAGACGTGTTTTCAGACATTTTGTATGGAGAAGGTGTTGGCAGGTCTGTTGTTAACACCCTCGCCTTTAGGCCAAACTATTGAAAATTCAAGTTCAGCTTGAATCTCATTTCAATGGCTTGGAAAGCTGCAATCTGATGGGCTGAAAAAAATCCCATCCAACTCCAGCCCTTATTAGGAGCTTAATCTGAAGCGCAGCCAAAGCCCAATAAGGGAAAAAAAAAAAAAAAAAAAAAAAAAGCAGTAAAATGGAACAAGAAATGTGCATTCAATTTACAATATTCCTCTGCAACCTTAATTCATCCCCCTGTATAGGTTACGATGCAGTTTCTAATTATGGGATCACATATGGGGGTTTTTCCATGGCACCCCTGCCCTTGCTGCTCCTGGAGGGCAGCTGAGGCAGCCCAGTGAAGGATGGGGCTCCATGTGTAGGACCCCAGCCCTTCACAGGCTTGGAGGCAAGTGATGGAAAAAGAGAGGATAAAGTGCTGGTTAAGGAGATGGGAATTCCTGCTCTGCTGCTGCTGCAGGGCTCGGGGATGGTGCTGGGTAAATTGCTTTTCATGCACAACGAGGGACTTGATTTCCCAGGTCCCCAGGGTGAGGTTGAGTTGCAGAAGTGCCGAGCGCTCCTGCTGCAGATGATCTCATGGGAAGTTGTACATCAAACATTTAAAATGCTGCTCCGTGCTATTTATTTTTTAAAAGGGGGCTGGAGGCTGATTCTGGAACTGGGTGCCCAGAGCTTCTCTGTAACTCTTTTCTTCATCTCTAAACCCGAGGTGTTGTGAACGTAGTTCTCTAGGATTTTATGAAAATAAATTCAGAATCCTTTGAGAAGAATCCCAGTCTGTAGTGGCAAGGCGCCTTCATTTTTGCCTTGGAGCAGCATATGAAAAGTGTGAAGTGAAGAGAGCTGAGTGCTGCGGATGCACAACCAGCAGAAACCCAGAACTGAGTAATTCCTCTCTTGCTGAACATCTATTCTTGGTTCTAACTGCGTCAGGACTGTGTGCACACATGGTATGTGGCCATGCTGTAAAGACCCCTGCGAGTGGACCAGATTAAAGCTACAGAGGCAGCATATTTCCAGCTCATCCTCGCTTTTCAGGGCTTGGCAGCTGGACTGTTTTCTTAATGCAGCCCTTCGGGTGCAGCATGGGATGAATTACAGCACTGGGCAAGCCAGGAGGGGACAGGAGCATTCCCCAGCAAACAGTAACAAGGAGGAGGCTGAACAGCTCAGTCATGAAAATGGCAATTCCTTTGCATTTCTGACCTGCAGCATAAAGTGGGAGGTGTTTAAATCATCCAGGAAGTGTGTAGTTTAGGCTGCTGATGCCAGATGTCTGCTTTTGGATTATCTGAACATGAGCTGTGTTTGATCTTCAGTCTGGAGCAGTGTTGTGTGCTGGAGCCACGCTTGCAGAATAACTCCTTGTGTCCATTGAAGGAGGAGGTCGAGGGAGTTATTTTCTTCTGTGGTTTTGTGGAGCTCCATACCGTTGTCTGTCTCCAAGGAAGATGTGACGCACGATGGCTTTGCAGCTATGCAGCTGATGGAGAGGCACATAACTGTGGGTGCTGCCTCAGGGATGCTCCAGCAAGAGATTTGGAGAGCCAAGAGGCAGCCAGCCTTCATCCCCCAGCTTGTTTCCTTCCTCCCAAAACGTGGATTGGGAGCTGCAAAGCTCTCTGCAGGAGGAGCAGCAAGAAGAGCCCCACGAGAGGTGCACTCAGCCCTGCTCCTCCAGGGCTCTGCAAGGGTTTGAGCAGAGCTCGCTTCCATCAGCAGATGTTGTCAGGCATGCACAGGCAAAACCTTGCTCTAATTCAGTAATTATAAAAATTCCTGGCAGAGGCTGTGTGTGACTCAGCTGCAGAAAAATTACTTAAGGGAAAAAGAAAAGTTTACAGAATCAGGCTGACTTTAGCACACAGAAAGGGAAGTTGGGGCTTTCTGTAAAGCCACTTGCTCGCTCAGCTTTAGCTCACCATGTCTCATCCTGGAGAGAGATGAGACAGAAGAATCAGAGCAGTGGAAAGCCAGGAGCTCGTCCTCCCTTGGCCAGAGCTCCCTGAGGCTGATAGAAGAGGTGGGATGGATGGATGGATGGATGGATGGATGGATGGATGGATGGATGGATGGATGGATGGATGGATGGATGGATGGATGCAGAGTTCCCTTTCCAGTGCCCAGCCCCAGAGTGGCTCTGCCTTGTGGCAGCCCCAAGGACGGGAGGAGGCGGCTGCTGCCTGCTCAGCATTTGGATTTTGCCTTTCCCCTCTCTGCACACACTGGCACAGGCACCCAGGAAACCTCACTGGCACAGGAAGCCTCAGACAGGTCTTGGCTTATCTGCAAAGGGTGTTTGCAGCACTGTCTCCTAGGGAAGCTGCCTTTTTTTTCCCTTTGTAAACATTGGATTTAATTTTATTTTTGTTAAAACCCACATAACTAATTTCCCTTGGAATCTTTTGCAGGCGTCTGCTCTCAGTGTGTTTTGGCCTCACTGCCCAGTGCTGGTTTTGAATCCCAGTCCCAGTGGTGGGAAGTTTTTAGAATGAATGCCAGTTGTATTTTTTTCTTCAGTAGAATCACAGTGTCCGCCTGTGGGTTTTGAACAAATATCCTTGGTTTTATGTTGTGCTTGCAAGTAGCCAGGATCCTAAGGGTGTGTAGGCAACAACAGAGATTCAGCAGGGATGCAGCACTTCCCCTTTGTCAAAAACGACTGGGTTTTTCTTTTTTTTGTACCCTAGCATGCACCTTCTAGACCCTGCTGCTGGCTTGACTTTTTAGGTGGGCAAAATATATTTGCTTTCACTTGGTGCTGAATTTTCTATCTCCACTGGCTCTGCTGTGGTCAGCCCCTCACAGCCACACGTGTGTGTTACACTGGCTCAGTTGTCCAGGTGCTTTTCAGCATTTCCATTACAAAATCTAGTTGCAGTAGCACTGAGTTGTCTGCAAAGTTGCTGTTATTTGGTTGGTTTTTTTTGTGGTTTTTTTTAATACACCATTTGCTGAGGAACTTCTAAGAGCACACAGCTCCCTGGTGTCTCCAGTGAAGCAGTAAAACTGTAGCACTCATCAGCTGTACTTTTTATAGTTCCTTTAGTCTGCAGTTTTCTTAGTCCTTCCCCCTTTGATGTTGGTCACTGTCAGAAAAGAAGTTTGAAGCTGGTTGGATAGATAATGGCCGATAGATGTTATAAAGTATTAGTAAAGAAATGGGAAGTGACTGTGTGGTGGTGGTTTCAGCAAGAACACCCAGTGAGAACAGTTGATTTTGGGGAAAATCAAGTATAAACTTGTTGGGGAAGTTGGGAAAAATCAGTATAAACTTGTTTTTTGCCTGGTATGGCAGAGGGAAGCAGAAATCCTGCAAGCAGGTTTGTGTCTGCATGAAGCTTCCATAACTGAAGAGCTGTCTATATCCTAGGAGAGGCTTTATGTATTCCTTGGAATCCTGAGTTTTTAGAGCATGTGTTGGCCATGCAAACTCTCAGCTTTGCCATAAATCTGTGTTTTGGCAGTGCTTGTCCAAATGCCATATTATCCAGAAAGGAATAGATAGGGGATTAGAGCAGAATCCTTTGCTATTTATGGACTCCCTTGGGGAATACATTATAATATTCTTTTGAATGGGCTAAAAGGTAACCACAACAACCCAAAGCTGCAGGTGCTAAATCTTCCCTGTGGCCCTCCTGTAGATCTACAGGGGGGATGGAGGGGGATATTTCAACTTGCAGCTCTGAAATAGCCTTGTTCTGGCTTTAACCATCTGCCACCTGCTGATTCCCTGGGATTCGGAGCAGAATCTGGGAGTCCTTCTTATTTATTTATTTATTTCTACAAACAGGTTAACTTTGGGGCTTTAAATCTCTTGTTTCCTAAGCTAGCAGAGAGTTGAAAAGCATGAATTTTGTGCAATCTGTGGAAGAATCTTTGGTGTAGAAGTTGCTCATCCTTTCCCTTGGGCTTCGGAGCTGCCGTAACCAAGGCGGGTCCGTGTGTCCCTGTTGGCACGGAAAAGGAGGAGCAGGCTGGGTGCCAGGCTGCCAGATGGAGTCTGGAAATGTTCAGCAAAGCTGCTGCTGGCTCAGGCTGTCCTGATGCCCTTCAGCAAACTGAGCAGCCAGAACTTACCCCAGAAGGGCTTTTCTCCTCCTTTTGAAGTTGTCACTAATCCAAAGTGCCGCCGATTCTGTGCCCAGGATTTAACCAGGCTCCAGCTCTGCCCAGTGGAGGGAAGAGCTGCTCAGCCTTCCTGGAGAAAGCACAAAAGACCAAATCCAGCTGTGTTAGAGCTACTCTAGAAGGTTCTGTGCAGGTGGACTCTTCCTTTGGCTGCTTCCTGGCCTGACTGGGCACCTGGACTCTCAGACACCCCTTCCTTAAAAACCCACGTGGGTGGTTTCTAATGTGCAGAGCAAACGCCATAAACTTCATAACTTGAAGACACAACTCTTCTGTAGGGTTGCAGCCTTACAGGCCAGCTGGCTGTGGGTTGGTTTCTCAGGGTTTGGGAATTCCCTGGGTTTGGGTGTTTATGCCAGCTGCCCAACCCCAGGCAGCCCCTGGGCATTGTGCCTGCAAGGGGGCCAAGGTGTGCTCCTTTCTCACTCAGTGCTGGGGGAGAGCAGTGCACAGACTCTAAACTGCAGGTTTCTTCTGCAAAACTCTTGGTTTTTATTAGGAACAGCAGGTTTGTTCTTGGAGAAGGGAGCATCTGCTTCATGCAAGGCTTAACGTGGCCCATTTTTGCGTGTGCTCACTGAGAAACAACAAAAATCAGGAGCAAACACACGGCCAGGGCTGCCTTTTCCTTTATGTGCCTGTTTAACTGAATAATATGCATGGCCTTGCCTTTGTGTTTACCTTAGGGTTTGTTATGACACTGAAGATGGATTTTTCCTGGCTCTTGCACACACAGCATGTAAAACCAACACAGCTCAGTACACAGTCAGTGTGTGAAGCTTGGTTCAACCTGGGAACTCGGGCTGTACTTGGATGCACCCCATTGACAGCAGCTTTGATGATCCTGGTGGGTCCCTTCCAGCTCAGGCTAGTCCATGATTCTGTTCTATGATTCATTGCTCAGTTGCACCTCTCAGACTGGGAAGCTCATCTCTTCTGGTGCTTGTAGCCATTTTCTCTGCTTGTCAAACACAGGGGCTTGTTTCAGATCGGTTTTTCTGGAAATAAAGATATCTGGGAGAAGAGAAACCTTTGATGTATTTCTGTCTTCAGCTCTGGACCTGTTGAGTTCTTGGTAGCCATGGGGAAGGAGTGTGTCAGCATCTACAGCAGGTTTTGCTGTCTCCTTTTAGTACAAAAAAAGTTGCCTTCTAATCTTGGGATGATTTTTGTACAGACTTTTCCTTCAGTTCTCAGTTTCTGAGCCTTTAGTTTTTGACTAGGGAATTGAAGTTTCTTTCCTCCTGTGCATCATAATTCCTGGGAGATTATGTCATTTATCGATGCTGGCTTGTCAGGAGAGACTTGGAATAAAAGCCTTTGTAGTGTGCTGCTTAGCTGGCTGTATAAACATGAAAGTACCAGGTTTTTAACTGCCTTACTCACATGGCTTTCCTGGGCAAAGCTTTAGCCAAAACACTCCTAGATAAAAGGATACTGAGAAAGTCCAGGTCAGGCAGAGCTTTTCTGAGAAGAGCTATAACCCTGATCTTTGGTTTAGTTTTACTTCTTGTAACCTCTCAGTAAGAGCAGGGAATGAGGATAAATTGTTTTCATCTCTCAGCGGTCAAGGATTAAGACGGATGAGGCAGTGGTTGCCTGGAAGAAGCTGTTAAGTAAGAGCCTGGCTGTGCCTCCTCTCCCTTGGATCTTGGACGAAGCTGACTTTGTGCTTCCTGCTTCCCAGGCACACTTCCCCACACTCCTCCTTAAATATCCGAGCTGGTGAGTGATTGCCTTGAGTTTTCTGAGGTCTTTGAACTAAAATAAACGAGAAGGGCTCTGGGAATGAGGCCTCCCATCGGTCACTTGCCTTTCACCTCTGAGCACAGGGGTTTGAATCAGGTGTGGCATTAAAGGCACAGGGTTTGGTGCCCCTAAGGTCACATCCTGCTAAGCCTCTCATGGGGGATTGGGAGGCCCCTGGCACCTTTTGCAATGCTCTCTTGATGTTCTCATTTTGTTAATAAGCATCTGAAGAAGGTGCTGGTTGCATCTGGGTGGGGGTTACAGATCTGGGACTGGATTGATGATCCCTCATGTTCTGCTCAAACACTGATAGAGAAGGAATATTGGAGGAATACCCAAGTTTTGGGGCTCCCCGAGGTGCTGCAGTAGCTGGAGTTTCTGAAGCCCCACAAGAGTTGCCTACAGAACACATGGCTGCTGTTTGCTGCTGTTGGAACAGACAGCCCCTGATTGGCATCTTTTGTGCTGTCACTAAGTGAGGACCAAAGCTTGAAGAGGCATTTTTACCCTCTGTACCCCAAGCCAAGGGTTCTGGGGAGGGGAGGTGGTGGCTGCTGGTCAGGCAGGACCCTGGGCACTGATGCATGGCAGGGTGGCTGCCTTCCTTCTTTTCCTGCTCTTTGATGTGCTGTGGGATATGTAATGAGCATCTGCCCTCTAAGAGAAAACAGATTTGAGTTCTGAAGTTGGAAAAAGAGGGAGCAATTTTGTTTAATCATTTTCACACAGATCCACAGGCGTTTCTGTAAGAGTGAGCAGCATCTGGTTCAAGGGCAGCCTTGGCTGCTTTGAGCTCTCCTGCAGCTTCTGCAGTCTCAGGCAGAGATTGATGTTCCAGATGCTGTTCTCAGCAATCAGATCAATGATGTACTTATTTAGACTTTTCATTTTTTAAAGAAAAAAAAAAGAAATAGATTATAGTTTTTAAGATCATCTGAAGTATCAAAGATCTGTGAGGGGCTTTGTTTTGTTTGTTTCCTAGATCAGGGCCCTGCAAATTCTTTCCCTGGTTGTGAACACCAGTCAGAAAGCAGGAGGTGTGCTGCCTGCCTTGGTACCTGGGTATTCACCCATTCTCTCCCTTCAGCTTCTAGCCACTGCAGGAAATACAGGATTTTTTTATTCCAAACACAGAGTATTTGTTTTAAGGAGAAAGTACTAAATGCAGTAATGCCCCTGTGCCCTGCAAGCTGCACTGGCTGTCCTGGTGTGCACTTAGGGCTGTCTCCAAACTTGTTTGTGTATGTGAGAAAATTACTGAGTGACAGGAAAAATGCTGAAAAGCTTTGGGGATTTGATTTAAATCTGATGAAAATCAAGGCTGCTGCTTGTTCTCCTCTGCCAGTACCCATTGGGGTGGCTGTAAAAACGGCTGCTGTGAGTTTGTTGCTGTGGTTTTCCAAACCCAGGCTTGTTATTTATCCATTTCCATCCATCCAGCATCAGTGTTGCCCTCCCAGACTTCTGTGGTGGTTGGTGTGTTGCTTTGGAGGACACCACTTGCCAAAATCCCTGGATTTGGCAGGAGCACTCCTGGAGTCCCATGGGAATAAGAGTCCTGAACCACTGTCCCAGCCTTTATCTGCTGCCTTTAATTATGGAGATCACAAAAGCTGGGTTCCTGGGGAGGCTGAGGCAATGTTTGGCTCCTGGCATACCCTGGGGCTGTCCTGGGATGAAAGTCTCTGATGGTGATCAGTGAAAGCTGCTCACCAAGAGGAGCCAACAGCATCTTGTCCATCTCAGGACCAGTTTGGCTGCTGGGATGGACCCTGAATCCACATTTGGCTTTTGCTGACAGGAACACGAGGTGCCTGAGCAGGCCTGGGGTCTAGGCCAGGGTAGGTGTCACATATTAATTTTTGCCCATTCAGGTCCTTCTCACAGCGTGAGATACAGGAAAAAAAAAATTCCCACAAAGTAAGCCGGAATTAAGCCTCAGGTTTTGTTCTCATTAGTGTAAAATCAGAAAATCTGGTGTTTCTGATGCCTCTGAGGAGAGAAGGAGAATTAACTCCCGGTGAACGTAGGCAGAGGATGCTTAAAAGGCAAATTGTTCACATACTTTCTTTAAAATTTGCATGAGTGTAGCAAAAGGTCATCGCAACTGCAGTCTCCTGCTCAGATCCTGCCTGCCGGTGGCTGATTGCAGAGCCTGTTGCTAAGTGTTCCTGGAAACAGAATAAAGATGAAGCAAGATAATTGAAGGAGAGGAGGGAGAGGGAGAGGAGGGGAAAGGCTTGGAGCTCGCAGCGGAACCACAGGGCTGCCAAACGAGATGAGTGGCTTGGAGTTTGACTCAGTGGCTGCATTCAATCAGTTCTGACCCAGGGGTGGGGAAGGGGTGACTGAGCCTGAAACTTCATGGCAGATCCTTGGAAAAAGTCACTTGGACATAAGTGGATGCGTTTCCTGTGGCTCATCCAACTCCAAACATGTTGTTTCCTAGCACTGAGGCTGGAGTGGGGATGGGGAGATAGGCTGTGCTTTTCCTGGATAAAATCTCTGTTCTTGCAGCATGGATTGAGTCACTCTGGGATCATCTTCTGGGCAATTCAATAATCATGGAAAGCAACAGGAGAAAACAAGAATGCAAGCAGACAAATCCTGAGCTTGACTAAGGCAGAAAGCCTTCAACTCCAGGTGATTTGAGGGGTGTTATCTGTCCATCTCAAGTCAGGCTGCTCTCTGAGGGAACAACTGATGGTGGTTTTGTATGTTGCAGAATCAAATAAACCCCAGTGCAGCTCCTTTTTATTGCTGAAAAGACAAGGAAGCAAAACTTTCTGCTTATCTTTGGTCTTTTTCTAGTTGAAGCTCTTGTAAAAACACCAGGCTTTCTCCAACTCTGTGAATCTATTTCCTGGAAGCAATTTTAGTAACTGTTTCTGGAGTGATTTTTATCATCCCAGAGCATTTTACAAACTGAATATAGTAACAGCTGAAATACAGCCCCATCTGAGGAGGGTCACTGCCAGCGCACAGAAGTTTTCGGCACGTTATAAAAGAACACACAATTTGCTTTTTCTTTGCACGGAATCTCCCTTATTCTCACCAAAAACATGAGGTTTTTGTGTCCCTCCTGCCGCCCAGCCCTCTGTGTTACCTCCTGCTTTGCTCTTGACTCAGAGACTCAGTGGCAGACCTGGTGCTGGGAATCCTCGGCTCTCCGAATCCTGCTCCTCCAGCTGGGGCTGGCTGTCAGCAGAGGGAACTAAATACGCTGCATCTTATCTGACATTTTGAACACCCCCGTGGGATTCACGTTTCAGCAGTTCCTGGCAGCAGCTCCTTGTTTCTCCCCGACTGTCTGTGCCATGCTCGTGGTGGCAGGAGGGACACGGTGGCCAAGGCTCTCTGTCACCAGTGTCCTGCCTTCATCCATATGCTGACTGCAGGCTCTTGGCTCCTTGGGAACTTCCATCAGTGGAGCTTGACCTTGCTACTGATTTTTCACTCTCTGTGTTCATCTTCTTAACTGGTTTGGCTGTTGCATGATGCCCTAAAATGAAGAAGAGGGAGTTGCAGGCTGCTGTGCCATTCCTCCCCGGTCCATGGCTCTGGAGTGGGGCCTCCTGTGCTCGGTGCTGGGTTTCGGGGCTGGATCGGGTTCCCTCTCTGCCCTGCACCTGGCCCACCATGTGTGTGTGTCACAAACCCCTCAGCTGGCCCCATCCTGGCTGTCCCTGCCCTTCCTCTGTGCCCAGCCCATACCGCCACTCTGCTCCTTTCCCTGTCCCTCCCTTCTGTGTTCCCCAGCTTTGCTGGAGCACGGTGTGATGGAAAAGCTGCTCTGCAAAAGGAGTGGGTGAAGAAATGGCTTCTCCAACTTCCCACCCACTGGTTTGTGCTGCAGGTGAGGTGCTGGTGCATCTGAACTCTGGGCAGCTTCGTTCTGCCCTGGTTTTTAATGTGTGCAGGTGATTAATTGCAAACTTGGGACTCTCAGTGGCATTTTCTCATTTAGAGATCATTGGCTGGGGCAGGTTGACATTTCCAGCCTTTCTGCTGAGGGGCTGAGTGTCAGTTTGGGGAGCAGGAGGGAGAGAAGTGCTCAGCACGGGAGCATTTTCCAGCAACCTGTGTTCCATCTGTCCTGCTCGTGTCACACCTCACTCGGATGCTCTTCCCTGCAGGGCACCCAGCACTAGCAGGTGTGACAGGAGGGCACGGAGGCCCTGAAAACACATCCTCATCAGTGGTTTTGTCCAGAGCAGTTTTGGTGGTATGATGTTTGCATAGGATGGACTCAGGGCTCCAAAGGAGAAGTCCCTGTGAGCTGCTCCAGGCTGGGACAGGCTGTGGGATCCCTTCTGAGGGAGGAGCAGGGTTACTCGGAGCTGTCAGTGGCAGGGATTGCTCTTTCCAGCTGGAGTTTGAGAGCACCTGGCTCTGGTTGGTTCCTGGCATCTTTTGAGATCTGTGGTTATGGGGTGAATCCCTTGAGCCGTGCCACCCTCCCGAGCTGGGAGCAGAACCTGTTGCACACAAAGCCCCGAGCTGCCCCTGCAGCCAGGGCTGTGCTTATGGCCTCTGTAGCTCTGCAGCTGTGTAACCTTTGCATGAAAATCCTCCTTGGGTTGCAAACCAGGAGTGCTGCCAGACGAGATTCAGTGCTGAGACATCGAGATGGATGCAGCTGTAGGGGGGGACCAGAGCAAGCGGTGCACCCTGAGATCAGCTGGAGAAAAGTGGCTGCTTTTAAACAGTCTGAGTGTTTGCAGTGATGCAAGAGCTGTGTTGAGTGGAGGTTTTTGTAAGGAAGCATCACAGTGATGTGATGGATGAGCTGTTGCATTTCAAAAGGTGCTGTGGGAAAGCAAATTTGCCATCCACCCAGTGGGTGCCTCAGCAGCAGTGGGCACAAGAGGGTATCTGTGATGTCTTAATAGTTTTACAGGAATCTTTTGTGCAGCTGGTCTGGGGGATGTCCTGGTGCTGCCTTGTCACTGCTGGAGCCCTCCCCAGGGTGTGTTACAGTGCTAACAAATACTCCATTGTTTTCCAGGATTTTGTTGGTCTGATTGTGTAAGGTTCCCTCTCGGATTAACCACTGAAAACAAACAGAAACCCCACTAATAACCTCATTGTGTGCATTAAACAAAACAAAACAAAAAAACAAATCCCGATTTCCCTGCTGATTTAAGAGGCTTTTGTGTTTGGTGGGAACTCTGTCTTAACTCAAGGCTTTTCAGAAGTGTTTGTTTCTTAATGATCCAGGATTGCAAGGTGTTTGACCTTGAGATTACTGCCAGCACTCAAGTGAACAGTAGCAGCAAAGGCAGTGGGTAGGAAAGCCATGCTCTGGCAACTGTCCCACTTCCAGTGACAGATGAGACATGGGACCAAGGGAGGCCCTGAACTCCAATTCAACATCCCAGACTCCCGCCCCACCCCTCGCCTTTTCTATAAACAGATGGAAAAATATCCCTTTCCCATAGACAGAAATTATAATTTTTTCTTATTGCCTTTGTGTTTACATAGCTATTTCTTACTCAGTGTTAGTCATTTGGGGGAGTAATTTATAGGGGCCATGGATGATAGACTTCTATATGTGTCTTAAATTTTTCCCACATATGCTTTAACTCCCGCTGCCCTCACTGCTTTTTGTGTGTTTGCAGAAAGAAAAAATGCTTATTAAATACCTTGCTCGTGTGCAAGTCCCATTTTAAGAGGTAAAGCAAGGTATGCACAAGGAGGAAAAAAAAAAACATTTATTGGAAATACATGGAAGTGTATTTCCTCGTCCTGGGTGCAATGCTGGATCCTTAAATTCTGCATTCTTTGGGCTATTGAATACAATTTGAGGAAAAAAAATATTTATGAAAAGCATCCTCATAGTGTTGATAGACCAGCCTGTCTGGTGGCATCCTCCCTGCTCGATTTCCTGCCCGTGTTGTTATCTGTATGTTTAGTCAAATGCTGCTTCCTCCTGATCCTGAGATCAAATCGAGCTGCCACCCCAGCCCCTCTTTGAAACCTGCACATGTGAAACAACCGGGCAGCTCCCGTGTCTGCTGCAGCCCTGGGGCTTTGCTCTCCATACATCATGTTAACTGCTTTTCAACCCTGCTCAAATTAAATGTTTTTCTATCAGCTGTGGGCCCAGGTCCCTCATGGCAGGCTTTGGCTGTGAAGCTCCTCAAGGCCGCTGTCCAGAAACCCGTGGAGAGGATTTCCTTCCTCACCTCCAAACCTGCTGTTGCTGTGCTCCCTGGTCAGGAAAAACAAAAGCTCAGGGTCTCCCCTGTCCCCCCAGCAGCTGTGGGGTGATGTGGGCAGCCATGAGCTGGACTGTGCTGTGCCAGTCTCCCGCCGTGGAGCAAGGAGAGGATGGAAGTGACCAGCAGAACTTTTGGGTTGATTTTAATTTTAGGTTTTTTGATAGCACCGAGTCACATTGCTGGAATGTCCCCAGCAGGTGCTGCCAGGCTGAGAGCCAGGGGAAAGGGGTTGGTTTTAAGTGGGCTTTCAGCCAGTGCAGGCAGCACACAGGGAGGGGAGCGATGGGGTCTGTACGGACCCACAGCCCCGCTGCCCCGCGCTGTCCGTCTCAGCTGTTCACATCAATCTCCTTTATTGCAATTCCAAATCCTCCCTCCTCAGCTCATTAACCATCCCGGAGCAGACATCTCTGTCACCATTGTGTTTTGTAATTAGATTTTGATTTACTTTCAGAGAGAAGCGACAGCACAATGGACATTAATTTATCCCGAGCCTCGCTCGATCTCCTCCGTGTCACAGGGTCAGACCTTGGCGTGCACCATCTGCTCTCCCCCCTCTACTTGGCTGTGTGCTTTTCCCTCACCACCCTCTCCTTCTGCTCAGGGGGTTCCCTGATGCACGAAGGAAAGGGAGCAGTGAGGGAGGGCTGGAAGAGGAGCTTTTGTCCAAGCTGAGCTTGAGTCATAAGGACAGGCGTGAACTAGATTTAAATGGACAGGGAGAGGGAGCAGCCTGTTGTCTGCAGAGCCTGGGTGGCCCCTGGTGCTTGTAAGCCCTTTAAGGCAGGATGTAAAAGCTGCATTTAACACTGTCAGTCAGCCAGGACAGAGGGGTTCCCGCAGCGCTGGAGCACTGGGAATGGCCATGGATATCTCAGCCTGGAGCTGCTCTGTGTGGCAGAGCTGGACATTGAGCTCTGCTGGTCCCTGCAGCCCTGGACCGAGGGCGCTTTTCCACCTGAGTGCTGCTCGTGTGTTCCTCAGACAGACTTCACGTTTCAGCCTGTGGCTGTTGAATGAGAGGCCAGCAAGAGCTGAGCCCATGCTGTAATGGAAACCCCTCTGTGCTCTCACACGGTCACTCATGGGGCTGCTGGAAGGTGGGATCTTTCCAATGCCTCACCAGAATTCTACAGAGCCCTGGAGGTATTGCCTGTAAGAGTGAGTTTTTAGAAAAGTGGCTTTACATTTGTGCTAGTACAAAGCAGCAGCTACCCACAGCAGGAATATGTTCATTTATAGCTGCCTTTGAGTATTTAAACTGGCTTTGTCTTCTGTTGCTGGTCAGGGTGGAAGTGTGGATTGCAAGATGAGTAGAGACCATTTCTGCCCTCTGCATCCCTGGGCGGAGTCAGCTCCATGTGCTATGGAAGAGGGAAGCGTGAGAGCTTTTATGGTCCAGTTTCACACAACAGCAGAGAAATGCAGCCCCCAAGGAGGGTGGGAGGACCACTTTCCCAGCAGCCAGGGCTCAGTGCACTGCAGGCAGTTGTGCTTTGTCTCTGCCAGCATTCACTGCTGCAGTTCAGGGTTTATGTGAGCGAGCGAATGCGACCAGGACTGATAAATCAATCAGCACAATCAAAAATAGCACCCGGCTGCTGTTGGAAGTGGGGGATCCCTTCCCCAGCAGAAGGAGCAGAGCAGGAGGGGATTTCATCCGCCCCGGCCATGTGCCAGCCCTGCACAGAAACAGCCCTGGGCTCTTGGGGAGACCTCTCATCTGACACCTTTATCAGGAAAAATTACTGTGCCTGTCTGCAAACGTCTCCCCAGCCTCTCAGCCAGGAATTCCCAGTCATCAGGATGAGGAGAATAATGGAGCCAGTCTGGGTGGTTGATGTTTGGGGATCACCTCAGCCCTCAGATCATGGGAGATCTCTGAAAGCCTCTCACAGCTGGCTGTGGATGGAGTCAAAACCCAGGGTTTGTGTTTTCCAGGGTGTCCTGGTGATGCTTTTGTGCAGGGATAAAGTTACCCGAGGAATCTGGTGATTCTGTTTTTTCCACTGGACGGCTGCACTAAACCACCTGCACAGGAGCCAGGGAAGTTCCTGTGAGGCTGCTCAGCCTGCACAGAGTCTTGTGAGGGGCTGTATTTCCTCACTGCTTCTCCAGTGGGTGTCCTGGGGTGAGCAGTGGCTCTAGCAGGCCTGAACCAGGAGTGAAGGGCGCTGCGAGAGGATCAGCTGCTTTCAGGCTGAATAGGCCGTAGATTATTTCCACATCTGTGTTAGCTTTGGCTTGATCCCACAGATTTGCAGCAGCTGTTGGGAAGCAGAGCAGAGATCCCCTCTTTAAATGGATGATCAAATCCTTGGAGTGTGTGGAGTATGTTATTTCTATGTCATCCTCTTCACGGCAGGAAAAACAGCTTTTCAGAGTTGCTGAGGCAGCACTCTGCCCTGCTGCCTGAGCTATCATCCCATCAGCCCTCAGTCTCACAGCAAGTTGTAATTTGCTTTCTGCATCCCACACCCAGCCTGACACAGAATCCTTTGTGAGGTGTGTGGTTGTGTAGGTACCCACACCAGGGATGCCTTTTTTCTCCTGGATTTCCTTTTCTGCATGGACCACAACCAGTGGGTGTAAGCTGAGCTTGTCCCCTTTGCAGAATCTTCACATGTGCAAATCCTTGGCATTTTACCCTGAGAAAAGCTAACTAGCACAATGGTTTGCCACAAGACAGGTTGGGTCATCCCAGTGGTTTTAGGTGGAAGCTGTAGTTGAGGTGCACAGTAATGGCACAGCGTGGGAATCCCACAGGGAGCTGTTTTCAGCTTGGCTAAAATGAACCAGCCCATTTCCTAGCAAGGTTCTGCTCTTTCAGGTCAGACCTGCAGTAAAAGGAGCCATCAGGCTTCCTTCCCAAATGTCTGACAGGCTCTGGAAAAGCTGGAATCTGGCTGATGAGGGCGAGGGTGGTGGGAATTGTGGTAGATCCTGGCACTCCTCCTGCGGCGCGTGCGTTTCTCATTCCCCATCAGCTTTCCTGGCGCACAGGGGACTCATCAAACCAAACTGCTCCCACTTTAAACAGCACATTCCTGGATGGAATTCATATGGTTAGTGCACAGAGACCACTAACTTCCAATTCAAGGCTTTTATAGGAGGCTTCAAATGGCAACCCTACTCCAGTTCTTTGTGTGCAGTTGTTGTGTTTGTTCATTGGTGTTGTGTGATGAGTTTCAGGGATAACCCAGGCAGCAAATCTGTTAAAATAGGAAGTGCTGCTCAGCCTGTACGAAGCTCTGGAACTTTGGTGTTACCTGGGCTGTGTCTGGGAGCTTTTGCACAGGTGCAGGGTAAAACCTTTCCATTTGAATTGCTTTTTCTCATTCACCCAAGGTGTGACTGAGCATGACATGATGGGCTTTAGGTTCCAGTCTCAGAGCTCAGTGATGGACGTGCTCCCCCAGCAGCAAGAGATGTCATGTTGACCTCTTTTGATGCTTTTTGACCCTTTTGACACACACCTGGCTTCATGCTTGCTTGAGGCATTCTCCTCTGGACCCTCACTGGTGAGTGAGAAGTGGAAACTCCTGATTTCATGGGGACAGAGTATCTGGATTGCAGATTGCCTGCCAGGAGCAGTGCCTGCAGTTTGTGTCCAGTGGGATATGATGGTTTACACATCCTGAGAAGACCCAGGACCAGCTGTTGGCAAAAGTTGCCACATGTGCTGGATCTCATAGACTGCCTGGAGCCAGCCATGCCAAGCTTGCTGCAGTGCTTTGGGCATGTTTGCTTTGCTGTTATCCCCTTGTCTGAGGTGTCCCAGCCCCATCCCTCTGAGCACAGAGAGTCCATGCAGCCTCCTGGCTCTCAAGTGCAGACCCTGCTGCTTCCCCAGCCAAGCAAAACTGCCAGGACCCACCGTGATGCCCCCGGGGAGCTGCTTCTGTATACAAAGGACTTGGCAAAATGAAGTGTAATGTAAGCAACTATTTAAAGAGAACGATCCGATTGCTAGTTGTAATTTCCTTATTGTTTGCAGCACCCTGTTAAATGCCTGTGATCCTTATAAAGAGCTTTTCCCCACCCTTTAAACTTCACAGAAGTGCATTTTACCTTCTGTAGTTTGGATACTGTCATTGTGAGGGGGCTGGTCTGTGCTGAGTACAGTTTCTTTATTCTTTTCATGCCCAAAGCCATTTGGTTTGTGAATTCATTAATATGTCTGTAGGAAGGCTGGGGGGTAGGACACACAAAACCTTGCCTCTCTCTATGTCCCCAGATCATTCCCATCTCGAGAAATGGGATTGCCTCTCTTTGCAAATCAGGAACATCCATCTGCAGAGTTCTTCCTCTGGGAGCATGTGGGTGCAGTTTCTCTGTGAGATACTGGTGGAAGCAGCAGCACATGATGGTTTTACTGGCTGGCACTGCTGGGCCCCTTCTGTGCTTCTCCAGTGCTGGGTTTTATTCTCCAAACTGGAGCACGTTGCAAACACACGGAGCCCGAAGGGCTTTGCAGAGCAGAGCTTGATGTTAGGGGAAGGTGGAGATTAATTTCCTTCCCCATTTGGCTCTTGGTTATGGTTTGGCTTTTGTTTGAGAGTTTGATAGTTCACCACTGGACTGTTTGGGTTGAAAATCTTGGAGAAATGTAAGGAAAAGGAGGTGATGGCAGCAGCTCCTCCGTGTATGGCGGGGAGAGCTGCCCTGCTAGCCCACACCTGCAGGCTGGGGTTCCTCATCCCAGCCAGCTTCTGTGCCTCAATTCAGCTCTAAATCATCCTGTGCCAGCAGCATATCCTGGGAACGTGAGCCCAGGGGTGTGTGACACCCAGAGGGCTCCGTCACCCATATGCAGAGCCGAGCTCGCTGCAGAACACAGTGACAGCACAGGCCCATCCAGGCTGGGATACCCAAAATGTGGCCATCAGGATGCAGGATGCATGAGCTGGGCCCCCAGGCTGATGTCAAAGCCCTTAATCAGCTCCTGGGAACAAACCCGGGAAGCCCCAGTTGCAGAAGAATAATTTTTTTGTGTCTTGGCCTTGTGCTCAGCCTGGCTGTGTCTTGGCAGGGGTGGCTGGTTTGTTTAATGAACGTGGAAATGGGAGGGGAGGAAACTGCCAGGGAAGCATTACAAATTGCTTCAGAGCAGTGGCATTAAAAGTATTTGTGCTTACCATGTCTTCTAAACAAAGAGCTCAAAGCATGGCAAGAATTATCCCCATTTTACTTGCAAAGAGGTAAAAGGAGGAGGAGAAGCTTTGCCTCTCTCATGGGCAAGCCCAGAGAAGGTGGGACACACACAGGGGTCTCACCTGAGGTCCTGAGGGGATGGTGGTGATGGTGAGGGTCTCTCTGGGCACTGGGCCAGCAGCTCTTCCTCACATTCCTTCACACTCATCCCTGAATCACCAGCTCTGTTTGTTCACCTCTGACCTCTGCTCTGAAAGATGCTAATGCTCCAAAATCTTCCTCTTCACCAAGCAAAGTTTACCTTCCTTATCTCCCCTCCCGATCTCTTTTCCAGCTGAAGCTGTGGAACAAGTACAGAGTCTCCAACATTCCTTCCCTAATATTTATCGACGCCTCCAGTGGGAAGGTGGTTTGCAGGAACGGCCTCCTGGTCATCCGAGATGACCCTGAAGGTAAGACTGGAGTCCCCTGTGCCACAGAAACATGGACACACAGCTGCCTTTTCATCTCAGTTGTTCTGAATGGCCTGGGGGGGAGGGAATAAAGGAACTATTGTCATACTTAACTATTCAAAGCACCGTGCTATTTTCGGCATAAAATTTTCTGCATCATTCCTGCCAGATCTCCTGTTTTGGTTTTGCTTACTGAAAAGAACAAAGAATTTCCCTCCAGGATTCTTGTCTGCAGTGCTAATGAGGAAAAGGTTAGGCTAACTGAAACAAGAAGTTTGGATTTTTCCCTAATGGAGAGGCACATGAGGGCCCAGACCTTCCATACCTTGGGAGCAGAATCCTTCCAGAATACTGAGTGGGACTTCTATCACTGACATCACACTCAGGTTAATGCATTTCCCATTATTTAGAAATTTAAAAAAAAAAAAAAAGTTACTATTCTCCCTTGCTGAGGTTTGCTGTGCTGGGAGTTGGTGTTAAATCCATCTTCCTCCATTTTGGAAAAAACCCAAATGAGCCAAATTGGGGAAAAAAAACCCCAAAAAACAACACCAAACAAATGTGCCCATACTCACAGATCCTGCAGACCCATAAGTCATCTGCTGTACTTGTCCATCCATTTCTTTTATTGCTGGCTCATTGTTTCTTGGTGCAGTAAATCCTGACAGAGTCTTTAATTCAGTGGCAGGAGCTGTACAGCAGGAACATGTTGTGGCCTGAGCCATCTGTGATGTTTCCTCCTCTCTGGCTGAACACATGGATTGATTGCTCTGGGAGCTGGCAGCAGATGATTCAGAACTGTTTGTGTGTACACACACAGCTTGCTTTGGGGTGCAGAGGGTTAGTGTAAGATATATATAGAGATATATGGATATAAACACACCATCTTTTACATATATATAGCTAAGGTTTGTAAATAAAGACATGTATGGATATGTGTAAAAATATGTGGTTAGTATCAGCATAAGGGACAGATTCTGCCTGCATTCCTGAGCACGTACCTCCTTGCCCTCTCTTGCTAAAATAAACACTGTTGATAAGGAAAAGGTGCCTCATCAGGCACAAAACCAGAGCAGGCTTTGTCAAGCTGAAGGTGTTGTGACGTGGGTGCAGCCTGCCTGAGAGCAAGAGGTGACTCTGGCTGCAGTGCAGAGCTTGGCTGCCTCACCTCAGGGCAGGGCTGAGGTGTTCTGCATCCCCCTTGGATGGGAATAAACCCCGTTAGGGTTCCTCAGACAGGATCCCTGTATCCTGAATATGGTTTGTTTTTTTCCCCTAGCAGAACCTTCTGAATCTGCAAAAGCTGCATGCACATGTTACTGTCTTGTGTCTTCTTTCCACCTCTATCCTGACCCCTCCCCAGGTCTGGAGTTCCCTTGGGGGCCAAAACCCTTCAGTGAAGTTGTTGCTGGGCCTCTGCTAAGGAGCAATGGGCAGACACTGGACAGCAGTGCCTTGGAGGGCTCTCACGTCGGGGTCTATTTCTCTGCGCACTGGGTGAGTAGGAGGTGCTGTGCAGAGCAGCTGTGGGCTCAGGGAGAGTAAAGACCCTGGGCTGGTTGGTGCTGAAGAATTTAAGATGCTCTGATCATCAGCACTGTGGTGGCCTCTCATCCCCAGCTGGCCCTGTTGGGGGGGTGTCGGAATCTGTGGTATTGGTGATTCCCAGATTGTAGAAAGTCTCTGTCTGTCAGCCCCGTTGCCAAAGCAGAAGCCATAATTGGTCTGTGCTGGTTTCAAGGTTGTTTATTCTGTTTATCTCTAACATGTTCTGCTGCCCTGCCGCAGCTCTGTCCTGCAGGGCAGCGTGTGGGGCTCTGCCCTCAATGGGATGTTACAAACATTAAATACCAGAAACTACCTGTGCTGGATTTACAATAACGTGCCAATATCTGTCACCTACGTTGGACAGTGTGTCCCCAGCCTAAACCAACAGAAAAATGCCAACACCACAGTGAAACATGGAGGGCATGAAGAAGGAGAAAAAGGACAAGACACACCCAATTTCCTCCATCTTGTCCCCTCTGAACCCCTAATCTAGAAACCTAAAATTTTACTTTTGCACCCGCGCCACACTTAATTATTACTCTTATCAAACACTCAAAGCTTGTAATTCACCCTGTAAGATTGAAAACTCCTCTCCATGGACAGAGATCACAGCCAGTGTCTCTCGGGGCTCTGTACAGGGGGGTTCCTGACCCCTGCCAGGGTCCCAGACCTTCCAGGGCAGCCAGAGGGAAGCCCTGGATTCCCACAAGGGGGAGAGTGGTCAGATTTTAAAAATGGAAGAGGTTTTGTTAGCAACTTACAGACCATAAACCCCAGGTACGTTCAGGCACTGCAGCGAAGACGAGATCACACCAGTTCATTCATGGTCACTGGGTTACCTGGCCCTGCTGGTGTGGGTCTGGTCCTTAGGAGGGGACAACATCCTCCTTATGCTTGTGCTTTGCAATCCTCCTTATGCTTGTGTGTTTTGCAGTGCCCGCCATGCCGAAGCCTCACGAGGGTGCTGGTGGAGTCCTACAGGAAAATCAAGGAGGCAGGCCAGAAGTTTGAGATCCTCTTTGTCAGTGCAGACAGGTGAGGCAGCAGTGACACCTGAGCAGGTTGGCTCTGGCATCACAAAGGCCACCTGAGTCCTTTCCCTCTGCCCAGTGGGGATGTGCAGGGTGGGCTCAGCAAGAGCAGCTCTGTGCTTCACCTTGTGGCTCTGGGTTCTGAAGGATGCTTGAGCTGCTGCTGTCACCATGGGTCGACATTCAGATGCCCTGGAGAATTTGAAATATTTTACTGGGGGAAAAATACACCGTGGACTTCTTGATGAAGGGCTGCGGGCTTTAAATTTGGTCGAACTCTCTCCCATCTTGATGAGTTTTGGTGGGAGGGATAAAAGGCTTTGCAAGCCAGGTTTTTAATGAGGAAGGAGCCTGGCAAGTGCAGGGCTGTGCATGCCATGCCCTGTTCCCCTTGCACAGGTCAGAGGACTCCTTCAAGCAGTACTTCAGTGAGATGCCCTGGGTGGCCGTGCCCTACGCTGATGAGGCCAGACGGTCACGCCTGAACCGACTCTACGGCATCCAAGGTAGGAAAGGCCACGCTGAGGCACAAATCTCCTTTCCCCCCCTCTTTTGTTGAGTATTTGTAATATCTCCTCTTGTTTAACTAAACCAAGAAAACAGCAAAGCAAAGCACAGTGCCCCAGGCGGAGCAGCTTCATGTTTCTGCTCTCCACAAACTCACATTCCTACCACCTGCCAGGCAGGCTGTTAGTTGAAACAGGACTTCCATAAACAACCTAATTCTTCCTGGAAACTTGGAAGCTGTTTTTGGCTTGGATGTTTTTTGTCTAATTACTGATTTATTTATTTTTTGCTATTTCTTGAAGGTTCAAATTTCATTTTCTTGCTGGTTTATGTAATGCAAAGGCACAGGCCATCGCTCTTTGCAGGGGCTGAGGAAGATGGCATCTGGTTTATGTTAGTGACATGAATTACAAAGGAGAGAGTGTTTGATGTAAACCATGGCTTTGCTTTTACTGTACGTGCCAGTGCCAGAATTCCAGCAGCCCTGGCTGCTCAAAGGGGCAGGGAGAGACTCTGTGAGTCTGGGTGGCTTCAAAGAGTCACAAAGATGATAAAAGCTCACAGCAACCCTTCCTGGGGCTGGCACCTTGTTCCTGCAGGGGACAAACTGCAGCACAGAGGTGTGCGAGGTGACTGGCTGGTGAGGAGATCTTGTGTATGTACAAATAATTTCTCCCTGTGGTTAAAAGGTCTTGCTGCAATGTGGCTGTTCCTCATCTTTTCTCTGTGATGTCATAGAATCAGAATATGCTGGGTTGGAAGGGACCCATCAGGATCACAGATCCAACTCCTGGCCCTGTGTAGGACACCCAACAATCCAACCCTGTGCCTGAGAGCTTTGTCCCAGTGCTTCTGGAGCTCAGACAGGTTTGGTGCTGTGAATACTTCCCTGAGAAGCCTCTTCCAGCGCTCAACCACCCTCTGGGTGAAAAAATATTTTCCTGATATCCACCCTGACTTCATATTGTCCAGGTGGGTGCAGGCTGGCAGAATATTCATGTGGGGAAGGAGAAGTGTTGCCAGAGGAGGCCCAGGGCTTGGGAAGAGTGACAAGAGAAATAATCCCTCCTTGGAGTCCTCTCCGAACTCCCCGTCTGGCATGAGCTCAGGTGCTGCCACTCAGCCCTGTTCCCTGACCTCAGCCCAAAAATAACCATCAGCCTGTTTTAAATAGCCATCAGTTTGCTGCTTAATGACCTTCCCATGAGGCCAGAGCTTTCCAAATTCATCTGTCTTTTCCCAGCCCGCTCACAACCCTCTCCAGGGCTGGTTTCAGCAGGACTGCTGCCAGTTTCACTGGGACTTTCTGTAAATAAGGTGTCCAGACATGGATATTTGAGCACCAGGCATGCTGTAGCCAGGGAACCAGTTACAACAGCTTTCCCTACAACTCCAGCCTTCTTAAAGGTATCTCTCTTTGTTGTGTGCCGACCTGAAAATGTAAATATTGGCTGTTCCCCTGCACCCCTATCCCCTCCTCTGCCCCATGTCATCCCTGAGGCTCAGCTCCATGCAGACTGGGGCTGCCTGCCTGTTTGCAGTCAGGCTTTTCACACCAGCTGGGACAAAAGCTTCCTGCACGTCTGGCTATTGCACCCAAATGAAAAATTAGATCTGTGTAACCACGTGTGCATTTCCCACATTCACGGTTCTGATGCTGCCCCCTCTGAAAGCTCTCTCTGGAGCTCCACTTCTGATCAGTGAGTGTGTCCAGGTTACCATCCTGGTGCTTGGGTTGTGAGCACAATATGAAGAGGTTTCCCTCTGTTTTTTGAAGGCTGGGTACTGAAACAACAGAAGAGTTTGTCTTCCTTGTCTGCTTTAAGTTCCTGAGTGGTGGAAAGTAGCAAGAGAGTCAAATCTCTTGTTGTTTTAGTCCTGTGTTGGCCCCTACAACTTTTAAAAACTCAGTATAAAATGCAAGTTGAGTTACAGGCCTTTATTTGGGTTTACTTTGAATGCCTCTATTCATAACTCATGTGCAGTCAGAGGCTGTACCCTACCACCTCGAGTAAATTGCTTCTGGGTGCAGTGCTGTTCTGAGAAAGAGTCATGTCTTGTGTTGTGGCTGCTTAGAAATAATTCCCCTTTGTGCAGGCAGCTCCCAGTCCTGCCTTGGGTGAAATTCCCTGGCCTTAGCTCTCCTCCCAGTGGGATGGGGAGCAGTGATGGACTTGATGCTTTGACAGGAATCGCCCCGTGTTGTTGTGTATCTCACGAGTTCCCCAACATTCCCTCTGCACTCTGTGGTGTCTCTTTGGGATTGGAAATGCCTTCCCAAAACTCCTGTTCCTCTCCTTCCCCATGCTTTAGCCCAGACACCCACAGGTCACCCTCACAGCCTGGAAGTCGCTGCTAGAGGAGATTTCTGGAGCTTTCTTCTGAAAAAGTGAAAAACCAGCAATAAAATGCACCACCTGTGCTGTGGTTGGTGTGGGGTTTGCTTCACTTCGGTTGTGATTACTCACCCGACAGACTTCATGCAGATGAGATTTCAATGTCGGGTTTGGGGTTTAATATATAAATATGTAAATGCCTCGCCAGGTTCAGTAACAAACCATTTGGCCCCTGTGTTTTCATAAATGCTGGCCCCGTGGGAGCCAAATCCATTTTCTAGTGCATAAAATCCAACCAAGACTGTCTATGCTAATTTTCATCCAAGCTTATACAATATTCATTGCAGTGTCTGATCGCTGATTCTTCTTGATAAGTAAATTCTGCTGTTATGACTTAAGGCAATTACCAAATCCCCCAAAAGGCACTAAAATAACAAATAGTGCCTGGGAGAGTGGGGAGGGGGAATTATTTGGGTTAGCAGGTGTGAATAACATTAAGGATGCTTTCCCTGGTCCTGCAGGTCTTTGTCCCCTGGAAACAGGGTGTGTCTTTTAGGGAAGTAGTCACAAAGGTCACCTGAGAAGATGGGGGTGTGAATTATCTTAAAAAACATTGTTTTTTGATTCTATTTTCTATTTGTAGTTGGCTGGGTATTGGGGGGGAGGGGTTCGGGTCATCTGCATATGCAAATTAAGCGAAGTGTAAAGCTTTGAATAGTGGATGAAATCCTTGATAGCTGCAGAATCACAGCGATCTGTATCTAAATTGGGCCCCTAATTTTCCCAGATCAGCAAAGCTTCTTTGGAACCTCTGCCTGGGAGTGCTGCTCAGGCTGGCTGATGCCCTGAGCAGCAGTTCCTGCTGTACAACGGATGGAAAAGCAGGCGTTGGGGTGGGGCTGGCAATCCTAAAAGGATCAAGATCCGAATCCTGCCTTCTCCTGGTGTCAGTAGCACTTTGTGCCTCTAAGGGCAGGGCCAGCTTGAGATTTCCCAATTCCTTCCAGTCTGTTTAACCCATCCCTGCCCTGGGGCTACACTGAATTACCAGCAGGTAATGAATAAGCCTTTTTGTGATACAAAATGGTTTTCTTGGCTGTACCCTAAGGATCTGCAAGCTCAGCCATTGGGCGGGTTCCTGCACTGCTGCTTAGCACCAGCCCCAGCGCAGGCAGGAATGCGCCGGGCTGGAATGATGGGAATGCAGCCCTGGCCTGGACCTGCAGGCAGGCTGGGACACACAGATGGCCGAGTATTTCCTAGAGAAACGCCTCCAGTTTCTGAACTGGGCTTTGAGTAACCCACTGCTGGACAAACACAGCGCCAGCAGCCTGGCAGGAGCACACACGCTGCGTGCCCCCTGCTCAGGAAGGGCTCTGCAGGGTATTTCTGAGGAATGAGCTTTAAAATGAACCTTGGCATGAAGGGCAGGAGTGTTTGAGTGTCCCCAGCTTGCCAGAGGTGCTGCTGAGTGAAGGAGATGCTGCAGAGGGAGCAGGGCAAAGCCCAGGTGGTGAGCAATGGCAGCACTTGGCACTAACACTGGTCACTGTTTTGTCCCTTGGGGCCTGATCCCACTGTCCCCTCTTCCTTCCTTGTGGGATGTTTCTTTGTCTCCCTGATGACAGAGGAGTGGTGTGCTTTCCAGATGAAGTCACCAACGTCAGCTGCTCCTGCTGACCCACCCGTGGCTGTTTTGTGGCCGGAAAGCCGGTGCTTTATCAGATGGGATGGTCACCAGCTGGTGTCCAACCTGCCCCACTGCCAGTGACATTTGAGTTGGTGGCTTGTGCTGGGTCTCTGCTGCAACTCTGTTCACCTCCTGTACAAAGCTTCTCCTTTATGACTAAACTTTTCAGCCCCATAGCTCAGGGCAAAGTGTTGCTTTTTCCCAAGAGCCAGACCATCACTGGCTATCCCCTGAGCCACATCCTGTCAGGATCCTGTAGACCTGGACATTCCTGCACAGCTTTGTTAGTCTCCAGAGGGATGTGCTGTGGAAATGGCTGGGCCATTAGTGCTGGGGGGCTGTGGGGCAAAAATAGGTGGTGTTCTTCTGGGAGGGAACACACCCTGCTTCCTGGCCACTGCTGTCTGCAGGCCTTGTGAGTTCCTGGGAATTGGGCTCTTCCAGAGGCAGCCACATCTGGGCACTGGGATGGTGGTGCAAGAGGGAGGGTCCCTGGGTGGTACAGAGGGCACCAGACAGCAGCAATCCCTGCCTGCAGCTGGGCAGGGAGAGGCAGGCAATGCCAGAGCTGTCTCAGTTTCCTGCTCCTGGAATCACAGCGCTCTGCTAGGACAGAAACAGGATCCAGGGAGTTTGATCCCCGCTCGGTGAGCTGCGCAGAGGCAGGAGGCTGCCTGGGCTCCTGCCAGGGCTGGAGGCCATAGGAAAAGGCCTTTCTCCCCACACCCTGTCGCTGGCCAGCTCACTGATCCTCCTCCCTGTTGTTTTCCATCGCAGGCATCCCGACTCTCATCGTGCTGGACGCCAAGGGAGAGGTGATCACGCGGCAGGGCCGGGTGGAGGTGCTGAACGACGTCGAGTGCCGCGAGTTCCCCTGGCACCCCAAGCCCGTGCTGGAGCTGACGGACTCCAACGCCGTGCAGCTCAATGAGGGCCCCTGCCTCGTTCTCTTTGTAGGTATGGATGGAGCATCCCTGCTCTGCCAGCAGAGCCTGTGCTGGAAAGGGGGTTAGGCAGCCTGCCAGCTTGGCTAGAGCTGGCCACGGGGCTGGGAACCTGCCTCGGGTGGTGACAAAGGTCCCTGGGGAGGGATATGACATCCATTTCCATTTTCCATCACTGTGTGCTCACAGGAAGGCCAGTGGGGGGAGAGGAGAGGAGAGCTTGCTGTGGAAGCCCCTTAGCCCCTGTCCTGTGCCACAGCAGCTCACAGGGGTTTGCCAGAGCCTTCTGTGCCCACGGGGCTCCTGCAAGTCCCACACCCCACCCTGGGATGTGGTGGGGCAGTGACTGGCAGCGCAGAGGAGCTGTCCTAACAAAGGTGATGGGGTGTTGGGAGGGTCAGAAATACACTGTCACAGCTGGTGGTGGTGGAGGTGGGAAAAACCTTCCTGGAGCAGGGACTTCAGGCACACCTGATGTTACAGAGGAGTCAGAGGAAGTGTTGTCTGTGCAAGGGATTATAGATCTGTGCTTGAAACCACAGCTCACAGGGCTGTGACAGTCAGAGCAGCCTTTCATGCTCTGCTGGTCCTTGATTTCCCCAATTCCCCTGGCTGCAGGACAGGGCAAGGTTTTTCCCCAAAGTTCCTGTCCTTTCCCTGCTAACCCACACATGAAGCTTCCCTGCAGTTAGAGACAAGCCTAGAGCTACAGATGGCTCATTCTTCATTGCTTCCCTGCCAGCAATGGACACAATAACTCAGGAAAGGGCATGGCTGGGATGAGCTGTGCTGCAGGCTGAGCCCTGGGTGGGCAGCCCAAGTGTGCACACAGCATCCCAGGCAGGGAATTGAGGGGTCCTGGGCTCTTGAGGGGGTGCAGCTGTCCCCTGTGTGCTGTGTGGAGTTTAGGGGTGTGCTGATGAAGCCCCGTTTGCCTTGCTGGTGTTGTGCCTGGCCCAGGGCAGGGCTCGTGTCCCGCTTCCTCATGTGCCCTTTGTGAGCAGCACACACTCCTCTGCAGCACTGATAACACGGCCCTTGCTCCTTTCCTTCTTCCCTTTCAGATTTCCTTTTGACCCTGGTTATTTATTCAGCAGAGCCCAGCAGGGGATGTGAGCACAGAGCCAAAAATCCTCTCCTCACGTGGGAAGGACCGGCTGGCCACGCCGAGCCTGATGGACTGGGGCTGGCGCTGCAGGCCTCTGGAAAGACTTATTTTTATCTTGCTCTGAGCAAACTTTTTCTATCACCTTGCTGCAAACAGCTCATCAGGGGAACAGCTGGGGGTTCTTGCTCCGTGCTTTTGGGGGTGGATGGTCTTGATGAAACCCACCAGTGATGTGCTGGGGCAGAGATGCAGCTGGTGCTGCAGCAAGGCAAGCACTGGGAATGGGGGGGCTCCTGGCCAGCTTTGTCCTGCTGGGAGACCCCCCCAGCAGAGCAGTGCCTGCATTGCACAGGCAGCAGCACCCCCAGGAGAAGGCAGGCTTTGCAAGTGCTGGTGCTGAATAAATCCTGACTGATGTACCTCCTTCCCCAGAGGGGTTAGGGCTGGGTTAGCCAGAGTGTGCAGGGCTGCCTGGAGCACCGCCAGCAGCTGATGTTTGTAGGAAGAGCAATCCCTGCAGACACCCCACAACTTGCTGTATTTATCACTGCCCTGCACGCAGGACAGACCCCGAAATCCAGTGTGCAGCGTCTCTGGAATCTCCTGCTTTGCTTGGAGAAGCCAGAGAGGAGGACAGGGCTGTGTGAAGCAAGGACAGAGAGTTTTCCTGGCATGGGCATGGCTTGTCCCAGCTGGGGGCTGGACCTGTTGTGGTGGTTACATCAGAGACCATGAGGGGGAACAAAAGGCTCTCTTCTGCCTTCTTTCTTTAGTGCCTAAAAGTGTTCCCTGAATTGGAATCTTTTAATCTCCACGCTTGCCAAGGACGCAGACTCTCCTCTTTCCAGCTCACTATTTGAACTTCAGTGGTGGCTGGCGTTTGATTGATGCTGCCATCTCTTTCTGCCCTACCTCTGTCAAATCAAAGCTGCCTTCAGAGCTCTGAGACTGGAGCAGTAAAGCTGCAGCTCAGCCATCCCGAGGCACAGGGATGGTGCACAGGGGTGGCAGCAGCCTCACATCAGCACCTTTGTTTGCTCTTCAAAACACGCTCAAACCACTTTTTGTGTGCCTGTTTGTCCCTGCACATCACCAACAGCAAGGGAGCAAGCAGTGCAGTATTTGGGGAGCAGGAACTGCTCCTCTGTTCAGTGTTTCCCTGTGGTGCACTTCACTGCTCCCTGATTGCTCCAGAGCTGTGTGTGCCTTTGAAGTCTGTGCGGTGCATCCGGGCTCCTGCTTCCTGCACGGTGGTGCTGTGGGACAGAGCTGCCAGCACCCAGCCTCTTTGCATCCTTTGATCCTAATTTATTTTTATTTTTTGCCTTGCCTCTTTTCTGTTTTGCCTCCACAACGCCGTGCCCTGCAGATTCGGAGGATGACGGGGAATCGGAGGCAGCGAAACAACTGGTCCAGCCCATAGCTGAAAAAATCATAGCCAAGTACAAAGCCAAAGAGGAGGAGGCACCGCTGCTCTTCTTCGTGGCGGGTGAGGTAAGTGAGAGAGAGCACAGGGCTGTGTCCTGCTGGGTGTGGGGACTGAGCTGAGTTGGGTACTGTTGTTGTTGTTCAGGGGGTAAACTGAGGCACGGAGCTACTGCAGCTGCCAGGCAGCACAGAGCAAAGCCAGACTTGAGGCCTGGCTCAGTCTGTGCTCTCCTTGCCAGATATTACTTCTAGCAAAGGGTTTGCTCAGAGATGCTCCTGAAGGTAGGAGAGGGATGGGCAGAGTGGGGCAGCGGGAGGTGGGAGGGAGTGGGCTGCTGCCTGCTCAACCCTGAGGCTGTGCAGGCAGAAAAGTGGCTGGGCAGGGGAAGAAGAGTGGGGTTTGAGTTTCAGCCTGGCCCAGCCAGTGAAATTTCAGCTGTTGCCCTGAGCTGACCATGTTTTTCTTGGCTGAGATGTCATTTGAGGCATGTGCAGCACTCCAAGTCAAAGATCTGCTGGAGAGAATGGAAATGGGAAAACTGGAGGACTTCTGGCCTCCCTTTCCCCTGCACAGCCACTTTGTCCCGCTGCAGTCTGGCAAACTAAGGTTTTGTGTCAAAAAAACCCTCCCAGCACCCCCAGGGCTGCAGTTCCCCTCCCACATCCTTCTCAGGGCCTGGGCAGGTGGCAGCCGCTGCGCCTGCTCCGTCCCTGCTCGCCCACGTCACAGCCGCAGCGCTCCATGTGCGGAGCCCTCCGGAGCCGCCCTGCGACAAAAGGGTCCCCACTGCCACCCCCAGGCCCCCCCAGCCAGCCAGGCCCCCACTGCCACCTCCCACAGCCCCCTCCGTGCAGCCACTCCCTCTCCCACCACCCTAACGGGTCTCTGAGCATCCCAGCTCAGCCCCGCGCCCTTGAATAAGTCCCTTGTTGGAAAGGGCTATTTTGGGAGGGTCCAGGACCTTCCCCCCCCTCCCCCAGAGCCTGCCAAGCTTCTCCTCCCGCTGTAGCTGAAACATTGCTGCTATTCATGCAGCTCCCGAGGCCGGCCCGAAGAATGGGGAGCGTCCAGCACATCCCATTCATCCGTCACCTCAATAGCCGGGAGCGCTGGCCCCGGGGCTCCCTGGCCCCCACGCACAAAGCAGCCTGGCCATGGCCGGAGCAGGCGCCTCCCATTGCTCTCCCAGCACCGATTTTGCATTGATTAAAAATATTCCTTGCTGCCTTTGTCGATAAAGGACGAGGCGCCCCGACACCTGGGTGGGGGGCGGCCGAGGCGACGAGCCCGGCCCTGCTGGTCCTTCCAGCCACGTGGCCCAGCTGCACCAAAAACCCCTGCAAAGGAAGGGGAGGCGCAACCAGAGCTCCCCAGCACTGCAGAGCCCCGGCCGCCAACCAGGTGGATGGATTCCATTCCTGCCCCTCGGAAGGGGCGCGCAGGAACGCCCCGCTGCGTGGGCTCGGCGATGAATCGCGCCACCGCCGCCTCTTTGCATCCCACAGCCTTCAGAGGGATCAATCATCGCCTGTGCCTGGCCCAGGGGAGGGCAGCCCTCTCCCCCCGCAAGCAGCGTGCTGCTCCTGTGTGTGCCCACTCACTGGGACCTGCTGGTGGGGTCTCATTGCACAAGGCTTCATCCCATTCCTGTGCTTTGCTTTGTTCTGGGCGTGCGCTTGGGTCCCTTTGGTATCCGCCCTTGGTGAGCAGCGAGTCCCCACATTCAGCACTTGTCCCCAGTTCCTTGAGCTGTGCATGTCTCAGAGGCTCTGGGGTGGCTGGGGCAGCAGGTTGGTCTGGAAGCAGTGCCTCTGGCTTGGAGGAGTGTATGTCCCATTCCAGCCTGGGATAAACCATCCCCGTTTGGTTGTGACACGAACCACGAGCAGAGCAGGCACCGAGCTGGTGGTACTGCAGTGCTGCTGCAAGGCGCAGCCTCTTGGGATATACCGTGGCAGCAGCAAGCTGTTCCTGGTCTGGCTCTGCTCTTGACTCCTCTGTCCTTCTCCTTTTGGCCTCCAGGACGACATGACCGACTCGCTGCGGGATTACACCAACCTGCCCGAGGCTGCGCCCCTGCTCACCATCCTGGACATGTCAGCCCGGGCCAAGTACGTGATGGATGTGGAGGAGATCACGCCCGAAATCGTGGAAGCCTTTGTCAGCGACTTTCTAGCAGACAAGCTAAAACCCGAGCCCATCTAAGGGGCCCCTGTGCCAACAGACGTTATTTAAAACTAGGTCTCTCTTCCGCCGCTTGTGGATTCTCCAGCGTGTCCTCACGCCCGACCCAGTATCCAACCTTCTTGTGGTGCCTTGTTTTACGCAGTGAATCCTCCTCCTAAGCAAACTCCTTGAGATGCACTTTCAGCAGGGAGTTGTTGGCGTTTGGAGACTTCGCTTGTGCTTCATGGTGATATAATAACCTCTAATAACCAGGCCAGAACTGTTACCGTATCGTTATTTTATACATGGCACTAGCTAGCAGGCAAATCTTTTTGCATGGTGTTCTTCCCAACGTATGCATCAGGCAGTGGGTGGGCTTTCTTGGGGCTCTTTTCTTTCTCCTCCCCTCCTTCTTTCCTTCCTCACCACCCCTGCTGACTAAACGACTTCCAGGAAGCAATAAGGAAACTGTCCCCATCGCCCCTGGCCAGTTCTTTCTCTCCCACGAAAGTGCCCTGACAAGGCCAAGACAAAGTCTTAACTGCTGACAACCTCTGAAAGACCACGGCACAGCCAAGCTCTTCCTCCTGGGGGTGAGACCTTGCGGGTTTCCCACCCCCCATCCAAGCACCGACAGCCTTAGGCAGCGCTGGCTGTTGTGTCAGGGTCCATCCCCCTGCCATGGGTGGGTATTCCCCCTGTCCCTCCCATTCCGAGCCAGGAGGAGGATCACCACCGGGCTGCCCTCCCCTCTCGTCTCTTCCTTGTGCTCTCCCTGTCCCCTCTTGTCCTTCTCTCTGGTATGAATTGTCCTCTCTCCCCTCTGTGTTAGTTGATTGAGCTGTTTTTCGTAGGTGTGTCCCAAACTCAATGTTAATGGTGCTGTTCTTAAAAAAAAAAAATAACCAAAAGAAAAAAAACCCTCCCAAACCCTAAGAAAAAAAAAAAACCTCCCTCCCTAACCCAAGCAGCACAGCCGAGCCCTTGAAAAGTGACATTGTAAAAACTGTACATGGTGATTGGAACTTTGTAATAAAACTGTTTCACTGACCTCGATTGCTTCGTCCTGCTGTCGGGGAGGAAACCTGTGCGGGGGAAGAGGAGCCCACATCCTGACCCCATGGATAGGTGGTTCCTGGGATTTTTTTTGTGTGTGTCCCCCCTGAGCTGGCTGTGCCTGCTTTGGTCGGAGCTCCCCAGGAGGAAGGGAGCCCTTTGGCAGCCACTGGGGCGTTCCCAGCCTGAATAGCTCGTGTTGTGCAAGCCACTGCTTCTCCCTTTCAGCTCATCAGTCAGCCATGGCAGGATTATGGCCTCTGCTTTCATCCTGCTGCAGCTTCCCACCCCGCCAGGAGCTGGGAACGGCCGCCAGCTCGGCCTGTGCAAACCCAGCTGTGTTTTGCACATCTCGGGGGGGTTCCTGAGTTCAGCAGGGATGAAGTGCCAGGAGAGCAGCTCCAGGAGCAGCCTGTGGTCAGGAGTGCTGCAGCTCGGACACCCCAGCCAGCCCGGCCATGGCAGGGTTGGAGGGATTTTGCTGGAGCACAGGATTTGGGTAAGCACAGGCAGGACCCATTCAGGTAGCAGCAATTTGGTGTTTGTGACCCAAAACCGCAGCCAGCAGCCAGGCTGGGAAGGACACACGCTGTCAGCAGCAGCCAGGCTGGGAAGGACACACACTGTCAGAGAGGGATCTGAGGTCTCCATGGATCTCCTGGATGAAAGGAGGGAACCGGCTGAGCAGAGACCAGAGCTGCTCCCAGACCTTTCCCTTCTCTCTAGCATCACCATGTGGCCACACACTCATCCCAGCATTCTCCAGCCTTAAATACTCATTTACTACAAACCAAACAGCCCGAGCTGCTCTTTTATTAACCCTCAAAGAACCAAAGGCAAGAGGTGCTCCTTCAGCACCCCAAACAGTTCAGCCTGGCACAGGCAACTCCTGCCTGCCATCCTCCTGCTTGTGCCTCCACAGCAGCTGCCTCTTGCCCTCGAAGAGCACGATGGCAGCAGCGATGGCAGAGTTCAGGCTGTCCACGCCTGGCACCACGGGGATCAGCAGCCTCTTGCCCCCCGTGCTGGCTGCCAGCCCGAGCGCTGCGGGGCTGAGGCCGTGGGTCTCCCCTCCGACCACCACGGCCACCGGCGCCCGTGCCCAGTCCTTGTAGTAATGCTGTGCAGCCAGCTCTGGCATTGCTGCTGCCTCCTCATCCTCGTGCTCCTTGGGGCTGGATTTCATGGGAGATTTTGGGCTGGCAGGGGCAGAGCCAGCCCTGCCAGCCCCTCTGGGCACGGACGTACCGGGGTCGTTGTTGTCGGCCACGCAGACCTGGGTGCCAGCAGGGAGGTTGGTGGGAACAGATTCCCAGTCCAGGTTGGCAATGATGGGCACACGGAAATGAGCCCCCATGCCTGCACGGAGCACCTTTGGCTCCCACGGATCCACACAGCCTGGGAAGGAACGGGAAGAAACCGTGACAGCACAGGGATCCCCACAGAGGTGGGATTCACAGCCACAGCCAACCAAGCCAGCCAAGCACCTCTTTACCCCCAGGCTACTCAAACTTTTCTCTTACCTTTGGTGAGCAGCACTTTCTCACAGCCTGCTCCTGCTGCAGATCTCAGAATAGTCCCCAGGTTTCCTGGATCTCGGATGTTGTCGCAGATGAGGAGCAGTGGCAGGGAGCTGGCGAGCTGAGATGCAGGGTAGGACATCTTGGCAGGGTCAGGCTTGGAAAAAATGCCTGAGGAAATGAAGTGTGACAGGTTTTTCACTGACCCACCCCCAGGAAAGGCCTGCTCTGAAAGAGCTGGCCCAGATTTCACTTAAGATGTGCCAGAGGAAGTGTTAGGAAAAGCATCACCTAAAAGGAAGTGTGAGCAGAGTTTGTCACTTGGCAAGGAAAACTTATTTTCCAGCAGTGCTATGTCGAAGGAAAGATTATTAAGAGAGCCATTACCCTAAATATGAAAAGTTTCCCTTTGGGCAGTGTTGCAACTGTTTTAAAGGCAACTTACCAAGAAGCCCCTGAGGAGTCACGAGATCAGACCAGGTCTTAATGTCTTCAAATTTCACCTTAACCAAGCTGGCTCGTTTTATCTCTGCCTCAGGCAGCAGCTTCAGGTGCCCCACAGTGCTGAAGAAGAGAGTCTGTGGCACAGCCCCTGCCTCCAGTGCATCCTTGATCAGCCTGTGCCCCTCCAGCAGAACCTTCCCGTGATTATCTCGAAACTTCTTTGACTTGGCGATAGTCACCACTTTTCTGTGGAGAAATTATTCAGAGAACGTGGCTGTGATGCTCACAGCGCCTTCAGACCGACCTTCACCAGCCCCTGAGAGCTCCTCTGGGAGGTCACAAAGGTGACCTGAGGGATGGAGCACCTGTCCTAGGAGGAAAGGCTGGGCGAGGTGGCCCTGGGGTGAGATCAGAGCACCTGAAAGAGCTAGTGAAGGGCTTGGACAAGGACCTGGAGTGCCAGGATGATGGGGAACGGCTTTAAACTGCCAGAGGGCAGGATTAGATGGGATATTGGGAAGGAATTCCTCCCTGGGAGGGTGCTGAGGCTCTGGCAGGGCAACTGCGGCTGGCCCTGGATCCCAAGGCCAGGCTGGATGATGCTTGGACAACTTGGTCTGGCGGAAGATGTCCCTAGCCGCGGTACGGGTGGAACGGGCCGGGCTTTAATCTCCCCTCGAGAGAGAAAGGGGATTAAAGAACCAACCCCTCGCCGGTTCTATGAAGCCCTCCCGGCTCCTCCAGCGCGGCCGGGCCCCGCTCCCCGCGCTCACCCCAGCCTGCGGTCTCCGGCCGCCGCCTTCTCGTACCGCGGCCCCGCCGCGGCCGCGCTGCGCTCCACGGCGGGCGGCGGCGGCTCCGCGGAGCTCCGCGGGCGCTCCATGGAGCTCCGCGGCTGCGGCTCCCGCACGGAGCTCCACGGCTGCGGCGCCCGCACGGGGCTCTGCGGCTGCAGCTCCCGCACGGAGCTCCGCGGCTGCAGGACCCTCACGGGGCTCCGCCGCAGCGCCCGCACCCCGCGCCGCCCGCCCGGCTCGGCCCGCGGCCCGCGGGGCCTCAGCAGCAGCAGCAGCAGCGCCCGCCCGGAGCGGCCCAGCGCCGCCATGGCACCGCCCCGTGACGTCACGGCCGCCCCGCCCTGACGTCACGGCCATGGCGGCCCGCAGGGCGCTGCACTTCGTGTTCAAAGTGGGAGACCGGCCCCGCACGGCGCGGTTCTACCGGGAGCTGCTGGGCATGGGCGTGAGCACCGGGGAGCGGCGGGCCCGGGGGGGGTGGTGAGGGCCGGGAACGGGCGGGTCTGCGGCCGCCGTGGGCACGGGGCGCGGCCCTGGGGATGGGAACGGGGCTGGGAATGGGAAATGGGAATGGGATGGGGACAGGGACAGGAATGGGAATGGGATGGGGATGGGAATTGGGATGGAATGGGGACAGGGACAGGAATGGGAATGGGATGGGGATGGGAATTGGGATGGAATGGGGACAGGGACAGGAATGGGAATGGGAATTGGGATGGTAATGGGCATGGGGATGGAGATGGGAGTGAGAATGGAGATGGGGATGGGAATGGGGATGGAATGGGAATGAGAATGAGGATGGGAATGTGATGGGGACGGAAATGGGATGGGGATGGGATGGGAAATGAGATGGCAATGGGGATGGGAATGAGATGGGGATGGGATGGGAATGGGGATGGGAATTGGGATGGAATGGGGACAGGGACAGGAATGGGATGGGAATTGGGATGGTAATGGGAATGGGGATGGAGATGGGAGTGGGAATGGGGATGGAGATGGGAGTGAGAATGGAGATGGGGACGGGAATGGGCATGGGGATGGAATGGGAATGGGAATGAGGATGGGAATGTGATGGGGATGGGGATGGGATGGGGATGGGATAGGAAATGAGATGGCAATGGGGATGGGAAATGAGATGGGGATGGGATGGGAATGGGAATTGGCATGGAATGGGGACAGGGACAGGAATGGGATGGGAATTGGGATGGTAATGGGAATGGGGATGGAGATGGGAGTGGGAATGGGGATGGAGATGGGAGTGAGAATGGAGATGGGGACGGGAATGGGCACGGGGATGGAATGGGAATGGGAATGGGAATGAGGATGGGAATGTGATGGGGATGGGGATGGGATAGGAAATGAGATGGCAATGGGGATGGGAAGGAAATGGGGATGGGGATGGGACAGGAGCTGTTTCCTGCCCATGCTGGCCCCGTTCCCGCCCACTTCCCCAGGCCTGGGGAAGGCGTTCCGGCTTGGATGGAGGGGATGCTCCAGAGGATCCCCTCCCAAGCCAGGGCGCCTCGTGGCTCTGCAGGTGCTGCGGCACGAGGAGTTCGAGGAGGGCTGCAAGGCCACCTGCAATGGGTGAGTGCCCAGAGCAGCTGTTGTTCGCAGTGAAATAAAGTTTGGGTTGATTCTTATTCAATTGCTTCCCTTGGAACCTGCAGCCCCCCACTCTGTGTAGGTGTGGTGCTTATATTGAACAGAAATAGCACGCCTCTAGGTTGATACTTAATTATTTCTCAGCTTATCAGGAACTTCTCATCAGGACTCCAGTTCCACTGATTGATTAGATAAGCGTGGCACTATCAAGGTTCTTGAGTTAAAAAACCCTCCTGGTAGCCCCAAAGGCTAAAGAAAAAGAAATGTAAAGAAGAAGAAAGGAATGCATTTCATTGTGAAGTGGAAGGAAATCTTACAGTTTGGTGCCCTTTCCTACTTAGCAATAAGGAAGTGATTATGTAATTGCAGCTAATGAGCAGCCTGTGCTCTTAAAGCACGAGCTGTTAATGAGGTAGAATTGCTTTTATCATATGAAGAGAGCCCGGGGTCAAATCTGCCACAATCTCGCTCTAGAAACACAACTGCTCCTTGAAACACAAATACTCGCAGTTCTTGGTGGTTCATTTCAATGCCAATGACATTAAAATATGGATAATATGGATATTCCAGCCCTTATGATGGAAAATGGAGCAAGACCATGGTGGGCTATGGACCAGAGGACAATCACTTCGTGGCAGAGCTGACTTACAATTATGGCGTTGGAGAATATCGCCTGGGTAACGACTTCCTGGTGAGTTCCACTCATGAGAAGCTGATTTACCTTTATAATTAGGAGCTCATTTGTCACAGCTGCTTTTTTTTATCCTGTTGGGTACCTTAAACACATAATCGTTGCTTTTGTGGTTGTCTCTGAGTTGGAAGAGCAGAAACCAGAGCAGATTTGTGCTCACTTAAAGGTCCAGGAAACATTTCTGGAGCTCTGCCTCTGCTGTGTGGGACAGATGGTGTTTGCTGCCAGATCAAACAGGAGGGACTTGCTGCAGGAAAACACTCTTATATTTATTATTTTGATAATTTTTGTGATTTAGTGGCTGGCAGCAGATGGAGATCTCGTGTTTCCTGTGTGGAAGGAGGTGCTGTCTCTGCCTCCACCCCATGGATTGTGTTGTGTCCTCCCTAGGGCATCACTCTGGTGTCCAGCCAGGCTGTGAGCAATGCCAAGAAGATGGGGTGGCCCCTCAAAGAAGTCACCTCTGGTGTCTTTGAAGCTGAAGCCCCAGGAGGATACAAATTCTACCTGGAAGACAAGGAACAGCCCAAGCAAGGTGAAATATTTAAATATTTACCCCTGCTGGTGTTCAGCAGAGGTTTAACTGTGGGGTATCAGAGTGTGTTTATTTTGATGGCATTTTGAAGAACAGTACACTTTTTTTGTAATTTCTCTGTTACTTCTCGAGAATACTAATGACATTAACTGTGGGTTTAAAGCTATAATATGTTTGTAGCTAATGTGAAATTATTGCAATCCTCAAGATCCCGTGTGGAAGGTAACCCTGGGTGTCTCAAACCTGCAGAAGTCTGTGAGCTACTGGTCTGGTTTGCTTGGGATGAAAATCTATGAGAAGGATGAGGAGAATCAAAGGGCTCTGCTGGGCTATGCTGATAACCAGGTCAGTCCTTGGAAAAATCACCAATTTCAGGAAAAAAGTTCTTAATTAGAGCAACTGTGCCCTTAGTGATGAGTGTTTTAATTGAAGCTGTATACACCCAGCTGCGCTTTTTTTTTAAAAAAAAAAGCAAAGCTGTGGTTTGCTGTGGCTTGGTGGGAAAGGTGTGGATGGGGGATTTTGGAATCAGCTGCAGCCTGGAGCAGTGTCCCTGCAAGCCAGGCTGGGTTTTTCCCTGTCCCAGTGCAAGCTGGAGCTGAAGGCTGTTGGAGGGGCAGTGGACCACGGGACGGCGTTCGGCCGCATCGCCTTCTCCTGTGCCAAGGAAGAGGTAACAGCCCCACTTCCTCCAGCTGGGGAAGGTTATTTTGGTGTTAACAAAACCCTGAGCAGATCTTTGGCAGCGAGGTGATTTGGGTTTGTTTTCTGTTTCCAGCTGCCAAGCATTGAAGCCCTGATGAAAAAGGAGAATCAGAAAATTTTGACGCCCCTGGTCAGCTTGGACACGCCTGGCAAAGCCACGGTGCAGGTGGTGATTCTGGCTGATCCTGTGAGTAAAACTGGAGAGTTTTAAAAGTGGTTAAATTTGGTTTCAGTTTCTCCTTGCCATTGGTTATAACTGAGCTGCCTCCTTTCAGGATGGCCACGAAATCTGTTTTGTGGGGGATGAAGCGTTCAGAGAGCTGTCCCAGGTGGACCCTAATGGTGACAAGCTGTTGGATGATGTAAGTAGCTGCACATTCATTTTCTTCCTGATTAGAGATACCTGTAAAATCCAATTTTCATTCCATGCTGAGTTTTTCCTGGAAGCAAATCACCCAGGCTTGGTAAGGAAAATAAATCAGGTTTTAAATCTCACTTGGTGCCCCGGGTGGAGTTGTCCATCCTCACTCTTGGGGCATGGTCACAATGTTCTCGTGGCAGAGAACATTGTTTTTCAGATCAGTTCTCCTTATTAGTGGCTAAAAAATGATTTATCCCTCCAGAGAGCTTTCCTCCTGTTCTGACCACGTTCCCACTTGTCTTTGTGCAGGCCATGGCTGCAGACAACAGTGACAAGTGGTTTGCTGAGCACAACATGAAGAAGGTTTCAGCTTAGCTGGAGGAACGGCCTGTGCTGCTCCTCTGTGCCTTGGAGTTCTTCCAAGAAAATGCCAATCCTGGTTGAAGTGCTGCCTTCCTAATCAGAAGGTGCTGGGATGTCCTGTGGTGGGTTTTTTTGGGTTGATTTAAGCTGATGTCTCTGGC
This sequence comes from Taeniopygia guttata, assembly GCF_048771995.1. Classification (NCBI taxonomy): domain Eukaryota; kingdom Metazoa; phylum Chordata; class Aves; order Passeriformes; family Estrildidae; genus Taeniopygia; species Taeniopygia guttata. The sequence continues at coordinate 3,031,990 of NC_133044.1, read as the reverse complement.
CTGCTGCTCTGTCCCTTTCACATCTCGTCCATCCAAAAAAATGGGGGCCGTGCAGCAAAGGAGCAGCTGAGCCCTTTGCTTCAAAACCAGGGATCATCAGTCTAGAGAACATCACATTTCTGTGTTGTTATGCTTGAAGGAAAGGTGAATAGATAGGTTATTTTCTGATTAATTAATTTCCTGATTAATTTGCTTTAGCTGTCCTTCATTTGCAGGCTAGAGAGGAGATTTGGAGGTAGCTGTGGCTACTCCCCCTCTCCAGTGGGGTGTGGGGTGCATCCCTTTATTGGGAGCAAAGAAATGATTTTGCCAAGCTGTGTGAATACTCCAGTCCTTGTTTTCATTCCAAGGAGTTTCCCCACTTCCAAGGGGAATGTTCAGCCCGTGGTGTGTTTCTGACTGGGATCCTGCTGTTGATGGGTTTCCAGTCTTTCTCCAGGAGATTTCCATGTTCCAGGAGGGAGCTGAGGCTGTGCTTTGGGGTCTGCTGAGGTGCCAGGGGGCAGCTTGAAATAAGTTTTTCAGTTAGCTTTTGGTGAGAAGCTGCCTTTGGAAATAACAGTTCAGGGTTTATTGTGTTGGAATGAAGTCACTCTTCTTTTGCTGGGGGAATACAGGGAGTGATTCCCAGCATTGCTTGTGCCAGGTATGCTGCCTGACCGCTCGTTTCCTTGATGAGAAGCTTAAATAAAATCCTTTAAATCAGGTTTTCGTGGCGAAACCTAAATTAATTTCATGGAGACGATCGCTCGGGCGGCGTTGGCTCTTCTGAGGTGGAGCAGGAAAAACTCCTCGCTGTGGGTATTTTTTTTCAGTCAGCTTTTCAATTCCGTTTTAATGACGGTTTCGAATCCTATTCGCCAAATTAAACACGTTGATAGTGGAGCACGAAAATTAATTAATTAATGAATTAATTAATTGAGGAATTAATCAGCAGACCTCCGCGCCGCTAGGGGGCGCTGCGAGCGCGCTGAGGGGAGGGTGACGTCACGGCGCGGGCGCCATGGCGGCGGCGGAGCGCGGGCCCGCGATGGCGGCGGGCGGGCCGTGGGATGTGGGCGAGGAGACGGCGATCCTGCACGGCGGTTTCCTGCTGGCCGCCCGCCTGCTGCAGCCGCGGCCGCTGCGGGAGCTGCGCAAGGCCGACTGGCCCCGCGCGGGGCTGCCCATCGCCGACGCGCTGCGCGAGATCGCCGAGCGCTGCCCCGCGCCGCGCCGCCCCTGGAAGAAGGAGGCCGTGGCCATCGTGTGGGCCAAGATCCTGCTGCCGGCGCCGGAGTGGGGCTGGAGGGATGACGGGTTCTTCTCGGTGGGCGCGATGCTCCCCGATGTCAGCCACGCCGCGCTGTTCGAGCTGGTGAAGGCGCTGGGCGAGCCGCGGCTCTGGGTGCAGCTGCTGCTGGCGCTGCCGCCGGCCGTGTGCCGGGCACAGCTGCGGAGCTTGGTGCGGTACATCTCCAGCGACACGGCCCTGTCGGACGTCACCTTCTTCCTGGATGTGTGGTGGGAGGTGCTGAAGCACAGGGAAGGGCAGGAGGATGCCACGGTGTCGGCGTTCGGCGCTCTCATCCATCAGCACGGCGCGGAGTCCCCCCCCGAGGATGGGCTGCAGCCCCCAAAGAGGTTCAAGGGTGACCCTGGGAGCGCCCCAGCCGCCGCCGGGCTGCCCGCGGTGCTGCTGGAGGGGTTAAAGCAGATCCGAGGCAGCATCGCCCAGCCCCGCCTGAGGTGCTACGCCCTGGCCAACCTGGCAGAGCTGCTGTGCCTCTCCTCGGGGCTGGGGCCAGGGAGCAGCCCCCTGCCCATCGCGGAGCACCTGGCCAAGCTCGGTGCGGTGGTCAGCCTCTGGAGCAGTGATGCTGACAGCCAGTACCACCCCTGTGAGCTGGGAGAGAAGGTGAGGGAGGCAGAGAGGTGCCTGAGCCTCCTGTGCCTCACCAAACCCTCTCGTGAGGAGCTCTTCGATGGCTTGAGCTTGCTCTGCAGCTTGTTGCAGGCCTGGGGAGAGGAGCTGCAGGACACTCTGAGGGGGTGTGAGGGGCTTTGCTTCGAGAGCTACCGGCTCCTGGACGCTCTGAGCAGCCTTGGGAAGAAGCTGGATTTCCTCTTGGAGACCAGAGAGCTGGGGGAGGGCGAGACATGGGTGGTGTCACAGCTGACACAGCTCATCAAGGACTTCCTCAGGGACACCAGTGCTGTCCTGAAGGGTTTGGACACCAGCCTTGTGTCTTCAGTTGCCATGGCAATCATTGCACAAAGGCTGGACCGCCATGGGGAAACCTGCTCTGTTTTTGCCTCTGAAAAGACCTGGGCTTTTTCAAAGGCCTGGGTCGAGTGCCTGGTGAAAAACAAAGCTCTGTTCCAGACCCCTGAGCTAGTTTTGAAACTGCTGGAGACGCTGGTGAACTTTGCCACATCCCACCATGATCAGGAGGCCCAAGAGCTGCAGATGCAAGTGACCAAAGCCATCGTGGAGTGTTACACTGAGCTTTCATTGAGTGACAAAAACAAAGTGATCTCAGCTGCCCTGGCGTCCTGGGGCGGCCCAGGTCTGTCCCAGAACGTGCAGGTTGTCAGGGAGGGCTTCCAGGAGGACCTGAATGTGACTTTGAACCAGATCACAGAGAGTGTGTCTGATGAAGGCCTGGCCAGGGCTGTGGCTTCTGTGGCCAGGCTGACACTGCTCTCCCCCGAGGCCACAGTGAAACAGGTTTGTCATCTTGCTGTGGTCAACCTCGGAGCGCACCAGTTCCTTGCCCAAATCCTCTGCTCCTTCCCAGCACTGAGCTTTGTGGAGAGCCATGAGGATGCAGGCAGGACACACAGCCTGGTGGTGAGGTGCCTGGAGGAGGCAGTGTGGGGGAAGCTTTCCACGGTGAGGGAGGAGGAGCAATTCCTTCAATTCCTGGCCTTTCTCATGCAGCCAGACTCAGCCACCCCGCTTCTGTCACCTGCAGAAGTGACCAAAGCCTTTGTCCTTCCCTGTTTAAAGTCAGTCTCTGCTCAGATTGAGCTGAGCCTGCAGATCCTCAGTAAGGTTTTGGGAATACCATCCTGCTCAGAAGAGCACTGGATTAAATCCTGCCACCCATTCCCACTTCTCCTTAGCCTCTGCAAACTTCTGGATGGTTACACCAAGTACTGGCATCAGCCTAGGGAGCAGCTCTTCCCTTCCCTGGAGACCAAAGACCTGATTCTGGACATCCTGTGCCAGCTGTGCGAGCTGCTGGGACCAGAGACCGTCCCCTCCTCGGAGCTGTGGGTGCAGTCGCTGGCCTGGCTCCACAGGAAGGTGGCATCCCTGGACTGGACCGTGGGGCTCCGTCTGAAGAAGCTTTATGGGGACCACTTCAAGAACGAGGTCCCAGCGACGCTGTTTGAGATCTGCAGGCTCCCCGAGGACGAGTGGACGTGCCAGTCCTGGCCAGCCTACGGGCCGGGCAGCGGGCTGCTGGCGTGGATGGAGTGCTGCTGCGTGTCCCCAGCACTCAGGGACTCCATGCTGGAGCTGCTCTGCGTCAACGTGGACAACCCCGAGGAGGTGAATCTCTTCAGCAAAGGCTTCCTGGTGGCCTTTATCCAGGTGCTGCCTTGGTGCAGCCCCGGCGAGTGGAGGAGGTTGGTGCCCGTGGTGGAGCAGCTGCTGCAGAGGCAGGTGCTGCACGTGCCCTACACGCTGGAGTACGTGCAGCACATGCCCCTGCTCAACCTGCGCCCCTTCGCCTGCCACCTGCAGCTCTCCGTGCTCTTCCTGCGGGGCTTCCAGCTCCTCTGCAGCTCCAGCTGCTCCAGCTGGCTGCCTCCAGAGGCCTGGCTGCATGTGGTGCAGCTGTACTGCGCCAGCCTGACCGACCTGCTGGCCTCCCTCAAGGCCACGGCGGCGGCTGCAGCTCAGCCCTGCACGCAGGAGGTGTCCTTCACCTGCATCCAGCTCTTCTGCCACCTGCTGCACGTGGCTGCCATGCTGCCCGCTGTGGGCTGTGAGGAGCCGCTGCTGGTGGTGGCCCTGGAGGTGCTGTCACAGTATGAGGTGTCCAGCAAGGCTGACGGGTCGCCCTGCGCCGCGCTGCGCAGAGCCAACGAGGGACATTTCCTGCAGGCCGTCACCGACAGCCTGGGGCACGAGGAGCTGCGCTGCACCCTCCTGCAGAAGCTCAGCAAGCTGGGGGCACGCTCAGAGCACTGATGTGGACCTTGTATGATCTGTAATAAACCCTTATTTTTCCTCTTTCGAGTTTATTCCCTCCCTGCTGTGCTCTCCCACTAAGCAGTGGAAGCGGCCGCATGGAGATAGGTAGGAGGAGGCACTTTGGTTTTCCATTGGAATAACTGGGCACAGCTGTTCCTGAGCCAGGCTGTCAGTTCTGTGGCTGCTGGCTCTCTGCATTTACACAGCAGCCTCCAGCATCGAGGAAATAGCTTCCCTCTGGCTGCTTTGCCACCAGCCCTCTCCTAGTCCCAGGAGAATTGCTGGTTTTGCCACGTGCTGCCGGAGGCTGGGAAGTGAGTTGGAGGCTGGGAAGCGAGTTGGGTGAGTTCAGGACAGGCAGGAACCTCTGGAAATCCATGTGTGCTGCTTCTGCCCGGAGGTGGGGGTGCAGCAGTAACCCCACATGTAACACCCCCACCCAGCAATGAACGGCACGTGGAAGAGCCAGCCAGTGGTGTGACTCAGAGAGGAAATCTTTATTGGTCTCCTGATAGTAAATAGGGCAGTGTTAGTGCAAACTGGAGTGCCTCATTGGCTGGGGATATTTTTGTCCTTACATAAGGCACGTTATTTGCAATGAAAACAGTGAGATACAACATCTGTAAAGAGTTGCAGGAGTTTGTAACATCAGCTGGTCTCAGTGGTTACTGTGGAGTCTCTGCAACAACAACCAGGGGTCGGAAGAGGCCCTTTTTGGTTTTTTACACTCTATTCAGAACAGCAGCAGTGGTTGGGACCAGATCCAACACCCAAAAGATCCAGATTTCGCAGAGCTTGGCTGCTGGTTTCAGACAGAAGGAAAGGCACAGAGCTGTCACAGGTCTGTGGGCATGGGGGCTGTGCCAGTGCAGTTCCCTGCCTGGAGCAGGCACAGGAGGCTACAGGAGGATGTGGCTGTCCTGGCTGGTGCTGGCTGCAGGGGATGAACTCAGCTGTGGTCTGATTGCACACACCCTGTGGTGCAGGGCGGGCTGGGGAGCCTGGACCCATTTTGCTAAAAGTGACTAGAAGTGGAAATGGGCTGAACCGGCCAAGGAGCAGCTCAGCATCCTGCTCTGATTCCTTCTGCGCAGCCCCATGGGGGTGGGATGGGGCTGGAGGGATGGACTGTAGAGCTGTTTCCAGCGTGTGGCGGTGCCAGCTGGAGGGCAAGAGCAGAGCAGGGTGTGCCAGGTGGTTTTAAATACCTGCTGGGGGGATGCAGGCCAGATAAAAGCAGCTGTGGTTAGGGGAGGGAAAATTGCATCCCCTGCCAAGGAAGGGCTGTGACAGCAGAACCATTCCCATGATGGCATGAACTTGTGAACTTGAGCACAGGAGTCCCCCCAGCCACTTGTGGTGAAAATCACCGTCGGGATGAGTGGAGCTTGAGCCCAGCAGCAGCAGCAGCAGCAGCGGGAGGTGAGAGTAGAGCTGAAGTCAGAAAAGCTCAGGCACGGCTCTGCAGAGCTGTGCTGCAGCTCCAGCACAGGCTCCCACCCCGCCGCAGCATCCTCCCGGTGTCCGGTGTCAGCGCGGGGAGCCGCCGGTGGGGCGGAACAAGCCCCGCTGTGTGCGAACCTCCGGCCGTGCCGTGCCGTGCCGTGCCAGGCCGGCAGGAGCACACCAGGAAAACCTTCCCGGGTGGGACGTGCTTCCAGCTGCTCCCCGAGGGAAGGGCCGGGGGCTGCCCCGTGCCGGGCCGTTATCAGCTCCGTTATCTGCTCCGGTGTGCGGCAGAGCCGCCGTAGAGCCGGGCGGCCTTGCGGCAGAGGAGGCGGAACCAGTAGAGCTGAGGGGCGATGAGGGAGGCGTTGGCGATGTTGCAGTGCAGGGGGATGCGGAACGGCACCAGGTAAAGCGGGATCCCCACCTGGCGGGCGTAGGCCGCGTACATGAAGGGGAAGAGGAGGATGCGGCACAGGAAGAAGGTCACCAGGATGACGATCCCGTTCACCTTGTGCAGCAGCGTGTCCTGCATTTTGAGCTGGGGGAGGAAGGGAATGTGGGGTGAGCAGCACTTCGGGGTGCTGGTGAGCATCCAGGAGGGCTGGAGGAAGGCAGCACCAGCTCACGGCACAGCCCCCAGTTCTGGGATGCCACTGGGCTTACAGGTGGGACAAAGGGATGGGAAGCTGGGAGGAAGGCAGCACTGCAGGGCAGATTTATGCTGCAGCTGTGGGGCTGCCCCTCTCTGAGACACCCCCCAGCTCAGCCACTGCCTGGAGAGGGGCTGATGGAACCTGGGGCAAGGATAGAGGACAAATTGCTGTGGGATTCCCAGCCCCAAGCCCCGTGCCTCCTGACCTACCTGCATGAGGATTTTGCCCAGCGAAACAAAAGGCGTGCTCAGCTCTGCCATGAAGATGCAGCCCACAAAGAAGTCCCCCAGCTCTCCCCTGAAGTGCTGTAAAGAAAGGCAGCACTGAGCACCTGCAGAGAGGTGGCCAGGAGCCAACACCCAGCATATCCAGGGGGTCCTGGACTCCTGCAGCAGCCCTTACCTGTGTGATGGGGGTGAGCACGATGAGAATGAAGAGGTGGTGGGTCACCATCAGCCGCTCCTGCAGGAGGAAGCTCCACACGCTGGCCAGCGAGTGCTTCTTCTCCAGGATCCCCTTCTCCTGGCTCTTGTGCCAGTGGCAGAGGTACATGACATAGATGTCGTAGGTCATGTAGGGAACCAGCACCCAGATGTACTCCACAGCCAGCCAGTGCCTGGGGAGGGAGAGCACACTCAGAGGCATCACAACACCTCCCAGCACTTCATGATGCTCTCTCTGGGAGTGGAAGAATCTTTAGGACTGAAATGGCAGCATTTCAATGGGTTTTTGAAGCTGAAAGGGGGTGAATTTTAACTCTGGCTCAGCAAGTACAGGCTGACCCAGAGAAAAGGTGCCTGGTACGTGTGGAGGACATATCTCAGTGCTGACCCCGCTGCTGCTGGGCTGTGCCAGGCACTGAGCTCAGCCTGGCCAAGCACAAACACGGCTCTAAGGAGGGATCCTGATTAGCCCCACAGCCAGGTGTTTGCTGCACAGGCCAGAGGCACAGCATTTCGTGGGATCCAGCACCAAGCTGACACCGTTGCACAGGTGATCTTCTCCCTAAACCCTTGGGTCCTCCAGATCTGGTGCTCGGTGGTGGAAACCCCTAATCCTGGGTCTCTCCTGCCTGTCGCTCTGCATCAGCTGGCTGCCTAACCCAGGGAATGTTTGGGAAGCACGTGGAGAACTCAGAGTTAACCAGGGATGGCTGGCCTGGAGTTTAGAGAGTGAAGCACAAAATATCCAATACAGGCAATAAACCCCCATGAGGCGTTTGTCAGTTGGGAAATAATTGCAGGCAGCTGCCTGTTCCCAAAGCATGTTGGAATCCTGTTGCACAATCTGGGCAGCAGCAAACCCTGCTCTGCAGGGACACCAGCCTCCTTAAAATGTCCTGTGTGAAATCACACTCATTAAAAAAAAAAAAAAAAAAGACAAAACCACCCTTTGCTGTTTCTTGGAGAAATGTAGCTTGGGGCTCAAATCTCCTTTTGGTCTCCTGCCATCCCAAGAAAAAAATTTGTTGCAGGAGTTCCCGCAACAAAAAGATGTGAGTGGTGTGAAGGTGGCAAGTGATTGTGTTTACAAACTTGCTGAGGGTTTTGGAGGGCAATTACAGCACCAGCAATATAACGATTGTCTGCCTCTGTAAATAAACTGGCAAATTTTAGTGCAACCTTTGTGATGCTTCCTGGCTCGCTGTCTTGCTGTCATTCTCCAAGGCCCTCCCTGCTGAGCGCTGGGCTCAATTTCCTCCAGATTCAAAGAAAATTGAGGTTTCTGCCCACAAAGTGTTTGCACAGAGCCCTTGGCCTTGAGTACACCCAGGCAAGCAGACAGCTCCGGGGGAAGGAGCGCTGCTGGCAGCACCTTCTGTCTGTGTGGCTTTGGGATTCATCATCTGCCTTATCTATACAGCAGAAATTTTATTTCAGAGCAAAGAGATAACTCATAGACTGCCTGGGTTAAGCAGGTCTGAGGAATCTGGGTAGATATCACTACCTAGAACAAGGCAAGATAATTCCTATCTGTGTATTAAAGACAGGTCTGCTATGGCCAAGGTGGCAGCCCTTCCTAAAAATCACCCTAAAATCGGTGTGTGACAGTCGAATTCCAGCTCAGCATAATTATATTCTTCCCTCCTGCAATCTTCTCTGCTAGTCTGGATAATAGCTCTGTTTTCAAGCCTTCTGACCCAGATTACACTATCACTCCTCCTGAGAGCCACTTCTGGGCAGTTTATCTTAGAGCACCGAGAGCAAGGCACAGGACTTTCCTTTGGAGCAAACTCCATCCCAACTTTACCATTTCTGGACTCTTTCAGAATCCTTTAGCATGCCTTGGTGCACCTCTGAAATCAGTTCTCACTGGGTCTGCTTGACTCTGGAGCAATTTCAGTTTCCAGCAAGGAGACTCCTGACCCCTTCAGAGCTGCTGATGTCTGTATTTCTCTCTCATACACAGCCCATGTTACAGCCCATCCTTTGAGGATACTGGGCTGGCAGAGCACCCCCAGGCTGAGCAAGCTGCTGCTGTCTGGGGGTGCACAGCCAGCACATTGCCCAACCCTTCCAGCCCAAGTGGGGGAAAGAGGAACACAGAACTGCTTTTCCTCTCCCCTTTGTACGTGCAAGCCTTTGGCCGAGCACCCTCCAGCCCCGAGCTGGCTGAGCACATCCTTGGCACGCTCCCCACGGGGCAGAGGGACCTGGTGGGCTTTGGGTTACCTGTCATGCACCACGTTCTTGCAGCTGAGCACAACCGTGATCCCCGACACCGTTGCCATCGTGGCTTGGACTGTTGACACCAGCCTGAAATGGAGAGAGAGGACAGGGGTCACCCCAAATGTGACCCCACAGGGGCTGCCGCAGGAAAGGTGGTGGCACTTAGATGCCCACTCCGTGCACACCTCCTCATGGTGAGGATGTGTGGCTGTGCCAGGCGCTGCCTCCTGGGGGAATCGTGCCAGGTGCCGTCCCTTCCACCCCCGTGGGTCGGTGGAACCGCTGCCGGTTCCCCGTGGGCAGAGGGAGGGAGAGCTGCAGCGGAGCATCCCCACCCCGACAAGGGTACCACGGTGAGGGGTCCAGCGGGGCAGGGCCGGGTGGAGATGCCCATGCTCGGGGGGGATGCTCTCACTCGTGGGGGGATGCTCTCACTCTGGGGGATGCTCTCACTCGGGGGGGGATGCTCTCACTCTGGGGGGATGCTCTCACTCTGGGGGATGCTCTCACTCGGGGGGATGCTCTCACTCGGGGGGATGCTCTCATTCGGGGGGGATGCTCTCGGGGGGATGCTCTCACTCTGGGGGATGCTCTCACTCGGGGGGGATGCTCTCGGGGGGATGCTCTCACTCTGGGGGATGCTCTCACTCTGGGGGATGCTCTCACTCTGGGGGATGCTCTCACTCTGGGGGATGCTCTCACTCTGGGGGATGCTCTCATTCGGGGGGATGCTCTCATTCGTGGGGATGCTCTCATTCCGGGGGATGCCCATGCTCGGGGTGCTGCTCCTGCCGCCGGTCCTTGCTCCCCCCGCGGGATCTGGGCTTGGCACAGCCAAGGACCGTCCCCCGGAGCATCGCGGCACCCCCGGGTCCAGGCTCACGGCCGGCGGGACTCGGTGCTCTTGGCCCTCCCGGATCGCTCCCGCTGCCCATCCCGGTCCCGGCGGGTCCCGCCCGTACCTGCCGCTGAGGAGGATGCGTTCCTTGAGGCTCCATCCCGGGGCGGCCCAGCGCAGCAACCGGATGCAGAGGATGAAGAGCCCCGGGAAGAAGGCGGAGGCGAGGGCCAGCGTCCGCCACATGGGGACGGGCGAGCGCGCTGCCTCCCGCCGCCGCTTACCAACAGCCGGCCGGGCGGCGGCAGAGCCCGGCTCGGCCCGGCTCGGCGCGGCTCAGCTCGGCTCGGCTCGGCCCGGCTCGGCTCGGCCCGGCTCGGCTCGGCTCGGCCCGGTTCTGCTCGGCTCGGCTCGGCTCGGCCCGGCTCGGCTCGGCTCGGCTCGGCTCGGCCCGGCCCGGCTCGGCTCGGCTCGGCTCGGTCCGGACGCGCCCCGCTCCGCCGGGCGGAGGCCCCGCCCCCTCGCGGTGAAGCCCCGCCCACCCGGGGTGGCCCCGCCCACCGCGGCCCCGCCCCGGCGCCGCCCGCCCCGCCCCTCACGGCGGAAGCGGCGGCGCCGCCATGGAGGAGGACGAGCCGGAGCTGGAGGCCGGGCTGGAGGCGGCGCTGGAGCTGGCGCCCGCCGTGCAGGCCGCCATCGAGCAGGTGCGCCGGGCGGGTCCCGCCGCTCCGGGGACGGTGCGGCCGCGGCCCGGGCCGCTCGGTGCGCTCCCCGCCGGCCCCGGGCCTTCCGCCGCTGGGCCCGGGCCGGGCCCCAGCGTGGCTCGTCGTGTCGCGGTCGGTGCCAGCCGTGCGGTGCTGTCCCCGTCGGTGGTGTGCAGAGCACCCCGGTGATTTGTTATTTCAGCCCGGTGCCCGTGGCTGGAATGGGGATAACCGAAATGTCCTGCTTTGGCTTGTGGTGAAACACGGGGATTTCATCCTGGGCACTGCCCAGGCTCCCCAGGGAATGGGCACGGCCGCGAGGGTGCCAGAGCTCCAGGAGAGTTTGGGCAGCGCTGCCAGGGATGCTGGGGTGTGTGTGCAGGGCCAGGAGTTGGATTTGATCATCTCTGTGGTCCACCACAACTCAGGGGATTCTGTGTTCCCCGAAACCCTTCGTGGCACTTGGAGCCCATCCTCTGAGAATCCACAGTCAAACCATGGCTCTTGTCCTCTGTGACTGAGCCTGCCCTGCCTGCTGCCACCCTTCCATCCCTGGAGCAGAAGTCTGGGCAGCAGCAGTGTCTGTCTCACAAAGTAGCACTCAAATAAGTTTTTTGCAATTTTCTTGAGTGTTGAGGCCTGTAGGTCGCTTTTGGTGGCCCTCCTGGAAGAGCAAGGGGTGACCTTGGGAACTGGTAGATTAAATGTTAGCTTCTAAAGGGGACCTCGACCCTGTCCAGAGAAAAAAATCCTCTGCACTTGCAGGTATGAGTTTTTGAGCAGTGGAGAACCCACCACATGCCTGGCTGAATTATTTTAACAAAGACTTAAGCTGTAGTAAAATATTCACATCCTGAGCAGTGGAGAAGTTGAGGATGACACCACCCGATGCTTTCCAACTTCCTCTCTGGCGCTTCTCAACTCAATAATCCCATTGTTCCTGTCAGTGTTCCTGAACCAGTTTTTGGGGCAAAACCTGCCCAGTTCTGGTGAAATGAGCAGAGCTGGCTCAGCTGCCCTGCCGGAAGCAGGGTGGGGAGCACAGGCAGGGCTGGTGCCTCACCAAACCCAGGCTAGCATTTCTGATTAATAGGTTGTGACAAACTCCTGGGAGTGACAGCTCCTGCAGCTGCTCCAGCTGCCTGCAGCACTGATCCCTATCTGCAGTTTGAGCTCCTGAGCAGCCTTTATCTTCCCATCTCACCTCTTGTTTCATCTGCTCTTAATACTTGTGGAGATTTAGGCTTTGTGGAGATTAATTGAGTGTGAGCTTGGAGCAGGATGGGCTGGGTGTGATGCTGCATTTACCGTGGGGTGATGTCAGAGCATTTTCTTCACTCACCACGGACTCATGCATGTTTAACTGCTGCCTGCTTCTCCTCAGCTGCAGGAGTGACTGGGAAGGCTTCCCAGGAGGGCTGGTTCGGGCAGAATTTGCTTTGATCTCACAGAATCACTGATTTTACAGTGCAAAATGTGTAAAACAACATAAATGCTGCTTCATGTGCCCAGGTGTGAGCAGGGGGATGCTGTGGGGTCAGCTCTGCTTTTGCCAGGGGGGTGTTGGCCATGGCGTGCAGAGCTGGTGGCTCTGAAAATATTGGACAAATAGCAGAATTTGGCTCTGTAGTAGCAGAAAATGGCTCTGTAAATATGGGACAAATAGCAAAATCATGGAGTACTTTGGGTTGGAAGGGACCTTAATGACCATCTAATTCCTTCCACCATCACAGGTGGGTCCAAACCTCATCCAGACTGGCCTTGAACCCCTCCAGTGATGGGACATCCACAGCTTCAGGGTGGGAGCAGAGAAGGGAAAGCACCACACTTCAGTCTGTGAGGACAAAAAGCAAAGCTTGGCGGTCATGTTTGTGTTCTTTGGGCTTCTGAGGAGAGAAAAGATCTGTTTGCACCACAGCTGCTCTTTCCCCCTTCCTAAATCATTCAGCAGATTGTGTTTCTCTTCCTCTTCTGTGAAAAGTGGCAAACCCAAGTCTCTAGAGAACTTGTACAGCCACTCCTTAATTCATCACGTTTCTTATTACAGTGCTGTGGAAAGCAAGTCCTCTGTCTGTCACCATGAGGCCTGGCAAAGCTCTTGCCAAGAGCCTCAGTTTGTCCCCAGACAACAACAAAAGCATCAGCGTGGTTTGGGATGCAGAGCTCACGTGTCTTGGGAATTCCTGGATGGATGGATTGTGCCAGGGCTGCGTGTGGAATCGTGTGTGTGAATTATCTGTGTTTATCCAGGCTGATATCCACAGGAATTTTGGGAGGTCACAGCCCTGCAGAGCATGTGGCTGCTCTACTCCTGGCCACTTGTTAGAGAAATGCTGTGAAACACGACTGGAAGCCGGTGCTGAAGGAATGAAAAGTTGTAGAAACTGTGTGAAGTTACAGAAATTACTGATGATGGTTGATTGTGTTTGTTTTTCTCCCTCTTTGCAGGTATTTCCCAGCCAAGATCCACTGGACAGAGCAGATTTCAATGCTGTGGAGTATATTAATGCTCTCTTTCCCACTGAGCAAGTAAGTCATGCTCCAAATACTCTCAAACTTCATTTTCACACTTTTTACTATCAGATTTTACTTCCACACTTTACTGTCAGGGTAACCTGATAGCAAAGGACCAAAGTAGTGTTTAAACCTGTACCCAAACCTTTTATTTTAAACACTAGCACAGGAAATAAAGCTTTAACAATAATCACTTCTTAAATTTGCAGCTCACTGGGTTTGCTGTCATTTTGTGGTCTCTTTTCACCCAGAGTGCTGCAGTTAAAGTCCTGCTTTGATTTGTGGAAATAAATTAATGGAATAAATTTCATAGCTTGCCATATATCAATCATTGGTGAGTTCCTGGGGATTTTCAGCCAAATCAGGCAGGTGTTGCCTGTACAATATCACAGGAGATTTTGAACCCAATTATTTCTCTTGGGATTTAAAGAATGAGATTTCTGTGGGCCCACATCCCTGCTTTGTCTTCCCAGCCTCAGCCCCAGGGGAGTTTTGGATTAACCTCTTGCCAAACAGAGATGTTTCTACAGGTGAAATCTGTGTCTTGAGGCTGCTCCAACCTTTACCATGTCTGAGATCCTCTGCACCACCGTGGTTTTGGCTTGCAGCTTTCTCTAGTGGTGTGGCTTGGCTTTTTTCCCTTTGCCAGCAGTGAGGAGCTGTTTCCCCAGCAGTGCCTTCAGTGCATCTCCTTCCAGCCTGTTTTCTGCAGGGGGGTCTCAGCCCAAAGGCAGAGGCTCAGTCCCCATCCCCAGTGCCCACTGGAGGTCACTGTCACACCGTTCTGCTGCCAAAGGACAGAGCTCAGGCATGGGGGAAGCCCTGACCTGTCTTTTTCTGCTCTTGGTGATGTGACAGAGAAGCAGCTGAGTTGTTGTCTCAGTTCTTACACCTGTAAAACAAAGCCATTGCTCTCCTCTTCCTCAAACCCTTCTGTGATGAAGTATTTGGGATCACAGCTGACATATTCCTCTGTAAAACATTCACCATTTCACTTCTCTCTGATTTTTTTTTTCTTTTCTTATATTCCAGTCTTTGGCAAACATTGATGAAGTTGTGAACAAGATCAGGTTGAAAATAAGGTAAATATTTCTGCATTTCATTGCATATCAGGTGTGATGGTCAGCAAGGCTCATAAATGCAGCCTTTGTGCTGCAGCTGACAGGATTTAGTTTGTTTAAAAGGCATGGATAGCACCAGCCTCGAGTCTAAAAAGCAATTATAATTTTTATATTTCACTTCTATTAAGTGCTCTTCAGGCTGTTTAAGCTGATGTGTTGTAAAGTGCAGCTTTGAAAAACAACTAAGTATCAAAAATACCAAATTTTAGTACAGTTTGAAGGCTGAGTGAGCAAACTACCCAAAAGACTCAGTTGCCAAGAATTCATTGCTTTTGGGGTCAGAATATAAATTGTAAAAACTCTCACTCTCTATTTTTGAATTGTCATTATTGGTCCTAAAAGTACAAAATTAAACACAAGTGTGCATGAAATACTTAAATTTTCTGTGCTGGCTGATACTGCCAACATGAAATGATTGAGACAGCACTTTCACATGTGGGAAGTTGAAATGCAAACAGACAAAGGATAGCTGACAATATTGCTTAAAGGAACAGGAATGCCAGAAACCCTGGTTAAATTAGGAAATGAATTTTTATTTTTGCAACAGGATTTAGAAATTGTGCAAGATAGTGCCATTGAACAGAGAGAGAGGGGGGAAATAATGACTTTAGCATTGGTAAGAGCAGGTTTTTTTGTTTTAAATTGGTTCTGTAGCTCTCAGGACTCCCCCAGTTGTTTGGGTCAGGCTCACAGAGGCTGGGTTTGACACTCTGGGGTTTTTCCTGCAGGAGGTTGGACGACAACATCCGAACTGTGGTGAGGGGACAGACCAACGTGGGACAGGATGGCAGGCAGGTATGAGCAGCCAGGAGTGCCAGGGCTTCTCAGCTTGGCATGTCACACTGAGGAGTGGCTCTGGCAGGCAAAACTCCGCTGCTGCTGTTCCAGAGATGCTTCTGTGCCTCT
Source organism: Taeniopygia guttata (assembly GCF_048771995.1). Taxonomy (NCBI): domain Eukaryota; kingdom Metazoa; phylum Chordata; class Aves; order Passeriformes; family Estrildidae; genus Taeniopygia; species Taeniopygia guttata. The sequence continues at coordinate 3,016,947 of NC_133044.1, read as the reverse complement.
TACACTGATGAGCTGCTCGCTCAGCAGCTGTGCTGACCTGCCTCGCCCTCTGAAGGGAAGTGAATGAGGAATTGATTTAAAGATTAAAAGCAGGAGGCGTGTGTGCCACTCTGGAGCTGATGATAAAACGATCAGCACTGAACAGGTACAAGTACATTTGATCCTGGGTAGGGATCAATACAAGGCTGTTTGTCCTTTTCACTGGTTTGCTGAGCTGTCCCAAGTTGTTGGTCATTGTGCTGATCACTGGCTGCCTCTTCCTCTTGCAGCTCCTGTTCACCCTTCAGGTTTTCACTTGTTTTCTGCCTGACAGAGGTGTTTGCTGGGGGTTCAGTATTGGTGAGCACAGCCATGTCTGCAGGGACTGTGGGTGCTCAGCTTGGCCCCCGTGTCAGCTGATTTTGAGGTCTCACCTGGTTTGGCTCTGTTTCCTGTCCTGTTTCAGACCAGGGACATGGGACCTTGAACTATCAGTCAAGGTTCCTCAGTAGCTTCTTAATACCAGCCTTAACACTGGCATGGGGTAATTATTTTCCACTCCTTGCTGTCACAGCAATCAGTATCTATTTCTAATCCTATTTGTGCCACAGAGCCCTTGGATGGAATTATTTAACCTGCCTATGCATTTGTATTGCTTTAGAAAAACGTGAGAGATGCTCATCTGTCCTAGCAGAAGCAGTTGAATCATGGATGTCTAAGCACTGCTGTTAAACTGGGGATGTGCTTGGGCTGTGGCTTACCTGGGAGTGGTGCTGCCTGTAATTACTGTGCAGGAGTCAAACAGGCAATCAGGTGGGGAGGCAATTACAGAAATTGAGGAGGAAGTGGAAACTGGTGCAGTGCTTGGAGAGTTTGGCAGTGATTGGGAAGTTGGTGCTGTTGTGGCCTCTTGGGCCCATCTGAGAGGATAAATTCTCTGAAAGACCACAAAAGAGTGAGATGAGAAGAGCTGTGGGTGAGATTTGCCTGGAGTGCCTGAGGACTTGGAGAAAAGAACACGAGCCGTGCCATGATCAGTGCCTGTGGGATCACAGGAGCATTTCTGTGCTGTGGAGATTGGCCAGCTTTGCTCAGAGCTCTGTCCTGTGTCTGTGCTTTCTCACTCCTCCATCCATTTGAAGCTCTCCAAGGCATGGACAGATGGACCTGCACAGTGTCCTGCTCTGAAGCACCAGGAAGGCACAGCTGGCTGTGCTGCCCTTCCTGCAGTTTGCTTGTAAAGGAACCAGTTAAAATCCTGATTATGTAAAAACTTTCAAGTGTTCACTCGTGTGTCATTGCAGGACATATTTCAAGTGGGCCTAGTGCTGCAGTTAATCACAAATATTCCTGTATTTAGCTGTGGATTTTCCTGTTTTCCCTAATTTTGCTGCTTTGCAAAGTACCAGCAAACTTTAAGACAGATGCCAGAGCATGCAGTTGCATGGGCTGAGGCCAGACAATCTCCCAGGAGCACAACTGTTGTTTCTTGCTTTGAGATCCTAACAAATACTGAAACCATTCAATTATTTAAAGTGTTACTTCTCTGGGAAGAAAAATAGATTAATTCTGAAATGCTGTGAGCTTTTTCTTTCTATGTTTCTAATCCAAGGTCATCATTTCACACCTGGGTATGCATTTTTTGTGTGAATTGCTGGAATTAGAATGTTGGAGTGGCAGGACTTGGCTGGGTCTTGAAGTTTAAAGCAGTGAAGGAGCATCAGCAAGCTCAGATTTTGGAGGTCACCTTACAGTGCTGCAGAACTCTTGAATGGCATTTCAGTTTGAGATGGAATTTGATATTTGTCACCCCAAAATCAGAGGAAACCTAGAAGAAACATTTGCTGCTGTTGTCACCCCTGCACTGTGTCCCTTGAGTGTCCTGGGTGCTGCGTGGGGGAGTGAGGCAGCTCTTTTCACACCAAATCACTCTGTTGATAGCAGATTGTGGGGGTGAAAACCTTGTTTTCCAGCTTCAGCTGCCTGTTGCTGTGCTGAAAAGTGCCATTGTTTTACCAGCATATTCTCAGGGGGAATCAAGGACACTTGGAAATGTTTTTATAGAGTAAGAGGCATGACTTCTCCCACTGGAAGAGGAAGGATTTTATTTTCCAATGCCTGGTAAGAAATTGTTTTGAAACAACTGAAAACAAGGTGCTGTTAAGGCAAGTCAGTTCTATGCTTCAAAGGGAGTTGCTGTTTTCCTTATTTAGTTTTCCTGGTAATTTGTTCCCACAGCAAAATTAAGTTCTTGTTTCTACTGATCTTAGATTCTTACTAAATTTGTAGGAAACTTGTATCCTCGAGACCAGTATTTCCCTGCAAAATTAGATTGACACATCCACATGGATAAATAGTGTCATCCTGTGAGCCTCACCCTTAGGCAGCCCAGGATGAAGATCATTATTGCATTTTATCATCATAACCACAACTGCAAACCCTTGATTAGTGAGGAAACAGTTGGTAACCAGCTTTTGCAAGAGGTTTGAAACAAAGCTTAAAGGCAGCCACATCAGTAAGTTTTATCTCTGATCTTCTTCCATTTGTACTCTTACCATAAGAGATGTCTCCTGCCTGTAGTGCACAGCCCTTGCAGCATGCTGGCTTCTGGAGAAGTCAGAAATTTTTGGAAAATTCCTGTCTTTTGATTTCTGTCCCTTGGCACACTGAGATCCAAGAGGAATAATCCATCATCTCTGAAAGGATGTGCCATAAATGAAAGTGCATCTGAACTCTCATTTTGTAGCTGCTTGAATTTCAGTGGGAGCTCAGGATCCTGTGTATTTAACTGCAGGATTGAGCCTGAAAGGTGTTTTTCAAAAACCTCTTCATTTAAGTCACATTCTCTCCTAACAGTCCCTGATACTGTGGCCAGTGTTTGCCAGCATTGCTGACTGTGTTGTGTTGGAGATGTCCTTGTCTGAGGGGTAAATAATAGTTTGAATAAACATCCTTTCAGTCTCTGACTTCCTTCCAAAGGAAATACAAACCTTGGACGCAGTGACAGAAGCAAAAAAAAAGTTGTTTAAGTCAAAGCAAGCCAGGAGGGGATTCTTTGCTGAGTCTTTCCCTCAGCTGTCTGTGCTGGTCCATCCCTGCTGCCCTGGCAGGTGAGGGAGCTCAGCCTTGGCTTTCCCACCTCCTGTCAGCCAGAGCTGCCCAAAAAATGCTTGGGAATCTCATGCAGGCACTTCATTCAATGCTGCTTGAATTACTGGGGTTTACCACAAACCCTTTTTTGGACACCAGGCAGGTTCCTGGAAGACAAGATGAGGTTATCAGCCATGCCAGCCTGGGTTTTTTTGGAGGAGAAGGGGTTGTTCACCAACTGAGCTTTCCAAAGCTGTCTTGTAGAGAGCTGCACCTTCCCAGCTGTCCAGGAGAGGGGAGCCCAGCCTTGGTTTTGAGAGCAGGAAAACATTTTCAGAGGAATCTAAATCCCAGTCTGACCCAGTGGGGAATATGGAGTGTGCAGCTCTGGAAATGTGCTCTCCATGCTCCTTAAGGAAAAGGAGACCTCAGGGATAGGAAGTCCAAAATCCTGATTGCAGATCCAGCTGCTGTGCTCCCTGTGATGGAGTCTCCTGTCCTGTCTGGCTGGGATGATTGGGAATGTGTATCTGTTTGGGATAACACTTCTGTGCCCCTCTGCCTACTGAGGTAATGGAGCAGTGCTTTGAGGTGAGTTATAACTATGAGAAGGCATTTCAGTAAGAAATTTTTATGTGAAAATAATTTTTTTTTGTCTATCAGCTTTTAAACTGTTCCCCAAACAGTCTTGCTCGTGTACACGTGTGTGGATAAATTAGCAGTGAGGTGTCTGAAAAAACAGATTTTGAGTCTAAAAATAAAGGCCATCAAATAGCTGTGGCCCCAAATGAGTTATTTAAGCAGCTCTAAAGACAGGAATGCTCCCTTCCCTACAAAGCATAACGTTTCCCAGTTCAAAGCATCTGCCTTTTTGAAATTTTGCCCTAGAATTTCCTCCAAATGCAAAAGCCTTAAAATAGTCTGGCTCATTTGGCTTCCCCTTCCTGGTGCGATATTTCAGCAAAATCTGCAGACAATGCCCCGAACCTCAGAAATTATCTCACTAATGATCCTTTTTTGGGAGGAAACAACAGCCGTGGGTGGAACATTCCTCTGTAGGGCGTAACAAAATTTTCCTTGGGAGTCCCAGACTTGGACTATTTTGGATGCCTTGGGAGAGGCTGGGAATGCAGGAGCTGCTGTGCTTCGCTTGTAACAGTTTCTAGGGAGCCAGTGCTACGCAATTTTTCCTCTGGAAGGTTTTTTTTTTCTTTTTTTTTTCCTCAGAGCTGCTGCTGAACTGGAGTGGGGGCTGACCTTGCTGAGAGCTGCAGCCCAGTTGTGGCATAATTTCCTCTGTGCCCTGGGGTGCAGGATAAAAATTTCCCATTGATTTTTCCACTCTGTATGGTTTGGTGGGTCACTCCTCAGCTGTGTTTATTGCTGGAGCTCCTTCGTGGACTGGCTGTAATTTTTTTGACAGTTGCTGACATGCCTTTGCTGGTTGTTTGGCTGAAGCTGCTTCACCTATCAGGCTTTTGTCCTTGTAATAAGTAGCCTCTGCATCTGCTGCTGGTTTAACCCTTGGCAGTGTCTGTGCAACCAGGGTGAATAAAGGTGAGGTGGATTCAGCTGAAATCCGTTTTGGAAAGAATCAAGAGCCCCAGAGCAGGCCCAAGATCCCAAATGGATTTGTGGCTTGATAGTTTGAATCTAAATAAAACCCAACAGGCTTCTTTCTGTTATCTGTGGTCCATCTTTCTCTTCCTGCCCTGTGCACACAGTGTATGTAAATGACTGAATTGCATCAAATGAGGACTGTGTTTCAAAGAAAAATGTGGTTTATTGCTTAATGTGTCTGACTCCGTTAGGGTCTAGCTCAATTAGTGCTAGAACAAAGTTTAGCATTAACAAGAAGAGCAAATGGATGTGCCTGGGCTGGGAAAAGCTTTGGATGTTTCTCATGGCTGAAGATACTGGCTGATAAATTGGATTGCTTGGGTTGGCTCCTTCTTTGTTTTGCTTCATGAAAACAGTGATATATATTTTCTTTCTCATAACTCCAGCAGTACAAGAAAAGGGATGGCAGCTGCTGTGGTCAAGTAATAGGAATATATCCTTGCTGCCCAGACAGTTCAGTTGGCTATCCCATCCTTTGGTCAGCCAGAGCTGTCCTTTCTCCTGGCATGTGAAAATGAACATCTGGGCTCTGCAGCTGTGGGGAGGCTCTGCCTGCCCTGCCCTGGGTGTGCTGCAGAGTCTGGCAGTGTTTGAGCCTGTGGAAAGAGGAGGCTGTGTCTGGCAGAGAAAAATGCCCACAGGTTGTGGGTTTGACAAGGTCAGAGCTGGAAGTATGTGAAATACTCCCTTGGTTTTTCTTTCTTTAAATAGAGATCAGGAAACACTTTGCAGAATCAATACAGGGAGGAAGGAGGAGATGAAGATGGAGAGTGAGCAGAAGAAGAAGAGGGATGCAGTAGGAGTGGGGTCCTCTGCTGCTTTTCTGAGCAGTGTCCTGAGCCCCAGGGCAGCTGGTGGGTGGTGTCACCGCAGTCAGTGGCTTGTCCCCTCCAGTTTTGTGAGGGCTGGGTGCAGGCAGTGTCCCCATGTCACGCAGGGAGGTGCTTTTGTGCCCTGTGTCCACAAACCTGCTTAAGAAGCAGCTCTGTTGCTTCTCCCTCCTTCACCTCCCTCTCCTTGTGTGGAGGTGACTTTTCTGACTGCAGGTTGTGTTTCACAATGAACTGAGGCACTCAGTGCCTGCACAGCTCCTACCCTGGGCACTTTCCTGCCATTTATTTCTTTTATTTAAACACATGCTCACTTCCAGCCATCAAATTCCAGTGCTGCTTCCTTGGCCACAGTGCCCAGCTTTGGCTTGTGTGGAAGGTGTTGATGCTGCCCCTGCTGCTGGGACAGCACTGACTGTCATAATCTCTTAATAAATAACTAAACCTAAGTCTCTGAAATATTTGGGGGCTATTTTGTGTCACAATCCCTGATGTTGTAAGCACCATCTTTCAGTTATGTTAATTCTCTCCTGCCAGGCTAAGCTTTATCACCTGGATTTTTATGAATGGGTCATTATTCTGAAATGTGAGCATATGAAATATGACTAGTGTTAGATTTCAATTCCTTTTTAAGATAGTGAATGGATTGGGGTTAAATACGGCGTTTTAAGCTGTGTGACTTCATATATTTTATAAAAAGTCATGCCACAGATTCTATAAGGCTCCAACTGAGTGATTAAAGTCCCATAATATTCTTTTGTAACCCATGAATAATAAGCAGGAGCTGAGCTGCCAAAATGAATCAAAAGTGAGTTTCATTCAGAGTCATTTCCCTAGTGAATTGTGACAGCTGGACAATGTCCTTCCCTTGTAGAGACACTGAGCTTTTTCTAGCCCAGAACACGTTCAGTGAACAAGGTTTCAGGTGAATGGCGTGCCAGGAAGAACCAGTGCTGTTTATTCTCATGCTGGCATAACTTTTGCCATCTGCTGCAAGGCAGGAGCAAGTCTGAGCTTGACCTTGCCTTGTGCTTCAGTTCAGGGGATGTTCCTGTCCTGCAGCCTGAGGCTGGGGTTGTGCTGGAGGTGCTGAAGGCACTGCAAGCTGCAAACTGTGACCAGTCCTGTGTGGTTTTGATGCCAACAAAGCAAGAAACCCAGCTTGAAAACAGAATTCCAAACAGGCAGGAGATTGTGTCTTACTGTGGATATTTAGAATTCTTTTTTCCCCACTTTATTGTCTTTTTTTGTTTGGTTGTTGCCTCACATTTTTGGTGTGTGGTCATGTTTATTCCAGCTGTGTTGCATCCATGCTTATAGCAGGTAAACTGACAGGAATTCCACTTGGAAATCCCCACTTGCAGGGCTCCTGGTGTGGTTATCCTTTCCCCCTATTTATATTTCCTTTAAACTCTTAACCTGTGCTGATTTTGACTGGGGCAGAGAAAGAGCCCCATCCTTGTGATGAAAATTAACTCTACCCCAACCCAAACCAGCACATGAACCTGGATATGAATTCATCTTGCAAAATCTGATGTAACTTGAGTGGTTGCTGAACTTACCCCCCACAGAAGTCAAGCTCTGATATTGCAGATGTGGCTCTGATATTGCAAATATCACCGACTGCAGTGTGCAAACAAATCAGCTGGAGTCCCTCAGTCATTTACAGTCTTCCCAAATAAATTCAGTGTGTTTTCCTTCTGATCAAGCAGATGGAGGGAGGATGAGCAGCATTGCCAGGGGCACTGGGTTATCCAAGGCTGTCCTGGGCACAGGGAGGTGCAGCAAACACCTGCAGTCAGGGTGTCAACACAAACAGGAGGGCACAGACTCACACTTTGGCTATTCTGACATAGATAAGGAGAATAATGAGTGTCTGCACGGGGAGATTTTGCTAGATGATAATAGTGTTTAATTTTGGGCGTGGGGCAAGGCTGTGGCTGCTCACCTGCCACGTGATGAAGCTGTACTAACCCACCATGAGGCCCAAGCCTGATGAAGCTCCAGAGACTTTACTTTTTAAGTTATGCAATGCCCACAATTAGGGTTTAAATGGCCACACTGCCCAGGTGCAGATTAGGTACTGTAAAACTCATGTAAAATTACTCACTGGAGCAAGGCCACCCAAACCTCTGTCACAGCACATCAGCACCTTTCTCACAGTGCAGACACCCCTGTGCAGGGCTGGGTGATGCATAAAAACTGGGATGCTGCAGACACCCCTGTGCAGGGCTGGGTGATGCAGTAAAATCTGACAGCTCAGAGAGGTGCTGGACCAGCCCAGGGGTGCAGTTCAGGAGTTAAGCTGCAAGGTTTTGGCCAGAACTACCTGGAAATCACCTGTCACTTCACCCCGTGTGTCTGTCAGTGTTTGTGCAGCTGTTGAGAACGTGGGGTTTGATTTCTAAGCATGATTTGGGGTTAAGTGAAGGGGCAGTTCCAGCAATTTTGAGCTTCGTGCAGTGTTGGATGTAATCTGCTGATATAAAGTGTCCTGTGCAGCCTGAGTGGTTGGGATTGGAGCTGATGACACAAAACTCTCTTCTTCAGTGACAATTGTAGTAGTTATGTACTATTTGCTGAACTCCCAGGGTAGAAATCTGCTAAAATCAAGCCCCAGGGTGATGAGCCCTTCAGGTTTGTCTGCTCAGGGAAATCAGCTGGCACTGTCCTGTGCTGAGACAAGCCCAGGCTTCAGCTGCAGTGGTTTAGCCCTGGCTGTAAAACGTGATGGTTTTCTCTAAAATGAAATCAGTCTGAGAATCAAAGTAAATTTCCACCCTTCCCCAATCTGGAGGGACTCGTTCGTATGAGGTTTCAGCAGCAGAAAAATGTGAGGCTGGTTCCAGTGTGAGAGGGTTTCTTTGAAATCTCCACAGCTGAGGCTCCTCAGAGAATTGGGGATGGGAACTTTATTTTTAGTCGTGGTCTAGATTTTCATTGATCTGGGCTGGAAGTGTGGCAGCAAATGAAAGAAGCATTAACACTTGGTATTCAAGAGCAGGGACCAGGCCAGGAGCATTAAATTCTCAGCATCATGACCACAGCCCTATTTGTAACATTAAAAATACATTTGGATGCTGTGAATTTGGCAGATGTCAAGTGTCTATAAAACACTTGGTAGAGGGCAGCTTTCTGATGTGAATAACAACATTCAATTGAACTATATATTGGCTAGAATCAAATAAAAATAACATGTTTCTAGCACAACACCAGCAAGCAAATAGAAACCATGGAGGTATTTTAACCATTACTAGGGGGAAAAAAGCCAGTGTTAGTTCAGTTATTCCCCAAGCAAGGAAACCTCATCTGAAAATTTGCTTTTTCTCCCATTTCAATGGCATTTTCTAGTAACACACAGGCCTCTTAATTCCTATTTGCATATTTCCTGGTACTGAAGTATTTTCTTGCACAAGATTCCTGATGGGATGCATAAAGAGGTATTTAGAAATTAACACACCCACTAATGAGCTGCTGGTTGATGGGGTGATGTGACAGCTCTGTACCTGGGCTGGAAGGGGAGGAGGAGGCTGTGTCCATCTGCAGCACTGCAGGGATTTGGAGAGACTGACTCTAATTCACTGGGCTGGTTTTTGTTGGCTGGAATAATTGTTGCTAACACTGTTTTTGTGTGTATGAATGTCAGCCTGGTACTGTAAGTCAGTGGAACATAACCTTTTAAAGAATGCATCACTTCCAAATTTAACAAACAAGCCACAGTCTGGTCCCACCTCTCGCTTGGGTTATTTTCTTCCTTCCTTCTGCTGCTTGGAAGATCTCGTGTGAAAAGGTGACACATGGAATGATGTGTGGTCTGACTTTAGGAGCTGCTTGGGACAATGCCAGGGAAAGCAATTTTTTAGGCAGTCTCTCAGTGATTCGTGGCTTACCTCTGCTCCCTATTGTTCTACACCGGTGCCTTTGGAGTCTTTTGCTGTCGCATCTCAAGGTGAAGGAGGTTGCAGAGCTGTGGCTGATTCATGGGCTGTGTTTTTCCCTCCAGCTCTGGAGAATTTGGCAAACAGCAGAGCTGCTCACTGGCTGCCCAGCTTACCTGAGCTCAGGCTGTGAGCTGGAGCTGAGTTTTCCACCTCGTGCGTGTGATGTCTCAGCTTTCTGCTGTGAAAACAGGAGCTCCCACTGCAAAATACTGGGTGAAAACCAGGCATGGCTGAAAACACACAGTGGCCTTACACTGGGGAGTTTAACACCCTTGTGTGTTCCTCTCCATGAATTGCTGTGGGATCTCACTTCTGCAGGGCAGCCCTGGAAACAGGACACGCCACATCCCCTCCTTCCCTCCTGCATCCAGGACATGCCTGACACACTAAACCACAGGAGGAGGAATGTGATCCGTGGCTGGAGCCTTGTACCAGGGACTCTGTGGCTGGAGCCTCTCCCCCCGTGGCTGGTCCTGCCCTCTCTGCTAAATTTACACTTGTCAGAGCAGTGGGGAAGCCCGGGGTTATTGTAAATGCAGGTGAACCCGGAGGGAAGAAATGCTGATGTCTGACTCCAGTTCAGAAGGCTGAATGATTTCTTTATTATAACTATACTACAATACATTAATATACTATTTAAAGGAGATACTAAAACTACAAACCTACTTTTCTAAATACCATATCTAACTAACCTACAACTCATGACCCTCTCTTTGTCCAGCCCCAGGTGGGTTGGATTGGCCATCAGGCTCAGACAATCCTCACCAGAATCCAACCAAGCAATCACCCCAGGTAAACAATTCTCCAAACACATTCCACATGGGAAAAACAAGGAGCAGAAATAGAAATAGTTTTCTTTTTCTTCCCTCTGTGCTCCACTATGAAAAAATCCTGAGAGAGAGAGAAGAATGTGCCTGCCACATGGGGTCAAGCCTCGGATGCTGCTGGCTCTGCCTCCCGAGCCCTCTCCATCCTCACCGTGTTTCTCAGCTGGTGCTGGCACTCCGAGGTTGCATCAAACTGAATAAATAATGCTGATGGGTTAATTGTAGCTTGCAGGCTCAGTTGTTGATTAGAGTCATATGGTGTTTTCCCAGTACATCACAACCTTCGTTTCAACATCCTTGTTTCGTATAACCACAACAGATTATCTTTATTTATTCGTGGTCCTCTGCCCCCGGGATGAACTGCTGGTGGAGGAAAGGAAGTGCAATAACTTCTCTCCTGGTTGCTGTTTGGGGTGTGTGCATTTCCATGTTTCCCAGTTGCTCTGATGAGGAAACCAATAAATTAGTAACGCAAGGTGACCCCAGTGCCGGGCCACAGCTGGGAGATCACTGCCTGTCATCCAGCATGGGAACCAGACAGACTGGAATAAAAGCAATTCCTATCCTTTTGATACTGTTTTTCCCTAGAATTTCTGTCCAAAAGAAACCTATTAATAAAATCGTAACAAAAGCAGTAAGAAAATGCTTTTAAAATTCATGATTCACTGTTGTAGCAGGAGCAGAGTGTGAAGGGAAATGCATTTTTTCCTTCAGCGTGGCTGTGTTTTCCCCTCTCTTTTTACAGCTGAAAGAACAGTCATTAGTTACATTAATAAACTTCTGTATTACACCTTGAGCAATTAGACCTACTTTAATGCCCTAGATGTTGGTTTCTTATCCCCTAATAACACTGTTTATTAAATATGAGGTGTTTTCTTATATTTGAAATTTGTTTTTCCTTTGTTTTTTTATTTGCTTTACTCTGTCTTTATAGTGACTGAGAAGGTGATGGTTTTCTTTCATTATTGGTTAATTTTTGTTATTTGTTTCCTCTATACACAGTATTTTACTCTCAGATGCTATGGTTAGAGTTTAGAGCAAAAAAAGTTTATTTGATTTCTTTGAACTGTCTTCTGTTTTTTTGGGGTTTTTTTTGATTGTACATGTGCATGAAATAACATTTTTTATCCAGTTCTGAACTTCACACCAGATCTGTCTGACAGGGCCCTCCTGAGTTAAAAAAAAAATAGATTTTCACATAGTGTTACTTTCAGCAAGTGTTTGAAAAAATGTTTTCACCTCTAAATGTAAATTATACAAATGATATATTCATTATATAAATATATATAGATTACATCATGAATTGGTGTGTTCTGACTCGTGTAAGGAATATGCAGCTCTTTTTTAGGAGAATAGATAAAGATTTATGTCTTAATGGCTAAGCAAATATTTGGAAGAAAGTTTTAAGGAATGAAACAAGTGTTTATGAGCAATTCTGATTTACTCAAGTTTGCAGTTGATTTCCCTGTGTGGTTTTTTTTTTAATTTTTTAGCAGTTATGGAAATGTTTTCTCTGAGGGATGAGATGCAGGACTGGAACAGAAGAGCAGCTGCTGTTTGGTCTCTCCCTCTGTCCCAGCCACATTTCTCACAGCAGGAGACCACAATTCCTTAATTCATCAGATGGAGCAGAGCACACATTGTCTCATTTGTGTTTTTCCAGAGTTTTTAAGGAGGTGAAAGTGTCAGGACCAGGTGATGACACCAGTTTGCCTTATTTTTGGCAGTTTTAAGTGCTCAGGGACAGAATCCCATTTTCCTCTGCTCAGTGTTCCAGGACCAGTTTTTAGGTGGGGATTTTGCCCACCCTGAGTGTGCTGCTCTCCACTGAGCAGCAGGAACTTGTTCTTCACCCACTTTCCTGTAAAGGCTGCTTTTTATTACAATTATTAAATATCACCATTAGAGAAATAGGTTCTTCTGAAGCAGCTCTGAATTCCTGGGATTGTGCAGAAAAATCAGCATTTGCTGTTAGTGCTGAAGCAAAGGGAAACAGCAATTGGCATCTGTAAAGAATTTCAGGCTGAATCTTGAATTTTATACAGACATATGCAAAGCTCAGACCATGCAAGACAGTTGATGCTTGCTTAATAACCACTTATTAATTACATTACAGAGTAATGTGCTGCAGGCCTGAGTACAGAGACAGAGCTAAATATGTTGAAAAGAGCATTCTTTGCTTCTTTGCTTTGCAGTTAATCCACAAGCCTTTAAATGGAGGAGAAAATTTAATTCTCAAAAGAATTGGAGAGGCGGCTGGGGGCTGTTCAGCCACCCTGCAGGACATTTTTGTGCATTCATGTCCCTCAGTGAACATCTGTGACACCAATCCATAAAGTGTTAACTTCCACATGATTCAGAAGATTTTTCAGAGGAGTCTTTTCCTCCCTCCCCCCCCCAATCTGGAAAATGAATTATAAACCATCTCCAGCTTTTATTCTTTTATTATAACCCAGCTATATTCCAGCAAAAACTCCTGGCAGATAGTTTCCTCATCCATTTCCAAATGAAGATGTGTTAAATTTATTTGCTGAAGGAACTTGTAGCTTGTGCTGTAACCTTGGTCATGGGGCTGGATATAAAACCAGAGGGATAGAAGCCCACTTAACAGCAGGGAACAAAGTGGAGCTGGAGCTGGAAATGTTATCAGGCTGGGAAGGCAGAACGTGTAGAATTACTTCAGAAGGCAGATTTTGGACATGTGATTTTGGACATGTGGCTTCGTTCACTGCATCCACGTGTGGTTCACTGCTTGTGTGAGGTCAGGCTGTGCCATGGTTGTATAAAAGGGACCAGGTGCCCCAAGGAAATAGCACTAGAATCCAGGTGAGAGCCATTTCCTGGGCTCCACCTCTTTACCTGTGCTTAGAAAGAGCCATTCCTCCTGCAGGTGTGTGGGAGGCTGAGCTGCCCATCCAAAGGAATCAGCATCGTGTTTTCCACCAGGATAATGACCTGCTAATTCAGCAAGGGGTTTGGGCAAGCATTCAGTGTTCTATATGTGTCTTTTTTATTTATAATTAATGATGAGCATAGAGGTCTTGTGGAGGTTTCATTTTTCTGCTCTAAATACACATTGATCAGGAGTAAGTTCTACCTATTTTTCCACACTTAGTATGTCAAAATATATTCTAGTAACCTTAAAGAGCTGTTTTCATAAAATATCTTGATGAATTTTTGCCAAAGCATTATTGTAAAATGGATACTGAAACTCTGGCCCACTCAGGTTCAATATTCCAACGTGGTACATTGATTTTTGTGTTGCTGCTGGTATTTTCTTTGTAAGAAAACTGCTCCCCTCCAGTGCCCCAGCCCCAGGGACTGTTAAGAGCAACTGTGTATTTCTTAGAAAGGTGAAAACTGAATGCAGATTTTCTTTCCACTCTGACCTTGTTTCTTTTCCAGGCCCTGGAAGAAGCCCAGAAAGCCATTCAACAGCTCTTTGGTAAAATTAAGGATATTAAAGACAAGGCTGAAAAATCTGAACAAATGGTGAGCAGCACTTTCTTTCTGGCCTTTGAAAGGGAGGGGACACTGACTTTTCCTGTCAGCAACATTTTTGTCCTTGGTCCTGCCTGGTTGGTAATTTCCTACTGTGCTGAACCTGTAATGTTCAGAGGGCTGCTGAGCTGACACCTCTGCAGCCCCAAAGAGGAGAGAGTGGCTTCTTATCTCCTGAAAATTCCATTGCTGGGGCTTGGTATTCAACCAGAATCCTTTTTTCATTCACTAGGTGAAGGAAATCACCAGGGATATCAAGCAGCTGGATCATGCCAAACGTCACCTGACCACCTCCATCACCACCCTCAACCACCTCCACATGCTGGCAGGGGGGGTGGATTCTCTGGAGTAAGTGTGGGAGCTCTTGCTGCTACTTGGTGTGAAGTTTGTGCAGTGTTCTCTATGGGTCTGTCACAGCCTGCCTGGTTTTTTGGAGGGAATTTTGCTTCCAAGTCTGCCAGATCCTTTCCATGTTGCTCTGAGTGACCTCCCCTGAGCCTGTGTTGTGTTTAATAATTTGCAGCATTGATTGCTTGAATTGCTCTGTTGTTCCTTGGTGATAAGGAACGAGTCTGGCTTCAAGGAGTAGGACACCCTGTTAGGAATCCTCATTAGGGATGTGATCTTGGGAATTTGGGAGGATTTTTGTCGCTCTTGTATCTAAAAATGCAATGAGTTTTGTTAAAGGTCTAGTCTAATTTTCAATCTAGCATGACTTTGATGAAACCTTGCAGCTTGTACTGTGTGTAAATTAGGGGTTACATATTTCTAATAATCCTTTTTTGTTTTTTTAATGTGCTTGAGGAACACACAATCTAGGAAAATACAGTTTTTTTACATGTTGCATCTGTGAAGTTGCACAGCCTGTTCTTGGTTTGTAGCAAATCCTGCACGAACGCCGGGTCGTGAAGTGCTGAGAATTAAATTTTACTTAGCCTGCTGTCTCCACTGGAATGATCCTAAAGGATGATATAAAAATAAATTAACTTGATTTTTTTTTTTTTCCTGTCAGTTCCCTGTGAAAGTTATTAACAGAGAAGTCAAGGCTAATGGCTTTTCAGCATCGTTCTCCTCCAGAGAAGCTTTAACTCACACTTTGTGTGTGATGACGAATGGCTTCACTCAGGTCATTACAGTGAAATAACATTTACTGCCTCCGGACCCATACTGGGAAGCGGATGCATTCAGTAGTTTACATGTTCCTTGCCAAGTGTTGCTTTTGACATTTACGGGTTTTTTTTGAGGCATTGTTAGATGTGTGTCAGATTGGTTTATTTTAGCATCGCTTAAGTGAAATTTTAATGCTGAGTTGGAATGTTAATGAAGAGCTGTGTATTTTAGAAAAATAAATGTCAATAGGGACCAGCGTGACCCAGTGGGGATGAAGTAACCTGTGGCATTACCACCCAGTATTTTCATTGAATCTGCCTTTGTAAATCTTTAATTTCCTCTGCAGGGCTATGACCAGGAGGAGACAATATGGGGAAGTTGCCAACCTTCTCCAAGGTGTCGTGAATGTGTTGGAGCACTTCAACAAATACATGGGGATCCCTCAGATTCGACAGCTCTCTGAAAGGTAAAAGGTCCAAACCCTGAGCACTTCCTTTCCTGCTGGGGAGGAAGGGTAGGAAATGTCTTAGGCAGGTTCAGAGTCTCAAGGATGTGAAGCCTGGACATGGTCCTTGGAGCTTCTTTACAGCCAAAACAAACAGGTTAAAACTGGACAGAGTTTGCTCCAATCTGGAGCAGCCCATTCTGTTCTACAGCAGTAATTAGCGTGGCTGTAACTGGCTCTGTGCTTTTTACTGACTGGCTTTTCATTTCCTCACCTGGAGGAGCCTGTGGAAGTGCAGGTTGTTCTGAGTGATGCTCACGTGCAGGTGTTTGTGGTGAGCCCTGAGGTGATGCTTTCTCCTGCTCTGTTCAGCTCAGTGATGGAGCTCAGCACAAATCTGTTCATGCACACGGTGATGCCTGGGCCCTTTGTGCCTCACCAGGAACATCACTGCTGCTGAGCTGCTGCCAGCCTGCAGAGCCCCAGGGCTTGGACAGGCAGGATTCCTCCTTCTGCCTTTGCCAAACTTGGTTATTCTGAGCACCTTCAGGTTCTTCTGCCAAAACCTGCTGCCATTGCCCAATTCTGCTGAGATTTGAGTTTATAGCCAATCTTCTTCTGCTGGCCTTTGTACAGCTTTGATTTTCTGAAGTGGAGCTACGCTAATTTGGTGAGTTTTGGTGCAAGTCCCCACCCTCAGCAGTAGCAGGTGAGGGCTCAGTGGTCACTAAGCCACCATTTCTCCTCAGTCTTGGCTTCCTTTGGGATGTGACAGCTGGAAGTGTCCTTTTCTAGGGGACATTGCTGTCCCTGCCTGAGGTGACTTTGCTCATTACTGAGGTACTCAGAGGAGTCTTCCAGGCACAGTCATTAATTTTTTTTTGGCGACTCCCTTTGCTAAGACAGCAGCTGGTTCCCTGTGTTGTTTAGTGATGGAAACAGAGTTTGAATGATTTGTTTGTAATGTTTTCATGTAAATCTGTTAGACTTTCTTTATGGTATAGACACCTCTTCCAGAAAACACAGATGGAACCCATGAAGCAGAGCAGAAGAAAAATCCACTCTAAATCCAGAGAAGGGATGGGATCTTGTTTAACAAAGCATTTGACCATAAGCATTTGCTTAAATGAACATGAACATCAAGGAAATGTAAACATATGTCAGTTCTTTTCTGAGTTGAGTCTGTTGTCTGTTCCAGCCTTGTGCTCGGAGAGATTGCTTGCAGTGGTAATGCCCTTTGGGCAGAAACCTGCTGTCATTGGCCATTTTAAGGCCAAATATTAATTTAAGCCTTGCTCTAGAATTCTGGCTGGTTTTCCCTTTCTGGTGGATGATTATTTAATACTTTTGTAGTTGCTGATTGTTACAGAAACCAGTTCAGGCTCAGGGTGGTTTTGAGTCACGCCAGCAGACTGGCAAGGACATGGAGGAAAAACTTCTTTTGTTTTATTCTCCCTTCAAGATAAGGATCTGAAAAGCTCAAGAAAGTCTGTTCCTCCTATTTTTAGAATTGCCTCGGCAGGGTTTTCCTTCCAGTGTTTATACAGGGAGAGCTGCACCATCTGGTAGTGATAGAGGAGGCTGTTTGTGGGGTGAGAGGAGCAGCTCTGGGGTGCTGCTGGGAGCTCTTTACTGCTCCACATCCAGGCAGAAAATTCCTGCAGGGAGGTCCATGGCACCATTATTCTGCTTTTGGAGTTTCACTCCGTGGCTGTGTGTTAGGGCCTGGTTTGGAGTTGACTTTTCTCTCTCTTTTGCTTGGAAATCCTTTTGTGATTCGTGAAACATCAGAGGAAGTTTGCCTGGCTTCTTGCAGGGATATTTTTAGACTGTGAAATTGCTGGGGTTTGGTATCTCATGGATTTGTGTTAATGGTACAAGTGAAGCCTCTAAGATGTTTGGGAAGGCAAGAAATGCTTTAGTAGATGTTGGCACAGACCTGTGACAGTAAGCAATGTCTGTTATATACAATAAGCCCATTATATACACTGCTAAAGGAGCAGATTCTGTTGCTTTCTGAAATAAAAAGCCTCTTTTTTCATGGTGTGAATGGAGTGGAGCCAAGTATGAATGGGAAACCATGGGAAGGAGAAGTGCCTGCTTGGTGGTGTTGGATGTGCTCTTTGTCATGGGGTATTCAATTTAGGTTGCTGCTCCTGGATGCTGTGAGAAGTAATGATGTGTTTTTAATGTTGTTTTCCACCTGTTCTGTCCCTTTGAAAATAACCAAGCCAAAATCCCACTGTAAGGATTCATTGGAAACCTGGACTGAACTCTCAATTAGTTGGCTTCTTGTGCTGATCCTGTTGAGTATTGATGTAAAAATGTCACAGCTCAAAGCCAAATGTAAATATTTTCCTAAGAGCGTTCCTAAAGCAATTTCTAATGCAGTGCATTGGTAGTTGTTGTAGTAAACAGGAATATTTTCTTATCTCTCACTCCTTTGCTGTTTTCTGTCTTTGGAGGGAGGTACAATTAGTGGTCCCAAACCCATCCAGAAAAATGGTCTTGCAGGCCTAGCAGATAGTGGAAAAAAGCCTGGAAAGTATTTAGGAGAAAGATAATTATCAGTTTGCCACAGGAAAACAGGCTGGCTCAGCCTCTTTTTATCTCAGCAAGCTGCCAGGCGTGGTTTAAGATTTCTGGTAGCTTTGGCTAAAGGAATTGTGGTTTCTAGTAATTGAATGTCATTTGAAACATAGCGGTGGGTTTTCTTGTTTTTATTTTTCAAAGGCAGGGGAAACGGAGAACAAAAGCCACTAATAATAAAACAGAAGTCAGATAAACAGAAATTATTAATAGTTGGATAACCAGAGGGTTTGGCAGCCCCAGAAAAAGGCAATTCCCTGCTGTGTGGGGTGGCTGCTGGGATATCCCAGCACGTTTCTAGGGGAACCTACCTAGGGAAAGAGACCCTTATCAATAATAACTCAGTGTTTCTGTGTGTGTGGTTATACAAAAAGTGATTTTTACTGGGAGGGCACTGGGGCTCCCTGTCCTTGCTCACACCTAAACTTTTGGCTGCTTGGATGGCTCTGCCCTGTCCCTCTCTTAGAAAATATGAAGGAAAAAAAAATTCAAACTTGTTCTTCCTGCCTGCTTTTGAGAGGTTTTTATGCAGGACCTATTTTAAAAAATACATATTTTTTAACATCCCACTTGAGCAAGGCATTCCTGCAAGTTTCTTAATTTAAGGATATGAGAATCCCCATTAAGATTATCCTTAAGTACTTTCCTGAATCAGAGCCTAAAACAACAAAGCTTGTGGACAGGGCTTTTAACTGCTTGACAGAGGCTCTTTTAAATTTGTTGAGTCTTTAGGAATCTGGCTGCTTCTCTTTTCAGTGCCTCCACTGTGCTGCACTGCAGCTGTTGTCAAACAGAAAGGTCCCCACAGCCACTCACAAGGAAAGAAGTATCACTGCTAATAGCTTCCAGTTGTTCATACAAACTCACTAATTTCTGTGACTCCTAATTCTACACACTTCTTATTTCTGGATTATTTAAAAGATAAAAAAATCAGTCTGTTTTCAGTGTCTTTTTTTTTGTTGTTGTTGTTTTTTCAACTTCTTTTCCTGGAGAATGGTTTGTTTCTGTGATGCTTTCTCCCATGAGCTACAAGTTCTTTCTTGTAGAATTTAAGCAGGAGTAAACCTGTAGCTGTGGCTTCCTCCTTGCTGATTAAATTTCCCACTCCTATTTCAACATATTGGTGAATTCCTTTTGTTTCCCACTTATGAAGTTGTTAACTGGGTGTCTTTACCTGGAAGAGTAGAGGAGTCTGAACATTCCTGTGAAGCAGAGAGCTTAAGTGAGAATTATTTTTGACACTGCAGGCAGAAGCTTTTCCAACAAAACGCCCATAAATAAATCCTGAGGAAGGCAGGTCATACATCCAGGTAAATCACAGATATAAAGTTATATTTCAGCCATCAATTTTGAAGGACTAGAATTTTCTGCATTTGGCACCATGAAAGAATCCAGCATTGTCAGATCATCTCGTAGGGTTTTGCTACTAATGGAACTCAAATGGGAAGATTAAAGAAGCAGATCATTCCTTGATAAGGTTGAGGAGTCTTAAACAAGCATGAAAAAAATTCCCAAGTCTTCTCCCCACAGTCTGAACAAACATTTTCACAACAGTAAATGTCACCAGTCTTGCTGGAGTATCAATCTCAGTGGAAAAATCCACTGTTTGAGTGATCAGTTTAGACCTGAAAGCCTTTCCAGTATAATAAAAACTGATGGAAGAATTCAAGGGCTGCAGAGGGATAGAAGTGCCTCACTGTTTGCTTTGGCACTTTCTAGTGTGTGTAGGCATTTCCATTTCCCTAGAAGTATCAATTAAGCTGTATTGACTTTTATTTCTGGAAATTGGAAGCTTTATTCTCTCAGCCAAATAAAGAGCAAGATTGTGGTTTATTCTACTCCCATTTCATACCTTTGCTCTTTTGTGCTTCTCTAAGACATTGAGAATTTATAGGATAAAACTGCTGCCAGATGTATTCATTTAAAAATGGATCAGTACACCTGGAACTGTGAAAGGTTCATGGTGAAGATTGAGACATTGTGAAGCTTTTTACGTGTTAGAAACATATTTCTGTTGAAATGTGGTCAACATAAATGAATTTCAATGTAGCTCACACTGGCATTAAAGGCCTTTCAAATAGGTGATTTCTCAGCTGATTAACTGGCCCTTATTGAAATATTAAATAACAGCAGGGCAGGAGAATCCAGGCCATGTTCTGCTGCAGCTGAGGGGTCAGTGCTGTGGGGAGTTGTCATTCAGGGAGCAAAAAGTCTCCCACTTTTGACACACAGACCTTCTTAGTGTGGATGTTTTCTCTTCAGCACCCTTTTGATCCCTTACAAACCTTCCTGCAGCTGCTGGCGTTTCAGCCACCTTGCAGGGAGGTTGTTGAGGCACCCCCAAATCCCTTCCTGTGTCTTTTTAGGGTGAAGGCAGCCCAGAACGAGTTGGGGCAGCAGATCCTGGCTGACTTCGAGGAAGCCTTTCCTTCCCAAGGTACAAAGGTAAAGTTCTCACTTTCCCTCTTCCTCCCATTGAGAAGTGTCACTGAAAAGGGTTCACGGTGACTGTTGTTGGGTTTAGCCTTATTTTACCTCTAGATTTGGTCTCTGCCTGTTTCAGGAGTTTCTTTAGAAAGCAAAGGGTGACTTTTCACTGTTCCTGTCAGAATTGTGGGGGGGAAGTGCCACCCTTCACTCTGCACACAGCTCCTGCAAGAGGGCTGCAGCCAGGCAGGGAATGCCCCAATAATTCATCTGTGGGGTTTCCTTGGGGTCTCACCCAGCCCCTGGTTATTTGTTTGTCACAAAAATCAGTGTTTTGTTCAGAGGAAGCCAAGCAAAGGCTGGCTGTTGAAACAGTACCACCAAGTTTGTGTCTGGTTTAGAAAGCACAGATACAAATCTGGGCAGGGGCTAAGGCACCAACTGTGCTTCCCCAGCATCGTGCATCCAAACATTTGCAAACAGTAAGGGGAGTAGGTGTGAATTTGAATTGACTTCCAAGAAAACACAAGTCCTGTCTTTCCAAGTACCAACTCTGCTGGTTTCTTTATACAAGTGACAAGTACAGAAATGAGGAAACTCTTTGGAAGAGTTGGTGAAGGGCAAATCTGTGTCTGAGAGAAACAGCACCAAAACAGCCTTTTTTTTTAAAAAAAAAAGGTTCTAAATGTTCTGCCTTCACCATGGAACAACTTCATGATCAGTGAAATGGAAGCAGCTCGATTTTCATGCAACAATAAAGAGTAGCAGCAGAAAAGAAAATAATAGGAAGGGATAAACCTGAATACATTTAGGTTCACCCATTCAACTTATTTAACCTGAAATAATTTTCTTCCTGTTTATTTTGACAGAGGACTGGTGGACCCAGCAATGTCCTACGTGATGCCTGCCTGGTAGCCAACGTCCTGGATCCCAGGATCAAACAGGAAATCATCAAGAAATTCATTAAACAACACCTCTCGGAGTATCTGGTCCTTTTCCAGGAAAATCAAGATGTAAGGGAAGCTTAGCAAGCTCCATTTGGATTTCACATTTTGCTCTGCTGGCATTCATTCTTCCACAGGTTCCTGTGGTGAAAAGTTTTTATCCCAAGGGCTTGGAAACACTGATTATGGGTGTGATCTGGAGTTGGTGATGAGCTGGGAGTTGGTGTTATCTCTAGCAGGATTTTCCCACCTTAGACCTCAGTTTCTCAGGTCATCACTAGAAATGTTTTCTCCCCTCATGTAGAGAATAAATAAATTCTCTATAAATAAATAAATAAATGTTAGATTTATTTCCTGCCCCACAAAGGGTTGAAAAATTAAGCTGTGAAAATTGCAAACTCAACACCACCACTCCCCAAACAATCAAGAAACACCCCAAAATGCTTAGAAAGCTGAGGGGGAGGGATTTCTAGGAAATTAATTATCTTTGTAGATAATTTTTAAACTTCCTGTGCTCATGCTAACAGCTTTTTTAAAAGTTTACCATAACCTTCTTGAATTTAGAAAAGCAACCCACACAAACCAAAATCACTTTTAGATCAGAATATATTTTATCAGTTTCAAGTGTTTGACATAGAATAAAGGCTAAACTGCCGAAGTTTAAATAACATTTTTCCATCAAAGTTTTCTCGATTAATCTTTCTACTTTTTGACCAGAAAACACAATTATTGAGGGGAAAAAATCCCATCCTGCTCAGCTTGTAAGAATTTTAGTTGGAGTTTAGATGTGAGCTGAATGTAAGGATCCAGGAATTGCTGCACTCTCATCCCACTGTTGACTTTAACCTCTCTGTCTGAAACAAAGAGGGTGGGATCAAATGAAATATTATTGGATTGAATTTTCAATAATCTCTGCATGATTTAGGAGTACTGTTATCCTCATTTTCAACAGAACTTGCTCTCTTAATTCACACAAGATAGGATTTTCAGTCTGGCGTGTGTTTAAGCACTTGGAATCCCAGAATCATTTCGGTTGGAAAAGACCTTTCAGATCCTTGATTCCAACCTTTGCCAAGTCCACTGCTAAACCCTGTCCCTAAGTGCCACATCCACACATCTTTTAAATCCCTCCTGGGCTGGTGACTCAGCCAATTCCCTGTTGCAGTGTTTGATAACCCTTTCAGTGAAGAAATTTTTCCTAATACCCAGCGCATTCAGAGGATGTTAATCGACGTAAAACCAGCTCCGATGGAGAGAGAGCAGAGCTGCAGCAGCAGCACAGCTCTGAATATTTGCTGCTGCTGCTGCTAAAGATGCTGGTGGTGCTAAAAAGTCCTTGTCCCTGGGGTTCAGGTGGCCTGGCTGGATAAGATTGACCGGCGCTACGCCTGGATCAAGAGGCAGCTGGTGGATTACGAGGAGAAGTACGGGCGCATGTTCCCCGCCGAGTGGTGCATGACGGAGCGCATCGCCGTGGACTTCTGCCACGTCACCAGGTGAGCCCCACGCAGCTCCTGCTGCCTCCCCTGGAAATAAAAGCTTGCCTTGGCTCCTGCCACGCTGGTCAGTGTCTAAAGGCAGGGTGCAAATGTCGCTGTGGAATTGTCCCTGGTTGTAAGGAAGCGAGGAGTGAGAAGCCTGAGAAGTGTCGCTAAAGCAATGAGAAATTGAAGTGATGTGAAAAATCAATTCCCAGCGTAACAGAGGTAAAAATCACTAATGTTTCAGGCCAAGTGGAATAGCATGAGCTGAGTGTGGTGCAAGTGTCTCAGACCAGGCTCTTTGCCAGCCAGACAGAGGGAAACAGAGGAAGGTGCCAGGTGGAGTCCCAGTAGCACCATGGCCTTTGTTCCACTGTGCTTCCCAAGGGTGGATCCTCAGGGCTTTCCCAACTGGCTGCTAGGAGATGGGGTCCTGTGTCACCCTGATTTTTTAAGGTTTTCTAAAGCTTTCTGAGTTTACATTCTTGTAGTAAACTTTTTCATACACTTTCTGTAAATAACTTACTGTTTTAACATTCCTTCATAGAGGCAGAGAAATTTGATGGACTATTAGTTTGTCCAGTGTCGTTGGAGAGGTGGCACTTTCACCTTCCAATCCACTGTCACCTTCGGAAAACTATAAATGCTAGAGTCAGAAAAGAAACTTCCTTTTTTTTACCTTTACAATAGCAGCAGTAGGCATTGTGCTTTCTTGTGTCCTATAGTGACAGTCCTGTTACCCACAGAGCTCGGAACAACTGTGGTTGTGTTTGAAATGGGATCTGCAAAGCAGTTTTATGTTAGAGAGCCTCTTAGGAATTCGCCTGAATTTTGTGGTGAAAGTCTCTCTGGGGAGTGGACTGAGTTGCAGCGTTAGGTTTCAGACCTTTCTAGAAAACCACATTTGTTTTTTCTGTATCCCCTTTCTCTTGCAGGGCAGAGCTCTCTAAGATCATGCGCACCAGGGCGAAGGAGATTGAGGTGAAATTGCTTTTGTTTGCAATTCAGAGAACAACCAACTTCGAGGGGCTCCTGGCCAAGCGCTTCTCAGGCTGCACTCTTGCTGATGGCACAGTGGTAAGGGGATTTCTGAAGAGCTCTCCTTTACTCCTTTTTCTCCTGAGCAGCTTGCTCAGGAGAAAGAAACCCCCTCACATACAGCTCAGGTAGTCGAGACTACAAAAGGTGTCACCTGCAGCCTCCCCTTGCTCAAGGTGCTCAGTGTGACTCTGCTCAATGTGACTCATGGTTGGAAAAGTGATTTTTAGTTGTATAGACTGTAAAGAAGATGGCACAGGGCTCAAAAGAGTAAAAAAATGCATTGCTTGTGTGGTTTTTTTTTTGTTCTCCTGGGGCCCTGTGCTGTTTGAAGCCACATAGCTATGGAGAGCCACAGAGTGATTATGGTGTGGTAACTGCCTTGTAATGTTTGTTCTCCACATGTCAGCGACACATCATAACTAAAATTCCCCTCTTCTCCTCATTTCTGGTGCCACACATTCACCACATGGTACCAGCTTCCAATCCCACATTGTTGGGTCACTCTGGCTTCCAGGGACATTGGTAGCTTCTGCTTTGTCTCTTTTTGTAGATTGTAAAGGCAGAACCAAGAGAAGAAACTCAGGGAATAGCTCTGGAGCCATCTTTGAGCTTTTCCTGCCTGGAATCTCAGCCCAGAACTCTGCCAGCCAAATGCCCTGGCAGCACAGAGCACGTGTGGCTCAGAAGCCACTGGTTTGAGGTTGGCTTCTCTGTCCAGCCTGGTGTCTTGAAGCCTGCCTGGATGTGATAATTCAGCCTCCAAGGAAGCCTGCTGGACCTATTGGTCATTTGCTGTGGGTGCTGCTAATTAAAAGTGGAAGTCCTGTAATTCCTGGCTGAATTTAGATCTCTCAGGAATATGGATTTATTTATTCTGACAAATTTTCAAACAAAATTTGCAGCTTTAATAAAATTGACTTCACTGGGTTGTTACAAGTGAGAAAACCAGAAGAGGAGGGTGTGGTTTCAAATGACAAAAACCTCTGTGTTTCCCTCTTTCTGACATGTCTAGAGGCTTTGACACGCTGGCTGTCACTTCCCATGTTTTGTACCCAAAATGAAGGCCACTGTTATAAATAGCTGCTGGTGAGTGCAGAGAGGGGCACAAACAGTGGGAGCAGCAATTTGGGGTTTATTGCAGGGCAGAGTTTTGGAGCTGCTGTTGTGGGTTATCCCAGTGGAGACCACACTCTTTGTAGTGGGGTTTGGGAGAGTGGAAATGTCATACTGGATAAAATGTCACACTTCAAGGAGGATTCAGACATCATGAAGGGATGGAGAGGGAGCCAGGATCTGATCACCTCTGCTGGGAGAAGACAAATTGCTGGGCAGTGCTTTGAAGGGCTCAGGAAAGCAAAATGTGGATGCAGCTATGTGCCAGAGGGCACAAAACTGGCTGTTCTCTGAAGAGCTTCCTCTTTTCCAGCAGAAGAAGCCAGAAGTGCCACCTCCCTCCACCAACCCCTTTCTGGAGGATGAAACTGGGGCAGAGACAGATGAGATTGTGATGGAGAAAAGTGATACGGACAAAGTAAGTCTTTGAAGTTCTCAGTTGGCAGCCTCTGTCAGAATCTCCAGTGGGGCCTCAGCTTTTCCCTTCCCATTGATTTGAAAAGTTTGTTTTCACAGCAATTAATTTAGTGCAGTTTTGATCCTTTGTGCAGCATTCAAGCTCCCAGTACGACCATGCTTTGCTCTGGCTCACTTCACTGAAACCAAAGGAATCTTTATTCCAGTTAATAGTGCAGAGACAATCCTGCCACGTGAGAGTGAGCTGGGTTCTGTTCCAGCCTGTACAGCAACAGCCCAAATGTGACTACAGGATTTCTGTCAGAGTGAGATGAAATAGCTATTTGGGTTTTCAGATCCCCAAAGAAGCTCCTCTACAAACAGTTGCAATTCATATTTTGCCCTGTCAGCTAAGCAAACTGTCTGGAGTCACCAGGCAACTCCTTGAACTTTCAAGTGTCAGCTTTAGATTTTCACTCCAGATAAATCACTTCTGGGATTTTTATCTTTGCAGTGCTTTTTATCCATTACCTCTGCAAAGCAGGCAACACCTAACTGCTTGTACAAGCACAGGGCTTCCAAAGCCCTCTGCAAACATTAAAGGGTGAATGGTAAATGCAATTGTTTTAATTGGCACCAATATCAAAGCCTGTATTTTTTTATACACCAGATGGATGTTTTCTAAATGTTCAGTTGTGAGTTACTTGAGGCTGGTACTCTTCTCTTATTTAGGGGATTTACAGCCCTGTAAATGAGCCATGTACAGGTGTATCCTGATGGGTGAGCAGGGCCTCAGGACCTGCTCAAATCCATGCCCCTGGGGAGATTAGGAGGTGGGAGCTCTCCAGCAGCACAGTCTGGTGCACTCCATCCCCTCCAGGTTTTCACAGGAGCAAGGCAGCCCCTCTGTCTTCATCACAGCCAAAGTCCTGAAACAGAATGGCTTAAGACAAGGTTTTGCTCTTTCCATTAAAATACAGCTTGGACAGTTGGTATTGTGTGGACTTTTGTCAGTGAGACAGAGATTGGGAACTTGGGGAGACACCTCTGATGCATTTTTTGGGCAGAGGTTGCTTTCCAATACCTAATGACTGGAAGGTTGGCTTGGATGTGCAGTGGTGAGATGAGAGAACATCCTTGGGGAAGCCAGTGGTGTTAGGAGGCAGGTGAAGAGATCATTGCAACAATGAGGGCTGGGTTTATTGAGTAGCAGTTCAGGAGCTTCTGAGAGAGGAACTGCTGTGCTCCCTGTACCTTGTGAAGCCATCCATGGAGAGGAGACATCCCTGGAAATGCAGTTTGTGGTGAGGCTGCCCTTTCCTTGTAGGAATGCCCTGTGTCAGTGTCACAGGGCTGGGCTCTGCTGCCCTGCAGCCTCCTGTGTGCCAGGTGGGCTCCTGCATTTCAGTGTCACAGTGCCAGCAGCTGCTGCTTCGTGCTGGGAGTCTGGAAGTGCTGCAGATCTCATCTTCTGCTGTCACTGCACAAAGAACAGAAGGGACACAAAGAGTTGAAGGGTTTTCAGTAAAAGAGCCCTTCCAAGACACCAGTCCTGAAAATTCAAGATACTTGGGAATCTAAGAGGGAGCACAAGAATTTTTTTTTGCGGGGGGGGGGGAAATCCATGCTAAAAAAGCACCTCTTTTGGTAATCCTAGCAGTTTGATTTAATCTGTTTACTTTGGATAGTAATGAAAGGAAACTGGGCCAGCTGCAGACCTCCTTGCTGTGACAACAGTAACCTTTTATTATTTCCATCAAACTCAAGGAGGAAATAGCTTAAACATCTGCAGCTTTTGGACAGGGCTGCACACTCAGAAATACAGCTTCAGTGCTACTGTTAAAAGATTTAGTATTCCTTCCACCAGACACGCTGAGAGCAGCGTGGTGCAGAGACACACAGAGAGCCAGCCCTGCTGCAGGAGCTGGCTCTTGCAGCCTGCTGAGGGGTAAACATGGTGAATCTCCAGCTCTGTGCTGGCACTGCCATGCCAGGGGTTTGGCAGATGGGAGATTTCTGTGATTCCCAGCTAATTTTTATCTCCCATCTCCAGTGAGTGAGTGCATCCTGCACAAATGGGCACTGGCAGAGGGATTTGGGTGGAGGATGCCTGGTAATGGTTCTGTCCCAAGGCTCTTAAATTCTTCATTCAAGGCTCATAGAGGTGGTCTGGCCTCCATAAAACTATTTTCTCACTTTAGGTTTGCAGCCATAAGTTGGGATTCATCATCTGGGGCTGAATTGTTGCTGAGAAAAGTTTGCCTTGTCACACTCTGATAGTTCTGCCAAACTCTTAGTGCCACCTCCTCTGTTGTTTAGAAGAGAAAGTCCTTTAGGTTTTGCTTCTTTAGTTTGGCTTTTTTAGCACTAAAAAAAAAAAAATCAGCTGGAAAAATTAATATCTTCATTGGCTGGGAGCTGATCTTGGCTTTTTGTGGAGAGAGAAGCAAGAATTCCATTCCAGAGTCACTGCAGCTCTCTTTGCAGCCAGTGAAAAGTTGCTGATCTGCTGGGAAGCAGATCAACAAGAGAAATTACCTATTAGTAAAAAAGAATGATAACAATCTAGCTGTAGGACAAAAAAGAGTTTAAAGGCCCTGCCCAACCTGGTACTTAAACATGCAGAAATTTAGGTGTGTGAGTAGTCCCAGTGGCTTTGGTGAGCTGTGCTTGGCCATGGTTAGAGTGCAGCACTAAACTCAAATGAGGGTAAACAGGATGGCTCCCACATGGCACCTGTGCTTAATGCTCTAAATGTGATTTAAAAATAGAAATCTTTGCATCCCCAGAAACACGTTTCACAGTGAAAGCAGGCCTGTATAATTCTGGCTCCTCCAGTAATTACATGCTGTTTATCTAAATAAAATTCATTCAGATGAAGCCTGTAGCTTTGAGTTATTGCCCTTGACATTCTAAAATGTAAGGGTTCTTTAATCTTGCTTCCAAATAACTGCTACATTTTATTTCAGAGGGGACTAGTGGAGCCTTGTTACTGCTTGAAGGATTCAGGGAGATTTTATTTGCAAACTGCATTAAGATTCTTCAGCTGAAATCTGTCAGCATGGAGCAGCCTTCTCTTTAAGGCTAAGAATATTTTACAAGTGGAAAGATAATTCCTTGGATTGCTAACAGCTCTCTGAGAAGGAGGGAAGACTTGGATATAATGGCATTTATATGCTTTGATGATTTGACAGCAAATTTCTGTCTTACAATATCTCTAAAGATTTAAATCCTTCTGTGCTGTTGCATTGCTGTTCCTTCAAGGTCTTACAGGGCAGGTTTGAACCAACATTCTGAATGTTTCCTTGCAGCCAAAGAAGCCAAAGGTCCCTGACAATCCTTTCCATGGCATTGTTTCCAAGTGCTTTGAGCCTCACCTTTATGTGTATATCGAGTCCCAGGACAAGTGAGTAACCAGCCTGAGCTTCAGGCTTTGTTTGCTTTTGGATGTGTTGGGTTGTGCTGGATTTTGTACTCAAGCTGCAGAAAATTAATATATTGCAACTCTGCTGCCTGATTTCAACAGGAGCAGTGTTTGTGGTTCAAGAAACTTTGAGTGGGGCCTTTGCTTGGAGAAAATGAGCGTTCAGAGGGCTATGGAGTTGGTTTTGTGTGTAATTGCAAAGGGCTGCAGGAGTGGTGCCTCTGCCTTTCTCTGGAAGAGTTTTGGAGTTCCTGAAATTACTTCTGTTGCCTCTGCAATTCCCACTGCAGACATGTGTCTTTCTTTCATCTCGTGTCTTCCACAAATAATAGGGTTGGGGTTTCGGTAAAATACACATGTGGCTTCGTGGCAGAGGACTTGCAAGATTTGCTTTGTAGGGATAAGTTATTGGAGATCCTTAGATGAAAGCTGCTGTAGATAACATTATCATTGCT
Source organism: Taeniopygia guttata (assembly GCF_048771995.1). Classification (NCBI taxonomy): domain Eukaryota; kingdom Metazoa; phylum Chordata; class Aves; order Passeriformes; family Estrildidae; genus Taeniopygia; species Taeniopygia guttata. The sequence continues at coordinate 2,987,734 of NC_133044.1, read as the reverse complement.
CACAGACTGGGACTTTGTCAGGGGCTTTAATCCCTGGCACCCTTCTTCATCTTCCTCTTTCACTTGCAGCAAAATAACTTGAGTGAAAGGAGTTTTCAGCTTCGAGCTCTGAGTTTTCAGGGCTCTCACCACACTTCCTTGTGCACCTCCATTCACACCAGGGCTTAAATAACATCTCAGTAACAACTGCAGTGCCACCTGAGACAGGAAATAGTTGAAAAAGGTTCAATTTAGTCTTTTAGCACGGATTAGTGGCTGGAAAGGAGGAGGTGCCTACTTGGTGTTTCTCATCTGTGTGTGCTCTTCTATCTTCCAAGGCTTTACACATGAGAGAATGTCTAACTTGAGGCTTGTAAAGTCCTGATTTTATCCAAACTCCATGATAAGCATCTTGAAAAAGCTTTTCCATGTCCCATCAACTTTTTATGCTTAAAAAAGAAAGTCATTAAATAGCTGAAACCTTGCACAGTGCTGTGTCCTGCTGGGTTTAGGTTCTGCTCTGCAGTATAACAAAGGGAAACTGATATTTCCCTCCTGCCCTCAGCCAACTGAGCACAGACTTATTTGAGTATTTCTTCCCTTCTCACTGGGGGTTATTTTAATCCCCATTTTGGTAATTCTACCCCACTGTGCTCCTAGCCCCTTCAGTTGCCTTTTTTTTTTTTCCTTCTCCTTTTCCTTTACAATCATGAGATGTTTTATATTATCTTTATAGCCACAAGCTGCAGGGAGTTCAAAGAAAAACTGCCACAGTATTCCCCATGCTGCCCCTGACTGCCAAAAATTGCTTTCCTTCACGATTTTCTCTCTTCTTCTTCCTTTGATTGAACTTTTGAGGAATGTGTTGCCAGTGTCTGAAAATGAGATGTTACTTAGATCATTAATTGTATGTTTGAGCTCTGAATAGGGAGAGCAATAGTTTGGTTCATTATTGACTTAAATCTGTGGCAGAAAAAAGCCTGGACATTTTCTGCCAAGAAATTGTTTCCATACCCATTTAAAGAAACACAGTGCCAAAATCTGCAGCAGTTTTAGAGGAGACACCTGAAAGGAGGAGTTTAAAGATGCTGCTCTCCACCCTCAGCTGCAGAGTAAATGTCAGATTTCTGACCAGCAAAGCAGATTTGAATCCTGCCCCTTTGAGATGTGCATCTTTAGCTCTTCTTTGTGGTCAGCTGGAGCAGCAGGAGCACACAGACATGATCTGAGCTGTTGTGCTGGAGAGGAGGAACAGCTCTGTCAGGTCTGCAGGGCTGAGAGTGTGCAGAGCCCTCCTTAAATCTGCTCAAAGGCACGTCTGAGTCGAGAGTGCTTGGAAAACTGGCACTTTGTGCTGTGTGTTTGCAGCCTCATCAGCAAAGGGGCTTCCAAAATCCCCAGTGCATGGAAACTGCTCTGCAGTGCTCCAGGTGTGTCAGTGCCACTGCTCTGTTCACAGCCCTGGGCAGTTTCCTGAGCACCCTGTTCTTCTCTCCTGCTGCTCTTGAGTTTCTGGTTCTTCTCCCGATTGCCAGAGGTGCAGAACAACCCTGAATAGGTTGAGTGAAAGGAAAAAAACCAAAGGAAGAGGAATGCAGGAATGAAAAGAAGCAGAATAGAATTCCCTTTATGTGATTTCATTTCATTCTTTCTCTTGGTTCGATTTGGCAAGTTCTCACTCCCAATAAATATGCTACTGTTAGGAAATACCACATCTGCACCACCAGAGAATTTTCTTGGAGCTTTTCCGCAGAGTCTGTGGAGAAAATGCTCATTTTCTGTAGCTCTCCTGCTTTCTGCATGTTTCATCTCCAAGCAGCTTTTTCTGCCAGACTCTCTCTGCTCCCATTGTACCACACAAAGATTTGTGGCCTTGGTGTCATATTTGGGCTAGCTGAGACTCATGTGAAAGTTTGCCATCAACCAAGGTGTGATTTAATGATATATTAGTTCTTTTAGTGCACAATACCCTGATGTTTGGCTTGCACCAGTGCCATTCTGAAACACGAGCAGTCCCATAGCCTGGTTTGATGGGCAGCTTTATCCAGGTTGGGATCAGAACAAGCGTGAAGCCCCAGCACTGCTCTCCCAGCTCTTCTGAACAGCTGCATTTTCTCCTGCACCCCAGTTGACAAGACCTTGGGGGAGCAGGAAAACGCAGATCCATTTCACTTTGCCTCGGAGAAGAGGAGAACATGTGGGCTAAGCATAAAGAAACAAAAGCCATTGACATTCCTGACCGTGTCTTGAGACCCAGAGAAGGCAAAAAAAAAATCAAGTGACTGGTGACTGCTAAGAAAGCTCCACTTTGTTGCCCAGCTGGAGCCCAGCGCAGATGCAGAGGTGGAGATGCAGCTGTTGAGTTTGACAAGGAGTGAGCCACGTCCTCTTTCCTGGAGAAGCTGCAGGAATCTGCAGGCTGCAGCACGTGTGAGCCCTCCTGCAGCAGCCATCTGTTTGGCTCTGCTACAGCTACAGAGGGAGGTCAATTCTGCTTCTCTGTGGCCCAACACAATCAATGCTTCGCTTCAGCCTTCAATTGCTGCTGCCAGCCTGGGGATTTATCACATCACTGGAGCAGCCTGATGTTTTTACAGTGCTTGTAACACAGCTGAGGAGCTGGGAGTGTGGAATCAGAGCTCGAGCAATAGGAATGGAGAAAGGGGCTACTTGTCTTTGCAACAGCCTGGCTAAAGCTGACCAGTGTTGCTCCATGATTGAGAGTCCTGATATTCCAAGCACAGTTCTGGAGATAAGTTTGACCCAGCAGATCACCTGTCATGAGGCAGCAACCTCTAAGTTTATCAGGGAAGAGATGTGGGTTCTCTGAATTCTCTGATTTATGGGTTCTCTGAATCTCTGAATTCTCTGACTTGTTGGCTCTCTGATTCTCTGAATTCCCTGATTTATGGGTTCTCTGATTCTCGGAGTTCTCTGACTTATTGGTTCTCTGATTCTCTGAATTCTCTGATTTATGGGTTCTCTGAATCCTGAATTCTTTGACTTGTTGGTTCTCTGAATTCTCTGACTTGTGGGTTCTCTGAGTTCCCTGATTTATGGGTTCTCTGAATCTCTGAGTTCCCTGATTTATGGGTTCTCTGATTCTCTGAATTCCCTGATTTGTGGGTTCTCTGATTCTCTGAATTCCCTGATTTGTGGGTTCTCTGATTCTCTGAATTCCCTGATTTGTGGGTTCTCTGATTCTCTGAATTCCCTGATTTGTGGGTTCTCTGATTCTCTGAGTTCTCTGACTTGTGGGTTCTCTGATTTTCTGGAATCAGGGGTTTTCTCTTTCACAAAAGGGAAAGCAAAAAGGGGTAGAAACTGGGGGGAAGTTGTTGTTGGTGGGTTTTCCCCTTTTCACTGGTAAAGGTGAGAACGTGCTGCAGAGTCTCAGCCATTCTGCTGAGGATTTGGGTTTCTCCTTAGGAGCCCTGGCTCATGGCACAGCCCTCAAAGGTGTAGGTTGTGCCATGGGAAGGGGAGAGCTGTGAGAAAACCATATTCAAACTAGGAATATAAAATACAGGAATTCCTTCTGGTCAGCAGAGTACCTCTCATCTGCAAGGCCTATCTATTTCCCAAAATCCAAGCTTCCTTGAGGAAGGCTGTGTGTGTGTGAGTGTGCCTGGGGGAGGAGGTTTATTGCTGGAATTCATCTGGCAAAGCTTATTCCATGGAGCTGAGCTGGGCTTGGTCTCCAACACGGATGTGCTGTCTCTGGAGAAGGAGGACCAGAGGAACTCCCCAAGATCAGAAGATTCTCTGGTCCTGTGTTGATGGCTCTGGCCCTCTGCCATGCTCAAAAGCCTTTTTGTCCTGGTGAAACGATGGAGTGAAGTTTATTGTTGCCTAAAGACTGAAATATTTGAGTAAGGACCAGGCTGTAATGAATCACTGGAGACAATAAGAGGGCTTTTTGTGCTTTTAAAAAGAGTCTAAGTAGGAAGTGCACTTTGTGCTCATGCTAAATAAAACTTCTTTAAAGGATGTGTGAAGTTGTGCAAAACCAGGTGGTATCCAAATGGGACCAAGAAATGGCAAATGGCACACACCATTTTGAGCACATCCCTTCAAAATCCACATTCCCTGAGGTCTGCTGGGATGGGAAGCCTGACTGTTCCTTTTCCTGGTACCAGGAATGAAACTTGAGCACAGGCTTAATGCACTTGCATCAAATGTTGCTGAACTGAGTCCTGGCAGACCTGGGAGCTTTTATGTGTGGCTGGAGAACAGATTTGAAGCTGCCACTAAAACTCATGAGCACAAAAGGTTTGGGCTGTGGAATTGTGTGAGCTTTGTGCTGGGAGATAAGAAAGGGCTGGGAATACCCAGCTGCTAAACCTGAACTTGCTGGTGTCACAAGACAGGGCATCTCATTCGAAGCATTATTCCCTCTTTTCACTCCAATTCCTCCCTCAACAAACTCACATACCTTTTTGTTGGCCCACACCAGGAATCTGGGAGAGCTGATTGACAGGTTTGTGGCTGACTTCAAGGCTCAGGGTCCCCCCAAGCCCAACGTGGATGAAGGAGGAGCTGTGCTGCCCAGCTCTGCTGACCTCTTTGTGTACTACAAGAAGTGCATGGTGCAGTGCTCCCAGCTCAGCACTGGGGAGCCCATGATAGCCCTGACCACCATCTTCCAGAAATACCTGCGGGAATACGCCTGGAAAATCCTCTCTGGAAACCTGCCCAAGTGAGTTTGGCACCCCCAGTGCTGCAGACACACCACTGCACTGAGGAGCTGATGATTTGTAAAGATAATTAAGAAATATACCCTTGTGAACACTCATTTCTCTGTCAGACACCCCAGGTAGCAGCAGGATCACTTAATTTACTTCATGGTTTTCTCCAAAGTTCAATTTTTTGCACAGAGAAAAAAGCAGGAGAGCAATTGAGCAGTCACACATTGTTTTTCTTTTAAGGGCCTCTGGAGAATAGCTTCATATTTGGCTTTGATTAGCAGTTCAGATTTGCAGTTTCTTGAAGTTCCTTTTGAAATGCCAGCCCAAATCTCTTCAGAGAGGCCTGGCTTTCAGAATTGCTGCTTGAGTAACCAGCTCATACTGGGGTTCTCAGCTGCCTTAGCCCAACATCATCTATATGGTAATTTATAATGAAGGTGGCTTATTTCTGAGATGCTGAAGTGCTTCCCTGTACCTCCCTCTGCTCTGGAACATTTTATCTCTGTATAAATAAGATCTGTAGATGTAAATCCAGTGAAAGGAAATCATAATGAGTTTGCACCAGTATGGATCAGTGTACAGGCTAAAGGTGCTCCTGAGATGTTGCCAAAACTCCACTGCAGGTAATTTTATTTGCCATTTAACATCTTCAGTTTGTTTCCTTTGTAAACCTGGGAGCAGCAGAATGACTTTGTGAAATCAGTAAAATCTTTCCCAGATGGAAGGGGAGAGGGTTCCATCCAGACAAGTGGAAAGATAAATTTAATGTGTGTTCTCCATCAGACCTCAGTTGCATTCTTTATCCACGTTTTTTTCAGTGCTCCGTTTTTGCTGTCCAAGATAAATATCACTGTCCTATTTTTTTTTTTTTAATGGATTTGGATTATAAAGAGTTGAGAGGTAGGGAATTTCCTGCCTCTAAACTGCTCTGAGTCTTTCTTTGTTGATACATGAATGTTGCTCACTGGAAGACAGTAGAGGGGGAGGCACATCTTCTATAATTTACTTTGTTGATACCATCAGCTTTTAAAACAGGTTACCAAAGTCTCAAATGCATGTGGACAGCTGTTCAGTGCTGCAGAGATAAGTATGACAAGTTTCCTGATAGTTCTGAGATTCTTCTGTAATCTTTAATTAGATTTTGGATAACTGGCAGTGAAGGTGAAGCTACCTGGGGAAGGCTGTGTTCCACTTGCATCCTAATCTATTTTCTTGTCAATGAGTGAGTTGTCCTTTGCTTGAAGATCTGGTACAAAGCTCTTTGTAAAAGAAATTCCTTCACCAAAATAGCAGTTGTGGGTTTGATGCCCTGTATTGCACAGGGTGTTGGGTTGTGCTCATAAAGCCTTTTTATGGCATTAAAATCCAGCATTAATTTTGCACCTTGAGTTGTCTGTACTCTCAAAAACCTCACAGGTTTTATCTGGTTTGTTTGTTTGTTTGTTTGTTTTTTCCCAGGACAACCAGCAGCAGTGGTGGGCTCACCATCACAAGTTTGCTGAAAGAAAAGGAAGGCTCTGAAGTGGCAAAGTTTACTTTAGAAGAACTTTGCCTCATTTGCAGTATCCTGAGCACTGCAGAATATTGCCTGGCCACCACCCAGCAGGTGAGTTTTCCTGAGGAGGCACCAGCCCCTCTTCTGTTACTGTGGAGACTGGGACAGCCAAAAGTACTAAAAAATCCATTGATTATTGAGCTTTACATTATTCATTCTGTATTTCAAAGAAAGAAAAGTATTGATTTTCTGAGAAAAGTAATTTGCTTGTAATCCTGCTTTGCAGCATCAGTTTTGGGTTCAATACTTTTCTACTTGTTACATAATTTGTTTTGGACTTGGGACCAATCTTTTTTTTTTTTAAGATTCTTGGTTCATTATCTCTCCTTCATAAAAAAAAAGCACAACAATAATTCAAAATACTTTTGGGAAAATGCTTGCATGAAATATTGGGGCAATGTGGAGTGGAGAGAGGAGGAATTTATGCTGATGTGATTTGCAGCCACGCCGCTCGTTACATTCAGGTGCTTCCAAAATGCCATGGGTCAGGAATGAGCTGTGATGTTTGGCTGTATCCAGGCCTCTCCACCACTAGGTCTGGCAATCCTCCTCCTCCTCTGCAGTTTGGGCACAGGCAGAGTGTTGAGAAACATCTTTATTAGCAGGACAGATGCCACAGTGTTAAGCTAGTACGGTAGCATGTCATACTAGAGTTACATATTTGACCTTGGAGCTTTAATTCTTTGAGGACATGGAGCCACCATGGGCCATCCTGGCAAATCAACAGGTCTGGGATGCCAGGAAGGAAAGATTTCCAGTGTCACTAGATGAGTTTTGGATATAATTTGGTCGCAAATTAAGTTTGAAGAAGCTGACCTTTCCAGGGCATAATTTTTCAAGAACGATCATTTTGAGTTAGAAACCTGATCTCCCTGTTGCTTGTTTTGTTTCCCAACAGTTGGAAGAGAAGCTGAAAGAAAAAGTGGATACAAGCCTAATGGAGAGAATCAACCTGACAGGAGAGATGGACACTTTCAGCATGTATGTCCAGCACCTGCCTCCTCCCAAAATGTGTCAAACATCCCCTTTTGTCAGCCAGATGGTGCTGGAGTAAAAACAATCCTGAGATCCCAGTGTCACAGGATCCACGCAGATCCACAGCCTGGGCACATTCCCTGCTCAGGGAATGGTATCCTCTGGCTGCTCCAAGAGCAGCACTAGCACAGGCTTTAGCTGCTCCCCATGGTCCAAGCCAAAGGAGCAAGAGCACTGGAAAAGGGAAAGGAAATAGTGAGTTTCCATTTGAAACATCATTTGCATCTTGGCAGCTCGGCGAGGTGGCTGTTACATTTCAAGAAAGGAAGCTATTTCAGAACATTCCTTCCTGCTTTAACTTCCCCCTGTTAATCAGCAGCCTTGTCAGTATGATCAAACCCCATTTCAGATGACATAAAAGACTGAACCAATCTTATATTTGGGGATTATAATTGAGAGAAGATTATCATTCATTAAAATAACTTTTCATGTAGCGGTGCTAAAAATATTTTGCTCTAACATCCTTTCCTCTCCACCCCTGACAGACAGATTGAATGTATTTTTTGAGACAAGAAAATTGAGGCAAAAGTTGTTTTGCCTCTTATCAGACAAAAGAATATCTTGGCAAGACTGGGAAAATAATCCCTGTCACCAGCTCCTCCTCTCCCTAAAACAAAGATTCAGCCCAGATTGCAGTATGATATTTTTTTTCAGAAGACTTCCTTCCTGTGATTCCTCCTCTCCTGCTGCAGTGGACAGGATCCCACTGAATCTCCATCCAGCTCTTTCACATGGTCCCAGGCTCCATTCCAGGCTGCAGAGACTCCCTTCCCTTCAGGCTCTCCTCAGACCTTTCTAAGAGTGAATCCCAGCCTGAAATTCGGGGTTGCTTTGTGCACTCAGCCAAAGCAAGCAAGGTAGCAGGGAAGGAGAAATCAAATGTGCCATAAGATGGGGTTTTCTCAGCATGGACGAGTTGGGGGTGAGTTTTGCCAGCAGGAACCAGCAACCTCAAGTGGCTGCTGGATTTCCACAGTGGCTGCCTCACGAGGTGGTGGGTCCCAGACAGCCAATGTGAAGTGTTTTGGAAGTTGTTTAATGTATAGCTCACAGTTTGCTGCTTTGGACAGGTTTAAAGTCCAACTGACAGGGCTGATATATCTTGTAACAAAGGCTTTTAATTGGCTTTCATTCTGTTCCAGCTGAGGGCTTTGTCCAGCCTTCTGTCAGTGTAAGGCAGAGCTATAAACCTCTCTGGCATTAGCTCCTTCAACATCAAACAAGTGGCTCCTTCTGGGATCTGATGTCTTGTTAGGCAGTCATAAAATAAGTGATAAAACACTGTTTATTCACCCTGGAAAGTGTTCCTTCTATCAGAGAAAGGAGAGTGCAGAACCACCCAAAATGTGTAGAAAAGGAGGGGTTTATCCGTGGGGTGGCAAAGCAGTTCCTTTAGGAAAGTGGGGGAAATTATGAGAACTTCTTGATGTTCAACAAAAGAAAAATGATTGTAATGTAAATCCAGCAATCCATCTTTTCCCTGTTGATCTGTTTTGTGAAATTATGGGCAGCATTCAGAGAACCCCTGAAGTGTTGGGCTCACTGCAGTTGCTGCACTGCTCCTTTATGGCCTTTATGAGCTTCCTGATCCATCCCTTCTGTGCATGTCAGGGACTGTGTGAGGAGTCACCCAGTGCCTGGGGTGAGGATTTGGGGTGAACCTGGCTCTAAACCCTCTCAGCATGTCGTATCCTTTGTGCTCCCAGCACGTTTCCTGCTGCAGCCCCATCCCTGCACAGCAGGTGTTTATTCTGAAATGCAGACAAATGGGTTTCTCTCCCTGTTCTGTGGCTTTCAGGTGAGAGCCTGCACTTGGTGACCAGCTCCTGACAGACTCCTGAGCGTGGACACACAAGTGCTGGGGTCACTTTCCATCCAGCCAGAGCTTTGTGTTCGTCTCTGGTGCTGAAGCACAGCTCTTCCCTGCAGGGCTGGTTATTTCAGTCTCCCTTGGCCTGGTGCAGTCCCCCAGGGAGGGGATTCTGTAGTGCCCAGCACAAGCAGAGGCACCAGAAACAGTCATGGGCTTTTTTTATCCCAATGCAAGTTTTAGATGGTGTAACTTGAAGCCTGTAGTCGCTTCATCTCACATACTGATTTTTCCAACTAATTTTGGATGAGTTTGCCTTTACAAACAAATTAATTGCTTCGAAGGAAGTCTTTTACTTTGCATCGTTCCAGATTTTACGTGCTGGAGCTGTAGGAAAGGGAATGAAGGGTGTGACACCATATCTCAGTGAGAAGGTGGACACTTAGAAATATTTTAAACAGTGAACCCCAGAGTAGTATCCAAAACTTCACAATGAGAATGAGGAGGAGGAAAGGTGGTTTGAGGAAGCATTGCTCAGGTTTTTCACAGTCCTGTGATTCTCATCTGGGCTACCATCATGAGAAAGAGCAAAAGTAAAATCCACTTCTTACAAATATAATCCTGAGGTTGTAAACATGCATCTGTGGCAGATTTAAAGTTGACACTGTTTTTAAAAACTGTGCTTAGTGAAACAGAATCAGTTCTTGCTCCTAGCAGAAGCTGTCTGCAGTGGGAGTGCTGGTCCTGTGCCCCTGAGGGGTCTGAGCTGCTGCAGGCAGAGTTTCTTGGCTGTTGTTTTAGGATCAGCTGCACCTCTATGCACATCACAGTATGATGGCCTTAAATATGTCTCTAAGCAATATCATGCTGTTAAAAAAAAAAATAAAGTGGGGGGGGAGGGAGGGAAATGTGTTTGACTAATGTGTCCTTTAGTCTGGTATATGTCTCAGGAACTCAAACAATGGATGGCAGCAGTCCTAGACATAGTGTAAATAAGACATCTGCCTTCATCTTCACACATGGGAGACACAGAACTCATGCAGATGTCATTTTTAAAATCCTCTGTGCAAGTTCCTGTGAGCAGTAGAATATTGGCTGTGAATAAATGGAGAGATGATAAAATGTTTGTGTTACACAGACTGGATTAAATGTGAAGCTGAATCCCAGTCTGGGCTTTATACTTGGGGATTTCTCTTCTTCATCTGCCACCTTTGATTCCCAACCCCTTATTTGTGTTAAAACAGAGAAAGGTCAACTGTAAAAACATCCTGTCTCCCCTGGAGCCCATTTTAAACCATTGTGCAGCTCCCTGCAGCATTTCCCAGCTCTTCCTCAGCACAAGTTGTAGCTGTGTGCATTCCCATCACAGTGCTGCTGTCAGCCAGTGGAGGATTTTCCTCCTCACACAGTCAGACACTCCAGCTCTGGCACTATTTTACTCAGTGTGATTCTAAAACTCATGCTTGATTCTTTTTTCTTTTTTTTTCCCTCTTTTGCAGTGTGATCTCCAACAGCATCCAGCTGTTAGTGCAGGACCTGGATGCAGCCTGTGACCCTGCCCTGACTGCTATGAGCAAGGTAGGGGTGGATTTTCAGAAGAGGTCACCTTAAGATCCATGTGGAATTCTTGTGTGCTTTAATTGCTTCATTTCACTACTGATGCATTCTTTTAGGCTGATTTTTTCCCTTACTTTTTTGAGCAGCAATTGCTGTATTTATAAGTACATCCCTCACTCCAAGCCCTCTTATTATTCAGATTAGAGCTTTCAGGCTTTTTGCACCACATTAAAACCTACAGACAATGAAATACATTCAGTAAGTACTCGTGGCTTTCTCTTTCCACTCCCAACGCCAGTGAGAGCATTTAAAATTTGGAAAAACTTTTGTCAGCGTGAAATTTCAAATACACCTTCACGTTTGCTCTCCCCTTTGTCTTCTTTGGCAGGGAGTTTTACCAGCCTGCTTGTTTGGGGCTCTCAAATGGAGGTGCTCAAATGGAGGTGATGTGGAATTGAGATTGAGCCTTATTGCTTCTGTGATCCTCTCAAGGACATATGGAGCCATTCCTGGAGAGGCCCCTATGCCTGCAGCTTAAGGATTTTGTTGCAGTTACACTGCTGGCTTTTATATGTTTGAAATGCAGAGCTGTGTTTCCTTGCCAAAGTATTGTGAAAACCCAGACTTGCTTTAGACAGAGGTGAAGACAACAAAAGTGGATTGAACTATATTTTTTTCCTTTTAATTAGAAATATTAAACATAAAGCCCCATTTTTGTAGGATCAACACACTGTCTGGCTGCCATGAATTTTAATAGCTTTCTGCTTTATGATATATTCCAGCTGTAAGCAGCCCCACCACCCCCAGCTAATATTTGAAGTAGAATGCAGCTGGTAATAGAGCTTGTACAGGTTCCAAATGGAAAGAGGATTTTTTTGCCCAGTCAAATAACACCACTAGGAAGGGCTTGGCACTTCAGGTGTTGCCTGTGTGCTGTGGCAGCCCCTCAGATCTCCTGAACCTACAGAGTGCAGTAATATTTAAATCACTTCGCTCTCACTGTTTATACCCAAGTAAACCACAACCTTGAGAAAGCAGCAGCTGGTAGGCCATTTATTTTTGTCTTTGGAACACTGGTAAAATGCAGCACATGTGATGAGACTGATGATATATAAACAAGTTTAAGTGTTATGAAATTAGCTAAATAAATACTTGTCACTTGTGCAAGTCTGATGCAAATACACTCCACTGTTTGCATCAGACAGAGTCGGTTTTATGTGATTTTTATTAGACCTGGATTTTGGTGCAAGAGGTTTTTTTCCTTCACCTTCCTCCTCCCTTTCCTTCAGGGCTGGGTTATTACTCTGACACTTCAATAAGAAATGCATGTAATTATTTAAACACAGAGGTAGTATTTGGCAATGTAAAATCAGCCTATATTAAAGAAATAAAGATTGTGTGGCTGATCCATTCCAATTTTGCTCTCTCAAGATTCATACTCCATTAGGGCTCTTCCTTTGTTTAGCTTTTTTCATTTACTTCACTCTGGTATCCTCCAGGATTGAACATTCCCAGTCCTTTGTTGGAGTCTGGCTTTGGGTTTTTTTTTTTTTTTTTCTTTGCAAGAATGTTCAGGAACTATAGAGGTAAATTATGAAATGCTTAAACCTCTCAATCCACTTTGGCTGCAGGCCACGTTGAGAGATTTAACACAGAAAACAGCATCAGGAATATTGCTTTCAGCTGGGAATGCTGCTTGGTTTCCATTATTCTTTACTTGATGTGTTCTGAAGAAAATGGTAAATGCTGAGAAGGCCCCATATTACAAAATTTGTAGGTGATAATCCTTACTCAGACTTTACAGCAGGTGTAGGATGATTAAATGTGACTGTAGGACAGGGAGCTGGGATGTGGGTGGGAGGAGCATTTACCCTAAACCCCCTGTTGTGATATTCTGGATAACTAAGAGCTGTTAATGTGTTTGTACTGATCTGTAGCATTGCCTGGTGTGCTGCCTTTTTAATTTCTGGGATGAGGGAGCTGCTAATCTGCACGGGATATTTTCGCCCCAATTAAGTTTATGGATTGCACTGGCTAAGGCTTGATTTACATGCTGAATTAAGCATCGATTTATATGTAAAACTGTGCCTGGAAGTAGGGCTGGGGGATATTTTAGTGCCTCACATCAACCTCTTGCTGGCTTTTTACATTTTCCTAAAACCTTTTGGCCCAGCTGCAATTCCCAGTGTCCTCACAGCCGAGTGGACAAAGCAGGGCTTTAATCATTTCTCCACTCCACACACAGAAAAATCCCTGAGAGCACAGCAATCAGAGCTGCCAGTGCTAATTAAAAGCCCTCAGGAGAGTGTTTGAACCCTGGAGCATGTACAGAGTGTGACAGGGCAGAGCCCAGCTCGTGTCCCCAACTACAGCAGCACTCCCTGCTCCCCTCCCTGCCCTTCCTGTAGGTGCCCAGGCTGGCTGGAGCCTGCAAGGGGAAGCTGGCAGGGGGATGCTGCTGGCAACAGGGAGAGTTGGAGGTTCTTTCATCCTCTGCTCAATCCCAAAGCAGCCCCTTTGCTGCTGGGCACAGGGAGGGACCTGGTGGCTCTTTGGGGACACAGCACCGTGCCATTCTTGAGCCCCTGCCCTTCCCAGGAGGCAGCACAGCTCTTGTGGAGTGCCAGCCCAGATCTTTCTCTTTCCTCCTGCCTGCTTTAACCTAAACCCCATCGTAAATGCAGGTGAACCCAGTGTGAAGAAATGCTGATGTCTGACTCCAGTTCAGAAGGCTGAATAATTTCTTTATTATAACTATACTACAATACATTAATATACTATTTAAAGGAGATACTAAAACTACAAACCTACTTTCTGTAACTACCATATAACTAACTCACAACTCGTGACCCTCTCTCTGTCCAGCCCCAGGTGGGTTGGATTGGCCATCAGGCTCAAACAATCCTCACCAGAACCCAACCAAGCAATCACCCCAGGTAAACAATTCTCCAAACACATTCCATATGGGAAAACAAGGAGCAGAAATAGAAATTGTTTTCTCTTTCTTTCCTCTGTGCTCCTCTGTGAAAAAGTCCTGAAAGAGAGAAGAAAGTGCCTGCCACAAGAAGCAGGAGGCAGCACAGCTCTTGTGGGGTGCCAGCCCAGATCTGCTCAGGGTTTCTCTTTTCTCCTGCCTGCTTTATCCTAAATCCTGTGTTTTGTTGTGAGAACCAGGAGGCAGCACCAGCTCTTGCAGCCCTGCTGTGTCCTCCCAGCCTGCAGGTGCCTTTGGGCTTCTCCCTTGCAGTGAAATCTCTCTGCTCCTGTTCCTTGGACTCATTTCCAGCTTGTGTATGTAAACTATGTGGATATCCCAAGAAAAACACAGGACAAGGGAAAAAGAGGAATAAATCTAAAACGACAGGAACAAAGCTTTACCAGCAGAGTTGTGCTCATATTTCTTTTGATGACTTTTCAGTATGTGTGCTATTCCTTTCTCTGCAGCTACTGGGTGGGTTTTTTTTTTTTTTTTTGGGTGAAACACACCCACATGCACAGACACACACACACAAAAGGGCTATTTTTGCTGTTCATGCTTTAAAGGTTTGGTTGTAAAGTATTGCTTTTGGAATGATGACCAGCAAAATGAAAAAGCTACTGTTTCATTGTTGGTGCAATAATTCAGCTCAGCAGTCCCTTCCCACTTTCTGGCTGTTCCCACTCTGTGGGGATGGTGTGTTGGGTGAGGATTGCTCTGTCAAGAAGGGAATGTGTGAATCCATCAGGGAGAAAGGCACAGAATATTTTGTTTGGATGTGATCAGTACCATGAGGAGCAGAAAAGCAGGTAACCAGTGACAGGACTTGAGGGAATGGCTAGAGCTGTGTCTGGGGAGGTTTAGGTTGGATATCAGGAGAAGGTTTTTCCCCAGAGGGTGCTGGCACTGCCCAGGCTCCCCAGGGACTGGTCACAGCCTTGGGGCTGCCAGAGCTCCAGGAGTGTTTGGACAACACTCCCAGGGACAGGATGGGATTGTTGGGGTGTCTGTGCAGGACCAGGAGTTGAAATTGATGCTCCTTGTGTGTCCCTTCCAACTCAGGATGTTCTGTGACTATGAAAACCTGTGGAGCAGGTGATGAGAGATATCCCTTCCAGCCACCCAGCTGATGTGAGATCAGCAGGCTGGGGGTTGGTTGGTTTGGTTTAAATAGAGGCAGCTTTAGTGGGACTTGTGTAGACTCAGACACTGTGGTTTTGCAAAGAATTTGGCTTCTCTTTCCCACTAAGTCACTTAGGCTGCGTGTTGTTTGGATGGAATTGAGTCAGCTGAATTGCAGGGGGCAAAGTAGCCATATTAAATTAAAACCAGGAATAAAAAAACTTTATATGCAAAATCCAGAGCTTGGGAAAACAAGTTTGAGGACAAACAGCCCCTCAAAGGAAAAAGCTCATCTTCCATATGTGCCCAGTTTCCTCTCCTGATTTCCTATGAGTTTTCCTCCTGTCTCATCTCCAGTATGAGGAACAGATCTCCAGAGAGTTATTGGGAGAACACTGCAGAGTTCTGAGCAGCAGCAGAACTGAGTGTGCTTTTCTGGATGCTTTTGTTCCTCAGTGAGACTCTTGTACATACACAAGGCCAGGTCAGACCCAATCACATATTTTTTGTTTTTTTCCATTTGACTTAAATTGGGAGTACCCCGTGTACTGCAAACCAGGCTCAGAGAAAATCAAGAGAGCCACACATCTGGCTCACAGGGGCTGTTCTCTTGCAGTTCTGCTGAGAATAAAAGAAAACAAAATGGGAGGTTGAGTAACTCTTCTTGTTTCGTACTTTTTACATGCATTTGGAAGAGCTGGGCTTGGGCATCCTGGCTTGTACACCAGCAGTGTTTTCAGTGAGCTACACTGGTGTGGAGTGCTTTGGACTTTAAGACTTTTTACCTCTTCCATCTATCTGTCATCAGTCTCACCAGTATTAAAGTCTTGGCTGCCATACAGGAATCCAGACTTTGCAAGCTTGCAGATATTTTCTCAAATGCCTGTAATCAGGATTTATATGGGCACTTCATCCCAGCAAATTGGAAACTGTTAAATATTAAAGCAGCCTGGTGTGCTCCAAAGGCTTTTTTAATCCTAGTGGTCCCCATTTGTGTGGGTTACTGGTCACAGTTTCTGCTCTGGTGCAAACAGGGCTGCTCTGGCTTTTCTTTGGGTCTTCTTGTGGCAGGGTTTTGCCCAATCACTTTAATGATGAAGAACTTGACCTTGGTGGTGAATTGCAGAGGCAGTCTCTAAATGACTCCTTAGAGATTCCCCTAGCAGGAAGTTTGTACAGTTTCCCTTACCTATTGCTTGAATGTTGATGAATTAAACAGTGATTTTTGGTTGTTTTTTCCCCTTTGTGCAGATGCAGTGGCAGAACGTGGAACACGTCGGTGACCAGAGTCCTTATGTCACCTCAGTGATCCTCCACATTAAACAAAATGTCCCCATCATCCGTGACAACCTGGCCTCCACAAGGAAGTATTTCACTCAGTTCTGCATAAAATTTGCAAAGTAAGTTACCAACATAGACAGTTTATTCAGGTCATCCCATAAAAACAGTGCGATGATCACTGTGTGTTGTTTGCCAAGTGCAGAAAGTTTTGGGTTGAGCATCTTCAAAAGACTTTGAATTTCTGACTCCAGATATGACTCTTGCTGTGGGAAAACCTACTTTTCTTCTGTGGGACTTGCAGGTACTGAAAAATTTGCCTCAAAATAACGTTTACAATAAGCACTGTAAGGAGGGCATGTGTGAGAAGTTTATTCTACCTTAACAATCTCAAAGCTGCTTTTCTGTGCAAAAATAGCTCAGTCAGGAGGGGAAATTCACATTGAAATGTTGGGGAATATTAAAATCTTCCTGGCAAGTCACTTAAAGTTGAGCAGCATGAAAGAAGTGGCAGATGAGACAGAAATGCCCCTTGCTGCTGGATCCAGGGTGGACATCCAAACTTTCACCTCTGTGTCTGAAACAGAAATTCAGCTCTTTGGGAAGACATTTCTGAGCTCTTCCCTGCTTGCCTGTGGCCAGCTGAGCTCCACGTGGCAATGCCCCAGGAAAAACCCCCGGGAGAGCTGTGCCAGTTGTAGCTGCTGCTTTTGGTGGCACATGTGACCGTGCTGGTGGACTTGAGGGCAGTGGCGTGCGTGTCATGTGTCACTCTAAAATACCTTAATGTTTCATTCATCTCTGATAAGGTAATCACCCTGAAATAAGCTCTGTGGCCTGGCAGGGACTGTGTGGGTTGGAGATTTGAGCTGCAGCTCCTGCCTCAGCTGGGTGGGATGCAGCAGCTATGCTGGGAGCTGGGAGCTTTCACAGCAGGGAGGCTCTCCTGAGAGCTTCATCCCCCCCTCTGTCTCAGGGTACTCATGAGTTTGCTTTAAGGAGCAGTTCCTGATAAATCATGCTATGATGTTGCCCATAATCACTGTTTGAAACGCTGTCTCGGCGAGAATTTATTGTATGAAAACCTTCTGTGTGGTTACACTTGAATTTTATGTGATAAATAAAACCCCCCATTTATTCAGCTGTTCACAGCACACTCTTAATACCTCAGCTTAGCCTCCCTTTTAACTTTATTGCTAGGCACATACCAAGTAAACTCCAGATGAAACAGCTCTCAGATTTGAGTGAAGTTCCCATCTAAGCTGAGTGTCCTCACCCGTGAGCACAGAAGCCCCTGCTCCTCTCCAAAACATTTTATTAAAAGACAACTGCAGCTCTGATCTGCAGCACATTAAAATTAAGACACAGTCCTGAGCTCACTGTGCCATGGATCAGATGTAGAAGGGTAAAATGGGTTCTTGAAGATTGATTTTTCTGGATCTGTGCAACTTGGTGCTAAGGAACAGTGGTAAGGGAGCACCAATCTCCTTAAAGTGCCTTTTAATGCCTACAAATATTTGTATTTTTGAAACTCAGCATTCTTATGGAATATGCTTGCTGGGCCAATATAAATACCTGGCCTTTTGTGTGCCCCACAATGCTGAAAATCCTTTTAACAGGCCTTGTGCTTCTCCACATGTTAATGCCCGTGTCTTTGTGAGCTGCCACTTCTCAGCTCTAATGGATTGTATAAAGCGTGAGTGTTGAGTTACAGGACCACAGGGGAGAAGGCAGCTAAAGTCACTAAATTTAAAACAGTGGGATCTGAGCCAAGTCTGGAGAGAAGAAAAATGGCCATCAGAAATGGCATCAATCCTCTAACCTAATTTGTCATTTTTGCTTTGTTTTGAGCGATGTGTGAGCGGCGCTCCCTGGGGACAGCGAGCAGCCGGCGGGCACTGGCAGGCAGGGTGGGGGGCTCAGCTCTCCCTGCACCTTATCCTTTGAAATCAAACCCCACAGCAGCCAAGCTGCTATGCTGGGATGTGTTTGGGAAGTCTGTGACCTGACCTCAATGAGGAAGAGATTAGAACTGAGAGACAGGAAAAACAAACAGTTCTCCCCCTCACCAGGGCTCCTCTGTTAGCAGCAGCCAAGCGTGGTGGGTGCTGTGTCCTGCCAGGTGCTCCAGCTAAAAAGTGAGGGGAGTTTGGTGGAAGAAGGTTGGGATGTGGAGGCTCCTGGTGTGAGAATCCAGGGCTTCCCTCTGGCTGCCCTGGCAGGGGTCAGAAATCCCCCTGGACAGAGCCCCCACAGACACTGTCTGTGATCTCTGTCCATGGAAAAGAGTTTTCAATCTTACAGGATGAATTACAAGCTCTGAGTGTTTGATATAAGTAGTAATTAAGTGTGGCATGGGTGCAAAAGTAAAATTTTAGGATTCTAGATAAGGGGTTCAAAGGAGACAAGATGGAGGAAATTGGGTGTGCCTTGTCCTTTTTCTCCTTCTTCATGCCCTCCATGTGTCACTGTGGTGTTGGCATTTTTCTGTTGGTTTATGCTGGGGACACACTGTCCAACGTAGGTGACAGATATTGGCACGTTATTGTAAATCCAGCACAGGTAGTTTGTGGTATTTAATGTTTGTACCATCCCACTGAGGGCAGAGCCCCACACGCTGCCCTGCAGGACAGAGCTGCGGCAGGGCAGCAGAACATGTTAGAGATAAACAGAATAAACAACCTTGAAACCAGCACAGACAAATTATGGCTTCTTCTTTGGCAATGGGGCAGAAAGACAGAGACTTTTACAATCTCAGAATCACCAATTCCACAGAATCCGACATCCTGGAGGTTTCAGAGCTGAGCTCAGCCTGGGCAAGGCTGGTCACCAGCTTGGAGGGTGGCATTGAGCAAAACCCTCCTGTAGAGCAAAGCCCTTCTGGGCTGCAGTGACCCAGCGACACCAGAGCCTTTGAGGGATGTCCTGCAGTAGCTCAGGCTGTCAGACAGACAGACAGACTGCGGCTGCAAGTCTGTCTGTGCCTCACTCAGCAAGGCATTGTGTTTGATGCATCATCAGTGCAGGGGATTAGGAAAACACAGGCTTTGGCAGAGCCTCTCCCGTTGGATGGGAGGCTCTCAGATGCTGTGGTTTCTGTGCTTTAGGTTCCTCATCTGTATTGCACTGCTTTGTTATTACACTGGGGACTTGTCTGCTTCTAGGGAGGGTTTGCTGGGCTCAGTTTTAGAGCTGAAGCTGTAAATGAATCCTGGCATCCAATCTGGCTGTGATTGTGCAGGGAGTAAAGGCACTGAGAGCAGAGCCTCGTGCAGAGCATTAGCCCTGAACATGCACATTCACATCAGGATTGCCTGCTGCACTCTGAGAGCACCAGGCATCGAGTCCAGCCTGGGCAAGAGGCTCCAGTGCATTTTTCTGTTAAGTGCAACTGCTCTTGATGGTGTCTGCTAATCAAAAAAAAAAAAAAAAAGCAAGCAAGGGGAAGAAAAAAATTCCAGAGCAGCCCTTGGCTCTTACAGTTTGTCTTGTCTGTCCTGCTGGAGTTGGGAAGCTGTTTCCAATAAGGCAGCGTGAAGTAAGAGGCATGTGGGGATGGAAGGTCACTTTACCCCTCTGCACTGATGGTGGGTGGCCATCCGAGGGGCCTGGGAATTGTTTCATGCAAGACAGAATGCTGTCTTGTGGGAGACTGTGTGGTTATATAGAAAATAAGATTAAAACCAACAGAGGAGGGGGTCCTTGGGCTGCCAGTCTGCCACCCTGCAGAAGGAAAGGCTTGCCCTGTTTCTCATATACAACATGAGCTTTAGCCTGACCTTGCAGAGGGAGGGACAGCTGGATCTCCCTACACTATCAAAGGCACAATTAATTTCTTGTACTGTTCTGCCAGCAGTGAGCTGCTGCATCCAGAGCTGATGCCAATTTATCATTTTCTAGGATCACCTAAGCTCCAGCTGTGCTCATCACTCTCTAATTGCTCTCTGGGAATTAGTTATAGACCTGAAAAATGGACTTTTAAAACAGATAGGTTAAATCTCCACTGTAATGCTTTTGTGCAAGAGGAGACAGGGCTTCTTTTCCTCCTCCTCTTTCTGTTTTGTTGCCAAGGTTGTTTCTCTGGTGGCCAAATCAAAGCTGCTTGAGGCAGCCCAGTAGCTGGTTCTCAACAGTAGCTTGAAATTGTTCTCCTTGACGCCTCTCCAGGATAAAATGATTCACTGAGAGAGGTGGTGACTGTGTCTGAGGGAAGGGAAGGGAAAGAACCTTTGCTTGTGAGGGCTCTCCTCGAGCCATTCCTTTGGGCTTGCTCAGCAGCTTGGCACACTCCGTGCCTGAGCTGCACTTTTGTCACTTTTCCATGAGAAATGAATGTCCTGGCTTGGAAAACAGGTGGCAGGACAAACAAGATGCTGTCCATGCTCCCTGCTTTGTGGGGAGGAAACAAAAAGCTTAACAGATGCAAGGAGGAAACCACACTGAATTTAGATCATCATCGTCAGCAGCCTCAGTCCAGAGCACAGCAACCAGACTGACTGATGCTCTCTTAGGACAGAGCCATTAAAACCCAGGAGCTGCCACCAGGTCATGGACAAGCCCTGGAAATGTGAGCCCTGCAGGCACTCGGCCAAAGGAGGACATGTGAAAGAAGCTGAGGACGTTAAAAACAAGGCAGCGAGAGGAAGACTTGTTCAAGTGGTGTGGCCCTGACAGGGTTTGTCACTCCTGAGCTTTCCTGGTGCTGCTCCTTGGTGGAGCAGGGGCAGGAGCTTGTCCTGCAGGTGCTTCAAAGCCTCAAATCAAGAGGCAAAAAGATAAAACCAAAGCTAATGCTCTGAGGTGGTGAATATTTGTCTTCCATCCTCTCTGCCAAGCTCTCTCTGGTTGGGCAGTCATTTTTTCTGAGTCTGAAGTCCATGACAGTAAACTATGGTAATGATGTTTTCACAAAACTTTTTCTTGTCTTGATTGTGTTGGCCAGGAGCTTTCTGGAAGGGTGCCTCTGTGTGTGAGTGTCCAGGAGACCTCCAGCCTTGGCTGGACCTCAAGTTCAGTGTGTAAGATGCATGTTATGGAATTACTTGTGTACAGGAAAATGTAGGTTCTGGATACAGTCAAGATACATCCACTCATGAGCAGCGAGACTAATCCTGATGTGTTGCTGTTTTCATGATAAATAAAATAGTTTGTTTGCTGACCTTTTATTGCAATACTTCATATTTAGTTTATAGCAATTTATTTACCTCCGGAGTGGGTGTGTGCAGCTTCTCAATAAACTTTGAGATCAGGAGGGATTCAAGGAAAAGAGCTGTGCCTAGGGGTTGGGATTTTTTATATTTCGTATATTTACCATGTCTGGAATCAGTTTGGGAAGCTGGCACTGGGAGTGTCTGTGGAAGCCATCCTGGTTTGGTTCTGCATGCTTTGTCACCACAGAAGACTGTCTGAGACTGCAAATATTCTTATGTAATTGTATCATTTTGTACCTCTCCTGCAGCTCCTTCATTCCCAAGTTCATTAACCACCTCTTCAAGTGCAAACCTATCAGCATGGTGGGTGCAGAACAGGTAAGAAGAAATAGGTGCATTGGGTGTCATATTTGATGGCTTTTGGGCTCAAATGTGGTCTGGACCCTGCTGCTCTGTGAGGATGGGATTTGGGAGAGGCAGGATTTCATCTGTCCCCTGCACATAGAGCTTATTAGCCCTGTGGGCTCATAAAAAAAAAAAAAGAAAAAGGCAGAATCATCCCTAATGGGACTGCTGTGAACTTCAAATGGGTGCCTTCAAAGCTGCTTGGGTTTTAGGCATCAAAGATGGTTCTGAGCAGTGTCTGCAAAACGAAACAGGAGCTTTACATCAAAACCTTCCTCATCCTTAATGGAAAGCAAATGAGTGAAGTTCAGTGCCTGTTTGTCTTGTGTGATGAGCAATAACCTGAGAGTGATTAAAGGGAGTTCTTTTTAAAATAAGCTTCTCAAGTGATTAACCAGCAGTGGGCTTGTGTCTAATGTTAAAAGCTTTCAATATTGCTGTATGGGAATAACAGGCCCAATTTGCTTCTTTAAAGCAGACTGGAAAGGTTTTTATTAGCCTGATTCCCAGCAAATACATCTCATTAGAGGTGGGACATACCTCCCTGGGGCTAGGGGTACAGAGGTCTCAGTAGCTGATCTCTCTCTCTGCAGCAAGTAGAACCCCAGTTGTGGTCACTGCTGGGGGTTCTGCAGTGCCCAGGAGGTTTTGTGTCCCTCCAGAGCAAGTTCCCTTTTTGAGGAAATGCTCTGGGTGTGCTGACAGCCCAGCAGGCTTTTCACACTCACTGCTGTCTAAATAAATGGGGCTGCTCTTCCTCTAGTTTGATTTCAGATTTCTGTTCTTCACTGGTCTTGTCTCTTCAGACATACTTTGTGCAATCAGAGAAGTGTGGCATTTGGGATAATTTTGCTCTAAGGAGCCCTAACCCACGGCATTTTGCCACGAGACAGTGCTGTCTGTCTGGGCTCAATTTCATGGCTGCTGCTTATTTATTTGCTGGAGTAGTAACAAACAACATCCATCCAGGCTGTGAGCAGTTCTCAGTGTAGCTGTATTATGTGACAGTTTGTAAGGAAGGAAACCCCAATCAAGGGGTTGAGTAAATGCAGAAAACCTGGCTCTGTGTGTGGCTGGGTGCAGGAGGAAGCGTGGTGTTAGTTCATTCGACCTCGGTATCTAAATCATGGTGCAGCTCCAGGTAATCAAGATTATTTCACCTCATGCTGTTGGGGGAAGGACTGGAAATGTGTGCCTGATGTGCCAGATGTTGGGCTGCCGTAAGTCATTTCCAGTCAGCAGAGCAGTGCTCTGTTAAAATCAACCAGGATGCTGCTATGTAGCCATGGGTGAGCATGTCTCCTGGAAGTGTCATTACACGGCTCAGTCCCTCCTGTTCCTGCAGTCCAATTACCAGGACTTCTTCCAGTGTGGGAATTGTTAAACTTTTAAGGATGTTGGGTTACAACAGCTGATGGATCTTTGGGATAGAAGGAGCCTGAGTAACAGAGTGTGGTTAACTCTTGCAGCTGCTGCTGGACACGCACTCTCTGAAGATGGTTCTCCTGGATCTGCCCTCCATTGGGTCCCAAGTGGTGAGGAAGGCTCCTGCCAGCTACACAAAGATAGTGGTGAAAGGCATGACTCGGGCTGAAATGATCCTGAAGGTAACTCAAGACTTTTGATAACCTGCCAGCCAGACTGCTGGCCTGGGAATCGCAGCGAGCGAATTCCAGGGGGCCCTTCCTTTGAATGCAGCAATCTGCAATTGCACATGAGCGTTTGTGAGCCTGGCTGGGGGCTCTGCCAGCTGCTCTACAGACCTGGCTCACTCCCCTTGGGTTTGCCCCCACTCTCTTCTAATACCACTTGTGAGTTTTCACCCTCACTTTTCAAGGCAACCAAAGTTCTGAGGGCACCAGGTTCCCTCAGGAGCTTGTGGAAGTCAGAGTTTGCATCCATGTGTGTCTGCTGAGGGGCAGACCCCAGGGTTCAGGTTACTCCAGGCCTTTGTGCAGACTCCTTCACGCAGGGGAGCCAAGCCGTGCTTGAGTCACCTGTTTACTGTCTAGTGTAACAGCCAGTGCAAACATGTCTGGGTTACTGTATTCACCAGAGCCCTTTTTCATTTTCCAGACCTGGTGCCTGGAAAATGACCCAAAAGCAGCAGTGTGTTGTCTTCATAAAAAGCAACAAGCAAAGCAATCTGCCCTTCCCAGTTGGTGCTGCAGTGAGGAGTTGGGTTTGATCCAGGAGAAGCCGTGGGAGCTGTTCAGTTGTGCCCTCCTGGGTGATGGGATTGTCCCCTGCTGGCCAGCAGTGCTGGGAAGGCATTCCTGTAAGGGAATTAGTGGGACCTGGGGTCAGGCAGGACAGGCAGCTGCCAGCCAGAGCCTCTAAAGCACAGCCAAGGCCAGGGGGTGAGGAGCCTGAGCTGTCCCTCCTCACCTGCTGCTCGCTGTGGCTCTGCTCCCATGCCCAGGGGAATGTCACAGCTGAGTGTGCTCTGGATTCAGACATTAGCTCTCCAGCTCCATGCTTTTGGCATGAGGTGACTGAGATGTTAGTGAATTGTAGTCTAAATTTTCTTAAAAATGACCTGAATAAAAACGTCCTGATTTGTGCCAAACAGAGCAGTGAAGATGGGTGCCTGTTGGGTACAGAACAGGTCTTTCCTTGGAGCTTGTGTGTGAATCAGAAGAGTAATGGAGTTAATTTGTCTACCCTTAGCACCACATTGGAAAGCAAAGCAGCAGATGGAGTGCTGCAGGTCCCCAGGCTGTGTCACACAGCCCGTGCTGGCCCTGTGAGGGCTCTGTGTCAGCAGAACTGCAAATCAGACACAGCCTGACAGCACTGGGAGCTCCAGTGTGTGTCCCCAGGCTTGTTCTGAGGCAGGTAGTTCAGAAAGACAAACTTTGGGCCCATGGGCAACACAAACAAATCCATTGAGCTGAGCCCCATGAAGAACAGATGGGAGCAGGGAGGAGGGCACTGGGCCATGCACATCCTGCAGAGCTTTCCCCTTCTCCTCTGGCCACGCTGTCTGAAACTCCAGCTTTTCATCTTGGCAGAAGATTTTTACAAGGGCTGTAAATTAAGGATTTATAAGTGTATACATGGCTATGATGTTTCAGTGGTCTGAAGTGCAGGGAAAGAAAGAAATGTCTTGGTGACAGAATACAGTGTGGGGTGAGCTGGGTCAGTGCAAACATATGGAAATGTTTTTGGAGACAGGGAAGGGTCTGTTCTGGTGCTGTTTCTGCCCATTTACACACACAGACACACACACACACTCTTCCCCAGAAGGATGGTTTGGCAGCCCAGCGTTATCAAAAGATGTGTTCTCTGTGGAGCTTGCTGCTTATGTAAGAAAAGCACATCAGGGAGGGATCATCTTACCAGCTTTGAGGCTATTTTGATTTTTTCCCTGTTTTTTACAATTGCTCCTGGGCAGATGTTGGTGGGGGGTTCCCATCCTTCATTCCCAGTCTCTCCAAGAGGAGCTGCACCCCAAGGACAGAGTGGCAGCGTGTGGCACTGCTCACCTCCCTGTCAGGAGAACTGCAGAGCTGGCCCTCGCTGTCCTGGGGACTGAGGGAGTGACCACAGAGTGTTGTCACATTCCCCTGTGACACACTGTGTGTCCTGCCCCCAGGCAGGAGGGAGCAGGAGGGACACGCAGCCAAACTGGACTGTGGCCAGGCTGCCTGATCCCTGGGGACTTTGTGAGTGTCACCAGCACTGCCAGCACTGTCCCCTGAGCGACTCCCCAGCTTGTCTTCCCCCTGCAAGATGATAAAATCTTGAGCTTTAACAATACCCCAGTGGCTGCCAGCCCACAGACAAAGGCCTGCTGCTCTGAAACATGATGCAGAGCACTGCTGTGCTGAAAGAGATCCGACTGCCTCCCTGCTCCTTCCTCTGCTTCTCTTCACTCACCTTCACATGTCTCGTAACCAGCCTCTTTCTTGTTCCTTAAGCATTTTATTTTAGGAGCCAGTCCTGCTGTCACTCCCGTGCCAGAATTGACTGAGCACTGCCTTGAACTCCTATTACTTGTCTGATCTCTTTTTCCTTGTCTTGGCAGGTGGTGATGGCTCCACATGAGCCCCCAGTCGTGTTTGTGGACAATTACATCAAGCTTCTCGCTGACTGCAGCGCTGACACATTCCAGAAGATCCTCGACATGAAGGTTAGAACCTGTCCAGGCCTTCTGCTCATCCTCTCGTGCTGCTTTGGGATTGCTGAGGGCTTTATTTCACTGAATTCTGTGGGGAATTCTGTGGGGCTCAGGGTGGGAGAAGCACTGCAAGACAAGTGTATCTTTACTCTGAAAGTAGAGTTGCTGCTGAAGAAAAAGTTTGGAGCTCATTTCACATTTTGATACCTGCTCTGCTCCTGGGCTGAGCTCGGGGTCATCCAGAGGTTTTTGTGGTGGGCGAGCAGGAGGTGGAGGTTTGAGATGGGCTCTGCTGCAGCTGCTCCCAGGTCAGTGAGTGCTGTCCTTTGCTCCTCAGGGCCTGAAGAGGAGTGAGCAGAGCAGCATGTTGGACCTTTTCCGCCTGCGCCTCCCCGCTCCTCCCCCCGGCGGGGACGGCTCCGGCTCGCTCTCGCTGAGCGCTCCCACGCCCGAGCAGGAATCCTCCCGCATCCGCAAACTGGAGAAGCTCATCAAGAAGAGACTCTGAGGGAGCACGGGGGAACTCCGTGGCTCTGTGGCAGTGAGGGGGAGCAGAGCTCGACAGGTTGTGATTTCCAGCGTGCTGCTGAAACACCCGTGTGCTGTCCCTGTGATCTCCTGACCATCGCACGCTGCGGTGCTTTCACACCAAGGAAGAATCTGACCAAGGTGTTTGCCCTTAGCTTAGCAGGAGTGAAACCCGGGACATTGCCAGGTCCGTGTGATGGAGAAAACAGAGGCACCTGGAAGCCAGCAGCTACAGAAACAATTCAGGTGGATTTCCAGAGACTATCTGGCTGTGATACGCTTGTTGTCACAGCTTTTACCCTGGCTGAGCTCCTGCTGCAGCACTGAGGGTTTTGCCTCAGTTCTGTGTTACTGCTCACACCCTGCTGCAGAGCTGTTCCTCTGATTCCTTATTTATTGTGGGGTGGGGGGAACCATCCCCCATCACCACCATATAAACCCCAACCCTTTAACCACTGGGATCCAGGCATCTGCAGCTCCACTGGATCAATGAGATGCCCAGGAGGGAACCCCAAGGCAGACTTCTCCCCTGCTCCCAGGACAGGCATGCATAAAGCACCATGAAACAGCAAGGCAAATCCTTTTCACAGCAGGAGGAAAGGGCTGAATTAATGTCTTCTGCACTCTGGCAAACCTCCTGCCAGCCAGCTGGCAGCCTCTGTTGCTATTAGAGCTTAAAGGCCAAGCAGGACCTGTGTGGAGCCCTCTCTAGCTGCTTGGTACTTCCCTGGCGTGTGCTGGGCTCGCCCACTGTCCCCAGTGGGAGTTCCCATCCTTCCTGGCCAGCATCTCTCCCTCTCTCCACAAGGAGCCCTTCATGGAGCAAGTGTCAGACTGCTCCAGCCCCTCATTCTCACTCCAGCTGGAGTGTCCCAAGCAGGGATGTGTCACCTTGGCACCTCTGCTGTCCTGCAAGGAGAGGTGCTGGAAATGTTGGCTCAGTCAGGGAGCCAGGGCCATGTGGTGGCACAGGAGGCTTTCAGCAGCCTCAGGCTTCAAGGCCCTCCTCCTCCTCTTGTTCCTCTGAGCCTCAGCTTGCAGCAGTGCAGAGGGGAGGAGGACCAGCAGTGAAATATTTTGGATAACCCAGAGCCCTCTTGCCATGGCCCAGCTCCTGGCTCCCAGGCACAGAGCCAGCTGGGGCAGGGTTGGGATCAGTGGAGGCTTCCCCAAGGAGTCTCCACGCACTGAGGCCTCACCTTGTCATTAGCACTGCTGGATTTCTTCCCAAACTCCTCTGTACCCTTTCTGGGAGACTTTGAAGGCACATGCCCGACCCTGAGTGAGTCCCACATGGGTGTAGAGCAGATCAGCCACTCGTGCCTGTGTTATTTAACCAAGCTTCACTTGCATGTGCAGGAAAGGGAAGTCCTGTACCAGTGTGGCAGGTGAGGAACAGCCATGCTGTCAGATGCCTTCTGCTCCCCACCAGGGCAAGTTTGGGCCTTAGGACTGTATTTATTTAGGGGCTGTACTCACAGGGATTGTAAAAATCACATCAGGGAGGGGAGATCAGAAACATGAGCTCCATCCAGAGCTTCACTGGGAATGGGGAGTGAAGAGCAGCAATAACAACACCTGTGGGGAGGGACAGCAGTTTCTCATCTCCAGTTTTACAAATCTGCTGTTGCCTCATTTACTTCCTCTCCTGATTCCCTGTTAGGTGACAGAAGAAGGAATGATTGAAAGCACATTGGGATTCTGAGCAGCCATTCCCTGAGGACAGATTATCTCAAGGTGCGTGTGCAGGATGGCTCACGAGTTAGCACACTGCAGAGCTGGAGAGGAGACAACATGGGTTTGCAGAGATTCATTATTCCCATGAGGGGATGAATAATTTATTTTAGATGAATTTTTCTTTGCTTTGTCTAACGCTAAGTCTCTCACTGAATTATGAATAGCTGAAGACCATGTTGTAGTTATCATTGTGTGTCTTACCCAAAGGCTTCCCCCATTTAATTCTCTGCATATCATTCTGTAGATAAGAGGAAATAAAAAGAGAAATGAATTTTTAGTTTCAGCCTTTGAAGAATGCTACAGGGCTGAGCATTTGGAGTTCCACTTTCAGAGAGCAAATCCATAGTTTCCTACTTCTGGTGTAAGAGTTTTGTGCCCCTGGCTCTTGGGTGTTTATTAGATTTGGCAGGTCTCTATTTGTGCATTAGCTCTTTGGAGTTTACAGCTTTGGGGAATAAAGGATGATTATGTGTTTTCTGTACAAAATGCCACTTTTTATGGTTTTGGGCCGGGGTGTAATTCTGGCTGTACGTGGGGTGTGACACTAACGTGAATTAAATGGTTACTGATGCTCATTGCTGGGTGTTTTCTGTACGGCTGCAAATCCCAGTGGCCAGGATGGACCTCACCCAAAATGTGCTGGACCCAGCACTCCCTGCTGTCCATCTGCTCCTGCAGCTCCTCTCTGCCTTTTCCACCTTCTCTGGCAGCATCCACATTTCACAGCAGCTCCCCGCGCCGCGTGGGTGGCTCAACGCTCCCGACCTTGTGCCCCTAAATAATCACATCATTGCTGCTGTCTGCCACTGCGGGAGCAATTTCTGAGAGATCCTAATTTTTCCTTTGAAATTAATTAAGGGGTAGTGCCTTTTTCCACGCTCTGCATGACGCTGGAGCAGCTCCTTTCGCTGGGAGAATTAATGACTCATTTGCTTTTCTCCTGGCGGTCCTGCCCCCTCCGCCCTTGGGCAGGAGCGCCGGGCGCTGGGTGTTCCTTTCTTCCCCCAGATTTACAGCCAGGACTCTGAGCATCCAAGTGACGATGTCCAAACCTCCAGGAGCCTCTGCTTGGCTCCACGAGGGCGGTGGCAGCAGGGCTGTAAAAGCTGATGAAACCTCAGCAGCTGTCAGCGCTCGTCCTTGCCCTCGATCCTGGTGAGCCTCTGTGACACAGCCCGGCATTTCCCATCCTTTGGAAATAACTTTCCATCCTTTCCAGATGCCACGGGATCCTTTTGGTTTGCCTCTCCCAGCGTGTGGCATCGCCTGTGCTTCGGTTGCTGATTAAGCTGAGCACGCCCAGCCTGGTGAAAAGTCCTTTATGGAAGGAGGATCTTGATAAGAGACTTTTATCTGCCCTGTCCTGCCTGTGTGTGGGCAGTTCAAGAGTAAACAGTGTGGACAAACGGCAGGGGAAAAGATTTCCAATGCCATCAGGGATGGCACAGGTTGGTACAGTTTGAGGCTTGAAAAGAGTCAGACTTTCCAAGAGGGCAGAGTACACGTCCTGAAAAGCAGAGCCCCTGTACACAGTGACTCGACAGTATTTGAGTTATTGAGCAGTTAAAATTCTGCTTAAACACTTCCTTTTCATCCTACCAGGCAGATTGGCAGGTCTGAATCTCGATGCTGCAGGAGACCCTTGGGTGGGCTGCAGAGCACAGAAATGAGAACGTGGAAGGGCACAAAAAATTATTATTTGTGTCAAGCCACGCCAGAATGGGAGGTTTTTTTGCTGGTAAATATGGAGCACAAAGATTCCCAGGACTCTGCTTATCCCAGGCACTAAGATTCCTTTCTCTTGGACCCTGAACCCCATGGGAGTGGCTGTGGGAGCACCCACAGCTCTCAGAGGTGACTGCTGGGATGTGCCACAAGCTCCCCCCTCCTAAACTGCACTTAGTGGGTTGTTGGTAGCGTGGGTTTTCACCCAGGAGCTGCACAGCAGCTCTGAAATGATGATTGTGTTCATCTGGAAACTGCTCCAGTGCCTTCCAAGGCATCTGATTTCATAAAGGGCTTTTATGGGAGATTTTGGAGCGAGGAGTGATCAGTTTTCCCATTGCTTGCAGAGACCAGCATCTCTTTTTTTTTTCGGGGAGGGGAGGAATCAATTTAAATTAAAAGGAAGAAAACACCTGTCCAGCACATTTGCTCAGACCCCAAAGATTTCAGTCAAAATTCTTAATGTTCTTTTTCTTTCCATCTGCATTTTTCAGCAAAGACAAACAGCCTCATAGTATTTCTTCAAAGGAATGTAAATTCCTTGAGGAAGTCTCCGGAGTTCCCAGCACCGCATAGCTGCAAACCACAGACGCCTACGGCTGAAAGTTCTGCTCTGCTTTTAATTTTGGGGCAGGGAAGGAATTTTTTTCAGAGGTTTGGGTTCACTTGTGCTGGGCCCATCAGCCCAGACTGCTGCTTTCTGTGCAGGGGAGTGTTGACTTTGGCCGGCTGCAGAGTTGCTTTCCCTCCACAAGAGTATTCCCCCACCGAATCTGATGACATGGCGCAATTATTTCATTAGGATTTTCCAAAAAAGGTTCCTGTAGTGCTAGTAAGACCGTTTCCTTCTGTTCTCTTGTTTCGGCTTCGGCAGCTTTGCCTGAAAAACGCAATTAGGGGCGGTGGTGCTGCTGCCTGAGCCCGAATGCTCGGGAGTGGGGAGGGAGGGAGGACCTGGGGGTTTCACCCCCTTGGCAGATTCCTGCTCCTGGGGAAAGCACCACTGGAGGTGGGGGCAGCCCTCCTGCATCTGGCAAAAGTCAGCGCTCCCCAAAATCCGTGCTGGCGGCACGCTGGGATGGTGAACTCGGGATGCGTGGGAGGGCAGCTCATGGGGCACGGTCCCACAGAATCCCAGAATCATTTAGGGTAGAAAAGGCCTCTGAGATCATCGAGTCCAACCCGGGACCCATCCCCACCTTGTTGGCCACACCGGAGCGCTGAGTCCGGCCTGTCCCACCCAGGGACGGGGACTCGGCCACCTTCCGATGGGCAGCCCCGGGCGGCTGCGAGCGAGGGGCAGGACGGGGTCACCGGGACGGCAGGGACAGCAGTGGGACACAGGGACACGGGTGGGACATGGGGATGTGGGTGAGACACGGGGACGCGGGTGAGACACGGGGACACGGGTGAGACATGGGGATACGGGTGGGACACAGGGACACGGGTGGAACACGGGGATACAGGTGGGACGTGGGGATGCAGGTGGGACACAGGGACGTGGGTGGGACACGGGCACATCGCTGGGACACGCGTGGGACATGGGGACGCCGGTGGGACGTAAGGACACGGGTGAGACACGAGGATATGGGTGGGATACAGGGACACTGGTGGGACTCAGGTGGGACGCGGGGACATGGGACACAGGGCCACCTGTGGGACACGGGGATATGGGCCAGAACACAGGGATATGGGATAGGATACAGGGATACAGGTGGGACACTGGTGGGACACCGGGGGGACACGGGTGGGACGCGGGGACACGGGGGACACGGGTGGGACACAGGGGGGACACGGCCGGGACACGGCCGGGACACAGGGACACGGGTGGGACACGGCGGGGACACGGGTGGGACACAAGGGGACACGCCCCGCCCCGGCCGTGGCCCCGCCCCGGCCCCGCGGCCGCCCCGCCCGCCGCCGCCGCCCGGGCGCAGCCGGCGCAGGGAGCGCAGCGCGGGCAGCGGCCGGGCCGGGGCGGGCAGCGGCGGCTCGGCCATGGTGGGGCGGCTCAGCCTGCGGGAGGTGCCCGACCTCCCGGACATGAGGAAGCGGGGCGACTCCGGGCTCGACAGCCCCGACTCCGGGCTGCCCCCCAGCCCCGGCCCGGCCCCGCCGCCCTGGCTGCTCTCCTCGGGCAGCCCCGACCGCGCCGCCGCCAACGGGCTCGCGGAGCCCGAACCGCCCGCGCCCTCCGCCGCGGTGAGTACCGGCCCGGGACCCCGCTGCGGTACCGCGGTGAGGGTGAGAACCGGCCCGGGACCCCGCTGTGGTACCGCGGTGAGGATGAGAACCGGCCCGGGACCCCGCTGCGGTACCGCGGTGAGCACCGGCCCGGGACCCCGCTGCGGTACCGCGGGGAGTACCGGCCCGGGACCCCGCTGCGGTACCGCGGTGAGCACCGGCCCGGCCCGGGACCCCGCTGTGGTACCGCGGGGAGCACCGGCCCGGGACCCCGCTGTGGTACCGCGGTGAGGGTGAGTACCGGCCCGGGACCCCGCTGTGGTACCGCGGTGAGGGTGAGTACCGGCCCGGGACCCCGCTGTGGTACCGCGGTGAGTACCGGCCCGGGACCCCGCTGTGGTACCGCGGTGAGCACCGGCCCGGGACCCCGCTGCGGTACCGCGGTGAGGGTGAGTACCGGCCCGGCCCGCTGTGGTTCCGCGGTGAGTACCGGCCCGGGACCCCGCTGCGGTACCGCGGTGAGTACCGGCCCGGCCCGCTGTGGTACCGCGGTGAGCACCGGCCCGGCCCGGGACCCCGCTGTGGTACCGCGGTGAGGGTGAGCACCGGCCCGGCCCGGGACCCCGCTGCGGTACCGCGGTGAGGGTGAGCACCGGCCCGGCCCGCTGCGGTACCACGGTGAGTACCGCCCCGGGACCCCGCTGCGGTACCGCGGTGAGCACCGGCCCGGTCCGCTGTGGTACCGCGGCAGGTGCGGGGCCCCGCGGAGCCGCTGCCCGCACCCACCGCGCTGCTCCGCCCGGGACCCCGCGCATCCCGCGGGGACAGGAGGGAGGGGAGCCGGGTCCGGCCGGCCTGGGAATGGGTTGGAAAAGCCGCCCGCTGTTTCTCCCCGTTGTAAACGGGACCACCGGCAGGGAAGGATCCCGCCGGGCTTTGCTCAGAGCTCTGCCGGCGAGGGAAGCGCCTCTCCCTCCTGACCCGGGCATCGCAGCGTCTTTGGAGATAGATCCCTGTGCAAAGTGAGCTCCCGTTATTCCGGAGTGACCCGGAGCAGTGACTTTGTCGTGCATAAACTCTGGTTTCAGTTAATTTGGTTTTTCAACGAATAGTTTTTGGATGTTGCGCTGCTGGTACTAATACTTTGGAAACTGCAGATTTGGAGGAAAAATTCTTTTTCTACAGGGGTGCTGCTGTGAAATTGGAAAAGGCCATAGGAGGGAAAGATGTTCACAGCCCCTCGATAGTAAATACACGTGCAGAGGTGGCTTCAAAAGCACTCACGGGTTGGGTTCTGTCCCTTCGGGGCTGCTTTGGTTTCCTTGGGCTGTGGGATTCGGTGTCAGCTCGTGGTGCTGGGTGTCAGGAGAGGAGCACAGGGACAGGCAGTGGATCACCCACCGCTCAGCCGGAATGAGTTCATCCTTCCCAGCACTCGGTGTGTGAATTAGGTTGGATTTAATGCCTTCAAACAGGAGCCAGGGCGTAGCTGTGGAGCAAGGAGGTGGCTCACGGCGAGGTGTCCTGTGATAATTTCCTCTGTGGTCTGTCCATGGGTGTATGGGGTGAATTCAGTGAGGAGAGAGCTCTCAGACACCCCTGAAATGTTGGTTATAACTTGAGCATGGGTTGATACAGGGAACAGACTGCACTGCACAGAGGGCTTGCATTCCTCTCTCATTTCCCAGAGTGGCTCCTCTGAATTAAGCTCCTGAAGTTAGGACCTTGTCTTCAAAAAATGCTCCTGGCCACCTCTAGGATGCTTTACACCAGTGTGGAGTCAGGCCTCAAGGATGCACCTGTAGCACATCTTGGTCTAGCAGATCCTCCTGCACGTAAATGTGAACCTCACCAGCTCCATACCAAGTGATAAATAAATCTGTTTTCCTGAGCATGTGCTGCATTGTGACATAAAAGGTACAACAGCATGGTAGCATAAAACATTTTGCATTTCTTTTGCAGAGTTCTGTGTTCTCCCCCAGCCCCATTCTCTCCAGCTGCCCTCCAAGATTGTGTCCTTTATCCTTTGGCGAAGGAGTTGAGTTTGACCCTTTACCAGCGAAGGAAATAAGGTAAATATTGTGTTACAGTCATCTCGTTTGGAAGGAGTTAGAGGAGTTAGCCTGTAAAGGAGCAGTTAGGCCTTATCAGTGCCTGTGAGTCAAGTTAATTTATTTGCAGAGCCATTGTTCACTGCAGCTGTACATTCCTGGACCTGGACATTTGTACAGGCTAAAGGAGTGTTCAGCCTCTTTTAATCCCACCCATATGGTTGTTTTGTTGGTTATTTTTCCAGGAAGACTTTCTTATATTTTACTCTCCTGCTTTTCCTTCCTTGCCCTGCTTCAAAATGTTGCCCTTCAGCTGATTAACCATGAGGTAATTGTGAGGGAAGAGCTTCGAAGATCTTTCTAGGACTGTTTCATTAAGGGAAAGAAATTTTGCTCTTTCAACCTCCTGGTTTTTTTAATAAGCACTTTCTATCTTAACAGCTATGGCTGGTTGTGTGAACTGAAAGAAGTGGTAACATTCAGAGGAGTGCATAATTCTCTTTTTTTAATGCACTGCATCACTTCACAGCCTGTGAATTATTCCTTTGAACACCATGATTTGCAGTAATGAGAAAAGAAGGCTCCCAGCTGATGACTGTGCAATTAGAGGGAGGCTGATAAAATCAAATGGAAGCCTAGTGCAGGGGAGGGTAGGGAGAATTATGTCCTGGTGTGGGGAAGAAGTCTGTGCTGTGGCTGGAATTGGAGGCAGTTAACTCCTTAGTTAGTGGAAAAGCCAACACAGAGTCGTCACGGTGTGAAGGAGATGAAAACTTTGTTTTGTGAACCAGGCACAGAGGATTTGGGTGTGCAAACTGGAGTGTTTTCCTGCCAGCTGAATCTTCAGGAGTCTGTCTTTGGAGAGTGCCCCGTGCCAGGGGTGATAGCAGAGCACTCCCATGGGATTCCTGGCAGAGAAGAGCTGAGGAGATAACGTTTGCTTCCCAGCTCAGAGGAGTTGGGATGTTTGTGTGCCAAGCCTAAACGTGGATCAAGGCCTCTGGCTTTGGGAGTTTGCAGGAGGTTTGTACATTCAGAGATCAGGGCTGAGAAGAAGTTTTGGTAGTGCTGGCAGCTGGGCTGAGTTGTGATAATCCTGGGAATGCTGCTAACATAAGGATCTTTTCTCATCTTGTAAATGTGTAAAACACCAGCAGATGTTTCTGTGTGAGGTGGGGTGAAGAGCCACCCCAGTACCCAACAGCTCCTCTTCCCCACAAACCCACAAGCAGAACCCACAGATCCCCTATGGCAACCCATCCTCAGCCCTGCTTCATCCACCTCAGACATCCCATGTTTTGCAGGACATCAGTCATGCTGATGCCAGAACACACTCGTGCAAATATGAAACCTTGTCCTTTAATTGTAAAAGTAAAGAATCGCTGGCCTGAGACTACACAGAGTTATTTCTATGGATGAGGTCAGCAATGTTTATAGGCTGTGTTTCTGTGACTGGAGCTTGTCTCCAACAGAAATGCTCTCCTAGCTACCAGCTACAATTGCACTGCTGTAGTTAAACCTCTGTAGTTATATTAGAATCACTTCTTCCTCCCTGTAATCGCTGCTTGGGCCCCTCAGTTTGGGAAGGACGTTGAGATGCTCGAGCTGCCCAGAGGAGGCAACGAGGCTGATGGGGGGGCTTGGAACACAAATCCTTGTGAGGAACCACTGAGGGAGCTGGGGGTGCTCAGCCTGGAGAAAAGGAGACTCAGAGGGGACCTTGTCACTCTCTCCAACTCCCTGAGAGGTGGTTGGAGTCAGGGGTTTGTCTCCTTCTGCGAGCAGCAGCTGACAGAACGAGAAGATACAGTCTCAAGCTGCGCCGAGGGAAATATAGGAAAAAGTTCTTTACAGGAAGGGTGATAGGATATAGGAAGAAGTTAGGATACAGGATATAGGAAAACGTTTTTTACAGGAAGGGTGATAGGATATAGGAAGAAGTTAGGATATAGGAAAAGGTTTTTTACAGGAAGGGTGATAGGCTATAGGAAGAAGATAGGGTACAGGATATAGGTTAGGAATATAGGATATAGGAAAAGGTTTTTTACAGGAAGGGTGATAGGATATAGGAAGAAGTTAGGATATAGGATAGGAATATAGGATATAGGATATAGGATATAAGAAAAAGTTTTTTACAGGAAGGGTGATAGGATATAGGAAGAAGTTAGGATATAGGATATAGGTTAGGAATATAAGATATAGGATATAAGAAAAAGTTTTTTACAGGAAGGGTGATAAAATAGTGGAATGGTCTGCCTGGGCAGGTGGTGGAGTCACCATCCCTGGATGTGTTTTAAACAAACCTGGATGTGGCACTCCTTGCTGTGGTCTGGTTGAGGTGTAAAGCTGGGTTGGGCTCGACCATCTTCAAGATCCCTTGCAGCCCAGTGATGCTGCCTGACTATTGAGCCTAAGGCCGGCCTTTCCCGCTGCAGGTACACCTCCTCGGTGAGGTACGACTCGGAGAAGCACTTCATCGACGACGTGTACCTGCCCGTGGGGCTGAGCGTGGCCTGGTGCAGCCAGACCGTCGTCTGCGTGCCCGACTGCTCGTGGCGCAGCTACAAGGCCGAGGTGCGCTTCGAGCCGCGCCACCGGCCCCGCCGCTTCACCAGCACCACCATCATCTACCCGAAGCACGCCAAGACTGTCTACACCACCACGCTGGACTACAACTGCCGCAAGGCCGCCCGCAGGTTCCTCTCCAGCGTGGAGCTGGACACCTCCGAGTGCCTCGGCGCCGACGCCGGCCTGGACGGCTGCTGACCCTCGTCCCCCTCGCTCTGATCCGCCCCTCACGGACTGTGCTCGCTCCACGTGCTAAAACTCCACAGACCCTCTCTCTCAGCTCCTAACTCCCGCTTCCCAGCGTCACGGCGGCCCCCAGCGCGGTTTTCTGTGGGAACATAACTTAGCAAGGGACTTGGCTCTCCGCCTCCAAACGCCGCGAGCTCCCTCCCCTTCCCCGCGGTAATCAGGTGAAAATAGCGGGAAGGGATTTCCCAGAGGAAAAGCTGGCAGGTAAGGAAGAGTGTGGGGTAGTGCCTGGCAGGTGGAGATCCATTTGGTGCTGATGGTGATGTGCTAAAAGTAAGGGCGGTTCGCTCGCTTGCAGAGGATCCACCAGCTGGTTTGGTTACACGTAAAGCTGTCAGCCATTTCACTTTAGATCCTGTTTGCTCTAGAAGAACCGTCCCCTGGAAATTGCTGGAAAAGGCTAACAGAGAAAACCCCAGAATTCTGCATCTAACACGTACAAAAATGTTAACATATGGCATTCACATTTCGTGTGAAGGTGTAAATTGGGAAGAAGAGGGGTTCTGAGCAGAGGGGGAGATGAACTGCTTCTGCAGCTCCAGGCAGCAGAGACAGGATGCTGTGACTCCAGTTCTTAGGGTGACGAGTAACCTGTGTTCTGGGTGACACAAAAGTGTTTCTGTGCCTGCAGCAGGGCTTGTAAAAGAGAATACCAGACTAGAAATTATCCCTGTGTTGTTGGATCTTGGTGATGGGGAGGTAGAAAACCACAAGTGCCTTGTTTTTGCCCACACAGGCCGTGTGCACTAAAGGAGCTGTAAACCAAAGCAAGATTCAGATAAAATGCTGGACAGAGAGACCCAGAATGGCAAAGGAGGTGCTGGATTGGGTGTGAGACACTGTTGTGGTGGGGTTGGGAGGAGGTAAAAGTAGCAAGGGACAGGCGGGTTTGTAGTGCATAACAAAATCCACAGCTGTAGCTCTGCTTCCCCGCTGAGCTTGTCATGGCACAAATCCGTGTCCTGGGGATGAGGGGTGTCACTGGGATGGGGCAGCCTCTGCCTGTCTGCAGGCTGCTGAAAAACCTCTCCTGAGTGCATGATGAGTTTGGGGACCAAAGGGAATAGCTTCAGATACTATGAAAGTCTGTCTGGATGTTACGTGCGTTCGTTTATCGTGTGCCTTGATGACAATAAGACAGAGAGGTTTCCTTCTTTTCCCAGATTTTTTTTTTTCCTGTGTTGACAGAGCGTAGTGTGGAGAGCATCTGCTTTGGGGAGCGTGGGTTGGGCTGTTTTTTGTGTGGTGTAGTCTCTCAGAAACACCTGACAGACCTGACTTAGCTGGACACGGCTTTTCCACGTATTCCAAAACTCCCCCGAGGTGTGGGTGTGCAACACCAGTCCTGGAGCAGCTTTTAAAGAGGACTTGGCAGAGCACAGCCCCAGGGGTGAGTTTTGTCAGTGGCAGCCTCGGGAGGCTGTTCCTGAGCTGTGCTTAACGTGTGTTTGTGCAAGTGTGATGGATGGTGTGGAAGTGAATCCCAGGGAGCTGAAAGGAGTTGGGAGATGAAGAGTGCAGCAGGAAGGAAACCTTGACTTTGTAGGGTTTGGAGTTTTTTTAATTGTTGTTGGGGTTTTTTTACTTATTTATTAGCTCAGAAAATAACATCCTTCACCTTTGGTACTTGCCTCAGAAAGGCAGCTCCTAAAACAATCCCGGGATGAGAGAGGACACGGGGGGCAGGCAGCGCTCTGGAGTAAGAGCGGCACAGCGTCCCCCTGAAACACTTTGGTGTCAGGCTGCAAGACTGGGGAGATGTGTCTCAAACTGGTGATGCAATTGTGCCCCAGGATGTCCTTGTGGTGTAACAGACGGCCCAGCTCACCCCACAGCCCGTGGGGTTTCACACTCTGCTCTGTGGGGCCGGGTTGCTCCATCCCTCGCTCCTGCAGCAGCTGCTGCTGCTCACAGATCCTGGGAGAACACGAACCCTGGATTGCTCCCACAAATGCTCTCCCAAGGAATCCACTTGGAACAGATCTAAGAGGAGGTTGTTTTAAATTGTAGCCATTAGCTGTTCCTAGTTAGAAGCAAAATAACCCACAAAATACCCCTCACGCTCCGGTTTTAGGATAAAGCACCTGATTTTTATAAAGCAAGCAAATTTAATGTATACCTCTTAAGAATATTTTAATTGGTAGAGATACCTTTTAAATTATTTATGTTCCAACATTTGCAAAGCTCTGATTAGCTCTGTGCAAGTGTTCTGGTGTCTGTGATGTTTCCCACCCCTTCCTTCTGATTTTCAATTTGTCTTTTACTTTATTGGTAATAAATGATCTGAAAACCATCCTGCAGGGAAGTCTCTTTATTTCTCACAGTGTTTATTGTGGTAGTTACTTAGAAATAAATACATAATATTTCCTGCCAATCCCAGTTCCCTTCTTTTCTCTTCTATTTTTATTTATATATTCTAGGAGGCTGTTTCCTATATAAAACTGTCTATATTAAAAACCAAACCAACACCAAATGTTGTGGATTTGTCAGTTTAGTAAGACATTGAAAAAGTGCTTTAAAGGCAGCTGAAAATCTTCTCCTTAATGTGTTTGAGTCTTTCATCTGGTACAGTTTTACTTCTAAAGAGAGTTTCTGGTACGAATTTCAGCATATCCTCCAAGTGAAGAACTAATCCCTTTCAAATATAACATGTATTTAACCAGGAGGAATTTATTTTTAAAATGTAGATGCTCAAATGCTGCATTAGTAAACACAGCATAAACATAAGATTAGAGTGTGTTATGCATTAAACCTTATAAAACCAAAAGAAATGATTAGAAGCTATTGTGTGGAGAGAAATGCTGTGGTGGTTTTCTGGATGCTTAATCTGTTCTTTTAACCTTTCCACATTTTGCAGGCGTGCTGATTTTGTTAGTGACTCTGGCAGAGCAGGAATGGATGTAATTGAACATCAGTTAATTAATTCCTAATGGGATTTTTTTGCTCACTTTTTATTGTTCATCTGGTTATGTGCTTGTGGAAGCTCTAGAGTTGCTTGTAATGACATTATTGGGGTCTGGGGAGCCATGGAGCTGCTCCAAAGCTGCTGCTTCCAGCAAAAGGCTCTGAGAGCTTTTGGGTATCCTGGAGTTTGGAAGTATTAAACAGGAGAAAAGCCACTTAGAAACATCAATTCTGTATAAAAAGGTCGATTAAAAAAGCCATTAAGAAAAAACTTTAGAAGTCAGCACAGTGTCTTGCAGGGGAGTTCGGGGAGGCTTTCAGATGTCTCCTAACTTTGAAATGCTTCCTGTAGTGAGGGCTGGGCTGTTCTCCTTAAGTTTTGGCATGACACTCTGTATGAAAAACATTTTTTTACTATAAAAAATGGAAGTAGACGAGTACAAAGCTGAACCATGTGATTTTTAATTCATATTGGCCCAATGAGCTTTTAATTAGCACCCACAATTCCAAGGAAACCCTGTTGTTCTGGATGTGCTGTTTCCCTTTCACGTGTGCTTCTCCAGGATGTCACATCTGAGGGTCTGAGATAACCAATTTTTATTACAAAATAAAACACTCAACCTCACCATTGGATCGAAAGCCAGGAGGTGAGGGCTGGATTCCCACGCTGACTTTGCAGCTCGCCCAGTTTCAAGGAAGGTAAGTTCATGTGCCTGGAAATAATTTCAGCCTCTAAACAAGGTGTCTGCTTCTTCTTTTGCTCACAAATCTGCAATGTACAACGTGAATATCTGGAAAGTTTAGGAGTATTATTTGGAAATAAACCAACAGCAATAATTAGCACAAACACAGTGTGGAAAGGAGCACTTCTAATTGTTGTTGCAGTCTGAGTTGTGTCCCTATTTTAACAGGTTGGGTTGTTTTTTAAAATAAAAATGTCCTTTCCTCCACACAAACACAGACAGTGAGGAACCACTGCTAAGATACAGAAATTGTTGGGATTTTGGGTGACACCCCAGTGCAGCTCAGAGGCTCCTTCAGCATTCATTTCACAGCAATTCCTCAATCAGCAATCAGTAATTTTTGCTCTTGCAGGTAATGAACTGCAGGAATCTCCTTCACCTGCTGCTGCCGTGGAGGGGTGGGGAGTTCCTGGCAGCTGGGATGTGCTCCTGGATATACAATTCATACCTTTTCCTCCTGTTCACCCTATAAACACCCTAAAAAGCCCAAAATGCTGCCAGCTGATGCCACAACCTTATTTATTTTTACATCTTCCCGATTCTCCTCTGCAGTGCTTTGGGCTGAGTCAGGATTCCTCCCAGGAGCTGGGATTTGAAGTGCTGGAGGGGAGTGAGCCCGCTGCTTTCTGGTTTTTTGGTGCTGTTTTTCTGCTGAAATGATAAATGCTGTTAGCAGAAAGTAAGTGTTGCTTCTGAGGGGTTCCTGCTTAGTTCATAAAACAAAAATAAAATGAGGCAACTGCTTTCTGTGCCTTAATAAAACCCCAAATCTACAGGAAAAATAGTAATGACCCAGAAATCTTATTTTTGAGTAGGAAATAGATATTTTTCCGATTGGCTAACATAGGGATTGTCACACTTGTAAAATGTATTTATTGAAGCTGTTAATGCATTAATAGCACTTCTGCACTGGCATTAAGTTCACTGTGTTTGCCTGACTCAGTTTTAGCAGGAAATTGATTCTGAGTTGTTGGAGATTTTTTTTTTAAAGCTGTATTATTAATTATTGTGTCATTAATACAGTGAGCCATGTGTTTGTTTTTTTTTTTAATAGTACAATTTCTGGAAACTTCCAGGCACTTTTTGTACTAAGATAGTGGAAATGAATGGAATTATTCCTTTTCACAGAGAATTTTTTAAATTTTCCCTTCCTTTTCTGTAGTTTTACCAACCACTCACCCCTACTGACAGACCAGTGCTGTAACCCAGTGCAAGGGTGAATATTTAAATATCCCCTAAATACTAACAGCATCCCAAATCCCGTGCAGTTTATGGAATTCTCTACTCCCTGGCAGGTGCCTTATGCCT
The DNA here is from genome assembly GCF_048771995.1 of Taeniopygia guttata. Taxonomy (NCBI): domain Eukaryota; kingdom Metazoa; phylum Chordata; class Aves; order Passeriformes; family Estrildidae; genus Taeniopygia; species Taeniopygia guttata. The sequence goes on along the minus strand of NC_133044.1, from coordinate 2,946,058 downwards.
CCTACTGCTTATTCGGTGTAGTTACATGTGCTCCATCTCTGGGATAAATCTGTAGCTCGAGAGGAAAATCTGTGTATAAACAGGGGGCAGGGGGAGGTTTTAAATCCCCATCGGTGGTTTCCTGGGAAAAGCTGGTTTTTCTCACCTGCCCTCGTGCTGGCAGTGGTGGCTCTCCTGCCTGGTGGCTTCTTTCTCCGTGGTGGCTTCGTGCCAGCTGCTGGAGGGGGTCCCGGCTCCCTCCTCCTGCCCGCATCCCTCTGCATCCCAAGGGGAACGGCCCTGGAATGGCCTGGCAAGGAGCAGGGAGGCAAATTCAGCATCCTCAGCGTGGCCTCCCTCCTGTCTGTGCCCCCTCAGAGCCTTCCTCTCCTCCTCCTCCTCACCTTCTCCCTTCCCCTCTCCTCCCTGCAGCCTTCTCCCCTCCATGCTCCCGGCCAGGTCTCCAGGGCAGCGGTGGCACAGGGACAAGCCGGGACTCGCCTCTTTGTCACTGCCGTGCCCTTGTCCCCTGTGTGAGCAGTGCTGGGCTGTGCCTGTCCCTTTTCCTTGTCCCTTTTCCTTGTCCCTTTTCCTTGTCCCTTTCCCTTGTCCCTTTTCCTTGTCCCTATTCCCCTGTCCCTTCTCCCTGTCCCTTTTTGCCCCAGCCCCGAGGTGCTGCAAGATTTGCAGGGGAAGCACCAAACCCCAAATCACCCCAACCCCTCACCACACCTCAGCCCTGTAAATCAAGGTGCTGAGGGAAACTTTGTCTTTCCCTTCCTTCCTCTTCCCATTTCCCTTCCTCTTGCCCAGTTTGCCTTTTCCTTTCCCTCCCTCTCCACCTTTTCTCCACCAGAGTGATGGAAGCACAGAGGCAGCAACATCTCTCCGAGGTTTTTGGGGCTGCTGCAGCCCTGTCTTTGCTTCTGTTTGGTTTTTGGGGCTGCTGCAGCCCTGCCCTTGCTTCTGTTTGGTTTTTGGGGCTGCTGCAGCCCTGCCCTTGCTTCTGTTTGGTTTTTGGGGCTGCTGCAGCCCTGCCCTTGCTGGTGGGAAGAGCTGTGAGACCCTCACAGATCAGCACATCTCCTCCAGAGGTGAAAATCCTTCCTCACACTTCAGGAACAGCTGCTGAAGCCGTGCTCCTCTTACAGGTACTCTCCCTGGGATGGTTTAATCCCTTTTAATCCCTTTTCCTTCCTCTTTTCTCCTGCTCTGTTGAGACGTGGCCCTGCTGGTGGCACTGGGACAGGCTCTCCTGCCCAGGCAGCAGGGGCTGGCAGTGATGGGGATTTCTGATGCTGGACAGCAGCCAGAGGGTCCCCAAAGCCTGCCTGTGGATAAAAGGGACAGTGACAAGGACAGGAGACAAGGAAAACAGCAGCAGCAGTGATGGGGTGTAAATAATTCATCCAGGCTGGGAAGGCAGCGTGGTATTTTTGGAAGGGGATTACTTGTTGCTAATGACAAGTGGTGGTTGTTGTTAATTTTATTATGATAAAACCTGACTCGCCAGCCAAAATTAGAGCCCAGTGGGAGCTGCTGGCCTGAGCTGCCTGTAAAGAAAAATCATCTCTGCCAGCTTTTCCCTGGAATGCCAGGACAGGTAGGAGCAGCTTTGTCCTGGTTGACCTGCCCCTTGTGCTGCTGCAGGTGCCCCCAGCAACAGATCAGGTTATCCTGAAAGGGCATCATCCCCTGGTGCACTTTTTGACTTTGAATACAACTACACTGAGAAATTTCTCTAAATTTTTCAGTTTATTCCCAAATGTGCATCATTTTCCCGTGCCACAGAGGCACAGAAGTTGTGTATGGATCTACACATGGGCTACTAAGGAAGCCTTGGGAAATGTTCTTGTGGGTGCTGCAGGCTCAGTGTGAACAAGGAAAAGAGGGTTAGACCTGAGCCTTGCCCATGCAAGAAAATTGGACCAGAATTGGGAATTTTACTTTAGAACGGGTTTAAAAACAAGCAGATTTTGCTGTGAAGCATCAATATTCTTCCAGCGTTTGCTTTGTCTTGTACACCCTTGAGCAGGTGTGCTCTGTAAACAAGACCTTTTTGGTTCAGATTAGGGACAGAATCATTGACATTTTATTAAGGAGAGGTAATTAGAGGGACGAGCACAAATTGAATCAGAGGATTGCAATCAGAGCAACAGCTTGGAGAAAAGCCCTGGACTTGTTGCTGTGAATTGTGAAGCAGCTGAAGCGAGCTGGGGCAGTCAGGCAGATGGGGAAGCAGTGCCAGACAGCTCCGTGCCAGTTTTCCTGGGAAATGGCTGCTCAGGGATCAGGATCCAGCCAGTTTGACCTCCTGGTGTTCACCAGCCCAGTGTCCAAACTGGGAATCCTGGAGCACTCCAGGATTCTCCCAGCTTGGACCATTCTGCTGTACAATAAAGCTGCTTTTAAACAGCCATGGGTCCTCTGTGGGACACCACACCCATGAGTTGAACCTCTCCAAAAAGCTGCTCTTTCTTCTCCGTTCCTTGAGGAACATCCCAGCCTGAGGTGCCACAGGAGAGGAGAAGGGATCAGCTGGGGGCATGCACGGTGCCACTGGCAGCAGCACTGGTGGAGAATCTGTGGGTATTGATGATTCTGAGATTGTAGAAAGTCTCTCTCTGTCAGCCCCCCTGCCAAAGAAGAACCATAATTCCTCTGTGCTGGTTTCAAGGTTGTTTATTCTGTTTATCTCTAACATGTTCTGCTGCCCTGCCGCAGCTCTGTCCTGCAGGGCAGCGTGTGGGGCTCTGCCCTCAGTGGGATGTTACAAACATTAAATACCACAAACTACCTGTGCTGGATTTACAATAACGTGCCAATATCTGTCACCTACGTTGGACAGTGTGTCCCCAGCCTAAACCAACAGAAAAATGCCAACACCACAGTGAAACATGGAGGGCATGAAGAAGGAGGAAAAGGACAAGACACACCCAATTTCCTCCATCTTTTCCCCTCTGAACCCCTAATCTAGAATCCTAAAATTTTACTTTTGCACCCGTGCCACACTTAATTATTACTGATATCAAACACTCAGAGCTGGTAATTCATCCTGTAAGATTGAAAACTCTTTTCCATGGACAGAGATCACAGCCAGTGTCTCTGGGGGCTCTGTCCAGGGGGGTTCCTGACCCCTGCCAGGGCAGCCAGAGGGAAGCCCTGGATTCCCACACATGGTGAGCCTGCAGCAGGAGGTTGTTATCCCTCACTGTCCTTGTCACGGGGATATTTAAAATCTCTGGCAGCTGTGATCTGGTGAATAATTCAGCAAAACCCATCACTGATAAAAGAGAGACTTTGAAGGGTTCTTTGGGTGGAACTGGAAGTGCCTGGCTTCTGAGAAACGAGTCTATTAAAAATTGGCTCCGTGCTATCAAAGAGCTGAATTTAGCCTTTAAAACTTTTTAATGTAACATCATATTTATTCTCTGTGGCACCAAGGCCCAGCCTTGCAGATTCTGGAGCATCTGTGAGGATCCTGACAAGCAAATTCAACAGCAGGATGGATGCAAGCTCCGAGATGTGTGTCAATTCCCTGCCAGCACAGCTGGTTAAACAAGGTAATTTATCTTCTTCCTGAAGTTGGCTGAACCGTGTGTTTAATTTATTTATATTATTGACTGTGTGGAAGAACTACCCTGGTGCGAAATGTCATCGTCAAGTGTTTGCTTCCACAGAACTGCAGGCTCTGTGTTCATGCAAAATGCTTCCTCGGATCTATTTTTCAACAGTTGCCTGAACCAAAAAGAAAAATATCTGCTTAGACTGGAGCTTGATTGGGGTGAAAGGTGGCTGAGGGTCCCTGAGCTGGCCCTGAGGACTGGTGGACGTGTGGAGGTGAAAGGGTTTGCAGACGTGGCAGATTTTTTTCTCTTTGCAGGTTACTGAAGGGGCAGTAGAAACACAATTTATTTTCTCTTCCTTTCTCTTTTCCCTCTCTCATTTCCCCCCACATCCCTTCCTGTCACATGGCAAGTTTACTCACAGCATCAACTGGCCATTTAGACAATAACAAGCCCAAATTCCTGTGTTCTAGTGCAAGGGAATAATTGTGTTCCTGTGATTTGCTGTTGACTCACCGCAGGATCCCAGGCTGGCCCTTCACAAACCCAAATTTTGCTGCTATTACCAGCAAATGTCTATAATTGGCATTGCTCAGGAGGTTTGGGCCCTTCAGTTTTAAAAGGTCTGAGCCCCCTGTGCTTGTCCCAGGCCTGGCAGGCGGCCTTGTTCTCTTCTTGGTGTGAACATTTTTTTTAACCCTGTGAAGTTTGTTTTTTGTTTGGGTTGGATTTTTGTTTGTTTGTTTCTTGTGTGGATTTCAGGTTGGTTTGCTTTTTTGTTTTTTGGTTGTTTTTTTTTTCCTGGTTGTTTTGTTTGTGTGGGTTTGTGCTTTGTTTGGTTGGGTACTTTTGTTTTGTTTCTGTTTAAGGTGGGTTTTTTTTGTTGTTATTGTTTAGAGAAAAATTTTGTTTGGTCTTTTCCAGGGGTTTGTTTTGGTACCACCTTTCCTTGTTTATGGTCGGGTGCAATTTTTCCCGTGGGTTCTTGCTCTGTTTTGGGATGCACATCTGGCAGTGCCCACAGCCCAGAAAAGGCTCTGGGGCTCATCTGGGTGTGCCCACGTCCCCCTTAGCTTCACCTGGATCACATCTGGCTGTGCCCACAGCCCTGTTCTGCTCCTGGTGAACATCTGGCAGTGCCTGGAGCCTCACACAGGTTCTGGGGCATATCTGGCTGTGCCTACATCCCTCCAGGCCTTCCCTATCCACATCTGGCTGTGCCCCCATCCCTCCAGACCCTCCCTATCCACACCTGGCTGTGTTGACATCCCTCCAGACCCTCCCTATCCACATTTGGCTGTGCCCACGTCCCATTCAGCCACTCCCAATGCACATCTGGCTGTGCCCCCATCCCTCCAGCCTTTCCCAACGCACATCTGGCTGTGCCCACATCCCCTCCAGCTGCTCCCAACCCACATCTGGCTGCACCCACACCCCTCCAGCCTTTCCCAACGCACATCTGGCCGTGCCCACATCTCTTCCAGCCTTTCCCAATGCACATCTGGCTGTGCCTGCATCCCCTCCAGGCCCTCCCTATCCACATCTGGCTGCACCCACATTCCTCCAGCCTTTCCTAATGCACATCTGGCTGTGCCTGCATCCCCTCCAGGCCCTCCCTATCCACATCTGGCTGCACCCACACCCCTCCAGCTGCTCCCAACCCACATCTGGCTGCACCCACACCCCTCCAGCCGCTCCCATTGCACCTCTGGCAGCTCCCGGGGCCGCTCGGTGCCCGCTGCGGGCTCCAGCAGGGGACGCGCGGGGCGCGGAGGGCGGGCGGGGGCGGCGCAGCTGCGGCTCCGCTTCCGCCTCGTCCCGCGGGGCAGCGGCTCCGCCAGCGGGGCCGGAGCGCAGGTGGGTGCGGGGGGGCAGCGGCTCGGCTCGGCTCGGCTCGGCCCGGCTCGGCTCGGCTCAGCTCGGTTCGGCCTAACTCGGCTTGGCTCGGCCTGGCCTAACCCGGCTCGGCTCTGCTCGGCCTAACCCGGCTCGGTTCGGCTCGGCTCGGCCTAACCCGGCTCGGCTCGGTTCGGCCTAACCCGGCTCGGCTCGGCTCGGCTCGGCCCGGGCTAATCCGGCTCGGCTCGGCTCGGTTCGGCCCGGCCTAACCCGGCTCGGCCTAACCCAGCTCGGTTCGGCTCGGCCTAACCCGGCTCGGCTCGGCTTGGCCCGGCTCGGCTCGGCCCGGCCCGGCCTGGCCTAACTCGGCTCGGCTCACCCCGGCCTAACCCGGCTCGGCCTAACCCGGCTCGGCTCGGCCTAACCCGGCTCGGCCCGGCCCGGTCTAACCCGGCTCGGCCCGGCCTAACCCGGCTCGGCCCGGCCCGGCCTAACCCGGCCCGGCCTGGCCTAACCCGGCTCGGCTCAGCTCGGCCTAACCCGGTTCGGCCTAACCCGGCTCGGCCTAACCCGGCTCGGCTCGGCCTAACCCGGCCCGGCCTAACCCGGCTCGGCTCGGGGCGCTCCGGGCGGAGTTGGACCGAGATTCAGCGCCCGGCACGCAGCGCTGTGGGGAGCCCGCAGGAAAAGCGCCGTGCCCGGGGTTGTGGGCGCTGGGAACCGGGAGCAGCTTGGGGGAGCCCGGGGCAGCCTCAGCCGGGCCCCGGGGCTGGAGAATTCCCTGAAAGGCTCCCGGGAGCTCCGGGGAATTCCTCCCGGGAGCGGCAAAGATGTGGAGGGAAAGGGGGCAAGAGGTGGGAGCGAGGAAAAGTTACCGGGCACATAGTGGATTTGGGATTTTGGGAGCTTGTGCGGGGTGGCAGAAGGGTTTGGGGCGGTGGGTTTGGGGTGGTGGGTGCTGCAGCTTGGCTCGGGTGCCCTCCAGCACCCTGGCAAAGCCCACGGCTTTTCTTCGTGAAAAAAGCCCCAAAGCGCCGCGTTTGTGGCGGTGTTCAAAGGGTGCCTAAAACCCTTTAAAGATGCTGAGGAAAGCGATTCCATCCTGCCCGTGGCTCGGAGGAGAGGGAGTTTTTTGGCAAGGCCCGGCTGCTCAGCACAGTTTCTACACGGGCTGTTCTTTCCCTGCTTCACTGGAGGTTGGTGCCACAGCCTGGTGTGTGGCTCCTCTTCTGCACGGCATTCCTTGACAAAAGCTGCCCTGTGCTCAGCCTTCCCTCTGTCCCTTCCTTTCTAAGAAACCTGATGCTTCTCGGGAGGTGCCACACTGCCAGCCTCAGGCCTCCCGAGCTTTTTAGCATATTAGAATAGCGAAATTAGTTTCTCTAATTGGCCATTTAGATGCTAATTTGTTTCTCCCAAGCCTACAGCCAGATCAACCTGCCCCGAAAAGCGAGTCAGAAAGAGCCTGCTGTCTTCATGAATTATTCACTTTGCATAAGGCACCTGCCTGGCAGGGGCTCAGGAGGAAATGGGTCCAAAGTCTGATGAATAAAGATACACCTTGGCAGGTGGAACAGTGCTGGCTTTCCTCCCCGGCATCAAGGGGTGCTGGGGCACCTGGAGGCTGCTTTGCTTTGGCAAAACCTGTTGGTTGGTGGGTTTTTTTGGGGTTTTTTTTCAGCTCTCCATATCTCAGGTAGCCGCACTAACAAGTGCCTCTCGTTAATAAAGAATTGTTGGTGCTGGATGTCCGCTTTCCTGTCGAGCTGATTTTATCTTCCCACTCACAGGACTGGCATGGACCTCCAGGGCATTGTATTTTAAAAACTCTTTATAAGCTCCATCTTAAATGCAGTTTGGCTTCTTGTTGCTGCTGCTGGGATGGGGAAGCAGCTCTGGTGGAGAGGAAACCTCCTGATTTTCTCCCCCAAACCTCATCCTCCCCCACTTCTTTACCAGTTTGGCCTTTCACAATAAGGCCAAACCCAGCTGGGGTTTGATTTGGGCTGGACCAACCAGAATGAGAGTCTGAGTGAGGCTGTCCCCATTTTGCTGGCGCTGATGCTGCTTAGATTGAGCTTTCATGGGGAAAATCTGTCTGATTGGGACCTTAAGTTGTTGTCCCAGAGCTTGGCAAAGCTTTGTGGTGTTTATTTTATTGGTGCCCACAGCAGGCTCCTGCTGAAGGGAACTGCTGGCTGTGGGTGTGAATGAGCAGCTCCAAGTGGTTCAGGTGTGAGAAAAACTCCTCCAAACCCTGGTTCAGCCTTGCTGTGGCTCCAAAGCCAACTTTTGAGTTTCCTGCAGCCCTGAGGGTTCTGGCACTTCAAACCAGCTCTGAAATTCAGTTGTGGGGCTTTAACCCATGAGGGGAAAAGTGGTGGATGCTGCAAATAACCTTCCTGCAGGGAGCTGCTGGGCTGGGTTAACCTTCTCAATCCCTGCCCCTCGGTTACCCTGTGCCATGGCAACACCAGCAAACACTCCTCAGTTGCCAAGGTTTCCCGGGATAAGGGTCTGGCTGCAGAGCAGGATTACACCGATTCCTCTGAGGGAAAACCAGCCAGCAGGTACCTGGGAATCCTGGGGGAGGTGATGCCCTGGGAGCAGGTGAGGTAATGACACAGTTTGGGAATTGGGAGCTCGGCTCCAGCCAACTGCTTCATTTTGATTTTTGTAAAATGAAGTATTAAAAAAAAAAAAAATCGTCTAATCAATTTGCTGTGAAAACAAATTAATCTAGGCACGAGCTGCTCAGCTGAAATAAGCAGGCAAATGAAAGCTGACTGGAGGCCTCCTGGTGGGCCTGTGTAGGGTTTTTTTGTCTTTGCAGGGCTCTGAGGACTTGGTGCTTTGTGGGCACCTGTGATGAGCCCTGGTGCAGGCTGTGCTGGGCTGCGTGGGGAGGTTTTTCTGCTGCCTCAGGGTCGGTAAGACCCTTCAGCTTCACCTTTGGTGTAGTCAGGGTGGAGTCACCAATGTCTGAGGTGGGGGAGTGGGGAAGGGACTTGGTGTGGTGAGATGATGCTGAAAAAGCAAGCTGGTAAATTCAGAACAGGAAAACATCAAGGATGTTAAATAGATCTGCTGGTAAATTCAGAACAGGAAAATGTCGAGGGTGTTAAATAGATCTGCAGGGTGGGTCGGGCAGTGCATGATCCAGGAACCTCTGGAGGCTGGGAGGGTTCTGGGTAAGTGTTGCTGTGTTGTGCTTTGCTGTTCTATTCCTTGCAGCTGGTGAGGTAGCAGTGCTGTGGCCGTGCTCGGTTATTGAGGTAAAATGCATGATGCTCATGGTGATGTTCTGCTGAGGAAAACCTGAGTTCCTTCTCAGGAGTTCTTTGAAGAGCACCATGCCCGAGGGCTGTGTCTGCCTGCCTGCCATTGCTCCTTTCACTCAGGCCCACTGGAAGGTTTCTCCCTGCCAGATGTGCTGGGTTCTGCATCCTCCAGGATGCTGCTGGCCCCACAGGAAGGGTCAGCCCTGCAGGGCACTGCTCCTCCCCTGAGTTTCTGTGCCAAAGGCAGCCGGGTGGACTCAGATTTAATGAGGTTTTGTCTCACATGGCTTCCCCCATCACAGGAAAGGAGTGAACAGGTGGAGTGATTTTAAAGCAGGTCACAGAATATCGATAAGAGCTCCCTTTTTAATTCAGGTGAAAAGCTGAAGCCTGGAGTGGGAGGTTTTTCTGTGCCATGCAGGGCTGGTGCTTGGCTGTCACCCTGTGTGCAGGTCTCACCAACAGGGACTGGTTAGTTTGTTGAGAGGAGAGGAGGACAGGGAGGGGATGGCTCGGTGCTAATTGGAGTGGTTTTGAGAGAAAATGCAAGACTTGCACCAGAGGGATATTTCACCACAGCCCATGGAAACGACTCCCCGGGCTGGCGTGGTTTTGCTATCTGGGTGTTTCTGATTTCCCTGCACTTCTTGTCCTGTACCAAGATAAGAGAGAAGATTCTCCCTGCCTTCCACTCCTCTGGCACCATTCCCACGCCCATGAGAGACAGTCCTTTCCCTCCAGCCCTGCTTTCCCCCCAGCAGACCATGCCCTGCAGTCTCATTCCCGTTTCCTTCAAGGTGTGTCCCCACCAGGCTTTTTCCAGAGGCAAAAGTGGAAAGCCAGCAGCTCCCATCAGAGGAGATGGCCCATCCTGTAAATATTTCAGGGAATAATCTCTCTGAAGACTCTTTTGGGAGCTGGTGGCTCTTTAGGCAGTGTTTCGTTTGCCTTCTCTCTTTGCAGATGCTGCTCAGGGAACGTGGAGGACGGGGAGCGTATGCTGAGTAACAAGAGGCAAAGGACCATGACATTGCTTGTTTTTGTTCAGTCACGCTGAGCAAAGCTCACTCTGCTGTGAGGCTGGAGAATGCCTTTAAGCCTCTCCTGAGAAGAGTGCTCAGCTCATGTGTTCTATTCTGAGTCGCCTTCAGCTCTGGTGGAGCAGATAAAGCTCTGCTGAGGAGGGGCAGATGCCTCCAGCACAGCTTTGCACCCTGAAAGCTGCTGGCAAAGCAAACTCCTCTGCCCTGGCTGTGCTGTGGGGCTCATCTCCAGCTCCAGCTTTTATTCCAAAGACCCCCCAGGCACCACAGGCTGCTTGCCTGGAGCCCTGCATGGACCCAGAGCGTGGGCTGTGCTGTTCTTCAGGTGTTCACGAGTGGGAGGCAGGAATTCATGGTGCAGCTGAGGAGTAATTTAATATATGCATTTGTGTGGGGGGCTACATGTGCATATAATCCTGTAACCACACATCACAGGCTTGGGAAATCGCTGGAAAATCCCAGGTCAGCCATTCTGTGTGCAGTTGTAGCTTTTCTCTGCTTCTAGCTCAGGCCTGAGGGTGGGAGCCTCTGTGTTCTTGTGCTGTTCATGCCTGATTGCTGCCCTGGGTGTGAGCGCTGTGGGATGGGAGTGGGGAAGGTGTTCTCAGTGTTCTCTCCTCGCTGGAGGTTGTGAGGAAGATGAAAAGAGCAGGAGGTGTTCTGGGGCTGAATGGAAATGCAAACCCAGCGTGTGGCACTGAGCAGAGTGGGGAGAGCAGTCGGTGCCGGGGTCCAAGGTTTTCTTCTCTTTCAAAAGCCATCGCTTTGACTGATGTGCTAAAGGTTTCAAAGATACCCTGTGTGACATTTCTGCGTGTCCTTCCAGCCTCAGCCCTGCTTCCTGCAGCTTTTCCACCTCCTTTGCAGAAGTCAGGCTGTGCTGAGCCTTCACCTTTTTTACACACATTTCCCCTTGCACTGAAAGAAATCTGTGTGGAATTTCCCCTTTTCCCTCCTGCCTGTTGTAAGCGCTGCATTCTCAGTTCTGTTCCCAGGAACTGGGATGGCCAGAGAGGAGGGAGCTGGTTCATGGGACAGGTTTGGCTCTGAGGTGGCTTTGGCAGGAGGGAGCTGTCAGTTCTGTGCCACAGGTTGGTGTTTCTGTGCTGAGGGATGTGTGAGCTCAGCACAGCAGGGAGAGTTTGATGTGTGAGGGGGTCAAGACCATCAGGCTGTGCCTGGCACAGCAGCACAGGGCTCAGCGTGGCAGCAGCAGATAGCAGGGGTGGCTCCAGCACTGCTGGGGATTGAGGCTGGAAAAAAAAAAAGAGTTTGCTTGGGAACTCCAGCACAGCTGGCAGGTGATACACCTTGCCTGCCATTGCATCTGATTTCTGGTTGCCAACCAGCGTTAAACATGTTATCTCTGCCCAGCAGGAATGGTTTCAAAGCTGGCAAGTGTCTGTGCTGGGGACAAGCATTAATACCTGGGAATTTATGCATTAGGGCTTGTGAGACACTCGCTCTGCTGGAGAGCAAATCCAGCTGGTTGAAAGCTCAGTACATCGAGTCTAGTTCAGCATCCATTGAAATCTTTTGGCTGTGCCTGTCCCTTGGTGCTTTCCATTCATCTGAGCTGCTGATAGGACTCAGAACTGCTCAGCTGCAGTCTCTTAGGGGGATGTTTCTCCCATGAGCATCTGGAAGTTGGTTCCTGCTGCCTTTCCTGATCAGTTCAGTGGAATTTTCACTGAACACTGGTGTGACCATGCCAGGGACAGGAGCCACAGCAGGAGATCCTGCTGCAAGAGGTGCTGTCTTAAGCATCAGAGAATGCAAACAAGCTGCTATTGTAGGCTGGAGTTATAAATATCAGGCTATAATGGAGGCAGTTTTAATGAAGGAAATGACTTACCACTATTCATGCTGATTGTTGCGTGGGTTTTTGTTTGTTACCCCATTAAGAGGTTAAAAAAAAAGGCAACTGTAGCTTCTTTGTGTCCTTTGGAGTGGCTTTCTCTGTCAGAACTGCAGTGCTGGGGCGCTGGAGGTGGGGAGGCAGGGAATATTTTTACAGACAACGCTTTTCTCTAGTTTAAAATGAAAAATCAGGACTGACAAAGAGTGTCTGGCTTTTTTTTTTTTTTTTTCCCAGTGTATACCATAAAATCTAAACTTCCAGCCTTGCCTTCAAGGTATCTGAAAGTATTTATCAGCTTATATTTTATGAGGGTGATGGTGTGTTTTTATCACTGTCTGTGGGGGAGAGTCTGGCTGCTCCCACTGTGTGTGGTGCTGGCAGATCACCTCTCTTTGCTTCTTCCAGGTGTGACTCCTGCCACCCCACCCCTCCCCAGGCTGGGGCCATGGCTGACATGATTTTTGGCAGTGGGACTGGCCCCTGGGTTTGCCCCAACGACCGGCAGCTGGCCCTGAGAGCCAAGTGAGTCCTCCCCACCCTCCTCCTCCTCTTCCACCCTCAGCTCTGCCCCGACAGCTTTCCTGGTGTCTCTGGGCTCACTCTGCACCCCTGGGACTCCATCCCACAGCCCTCCCCTGGGTGAAAGGAAGGGTTGGAGGCAGCCTCAGATCTCCACAGCACCCTAAATATAATTGATGGCATCCCCCAGCTGCCAGCACCCCTTTGTTTTAGGAACTTGCCATTAGTTCTCTGAAGTTAAAATTACTGCATTACCTAAAGACTAAAAGGATGGGGATGAGTCAAGCACTAGAAGTGCATTTTTCTTGAATGTTTTCATTCCCTGGCAGCTGGGACTGTGCCACCTCTGCTCTTGCCTGAGCCCTTGGGCTCAGCTGCTGCTGCAGAGTGTTAGAAAAGAGGGGAACACCCCGAGTTTTGAGGGGGCTGCCTGCCTGGGCACCCCACTGCCAGCTCCCCTGCCTGCAGAAAGCCTCAGCAAGGCAGTGCTGCCCAAAAGTGCATCCTCCTTGCAACCATGAGTTTATCCAGTGACCTCCAAACCCCTCCTGAATGGTAATTAATTAATTGAGCTGTGAAAGCTCCTGCCTGTTGCCAAGTGAGCCAAGGAGAAACATCAGCTGCTGCATGTGAGGCACAGGGGGGTTTGCTGAAGTCCTCGTGTGAACCTGGGCCAGGCCAAGGGAGGATGTTGCCAAATTTGTGTTTCTAGGCATGCCCAACTGAGGGTGTGAGGGGTGTGGGGTTTTGGAGGGAGGAGGATGCAGGTGATCCCTGCGTTTGGGGGTTTGCTCTTGGCGTTTGTGGTGCTCCGAGAGGGGATCCCCAGCAGAAAGGGAGGGCAGAGGGCAGGGAGAGGCAGCACAGCACTCAGTGCTGCTGGAGGGGGTGCTGTGAAATGTGGCCAAGTGAGAGGAGCCTCCTGCTTTGGGCTTTAGGCTGCCCTGATGGGAGGCTGCCGTGGCTCTGCGTGCCTGGGCTGTGGGGAAGGGCAGGGGGGCTGTGCTCTCCCTTCCCAGCCGAGTCCTGCCCTCCACCCCCTCCCACAGGCTCCAGACGGGCTGGTCAGTGCACACATTCCAGACTGAGAAGCAGAGGAAGATGCAGGCTCTGAGCCCCAAGGAGCTTGAGGTCATCCTGGGAGTGATCCGCAAGGCAGAGCAGCTGGACGCGGTGGAGCAGCAGCGCATCGGGTACGGCCACGTCCCCTGTCCCCTTCCCTCCCCAAAGGGCAGCACAGGCAGGAGTGGCTCTCCCAGCTGCCTGAGCTCAGCCTCCATCACTCAGAGCATCCCTTAGGTCAGTGATTTTTCCCCTCCCATGCTGCTTGTTTGGAGGTGATGACCACTGGGGGAGGATGTCACATTTTCCTTCTCGCTGAAGTCTTTCCGTGCTTTCTTTGAGCCTTGGGGGCTGCTGAGGCTGCAGCCCTGACACAGTCCCTGGAAAATGCAGGTGGTGCTGAGGCAGGAGCCTTGGGAGAGGCTGGGAAGGTGCTGGGTGTGCCCAGGGCGTGGATGGCTCAGGATCACTGCTGGCAGTGCAATCAGGTTTTTGCTTGTCTGCACCAGGCCCCTGGGATTTTGCCTGGAGCAGAGAATGAGTTTATGTTCTAGTTGGCTGAGCCCTCTGGACGGGGTTTGCTAGCTTGAATTATTTAATTTACAGCATCCTTTTGCTGCTGCAGGTTCCCATTTGCTCTCAGTCCTGCTGGAGGTCTGGCTTGAGCTCTCTCTGTGATCATCCTAAAGGCACTGGCTGCCTTTAGGGCCAGGGAGCTGGGCAGCCCTGCAGCAATTCCCAGCAGCGTTTGTGTTTGTGAGACAGGAAACCCCAGGGACTCCCAGCCAGGGCCAGATTCCTGCCTCTCTGCTTCCCTGTTTTTGTGTTAAATGTGGTTTTTTTTGTGTTTTTGTGATAAATGGGAGACCCCAGCAGCAGCCAGTGACCCTGAGGGCATGGCTGCTCCTGTGGTTGCTGCTGGAGCTGCAGCAAGTGCCACCCCTGCAGCTCCTGTGGTGAGGCATTCTCTGAAACGCCTTTTGTTGGCTCCCAGGAGCTCTTTTGTGCCAGAGTCCAAGTCGAGGATCATAAATCCGCTAATGGTGGCTCTCTCTGGCTGTGCAGCCTGAGCTCCCCACACGGGCAGCACCTCTTTCAAACAGCCCTTGCCTTGCTGCCCCACAGGCCCTGGTGGATGGGACATTAGCGCTAATGAGAGCTGGATTCACGCATGGCAGGATCACTCCCTGCTGCTGCTGTAAATGGCCTGGCTGCTGCAGATGGAGGCCTGAAGGTTGCCAAGCAGTGATCTCATGGCAGAGCAGCCTTGCTCTGCTGTCCACACCCGCCTTCCTCCCCTCTCCCAGCCCTGCTGTTGCAGCCTTTGTGCATGCATGTGTGTTTCCAGGCTTCCACATGGGCTGTGGCATGGAGCAGGGAGCAGTACTGGCCTTCCCGTGCCACAGCCAGGCTCCTTTTGGTCTGATGGCTTCAAAGGCCAGGGAATCTCAGGAAAACGGAAAGCTGGACAAGACAAACGCAGATCTGAACCAATGTGGTTAATCAAACGTTCTCCGTTTATTCAAGATAAGGTGGTGGTTTATATAAGCTTCTACATAGTTTACAAAAACAAAGACACTCTGATTGGCAAGCTAACATTGTTTACCTTATCCTTAAAACAGCCTACACCTTACACTATAAAACCTATACTAATTCACACCCAGACAACCCAGTGGTCCCCATCACACCTTAAGACTATTTCTATCTGCGCCACAAGCTCTGAATTTCTAACTGCATCAGAGGCTTGAAGGCCTCACAAGGCCCAAATCTGAGGCCTAGACTGGAGTAGCTCAAATTTCATCACTCATGTCCTCTTTCTCTCAAAAATGCTGCAACAGGCTTCAGTCATTTTGGTCTTTGGCCTTCAGTCTGGCCTTCCTGCTCTGCATGGGAATGGGCAAGTCAGTGCCTGCCCTGCTGCTTTCAGGGAAATGGAGAGGGCTTGGCAGGTTTAGCTCCTTTGCCCTTTCCCAGTGCTTTCCTACTTGCCCAGGTCTGAGCACTTAAAGCTTTTCCTGCAGTGCTGTGACCTCTGCTCTGCCTCCTGCCCGCAGGCGCCTGGTGGAGAGGCTGGAGAACATGAGGAAGAACGCCATGGGGAACGGCCTCTCGCAGTGCCTGCTCTGTGGGGAGATGCTGGGGCTGCTGGGCAGCTCCTCTGTCTTCTGCCAGGACTGCAAAAAGGTGGGTTTGGTCACACGTGCCTGTTCCTGGCAGCAGAACTCTGTAGGAAATGCCACCAGGAAGCTGGAGAGCTCTGCAGGGTTATTTTATTCTCACTGGTGCTCTCAGACCGTCGAGTTTGCTGTTGCAGCCCGGTGATGATAAGAGATTCCTCAGGATCCCAAAGCGCCTGAGCTGCCCTCAGTGCTGGGATGGGCTGTGCCAGCCCCCTTTGCATCTCCCAGCTGGGGTTTTGGGGGCAGGAATGTGCAGCCATCAGAGACAGCTCACAACAGAGTCCGTGAGCTTTGCTGGCACTCACTGCAAGGTCTGCCCTGAGACCTTCCAAGAGGACTCGAGTCCACCTCCAGCTCCAGCCCAGTGCAAGTTTTCCAGCCCTGAGCCTCAGGGACTGCCTGTGCTGTGTGTGCTGTTGCTCTGCCAGCACCCCAGGGATGATTCCTGCTGCTCTTGCCTCCACAGCCGGGGGGTTAATCTGTATTGCTGTCCAAATTACAATCTCCAAAGCAACCACCTCATCCTGCCTCTGCTGGGAGCCTGGTTTTCCTGCCCTTGAAGCCCATCTTCCCTGGGGACTCACCTCTGGGAGTTCCTTCATGCCAGCCTGTCGAGGTGAGGGCACCTACTGGGTGCTGCCGTGTTTCTGGCTGGGTAAAAGCTGCTGCTTTTCCATGGGCTGCTGGCTGGAGCACGGGAACACCCTTCTGTGGCACTGCTGGCTCTTGTGGGACACAGCTGTGGTGCAGAGCAGGCTGTGAGCTCTGCTGCAGAGCGGTTCCTCCTCTGGAACTCGCAGGATTTGTGCACAAGATTCCTTCCAAGGCAGTGCCTGGGAGAGGAAACACAAATCTTGGAGCCCCTGGGTCCTAAACCATGGGGAAAGCAGCTTTTAGGGAAGGGGTGTGGAAGGAAGCAGCAGTGAAAGGTCAGGGCTGGCGGAGCAGCGTGGTTTCTGTGCGCTGTGGAGGATAAAGGCTCGGGTGACAGGCAGGGGATTCTTGGCTGTTTCCTGTATTTCAGGCATGTGGAATAACAGGATGTGCTCTATTCCTGCCTTCTTCCCGTGGCAGTTCTGCCCTCACCTTGTCAGGAGCCAGCCAAGTCGTGTTGCCATGGGTCTTTTTAAAAAATTTCCTGTGAATCCTGAGCACTACTGAGGAGGCAGAAGCTGCTTCAGACACTTCCCAGCCCTGGCCCTTTGCAGGAGTGACCCTCAGCTGGTGGGACAGTGTGAGCCTGTCCCTGAGGAGGGCTGTGACCAGAAAACCCCAGAGAAAAGCTGGATTAAAAAAAAAAAAATTATTCCCTTTTTGTCTGGATTCTGTTGGGCAGTTCAGCAGCATTCATATCCAGGTTGATTTAAGTGAGATCCTTCTTTTCCAGGGTGTATTTTGCAGCTGCTTTCAGACTGGCTGCACTTTTCAGCTGTGTGCTAGCCCAAGGCAATTCTGCCTGGGTGCTCTGGGCTTCTCCCCTTCTGCTTTTTAATGTTGTGAACTCAGGGAACAGCCAACCCTTCAGCAGAGCACAGAGGGAACTGCTTGTTCCCTCTTGTCCAGGAATATCCATCACTCATGGAGTGCTGTGTGCAATAAGCAATTTGTCAGGGAATTATGGATTTTTAAAGTTCATATTTTTCTGGCAGGCACTTCTCTGGTACCGTGTCATTGCAGCACGTTTAATTCAAAACCAGGCATTGTAATGATGCACCTGAAACACAGCAAAGAATTTACCTTCAGCAAGTCCCTCCTGCTGAACAGAGCTTCTGCGCTTCTGATGGATCTTCTAGGTGCCATTCCTGCTTTGGAAATAATGTTTTTCATATTAGTTTTATTCTCTGGGAAACCAAGGCGTTGTGGCAAGACAAAGGTGTGTGCAAAGATGTGTTAACAACAGCAGGAGTGAGACAAAGCCCAAGGTGCTTTACCATGCAGAAGGGATTGATGTCATGTGTAAAAAGTGAAGGATGAGTGGGAGAGGAAAGTGCTTTGTCTTGTGTTTAATGAGAAATGGGGCTGCATTTAGTGCTCTTGATTTTTATGTCTTCTTCCGAGGGTTTGTGAGTGATGCTCAATTTCCCAGCTGCTCTGCAGAGAAGGGGAGGAGGAAAACACCCTTTTAATATTGGGATTTTTCAGAACTCGTGGCTGGGAGTAAAATCGGTTGGGAATTTCCACTAGAGGGAGCGTTTGAATGTGCTATCCGTGTGGGGATTGGGATTTTGGAGGGTATTTCAGGCTGGGCTGCTCCCTCGGGTTTTGGGTTGGGGGAGGGAGAATTTGGGCTCTTTGAGGTGGTGTCTGTAACTGAATCTGCCAATCCCCCTTGGCTTGGGGAGCACCATGCTGAGGGCTGATGCACCAGGCTCAACAGGTTGTTAATTATTGCTCTGGGAGGATGAGGGCAGGAATGGGATGGGGAAAATGAGACTTTCATCCCTGGACACAGGAGCAGCTTGGTGTGGGGGATGTGTAAATCTGGGGGCATCCAATCCTCGTGTATATCTCAGCAAGCTTTTGCTCTCCTCTTGTGAGTGGCTTTTGCACTGTGAGGATCAAAGGATTCATCCCATTTCTCATTCAAGCTGCACTGCCAGGGCTGATGGGCATCAGCTTCATTATGTAATATTGAGTGATTCAGGCTGTCAGTGGCGTGGAATGCCAGCAGAGACAGCAGAAAGGGCTGTGCAGAACCACCAGGCATTCAGGAAATGTGTGTAACCATGGCCATGCCCACTTGCCAAACAGCCACAGATCAAGCAGAGTGCGCTGAATGGAGGGGGAAATGTGGGATTTAACACACGTGTGTGAGAGGAGGAAGGAGAACATTTCCACTCTTGCACTTGTGCCTGGTTACAGCTGCTTTCCACGCCACAGAGACTGGGGGTCAGGATTTAGGGGAATAAAAAAGCCACTCTGGAAACACACCTGTGGGTGAGGGGGTTTGATTTGCCCTGGCCAGTTCTCTCCTCTCCCTGGAGTCAAGGGCTGTGCTGTGGATTTGCCTTTATCTCGTGTCCTTATAGCCCTGAAGCATCTTCCTGCAGTCAGTGGCTCTCCAGGAAAAACAGGAAATTTGTGCCATGGTTGAGGTTTTTAAGGAAAGCAAAACAGAGCTGTTGCTTCTCAACCTTCTCTCCCCCCGGGGCTGTGGAGAGCTGCTAACACCACCTCTCTCTTTTTTATTTTTTTGTTTTCTTTCTTTCTTTTTTTTTTCTCTCTCCTTGTTTCAGAAAGTTTGCACCAAGTGTGGGATAGAAACTGTTGGAGCCCAGAAACGTCCTCTGTGGTTGTGCAAGATCTGCAGTGAGCAGAGAGAGGTAAAACACAGCTGTGGGGAGCTGGGGCTCAGCAGCATCCACCTGCCCACCCCAAATCTGTGCACAGCATGTGTGGGCTCTTCCCTGCGCCTTGGAAGGCAGAAAATGGGATTTGGGAGGCTTGGCTGGAGGCCAGGCAGCCTCAAACACACACAGTGGTGACAACTTTGTTTTATGAGGGGGTGAAGGGGAAAAACCACACTTGCAGCTTGGCTTTGTGGGATTTTTGTAGCTCTGGCCATAAAGACATTGTTCCCTTACGCCCTTTCCCTCCTCACTCTGGCAAATAAACTTGGCTGACTCTTTTTTTAAATACAGCTTGAAAGATGTAGAGAATAACTGCAATATTTGTCCCACTAAAAATAACTAGAATTGCAGCCTTTAAATCTGTTTTCCTCCCTGCCAGCAAAATCCCATAACTTGCCAGTGTGTGAGAGTTCTAATGCAGGTCTCTAAATTTTTATATCCTTCATCCTTGACTTTACACTGCAAAAAAAAAAAAAAAAAAAAAAAGTAATGGGCTGCCTCAATTCTTGTCTGCCAGCCAGCATCCACCAACATCAGGGCTCTCTGCTCTGTGCTGAAGTGAAGTCTGGGAATTTGTTCTGTGATTACAGATGGATTTTCACTTGTTCCCATCAATTTATTTTGGCCTTTGGCTTGTGGTCCTTGAGCATCAATCCAGTCCAGCTATTTCTGACCAAGCTGCACCCAGCTGGGTTACCTGGGTGCTCTGCTAAATCAGTTTTTGAAGTGTGGTGAGAGTGTTTGTGCAGATGTTGGAAATGCTGATTTTTTTTTTTTAATTAGTTTTGGAAACTTTTCATTGCTTAGGTTTTACATTGGAGGGATTTTTTTTTTTTGTGTGGGAGCACCCACAAAGTCCATGTTCAGGTAAAATGAGGGATACGTGGATGCTGATAATTGAAATTATCAGCAGCAGTGTGGGTAGGGCAGGAAGAGAGCATTCCAGCTCCTTGGATTTTGATAACAATTTGATACACTGAATCATCTAGATGTTTTGAATTCCAGATAGAGATCCCAAAATAGAGAGCGAGGCAGGTGCAGGTATTCTCTGTGCTCTGCAGGGAAAGGCAGGGACTAAAATCTGCTTTATTTCTTTTATTCTGTTGGTTTTTTTCAATCTCGCTGTACCACTGTGGTTTTTTTCCTATTTCTTAAAAAAAAATAAGTAACCTGGTCAGTGGACAGAGAATATTGATGTGTCCAGCAGGTGTTATGTGTGGCCAGAGTGTGAGGGGATGATAACCTTGAGCATTCACTCTGTGAGCCCTGAGATACAGCCAAAGTACATCCCTGATGAAAATGGATGGACCTTTCCTTCTTAGACTAAATCACAGCCTCAACTTGCCTCTCAACACTTAGCTTCTGCTTTATTTTTCAATTCCCTGAAAGGTGGGTTCAAGTCTGTCTCCTTTTTTATTTATGCTGCTGCTGCTGCCCTGAACAGGAGGAAGTTGGGAGGGTCACAGTGTGGGCACACAGACATCAAATCATCCATCCCCTCTTCTTCCTACATGCCCTGCCTTTATTTTGGGGGTTTGGGAACTGAGAATTAGAGAAGCCTTGGGCAAGGAAGTTGAGGCAAATCAGAGCAAATATGGCCAGCAGGATCTGAGGCTGGTGGGGTTGGACATTCCACACACCAGCTAACAGCTGCAGCCTGTGGCATTGCCCACACCTCTTCATCCCTTCATTTCCCATGTTATTATTTATCCCTGCAGGCTGGAATTGAGCCAGCAGGAGTTTAGTGACAAATTAGGGTTGAGGTTAGGGTTAGGGCCCTCTTTTTGCTGCGTGGACAGCATCAGTGTTTGCCTTGGTTGTGATTAAATCATCCCCTTGCCTGGGTCAAAACCAGCACCAGAGCAACAAGCTGTGGCTTACATCAGTTCTCCAGCCAGAGCCCAGTGCTTGGAGCCCCCAGATCCCTCTGGGAATCCCATCCTCAGCCTCCCTGCTGCTTTCTGTTTCCTTGAGAGGCTCCTCTGGGAAGGCTGTGCTGCAGAGCGATGAGGAACGAGCTGCTCTGGCACTGCCTTGTTTCTGGAGAGTGGAGGTCATGGCTGGGCTCTGCCTGCTGTTTCCTGGGATTCTGACTGCATCCAGGCATCCCAAACAGAGCAGCAAGGGATGGGCAGGGCGAGGGGCTGTGGCTGCTGGGTTCTGGCAGAGCTTGGATGTTCCATCCCACAGGCATCCCCACACCCTGGAGTAAACCAGACCTCACCTGCATCCCTCCAGAAGCATTTGTCCCAGCTGTTTGCAGAGGGAGCTGTGGAAAATCCTTTGTTTTTCCAGGATTCTGTGGGTGCTCCCCTTTGGATGGTGTGGATTGTGGTTTAGTGCTCCTGCAAGCAAAGACAGAAGCAAATTCAGCCACGCTCCCAAGGGCAAGAATCTCCCTTCCTCCTCCTCCTCCTGGTGCCTTGCTTTGATCTTGCTTCCCCTTTCTGCAGCCAGAGGTGGAGGGCTGATCCCCTGGGTCTGTCCTGCTCCTGCAGCATCCCGTGGCAGCTCAGGGATGCTCAGCACTGGCTGTGGCTTTGCAGTGCAACTCGCTGGGAATGAGCTCCTGGGGCAGAAGGGTGGGTGCAGCAGCTGGCAGCAGCAGAGCTTGCCTGGCAGCACTGCTGGTGGGTAAATCCACAGCTGGAAGGATTCCCTGCTGCCAGGCCTCTGGCACAGCAGCACAGCCCATCCTAAATATCTGTGCCTGGCCAAAATCTGCTTGGCACCTCCTGGCCTGAAGGGGAAAAGGGACCTGCTGGGTTTTGTCAAATCCCTGCCCAGCCCTTTAACTCTCTGCACAGCCTTATTTTGACTGATAGCACCAGATTCTGCAGAGCACCTTCCTGAATTACCCTTCATACATATATTTTTATATACATATCCATAATTAGCGATGCTATCATTGTAATTAAAATCCTGTTGGAAGCATTCGTGCACATTTACATTTGAATTGACACATCCGGAATTGTAGGGATAATGAGAGCAGTTTCGGTGGGGTGGGGAGGAGAGAGAGCTTTTTTTCTTAAACTCCCTCAAATATAAAAGAGAGTGCCAGCTACCCAGGACCTGTTAAAAGTTTTAATTTGCCCTCTCTGCTTCACTTTCCTTTTCATTCCTTTTCCTTCACTCCACTGCATTTTTTAAGGCTGGCTGCATTTCTCATTTTATCACAATAAACCATGCAAAGATTTTTGTGCTGGAGGAGCAGAGTCATCTCCTCCCCTTCTGCCCCTGGGGCTTCCCTTTTCAAATATCCACTCCTACCTCTTGTAACACTGTAAAGCAACATAGCTTGGGGTCATTCCTGCCTGGCATGACGATTTCCTGGCAAAACACCCCGGGAATGCAGAGGGGTGTTTATTTTGGGTGACTCTGGATTGAATAGGAGCGATGTGCACCTGTTTGCAATTGAAAGAACTCATCAATAGCCTCTGCCATATTATTTTGGGGGTGGCAGCGTGTAGTTAGACTCGAAATAGTGTCCTCTAGAATAGAGCCACGGGTGGGGGGAAAAAAAAGAGGCCTGATTGAAAGGGGGATGATAAATGGTTGAAGGCTGGCAGGCACTGCAGCTTGAGAAACGTCGGGGTCAGGGGGGCGATGGATTCTGCTATTCCCGAAACAAAGCTCGGAATGGTAATTTCACTGCCTTTTAATTTCCTCTGTCCTCGAGTGCCGAATGTGGGAGTCGACAACAGATTGCTGTAAATAATGTAATTGGAAATCTCTGTGTTATGGAGAGGCAGATGAATGCAAATAACGAGGCCGAGGAGCGCTGGCGGGATGGGATGCTGCAGGCAGGCCATGCCAGCAAGGTCCTCCCAGGCTGCCTGATCTGCAGGTGCCTTCTCCTTCACTGTGGCCCACAGGAAGCTGCTTCCCCACCTTTTGGTGTTGCTGGTGGCAGCATGGCAGGATGAAGGTGGTGGTTTTCCTCTCACCTTCAAGCTCAGGTTGCTGTGAAGGGAAGGGCTGCAGGATGGGGACACTGCATGGCACGAGCAGGAGGTGGTGGAGCAAAATGTGGCTTTGTCACCAAGTGTGGTAATCCAGGGCTTCCCTCTGGCTGCCCTGGCAGGTCTGGGACCCTGGCAGGGGTCAGGAACCCCTCTGGACAGAGCCCCCAGAGACACTGTCTGTGATCTCTGCCCATGGAAAAGAGTTTTCAATCTTACAGGATGAATTACAAGCTCGGAGTGTTTGATATAAGTAATAATTAAGTGTGGCACGGGTGCAAAAGTAAAATTTTAGGATTCTAGGTTAGGGGTCCAAAGGGGACAAGATGGAGGAAATTGGGTGTGCCTTGTCCTTTTTCTCCTTCTTCATGCCCTCCATGTTTCACTGTGGTGTTGGCATTTTTCTGTTGGTTTAGGCTGGGGACACACTGTCCAACGTAGGTGACAGATATTGGCACGTTATTGTAAATCCAGCACAGGTAGTTTGTGGTATTTAATGTTTGTACCATCCCACTGAGGGCAGAGCCCCACACGCTGCCCTGCAGGACAGAGCTGCGGCAGGGCAGCAGAACATGTTAGAGATAAACAGAATAAACAACCTTGAAACAGCACAGACTAATTATGGCTTCTGCTTTGGCAGCAGGGCTGAAAGACAAAGACTTTCTACAATCTCAGAATCACCAATACCTCAGATTCTGACAACCAAGCCTAGATTGCTGTGAAGGGGAGGGCTGCAGGATGGGGACACTGCATGGCACGAGCAGGAGGTGATGGAGCAAAATGTGGCTTTGCAGGGAGGATTTTTCCTGATCATTTCTGTTCAGGGGATGTGGTTTGGTGAGGAGGACTCTGGGGAGGCTCCAATGCTTGTTAGGATTCCCTCAGCTGTGATCCACCTCTCTATCAGCAAATCCTAATGTTTTCCCTGTTCAGGAGCTTGTTTTAGCACTTGTATGCTCAGAGCAGCAACATGAGTCTCACCAGGGCCCAGTGATTCTGTGCTAGGCCCCATTTCCAGGCTGCACTTGAAAATACCCGATAAAATCCCCATCTGCTTCTGCGTGTGTCACTCCATGGCTGCAATGATGGCTTGATGCAGCTTTAAGGGGAATATTATCAGGGTTATAAAAGGAATTTCTCTGTCATGGCCACGGCTGTCCCTCTCCCTGGTGACATTCCAGCTCCACCCAAACTCAGGCTGCTGTGGGGAACAAATTTCACCTTAATGTGAACTGGTGGGAGCAACATTCTCCCTTCCTTGTCAAGAATAAACTCCTGCTGATAAATAAGAATATTATTTTGAAGGCTCTGTTACAGAAGTATTAATTTTAAATCAAGCAAGGACTTTGCTGTTAGGCCATCAATCAAATACCATCAATAGCAGTCAGCAACATTGAGTTTTGATCCAAGGATGCTCAAAATGTGCAGAGCAGGATGTGATCCCTGGTCCTTTGGGATGGGCTGTGCTGCAAACCTGGAGGGGCAGAGGGACTGAATCCATCCAGGGGAGAGCATCTTGCTGCAGTTATTTTAGAGCTGATTTCAAAACAATTTCACTGCTGCCATAATAGAACCAAACTCTATTAGAAGCACCAATTTAAAGGGAATATGTATGCAGAGAATCAATTTTATAGTGGCATTACCACATCAGAGCTGGGTGTGTTGTGTCATTAACTCTTTCTGTAACGACTTGCTTTGGGGTAGTGAGAAACCTGGGGGTGACCAGCCTTTGTTCCAGCCATCCGTGCTGTGTCTGATTGGTTTTATGGTGTGTCTAAATTGGAGCTCGCCTGAAGATAATAGGTCTCTCCAGTGCTTCAAATTAAATTACAGATGTTACAAGGTCTGTTCAGGGAGTGACTGTACCACAGGGCTGTTTCCTCCCCAGCAGTTCATCCAGGGAAGGCGTGTGTGCACCAGATCCCCAGCGTGTGTCAGGGGTGGACCATTTCCAGGCCTGTCCCTGTTCTCCTGCTGTGCCCTGTGGATGCAGCTGCTCCCAAAACCTCCAGCACACCTGGGCTTGCCCAGCCTGCAGCTCCTGCACGGGCACGTGTGCCTGAGCTCTGTGCGGAGATGTCTGCCCCACACTTCAAAATCTGCTGCGTTTTCTCAGCCAGCAGAGCCTGTTCCTGCAGGGTCCCTGTGCTGCTCTGCCATGTGCTGCTTGACAACTGCTGTGAGTCCCCACGTGCCAGCAGAAGGGACAGAAGGAGCTGTGCCAGCCTGTGCCTTGCCCACCTGGGTCACTTTGGCTGTTGGCACAGCGGAGAAGGAGCTGCTGAGGTGTCCTGCCTGCCAAACCCCCTCTGCAGCAGAACAACTTGCAGTCTTGGGGAAATTGGCTTCCCAGCTTCTTGCCTGGATGGCAGACTCCCCCTCCTGCTGGTGGTTACCCAGCAGGAGAACGTTGGTGGAGCTGTAGGATGCTCTCACCTGCTGGTTTGCAGACCCTGCTGTGATGCACGAGCCTCCCCCTTGCACGTGTGCTGGGTCACAGCAGTGCTCTGCTTTCTTCTGCTGGGTGGATTTTTTAAAAAACACATTTCCAGCTCCCCCTCTGCACTCAGATCACCTGCCCTTGGCTTTCAAGACCCCCAAACACAAAGATTTGAGCTCTTTTGGTGGTGCTGGGAACCAGGCAACCATCAGTGTAGTGGTGCTGCTGCTGTCCTGCTTTTTCAATGTCAGATTTTGTCACTACAGGTGTCCTCCTGAATGTCAGGTTTTGTCACTGCCCTCTGCTTTCATTAAGCTCTAAAGGCAAATTGCAAATGTACTGCTGCAATTAGGGATAGCTGCATTTGCACCCACTGCCATCATGATGAAACTGTGTGTAAAATGCTTTGGGAACTTGGAGTGGGAACAATGATGATCTCTTTCACTCTGAGCAGAAGTGCGAGAAGTAAAAAATGGTGGTTTTACTATGTTTACTTATTTTTGCCCTGGCTGTGTCGTTAGCTCATTATCAGGCTGCTGGAAGGCACACAAGAATTAGATTTGTAAGAGGCCATTTCTCCTTGTCCGAGCTGCCACCCTTCTCCCTTCCCCTGGCTTACAGCAGGCTTTATATTAAATATACTTAATAGAGTGCCTTCTTCATAAGCTGCATTAAAGCTAGATTGGAGAGGAGAGGCTGTTCTTCCAGCAGATATTACAGTTTAGTGCTCCAGGTCCATTTCCTGCTGCAGGTTCAGGTTGTTTGAGTGTTGTTCTGGGGTTTTCAAGCTCGTTACACGACCTGGCTTGGCCTGAATTGCTCTGTGGGATGAACACTGGGGTTGTGCTGTAGGTCCAGCATGGGGCAGCACTTCTGCCATCACCTTCTGCTCCTCCTTCCATCTGTACCTGCTGCTTCCTCACAGCTGGGAATTTTCAGCTGTGGAAGGAGGACAGAGATGAATCTGGGCTGACAAAGAATTTGGGATCAGAGCGAGTGGCTGGGCCGAGCTTGGTGGCTCGAGACCCTGGCAGGGGGCTGAGAGACCTTGGCACAAAGTCAAAATCACCTGTGGCTTCGATTTTAGCCCGTGGAAAAAACTGCCAACTTTGTGTGAAAATTTACAGGTTATAAGAGTTTGAGTTAATGTAACACAGGGTGAAAAAGTAGAATTTTGGGGTTTTTTAGAATGGTTCAGGAGGCAAGATGGAGGAATTTGGGCGTGTCTTGTCCTTCCTCTCCTTCTTCTTGTCCTCCAGCTTTCACTGTGATGGTGACACTTTTTATTGGTTTAGAGTAGAGCCACACTGTCTAACATAGATGATGGGTATTGGGAATTAATTGTAAATAAAGTACACGTGGTTCATAGTATAAAATGTAGTATTAATAGTATAAAATAGTATAAAATGTGAACACTGCCCTAGAGAGCAGACAGAATGCAATGGACAACTTGCTAGAGAGAGCTCAGCAGGTCAGAGAAAGAATGTTATAGATAAGAGAAAATAAACAAAGCAAAACTGTCACATCTGTACTTATTTGGCTGCAGGGCTGGGAGGAAAAGACTCTTTACAATCTCGGGGTCATCTTGACCACAGAACCCTGAGAGGTGGGGAGCTCATTTTGCTGTACCAACACCAGCTTAAGGTGTCCTGTCTGTGTCTCTGGCAGGTCTGGAAGAGGTCTGGGGCGTGGTTCTACAAAGGGCTGCCCAAGTACCTGGTGCCTTTGAAGAGCAGCAGCAAAGCCCTGGAGCTGCAGTGCCAGCCCCGGCAGGGCGAGGAGCCCGAGAGCGTCAGGAGCAGCCACTCCTTCACCTGGGCCAGGGGAAAAGGTTGGTTGTCCCACCCAGGAAGCAGCTGGGAGAAGGAGCTGGCTTCTCCCGTTGCTTCCCAGCAAGCAGGGAAGTTCTCTGTTCGAGGTGTTGTCCCGCATGGATGCTGGAGTTCCATGCTGTGGTGGTTTTTTGGAGGGTTTGCTGGTATTTAAGTGCACGTTGGTGGCCCAGATTAACCCCACTTCTCCTGGGTTGTCCATCCTTCAGCCCACCCCTGCTTTCTGCATTCCCTGCAGCCCTCACCTCACCCCACTGCTTTTCTGGGATGAGCCATGGAACAGGGAGCTGCCTGAGGAGCTGCTCCTGCTGAGCTCCAGGGGTTGTGTCAGTTTGGACAGCACTCTGCAGCCAAGGCTGAGCCAGGGCTGCTCCCATTCCCTCCCCCCTTGCTCCTCACTTCTGCTGCTCTGCTGGGCAGATTCCCCAAGTCACTGTGAGCTGAGTTAGGAATTGCTCTGCCAGCGTGTGAGCGCTGCGGAATCAGAGCTGCTGCCAGTCTGCTTTGATTTTCTTTCTCTCTGTGTGGATTAGCAGAACTGTCTGGCCTCTCCCCTTCTGTTTTTTGCTGTTAGATCCCCTTAGTTGGAGAAGACCTCTCGAGTGAAGCAGCTGCATGCACTCCTCCTCTCGGCAGAAGTGCAGGGGGAAATAACCTTTTAATAAAGAAACCCCAGGAGACTTGGGTTTACAAACCTGCTCTTCAGGGCCCAGCTAAGAAAGCACTCCCAGCCCTGCTGTAACTTCTGTAATTAAAGGAAAATTAGATCAACAATAGATGTTTGTGTTTCCCTCCAGGAGATGCTTGGAAGGAGTTATCTTAGCAGAGGGACTGATTGATGAAGTTGGATTTTGTTCACATGATAGAGAAAACATTGAGAGTTGAGGCTGTTGAGCCCAGACCTGACCTGCTGCTTAGTTCAGCTTTTCAGCTGAGTTCTGTGTTTTTGGATAAGGCTTCCCCATAAATACAGGCAGGAGCAGGGGAGGACAACAAAGTGACCTTTGGTAAGCTTTGATGTGGGTGGTGAGCTGCCTCCATCCCTGCTCTCTGATGTTTGTCTGGCTGCTGTTTTATAGGTTGGGTAATATTAATTTATAGCTTTATTTTCTGGTGCTTTCTTTCCCTGTTGCCCTTCTCTGTGAGGCTGCCTGTCCTCTGGCCAGCTTTCAGTGGGCACTGCAGGCTGTAATTCATCTCTGGAGCTGGAAGCTTGTGCATCTCCCCCTCCTTTTGCCTCCTTTGAAGCTGCCAGTGCTGGGACTCCTGCTGTTTGTCATCCCACAGCTCTGCCGTGGGCAGGGCAGCCTCCTTCCCCCGTGGAGAGGTGAATCCGTGGTATTGCCACGGGGAATGTGCAGCTGGAGCTGGGCTGAGCTGGTTCCTGACAGCATTTGTCAGCTCACACCTTGTCCACGCTCACCCAGCCACGTCCTTGCAGCTCGGAGCACAACCCCGGAGCTTGTTGGGCAGGATGTTCCTGGGAATGAGCTCTGGCATTTAACACTCCTGCCTCTGACAGGCTGCTCTCCGTGGGCTTTCCATCATCCTGGCCAGCCCCTCTGATGTGCTGGAGGAGCCAGCCCTGAGCTCTGCAGGGATTCAAGTCAGGTGGGGCCAGCCCAGCCCTGCCACGGCCCCTGGGCACTCTCCGTGCCAGGAGCTGGGACAAACTTCAGGTGCCCCTTTTTCCCCCTCAAAAGTGAGGGTTCACTGTCAGAACCTGTGAATTGGCTCCCACAGGCTTCCTTTTTCTTCCTCAAGGAAGAAAAGCCATCCCCACCAGGCAGAAGTTTTATTTTTGCACACCCAGTGTTTCTCCTGTGCTCGCTGACACTGGGATTTGCTGGTGCCTTTTGGTTTTCCTGTTATAAACAAGCAGTTGCCATGGGAACCCTGCTATTAATTAAGGCACAAATGTATTGTCAGGAGGGGAATAGCAGCAATATTTCTTTTGCTGGGCAGCAGCTCTGCTCCATGTGCTGGAATGTGGGTGGGATTCTGCGCTGGGTCAGGGGGAGGGAGCAAGAGCAGCAGGGCTTTCCTTATCCAGGCTCTGAGTTGTGCAGGAAAAACGTGGAGAGCAGCAGGGTGGAAACAGAAGTGTGATCCCTGAGCTGCTGCACTGTTTGGCAGGAGGGCTGGGGCATTTTCCTGTTCCATCCCTGTTGCCAAGCAGTGGGATGTGCCAGAGGCAGGGGGATGCAGTGCCCAGAGAGGGATGTGCTAGGGGCCACCAAGGTGGGCACCCAACTTGCCAACTTTGTGGTGGCAAAGCTGCAAGTTGTGCTGCTCCTGAATGGACAAGGGTGGCTCCAGCCACCTCTTCCTTCTTGGAGGATCACAGGGTGTGACCTGGCACAGGAGCTGCCCTCAGTGGCTCTGACAATCCTCATCTTCTCTCACTTCCCCACCTGCAGTGATGTCCCCTCTCTGCTCTGCTCCCCGTGCTTGCCAAAAATCAGGGGCTGTGCTCAGTGCTGGGGCAGTGATTCCCACGTGCTTTTGCTGGTTTTGGCAGCTGCAGGATGTGCCAAGGGCTGTGTGTGTGCCCTGCCCTGTGCTGGCAGCACCAGCGGGCTGGGATGGCTCTTCCTGTGCCAAAAACACACATTTAACAACAGATCCCAGCCCCAGCCAAGTGCTCAATCCCCTTGGCCTCAGCACAGCCTCCCCAGTCCTGATTTGGCTCTGGGGATGAGAGCAGCCAGCAGTTGTCCCCTCTGGCTTGGGGATTGAGCCACGTGTGCTGGGAGCTGGGCTCTGCCAGCAGCTGCAGGGCTCCAGGCTCTCAGTGAGTGACCCCTTCCCTGTGGAAATATTGCTTTTTTAGCAAGTTTTATCTTGGCAGATTTTATTTTATGAGTTTTTTTTTTTTCTTCCCAGTCAGCTGGAGATAGGGATAAATCTGTTCCCTCCTCTGAAGGAACAGCTGTCCAACAACTCCTATTGATATATCAGCAACTGCTGGAACACCAGATTTAATACTTCTGGGCTCTGGAAAGTGCCAGCAGAAGGTTTGGATGAAGGATTACCTGAAAGGGAGACTTTGGTGCAGTGAGTAAAATACACTCTTATTGGCAGCAGAGGAAATGAGAGCAGACAGGGCTGGTCCTGTGGTGCCTTTGAGTCATTAATATTTTCTTCCTCTTGTGCTGCTTCTCTCTGAGCTGCTGCATGGCAGCAGGACAGGCAGCTAAAGTCACCTCCACTGATTCACTGGGGCCCTCTCCAAATAAATCCTGGCTCCCAGCATTTTCTGAGGATTCATGGAGGAAGGAGCTATTCTGAGAAAATGGATTTTATGAATCCAAGAGAGAAAAAAAAAAAAAGATTATCACCAAGTGGAACAGGACTTCATTTTCTGAAAGAACTGAGCAATAAGATGGTCAGAATGAGTCTTGCAGCTGAGATTTGGATTATATAGGAAAAAAAAAAAAACATTCTGGTATGTTTGGATTGTTTTTAACAGTGTTTATATAGAACTCCCCACCTCTCCCAGGGAGTTCTGAAGATGTTTTTCCTGAGGTAGTAATGAAGATGTTTTTTAGACAAACCTTTGCTTTGAGGACTCTTAGCCAGCAGTGCAGCCTCCCAGATTGTAAAGGAGCCTTTTTTTCCCCTACCACAGCCCCTTTTCCTGCAGGGAAAGGCTGTGCAGGGTGTGTGTGAGGAGCTGCCTGCCAGGGCAACTTCAATAATGCTTTGCAATAACACTGGCTGCCACCTTTAATATCCTCAGAGACGTTAGCATTACTTTAGGTATTCATTCCTCCTTTTTTAAATGAAATATTTTGTGTAGTACAGATCCTTGAATACAGGAGTGTCTGCAGAGGTGCTTGGCAGGAATATTTGACAGCTCCTGCTCAGTGCAAGGGGAAGGATTCCCATCCTCCTGCCCTGGGGAGTGCTGAAGGGTTTGGGCTGACACAGAGGGATGAACTGACAGCTCTGTGGTTGTCACCTTGTTCCCCTGCACCCACGTCCCTGAGCTGGGGCAGTGGCAGTAACCCGGCGTGGGGTTTGTTCAGTCACAGAGAAAATCACTCCTTGTGGCAGTGGGAGCTTCTGGAGATGTCCTGGTGGGTCTAAAATAAATCCTTGGGGCTTCCTTTTTCCACAGGCTGCAGTGTTCCCTACTTTACATCCCTCATGGGCTGTTTTGTACTTTGCACCAGGAGTTGTGACCTGCTGGGCTGGTACCTGCCTGCTCTGATGGAGAAGTGCTGTAGGTGCAATCCCTCAAACAAAAAACAGATTTTTTTTTTTTTCTCATTCAGCCCCTCCTCCTCAGCCCCACCATTTCAGTTCTGAGATCAAACCACCACAAAAGCCCAGGAATTGGGAAAAACACTATTTTCATTTTACCCAGAGCAGCTGGCAGTCGAGTTATCTTTTACACCAGTATAAGCAGGAGAGGTGTTTGCATAATTGCATGGAAAAGTGGAAAGAACCTGCCAGTTTGGGAAGCTGTGTCTGGCAAAATGAGGCTCCTTCAGCTTTTTTGGAAAATATAGGGAGTGGAAAGCAGCAGGAAAAGAGCCAGGATTCAGGGGGAAGAAAAACAGAGGGAAAAAAAAACAGTTTTGAAACAGGAGAAGAGTCTCCTTGAGGAAAGAAGTGACTCTTGCCTTTGGAGCCTTGGGGATGTAGGAGTAACAAGAGTTTGCTGATGGGGATGGTTGGATCTGCTCAGGATTTATCTGGTGTTTTCCTCTTAGATCCTGCCACGCTTGAAATGCAGCTTGGAGGGAAACAACCCCTCTGCCCACATTAGCCAGGGGTGCAGCAGGTGCAGCCAGCACCCCTCCAGCTGCAGCTGAGCAGGAAGCAGCCCTGTACCTCCCCTTAGAGGGTCCCTTTGTGTGTGAAATCAGGAGCAGGGGCCTTGCTGGGCTGCTGGGCTGGGGCAGTGGGAGTAGCAAGGAGTGGCTCAGGAGCAGCCCCGTGCTCCCAGTCAGCTTCAGGAGAGAAGCACTGGTGGTGTCTGTGCTTTACAGAGTTATAAATCATCTGCAAGGAGTAAAACCACATCTAGCTGTGGGGGAACTGCAGGTAGGGTCTCCTTTGGAGAGGGAGGACGTGAGCAGCGAGTCAGAGTTTGTTCCTGCTTTCCTTGGATCCATCTGGCAGCTCTTTGGGAAGTGTTGTGAACATTGTGAATAACTGTCTCTCTCCTCTCCTCCCCCTGATCTTTCCTGCAGTGGTTTCCAGTGACAGCGAGAGCGACTCGGAGCTCAGTTCCTCCAGCCTGGATGACAAACCCGTCCCCGTGGGACTGAAAAGCTCTCAAGGGAGAGAGCTCCAGGCAGGAATGGGTGAGGAGTTCCTTGTGGCTGGAGGGTGGGAGGTGGAAAGTGCTTCGGTGTTTGGCTCTTGGCTCTCCTCCCCTCCTGGCTGTGCCAGGTGAGGTCTGAGCCTTTCCCACTGGGATTTCTCCCTGGCTCTTTCCGTGGCCTGCAGCATCCCAGGAGCTGGGAGCTGCTCCTGGCACCACATCCCTGGCCAGCTCCTCACTCCTGGCTGGAAGCACTGGTGTTTCCTGGGAGCAGAGCACAGGAACTGGGGCTGATGAGGGCTCCTGGCTGGAGCTGGGCTGTTCCTGCTGCTGCAGGACCCCAGCTCCCGCTCCCTCAGCAGCACCTCCATCCTGTCCCTGCAGCACCCACCAGGGGACCCAGCCAGGCCAGCAGCAGAGCCCTGGGGACCCCCCAGTCCCCCCAGCTCTGGGGGAGCCACAGCAGCCTGGGCAGCGAGCAGGGCCCCGAGCCCAGCCCCACAGAGAGTGGCCAGAGTGACCAAACCTCGGAGCGGCACCACAGCGACACCAGCACCAGCACCCCTGGTAAGCTGCACCCCCTCTCCAGGCACATCCCTGCCTTTTGGGGCTGAATTCCCTGCAAGCACAGCTTTCCCAGAGGATGCACACAAAGCTGTGGCCCTGGCATCACTTTTCCCCGCTGCTTTTTTTTTTTTTTTACTTTTTTGTACTGGCAGATGCTGTCACATTGTCACACCTTCTTCCCTTCTTCTGCAACATGAGTAATGGTCTGGGGTGGGAGCTGCCTGCACCCACGGCCAGGAGCACTCAGAGCCTGGGGCTGTGGCCCTGCAGAGCCCTGGAGCTCCTCTCTGTCCTGCAGAGCCAGCAGAACAGACTGAGCTTCCCCCAAAGCAAAGCAAACTCCAGCAGCTTTATGAGACCAAGTAACATTTTTCCTGAAGTGAGGTTGCTCTTAAAGCCAAGCATGGCACTTCCCAGAACTCTGCAGTGCAGAAGAAAGACACTTTTTCCCCCTCAAAAACCTCAGAACAATTAAGTGACTGGGAAAGCAGAGGCTGCTATCACACCTGAAGCAGCTGAAAGAGATGCAAATGTGTTCTCTCTGCAGTTCCCACTAATTTAGTCACTAACCCCTCAAGTTATCATCCAGCCCCGCTCCTTCCCAAGCATTTCTGCCCTCTGAACTGCCTCTCCTGTTTTTCCTGAGCCTACTTGGTGCTGGGCATATTGAGGTATAAATTGGATTAGAGAGAGCAGGTTCATCCTTGAGTCGTGGTCCCCCTCCCTCCCTGCCCTTCCTGCTAAAAACAGGCAGCACAAAATTGTTCCTCTGCTCTTCCCTCCCTCCCCAGCTTCCAAAGACTTGCAATTTTCCTTTAGTTTTCCACCAGGCAAACCAAACAAGTGATTCCTCTGCTCTGTCCTTCCTCCCCCTGGGCTGGCTGGTTTGTTTTAAGCTGCCCTTGTGCAGGATTAGAGAGGGTGGATTCCTGCTGCCTGTGGGGAGGAGCTGCAGCTTGTCCTGAGGGATTGGAGTGGGTGTTGGTGGACAGCAGAGACCCTTTGGGTGCTGCCTCTGATGGATGGATCCACTCCTGGACAGTGTGTTTGTACTCAGCATTTCTCTGCCTGCTCTTTGTGCCAGCTGCTGCCTGGCCATGACAGTGCAAACACTATTTCAGAGGCAAAAAAAAAAACAAAAAAAAACCCCAAAAATCCCTTTTTCCTGCTATAACCTCCATATGCAAAGCAGCATGGGCAGATATTTAAAGAAGGAAAACTGCAGCACTCTCCTGAGCCCAGTTAAAGCTGGCCCTGAGATGCAGAGAGGATCCTGCTAAGGGAAAGGCTAAGCCAGGTTGGCTGCCTAGGGAGTTTCTGTAAAGATCTTTATTATGCCTGGGGTCATTTATTTCTCAGTGTTCCTGCAGAAGGAGCTGCTTTGTTCCGACAAGAGCCCTGGGACAGGAGCTCCCAAATCCAGGCAGGGAGGCAGGAAATCAGCAGTGAGTGCTTCAGTACAGTGGGTGCCTCTCTTTGCCCACAAGCAGAGACTGTCTTGCTGCTGATATATTTAAGAAGTGATGGGTGCTGGATGTCAGGGCTGACAAAACTCTTCCCAGCATCTCCCTGCCTGTGGGACGGCCCCCGAGCTCTGCCCTGCCCCAAAAGCAGAGCAGATCCTTCCTCATTTCAACTGCTGATCCCCAGCTGCAGAATGGGGCTGTTAAAATATGATTTTCTGTGGTTCCTCTGCACCTTTAGAACACCCTGTCAGGAGCAATTTTTGCTCCATATTATCACCTCAGGTGTTGTTCCACCAGTGACTTTCTTTGCACTTCTTTTCTCACCTCTGCTCTAACTCTGCTCTCAAGTGTGACTTCGCAGAGCATCCTGAAATCCCTCCAGAGCAGGGAGCTGGGGAGTGCTGCTGCAAAAGCAGCTGCTCTCACAGTCCTGAGCTCTTTCAGCCTGAAGGCCAAGCCAGCAGCAGGGTTTTGGCCAAGGGAAGACAAGGAGCTGTTCAGGAGAGGTCGGAGGTTTCCAGTGCGCCGCTCCAGCTCCGCCTGGGCTTTGCTGAGGCAGATAATGAAGCCTGGAGTTTGTCATAAAATGACTCATTGTCAGAGCTGAGTTGGGATTTAGGCAACCTCAGCCCGTGAGCCAAAGTTTCAGAAGAGTGGTGAGTTGAGAGGCTGCCAATTTTATTATTTTTTTATAATTTTTTTTACCACCTGCTCTCAAAGCCTTTCAAAAGCCCCATTTTCCGAGGGGCTGGTTTGTTCCTTCTGCTTCTGAAGCTCCAGTTGCTGGAGGTGCCTGCTCTGACCTGATAGCTTTCAAGAGGAAGGTCACACACTCATTGTCCTGAAGAATGTTTTATCCTAAAGAAAATTAAATTTGCACATATGGAGAAGCAGAGTTTTCCTTTTCCCTCTTGCTTGCTCCCAGCTAGGGCAGGTGACTCACCTTGTTCTGGCTGCACAGCTTAAAAAAGAGCCAAATCCTCACTTGTGTTGATTATGACATTTTTATTAAGGAAAGGGAATATTTAACAGAATGAAACAATGAAATAATCAATATCTTACAGTGGAGGGAGCCCAGGGAAAGCTTTTAATGGAGATAACAAATCCAAGCCTGGGCCTGCTGCAGGGGGTTAATTAAACCAAAGTCATCTCCCCTCAGATCAGCAGCAAGTTCTGCATTGATGGGTGCCACTGATGGGGTTCTCAGCATCTTCTGAGGGATTTGTCCCAGGAATGGTGAATCCTGCTGGCTGTTCCATGAGCAGCTGGCTGCTGGGGAATGGGGAACGAGCCTGGCATGGGCTGTGGGGCTGGAGAAAGCTCTGATTCCTGCTGGAATCAGGTCTGAGAGGCAGCCACGAGAGAAACTAATGAGTGAGTGCAAATCACAGCCTCCCCATCTCTGCCTGCTTGCCAATGTGTTGTCTAAATCATTAATACTTCAAGAGTGGTGCAGCAGCTGGCACTTCAACAGAGCCACGTTAACCAGGGCTGGGAGCTGAGCTGAGGGGTAAGAAATGTTCTGGTTTGCAAGCACGGGGTGAGAGCTGCTGGAAAGATCCCCAGTGCCATCAGCCTGAACCCTTCTCCTGCATCTCCTGGGTACCTCCTTTATGCTGGGAGAGGCTGAGCAGGGCTGAGGGAGATGGACAGGGAGTGCTGCTTCCAGCTCTCTTAATTTGGGGAGATTTATGCCCTGTCTTTCAGGAGCTGACTGGATTCAGAAATGAGGTGGTGTCTCTCTGTGGGCTCAGTGCCTCCCTGGCTGGGGTAGGCATCCACTTTTGCTCATAAATATTCAAGCTGCTAATACATCAGCCAGGCAGAGCCATTCAGCATTATTGTCATGGCACAGAATTCTCTGGGCATCTTTGAAGTTAAAGCATTAACTTCTATTTTCACTTCCATTCTTCTTCTCAGATGTCTGCTTTGCTCCCTCAGGGACCACGAGGAGGTAACGTTTTGCTTCAGTGGGTCTGACTACTCCATTCCATGTAGGAAGGAAAAAAAAATGTCCTAACAATAATTAGGCTCCAAATGAGGTAGTAATTTCTTTAATTACTTGCTTCATGGCAGTCTTTGGGGAGCTGACTTTTGTTTTCCTGTGCTTGGTGAGAAAGTTGCTTGAATGTTTCCAGACTTGTTCCTTGTCTGTGTGGATTTTTCTGGGCTGGTTTTGCAGCAGGCTGGAAGAGGTGGGAAATCCCTGCCCCTCCTCCCTCTGCCTGCATTTAGGGCACAGTTTGGGAAGGACAGAGGGATCAGATATGAAGGAAAGACCCTCACCCACACCCAGCCTCTGCTCCCTTCACTAGCTGCCTCATCAGATTTTGGGTATTTCTCTTTATCCCCTTTTGCTCAGAGCTCTCTGGGATTGAGTTTTCCTGCTGCCAAGGAGGATAAGTTGTCTGTCTTCCCCAAAGTGAAAAAATTGAATTGTGCCTTCATGGCTGAGGAGCTTTGAGCTGTCTCTGCCTCCTCATATCCACAGAGCACCAAGTGGTCCTGCTGTACTCATAAATAAAACATAGCTTTGGGTAGTGGCAGCATTAGGAAATTATTCAAGGTTTGCATCCCAGATACAATGCATTTGTAAATATGAACCTCAGGAGAAGCCTGTGCCCCCTTCCATGTTTGAGGGAATTAAAATATTTCCATCCTTGAGTGGTAGAAGCAAAACATTTTCAGCTCTTTCAAGCCCGCCTCGGAGTTAAGTGAATAAAGGCTCGAGTAACTAAAAAATAAATTACTTTCACTATTCCTGTAATTCTTTATGGAGTTTTAAATTGTAGGCTTCTTCCTTCAAAATAGAGGGACGACAAAGATTCATTCTCTCGGCTCTTTCACTCAATACATCAGGAAACAAGTCTGCTGCTGAGGATGAAACTCCCATTTTTGTGCCTTCTTTCCCACTGCAGAGGTCTGTGCTTTGGTCTTTGATCAAACAGCCTGCCTGGCCTCCTCTCCCCACCTCCTCAGACTCATTCTCTGCCCTCTGAGATGCATTTACCCCTCACGCTCCCAACCTGCCACTCAGCATTTTGCACAAAGCACCAAGGGCAAGAGCTGGTGTCACCTCTGCAAACAAAGCAGGAAGGAAGGAGCAGGGGAAGTCAGCAAGAAGTGAAGAGCCTGGATTTTGGAGTCTTTGTGAACACAGCGAGGTTCTGTGGTTATCTTCTCACAGGGATGTCAGGCAGCAGCTCTGGGGAGGAATTTGCTCTGGGAGCCTTGGACAGTTCACACCCAGCACTGGGATTCTCCTGTCCTTTCTCCAAGAGGAGCAGCAGAGTCCCAGCAGAGCCTGAGCTTGGCCTGAAGGGATCAGCTCAGATTTGTTCAGTCAGCAGGAGACCAAAATCTGGAGCAGAGCAGATCCTGTGCCCATCCCCAGCCCTGGGCAAGGGCCCCATGTGGCAGGCACGTTCTCTCTTTCTCAGGATTTTTTCATCGTGGACCACAGAGGAAAGAAAGAGAAAACAATTTCTATTTCTGCTCCTTGTTTTTCCCATGTGAAATGTGTTTGGAGAATTGTTTCCCTGGGGTGATTGCTTGATTGGGTTCTGGTGAGGATTGTTTGAGCCTGATGGCCAATCAACCCACCTGGGGCTGGACAGAGAGAGGGTCACAGGTTGTGAGGAGTTAGAGCACGTGGAGAGCAGCAAGGTCTCGTGGCATATCTGCTCTGCCACCCCTCAGAGCTGAGCTGTGCCTTTCTCTCTGACCTGGGGAGCCCGTGCTGAAGGACCACTTCTAGCAGCACAGCTCCTCATTTCTCCTTCTTTCCACATTTCCTTCCCCTGGCTTTTCTTCCTTTAATCAAGTCTAATGGGCCCTGACTGCTGGACTAATGGTGCATATAGATGTTCTCTTTATTATTTTTAGGAAGCTCTTAAAATGGCACTGAGCACACAAAAGCAACGTGAAATAACTTGGTGGAATCTCTCCCCTTTGCTGCTTTCCAAACAAAACTTTTATTATTTATTTATTTAACTTTCATCCTTTCTTTTTTTTTGAAGGCAAACGACGAGTCCGCAGCAGGACACGACTCTGATGGGAGTGAAGATGGAGCTGATTTTTCCTGGATCCAGCACTGCCATCCCTCAGATTCCACTCCAGACAGGAACTGCTGCCAGTGGTGACTTTGTGATGCTCTCCCACAGGCCCTGGCACACGGTGGCACCTGGGACAGAGAGCCTGGGGCTGTGACTTGCCCGTGGCTCCCGTGGGGAAGGTGTTCCTCGTGTCTGCTTGGAGTGAGTTTGGAGGGGCCATCAGGAGCCAGAAGTTCCTGATGAACATGGTGAAGTTGTGCTCCCGTTCCCTCCCTCTCTGCTCAGGGTAAAGGAACACTCCAAGGGGAGTTTGCTGTGATTTTTTTCATTCCTCTTGGCCCTGCACTGGCTGGTGGCAGGCTGGGGGTCAGGGGAGATTTCTGTTTGTGTGTTTGCTGCAGCTCCTGGGGGAACACACCCAGCTGTCAGTACCCAAATTGGATGAAAGCTTTCAAATGACTTTATCTTGTAAAGCTCTGCAGATTCCCCTCCCACATGCACACCTTACATGAGCAAGGGCCTTTCTTTTGCCTTTTTCCTGGAAGTCTTGATCATCTGGCTGACTCTGGTGCTGTCATCATGAGTCAGGCTGCTGAAAACTGCATGCCCTGGTCCTGCTTATCCTCCAGAATGGATAGTTTCCCTCTAAGGTCTGACAGATGGGAAAAATCAAATTACCTCACATCTCTAGAGCAATTACATCTTTGAAGACCTGAACAAAACCCACACTGGGAGTCTGTGGATTTTATTAAATGCTTTGGAGCTGACCTGTCTATTTTGAAGAAACAAAGGATTCCAAAAAGTTCCCTCTGAAATCACGGAGTTAAAGGCAATTTGTGGCCATTAATGTCAGCCTTTCCCCTCGGTTATTTCTCTTTTGTTCTGTTTTCCTTTGCTCTGGGCACTTTGTGTGCATGTAGTGTGTGTTCTTACAAATGGCTGCATATGAAGATAAATGAGATTGGGTGCTGGAACACTTGGGCAGGAGATTGGAAATCAATCCCTGAACTTGCTTTTTAGATGAGCATGGCCCAACAGAGGGCCATTCCCTCACTGCTCCCCCAGTTCATGTGCTGGGGCAGGGTGCTGGTGAAATGCTTCCAGCCCTTCCTCTGTCATCTGTTCCTGCTTTTTTACAAACAGACAGAAAACCTTTGGGCCCCCTGGGATGGCAGCAAAAGAAATCACTGAGTGTGGAGTCCACACCATCAGTGTTGGAGAGAGCAAGGGATGGGGTTGTTCTCCCCTGAGGGATGTTTTATGGCATGCTCTGTTGTTAACCTGGCCATTAGCTGCATCTGTGGAATGGGTAATGCCAAAACCATCAGCTGTATCTGAAAAAGTGACTCCAGCTGTCAGCTTTTGCTGAAATACTGGTGTGGTTTCAGAGCTGTTTCTTCTGAGAGCTGTAGGGTCTTCAATTCCCAGTGTGTTTGGGCACCACAAAGAGTTCTGTTTTGCCTTGAAGCTTTTGACAGTCCAAGTGAGGCTTGTCTTGCTCATTACTGCAGTGCCTCAGCCAGCCTGGCCTGCCAGCCAAAGAGAAGA
Organism: Taeniopygia guttata; assembly: GCF_048771995.1. Lineage (NCBI taxonomy): Eukaryota > Metazoa > Chordata > Aves > Passeriformes > Estrildidae > Taeniopygia > Taeniopygia guttata. The sequence continues at coordinate 2,906,230 of NC_133044.1, read as the reverse complement.
GAAGGAAGAAGACTTTTAGGAATTAACTCTGTTTTCTTTAGACCTGTTACTGTCTCATCACCAGCTCCACACTGAGCTGGAGAGAGCTTTGAAAATGGGAGTGTCATTTCTGACTCTGCTTGAGTGCCTGTGCTTCACTGCAGGGCAGGGCAGGCAGGTCACTCGTGTCCCCATTCCCACTCTCATTTCCCACCCTGGGAGGTGCCAGCTCTGCACAGGAGCCTGGGAATCCCTGCTGGGCTTGATTTTTAACTGAGGCCAGCTTTTATAAAACCCTCTCAGAGATAAATTTGACGTTGCTCTGGTGCTAGTGAGACTGGAAACTTTTCTTTCTTACCTGTGCATTTTAACTCCATGGGGTAATTCCACCTGAGTTCGAACCAGAATTGTTCAATCAGCTGTGGAAAGACTCCTCTTGGATTGAGGGAAGGATCTGGACAATCTGATCCAGGCACAACTGAATGTGACAGAGGAACATCTGCAGCTCTGTGCACTATTTTATTTTGAAGACCACTTTTCCCTTTGTGGTGATTCTCTTGGTTGGGTTTGTATTTTGTATTTGTTGGAATATTATCCTCAACCTGTACCTGTCTTTTGGGCCAGCTCAATGTGAGCAAGAAGAGCTCAATGAATGTGCTTAGTCTGCTCTGGTCATTTGTGTTTATTATTTTCTTGTTCTCGTCTCCATCCCTCACAACTTTTATGTGGTGTTTTACTACTGGAAACAATAAAGCTTTTGCTCAGTAACAGCTCCTTGCCATTTGTGAAACAGTAAAAAAGCTTTTTTTGTAGATACTCTCCAAATCCTCCAGCAAGGCAAGACAATTACCCAGCCAGTGGGACTGTGGTTCGTGTGGCTGGACTTTAATTGAATCCTGCACTTGAAAGTCACCTTTTGTCTTGTCCCCTCCTCTGTGCCTGGTTGGCAGGGGCACAGATCTGCTCCATCACACTTGGCCCACCAAGAAGTGTCTCTGTGTTGTTCGCCGAGCTCACACAGCCCTGCCTCTCCTGTTCCCTCAGCATTCAGCCTCAAGGTTCCAAATAGCTTTTTAATCTGTTTTTGCTCTCCCCCCGCTCTGCAAGCGCCTCGGTAATTGCTGCTGGGATTGTTCTGCTGGGGAGCTGCCATCAGGCCAAGGATGGAGCGTGTCAAGGACTGAGCAGCTCTTGTGCTGCTGCTTCCCCTCCTGCTTGCCATGACAACAGCCACCAGATGGGAGAGCCAGCTGTGGGATCTCTGCGAGCCACCAACGCTGCCCATGGATTGCCAAGCTCCCCTGGCTGGTTTTACACTTTATTTTGGGAGGGGAGGGCAGTGCTTCCCCCAGCAGAGCACATCCAAAGCGAATGGGGGACCAGCTGGTGTTTGGGCAACGCGGTGCTGAGTCTGGAGAGCCAACAGGAGGGCTTGGGCAGTCAGACAAACTGGCAAATAACCTCTGGAGCTCATTTGGGAGATGGAGCTTGGCAGCAGTTGCTCCCCTTCCCTCCCAGAAGTTGTTTCCTTCAAGGGAAGAGGGCTGGTGGTGTCTCAGCAGCTCCCTTTTCTTTCTTCCTCCCCACCTTGGATGCTCCTCTCCCAGCCTGCTCCCAGGTGGGTGGAGATTCTTGAAGGAGATAAGAATCTGAACTGAGTAGGGAATGCAACCAGCACAGAAGCCTGTGTAACTAATTATATACAAGTTGACTTTTAGGCCAAGGACAATCTGCCAGGAAGATAGGAGCCTTCATTCCTATGACCACCAAGGGCAGAAAAAAAAGACCCCCTAGCAACCAATTGCAACTGGAAAAAAAAAGGGACTATAAAACCAAAATGGTCAAAGGGGGAAGGTGCACCGTGGCAGAGCAGAAGCTCCCCGGCCGCCCAGCGCTGTTCTTTTGCTTAACACCGCTTGCTTAATAAGTTCATGTTAATTTATTTATCTGTAATTAGCCTCCCCAATTGAATTTGTCCATAGCATCACCTCCTCCCACTTACCAGCCTGGTGGTTTGCTGCTAATCAGAGCCTGATCAGGAGAGGGAGCAGGCAGAGACACCTCCCCAAGTGTGACTGACCTGTGATTCCAGAGCTGACAAATTCCCACAGCACCCTGGCTGCTTGCAGTGATTTGCAATTATACAAACTTCTGTTCCACCTCTGTTGTCCCATCCCGTGGGAGCAGCCCCTGGGCTGTGGGAGCTGCCCTGGTCTCGGGTTTGGGACTGGATTTGGGAGCTGGTGGGGACATCACACCTCTGAGACTGGTCCTAACAGCCCTGCAGGGTGTTTTGGAGACTCATCCTTAAAAGAATTCCCAGACTGATCCATCCCCAGCCCCTGGGACAGCAGCTGGATCACCCAGAGCCCAGCATTCTTTATTTCTCAGCTGCTGAAGCCAAGCCCCAGAAAACCTCAGTGACCAGCTGAGCCCAGTGTGGGAGAGCAGGGGCAGGAGGAGCAGCAGTGGAGCTGCTGTCAGGAGAGACTTTCATCTTCAAATGGCAAAATTAAACCCCTCCAAGCAATCACACCGTGGCCGTTCAAATGGTGCCTTGGGGGAAAGAAAAAACAAATAAACTGAGAAATGCAAATGAGGGATGTAAATCTTCCAGTACCTGTTTAATTAGCATCATTGAGCAGCCTTGATGTGGTAAGTGCTGAGGAGGAAACTTGCCAAGTTCCCCCGGTTTTGATAGCAGATGACTTGTTCTCTTTGAATTTCCACCTTGTGATTGTTTTTCTGTACTTGCCAGAGTTGCTGTAGCATCAGCAATTGGCTCTTGTGTCCTGGGCATCTTGGCATGGAATTTATTCGTGTGATAAATAAGAATATCCCTGTGAGGGTGTGGGTTAGGGAGTTCCTGAGCTTTTGTTTCTCCCTCAGCCCTGCCTGTCCCAGTTCTCTGCTGCTAATTGGTACCACATGGATATTTTCCACACTGATAATGTTTGTGAGTTGCCTGGGAATTGCAGGTGAGGCTTTCCCCCTCGGGCACTGCCTTGCTGGGTTTGCATCCCTCTGGCAGGCTCTGGGTCGTGCTGTTTCACAGATCTCTGTTCCTCCTGCTGGCATTAGGATGATGGAGCACTTGGGGAGCATCAACAATAACGATGCTGCACCCAAACAATGCCTTTCACTTCCCTCCTTGCTTTTTCTGTCGGTTCCCCATTCAAGCTTAATAAGATCAGCGCAGATAATTTCTGCAGTCGTGCAAAACATCTTTTTCCCTCCTGTGCTTTGCCAGCTGCACTGCAGTCGGGAAGGCGAATTCACATTTTCTTCTGCTTGGTTGTGAATGGGGGCATCTGTTCCTGGAAGATGGGGAAAGGAGGGTGAAAGGGCTGGAAGGGGAGAGTAGAAATCAGATGCAGCCTGGTCCATCACCTCTGTGGAGAGGGAAGCGAGCAGGAGTCAGATTTTTGCAGCACAGGCTCAGTCCTGATGTATTTTGGAGACACCAGCGTGTGGGAGAGGCAAAAAGAGGTTTTGCTTAAAGGGTCAATCATATTTATAAGGCTTTCTCATTTCATCTTCCCCAACAGGGCAGCACAGCCACCCCACAGTGGGGCAGGGATGCCCCAGGGAGCTCAGCCCCACCATGACCAAGGTCTGGGGTGGCTCCTGCTCCTCCCTGGCTGGAATCAATCCCTCCTGCCTGGCTCCCCGAGCTCTGTCCCCACCTGTGCCAGCTCCTGCACCCCTGACCCTGCACCCAATGGCACAGGCAGCTGCAAGCCTGTTCTTCCTCCAAAGCAGGAGTTTTTCAGCCAGAAATTCTGCTGGTGTCCCTCCTGTGGAGGTGAGAGTCCCCCCGACCCCTCTGCTGGATTTTTGTTTTGTGAGTCCAGAAGTTTCTGGATATGAACAGCATTGGAGTGAAATGCACTCCACTTAAAATAAGGATAAAAGTTTCCCAGAGGGTCTTGACATGGCTTTTAGGAGTGAGAAGGTGCCCATTTATCAGCTGAGTGGCTGAAGCAGAGATGGTTTTGAAGCTGTGCAGGGAGTGGAAATGGGGTGGGTGGGGGTCAGGCTGCCTCCCTCACCTTCCTCAGAACAGAGCTGGGCTCTGAATCCAATCCCCCAGGCTTGGATTCACCCAAGTGAGCAGCTCCTTAATGCTCCTTTTCTTTCCAGTTTCTTCAGGAGAGGAAGCAGCAGCTGTGGGGTGGTTTGGGTGAGCTTTTATTGACGTGGCAGCATCGTTGTGTGCACCAGAAAAGGGGAGAGAGGGCTGCTCCAGCTCACAGCATCCCAGGGAAAACTTCCCAGCAGGAATCCCTGCAGGATTTGCTGCTGCTGGGTTCAGGTAGGTTTAATCCCAAAGGCACTTTGGGATTTTTAACTCTTTGCATCTTGCAGAGGTAAATCCCTGTAATTGCAGACTTGTTGTTCCCCTAAACCTGGATGGAAATGGTTTGGATACCCAGGGCTGGTCCTGCTGTCAGTTTGGCCTTCCTTTGGAAGAAACCAGCAGCAATTTTTGGGGCTGGAGGTGCCTGGGAGTGAATGTGCAGCTCCTGCTCCCTCCCAAATCCTCATTCCCGGGGTTGTGAGGGGGTGTGGTGACTCCCTGAGCAGTTCTGCTCCAGGAAAGCACTCAGGGACACACAGCCAGGCAGCTGCCACCTCTCACCCTGTCATTTTGTGGGTGGGCTGCAGGACTCTGTGCTCAGATATTACTGCACTCCTTTAATGCTGGAGCAGGTTCTGCTGTGGAGCCCAGGAGGGGAAACTGCTGATTTCTCACAGCTCTATAAACCTGATGTTGCCACCAAATTGTTGTGATGCTGCTTTGAAGGGATTTTTGCCTTTCCGTGGTTGCACAGTCTATAATTCTAAGCTAAGAAATCAAGAATCAAATAATTGAATCTCCCTCCCCCTTTCCTGTAAAATCAAGCAATTGAATCAAAGAGCACGTGATTTGAAAAGACAGAGAAAGGAGTTCATTTTGGGTTCCCTTTATTGGCCTCTTAAATTCTGAGCTTTGCAGCCTGCTGGGAGTGTTTTATCGATCCCTTTTCACAGCTGTGAGTAGGATGGACTGAACTGCCCCTTATCCTGGGACCTGGGAGGCAGCAGGAGCTTGTGGGAGCTGGGGAGGGGACAACTGAGGCTGGGTGACCCCAGTGCTGAGGCTGGGGGTGGATAAGGACTATAATGAGGTGTGAGGAACACCTTGAGGAGGGAAAAATTCACTGTTTGTCAGCACCCTGAGTGTGGGAATCCAGGGCTTCCCTCTGGCTGCCCTGGCAGGTCTGGGACCCTGGCAGGGGTCAGGAACCCCCCTGGACAGAGCCCCCAGAGACACTGGCTGTGATCTCTGTCCATGGAAAAGAGTTTTCAATCTTACAGGATGAATTACAAGCTCTGAGTGTTTGATAAGAGTAATAATTAAGTGTGGCACGGGTGCAAAAGTAAAATTTTAGGATTCTAGATTAGGGGTTCAAAGGGGACAAGATGGAGGAATTGGGTGTGTCTTGTCCTTTTTCTCCTTCTTCATGCCCTCCATGTTTCACTGTGCTGTTGGCATTTTTCTGTTGGTTCAGGCTGGGGACACACTGTCCAACGTAGGTGACAGATATTGGCACGTTATTGTAAATCCAGCACAGGTAGTTTGTGGTATTTAATGTTTGTACCATCCCACTGAGGGCAGAGCCCCACACGCTGCCCTGCAGGACAGAGCTGCGGCAGGGCAGCAGAACATGTTAGAGATAAACAGAATAAACAACCTTGAAACCAGCACAGACCAATTATGACTTCTGCTTTGGCAATGGGGCTGAAAGACAGAGACTTTCTACAATCTGGGAATCATCAATACCTCAGATTCCAATGCCTGAGTGGTTTGGGATCGTCCCTGGCAGCAGGCGATGCCCCCTGGCTGGAGCTGCCAATGGCTGAGGATTCGGCTTCATCAGGATGTAAATGGATGTAAATTCATGTAAACATCTGTCTCTCCATGCAGGTAGCAGCTCGTGCCCAAATGATGCAAATGTTCTAATCCAATAAGGCCAATGTCATGGTCACCCAGCAGCACAGGGATCATCGATATGCTCCCCTGCCTCTTACACCCATCACTGCCAACGTGATTGTGCTGAGCTTTCCAGCATCCCTGGAGCCACTCTGGGGAGGGAAGAGGACATCCAGGGTGTGGTGGCACCAGGAAGGACCCTTCACCTGGCCGAGGTGCCACCTGGCTGCCACGCTCTCCTCCAGGCCCTGGCTGGCAGGAGGAGGGCTGGAGCAGATTTCCCAGCTCTGCACAGCAGGCAGAGCAGTTTCTCAGTATCCGTGCTGAGATCAGATGAGCAGGGCTAGCAGGGCCATCTAGTGACTCCTCTGGCTGCTCAGCGACCCCCCCTCTGCAGTGAGCATTTTAAAGTTTGCATTTTCAGCAATGCCACCTCTCCCTCTGGCTCCTGTTTTTTCAGCTGGAGGGCATTCCTTGCTCCAAAGTTTTGTTTTCCCTGCATCACCACATCTCCCTGCAGTGGAGAGGAACTTTGTCCTGAGTCGGGTGACATAAGGTCAGGCAGTGAATAGCCCATGGCTCTGAGAGCATCCTGCAGGCTGGCCTGTGCTCAGCCCTGCCAGGAATGCTGCTCTCCAGGCAGGAATCAGCTTGTCTGGGCTGTGGCCTCCATTTCTTCCCTGCTGACCCGCAGGTGCTGCTGTGAGTTTGTCTTTGTGCTGCACGTTCAGGGAATCTGGGGTTGTTTGCCTCTCCAGCAGCCTGATCCCACTGTGAATCTGTGAGGTCTTTTCTCCTTCTTGCTCCTCTTCTTGCTCCTCTTCTTGCTCCTCTTCTTGCTCCTCTTCTTGCTCCTCTTCTTGCTCCTCTTCTTGCTCCTCTGTTTTTCTTGCTTTTTTATTTGGTGTTGGCACGATGCTGGGATCTGTGGATGGGGCCAGGAAAATGCTCTGACACTCACAATAGATCATTCCCTTGCAGCTCATGGCTCAGCCTCATGATCCAGCCATGGACAGAGCATCTCCAGCCCTGGGAGGAGCAGCAGCCAGGACAGAGCTGCCCCAGAGCTGTGACAGGTACAGGGATTGCACAGGGGGGTTTGGGTAGATTGCTTTTGACAGGATGTCATTAGCCTGACGTGGATGTGGGAGAGGAGCAGCTATAAAGCTCTCTTAATGCAGCCAAATTGCTCTTTAATACTGCAAACCCAAGATGTTATTCCATGAATCCCTGGAGCTCACTCTGCTGCTGGTTATTGGTGGCATTTTTCCCTCTGCTTGCATCCAGCTCTGAGTTCCTGGAGTGTGGGGTGGGAGCAGCTTCCCCCAGTGCCTCTGTGGAGCTCGGCTGCTTTCTGCCCTCACTTGGCTCCTCCTGTGCTCACTCTGGGAGCTGGTGTGGCTCCTGAAATGCCTCTTCCCACCAAAATGTGAGCAGAAAGTCTATCCATTTCCATGGCAACGGGCCCGGGCCCTAAATGCTGATGGAACTCTGTTCCTGGACATTGATGGAGTGGGAAGAGCTGGGGGTGCAGGAGGCAGCAGTGCCCAGCCCCAGCACAGCTCCAGGCCAGCATTCGTGTCCCAGCCACCACAGGATCCGGTGCTGCTGCAAAATTAACACCAGGCTTTGCTCCTGGCTGCCTGGAAAGTCTTGAGGAGGAATGTTGGCATCCTCCTGCAGCTGGGAGACAGGCGGGAAGGGGTAAAAGCAGGGCAAAACTCCTAAGACAAGTCAGCTGGGTAATCTCAGAGGATGTTGACTCCAGCTTGGAAAGGCACTGAGAGCAGATAAAATTAGTCTAATAGGAGTTGATGCTGCACAGAAGTCTCCCCTCCCTTGGTTGCAAGGGAGTGGGTCTGCATTTATCTCACAACAATCAGACCCAGCCACCCGTGAGAGGGTGGCTCTGCCCGGCCTGGGGATGGCAAACTCCTGCCAAGGCTCTGGAGTTCAGAGGAACCCACAGATCAGGAGAGAAATCTGAGAAAAAACCTCCAAAAAGGTTCATCCCTAAAGAAATCCCCCTGAGGACTGAGCCCTTGGCAGTGCTGCGCCCTGAGATTGGATGTCACTCTCCTCCTGGGCATCATTGGGGTGGATTTTCCTGCAGCACAGACCCACCCTGCTGAATCCCTGGGTGGATTTAAGCTGTGCTCCACAGAGCTGAGGTTTCCAGCAGCTGATTGTCCCCCCTGCTCGATGGGCAGGTGCCTGGGATGTGGCAGTGGGGTGTCAGGCTGCAGAGCAGGTCCCCTCCCCAGCAGGAGGGCAGACATTCCACAGGGCTCCAAAAATCCGAGGGCATTAAAATTACAAAAGAAAACACCAACTATTTTGGGATTCCCATGGAAATGGCAGCATATGCTAAACGTTAAACATCAGCCCCTACCAAAAGTAGAGCTATTCTGGGCCCATCCTGGAGATGCAGGGAGAGCTGATGCCTCCCTCCCTCCTCCTGGGAGCTCCTTTCAAGGTCCATCTGCAGGTAGCAAAATGTTGGCCAGGAACATTCCATTCACTTTTGCCACTGGTTGGGAGTTTCACGAAGTTTCTGGGAGCTTAATCTGTATTTTGAGGGGAGAGGGCTCTTCCCTGCTGGCATTTGGCCCTTGCCTGGCTTTCTGCAAGGGTTTGTTTGTGTCTGTGTTGTAAAAGGATGTGGGTTGTATTCCACCACAGTGATTTTGTTCACAGCTAGTAATTGCTGGTTAAATCTGGTCAAATAATGGTTGTTAGCAGGGCCTGTTGGAGCACAGATAACTTCAGATATTATCCAAGCAGAGGAGCAGCGGGGGCCAGGGTGCATTGGGATATCAGCACTGCTGGGGAGCCGTAATCGCCACAGCCTGGAATAAGCTCCTTAGGATTATTTTTGCCAAGTTTCCCAGTTATCATCACCATTATTACTGCTTTACTTAGCAAATGCAAAGGCTGTTTGACCAGGTAAGGAGTGCAATCCACCTCCCCAGCAGTGGAGGGCAGGGATCCTTGAGGGGAAGCTGCCAGGAGCTGTGTGTCAGCCAGGAGACAGAGCCCTGAGCCAGCCAAGGAGCCAGGCACATGTTGCTTTTCAATCAACCCCCTTCCCATGCACACAGCCCTGCTGGAGCTAAGCTCATTGGAAGAAATAAAAAATACATTTCATACCTCCCAGCCAGGGGAGCTGAAGGTTGGGGCAATCCTGAGTCACCCCAGGGGGATGGAGGGGTCTCTTCCAGCAGTGTTGGCATCCCCTGGCACTGTTGAGACCCCCCAGTTCTGTCCCTGCAGCCAGGTTGAGCTGGTGGTCCCTGCTGGCACCTTCTCCTGCCTACAGCTGTGGGGATTTTGAGGCTTAGAAATGGTTGGGAAAAGCAAAATTCCAGCTGGGGTTGTGCAGGTTGGTGCTGCCTGTGTCACCTCCCTGGGGACACTGACAAACCTCCCTGTCCCACCTCTCCGAGGTCAAGGATGAGATCCAGAGGTAGTGAAGCTTTAATTTGGCATCATCTCCTTGTGCTCTCTCCAGCAGCACCAGCAGAGCAGGGGGGCTCAGAGGGATTTTGAGTTGACAAAGAAATAAATGAAGAACCAGTGGGTGAATCCCTGGCAAGCAATGGGATGTGCCATCCTGCTGCTGTGCTTGCCATTTGGGAAGGGATTGATCAAACTGGAATCAGCCCCTGCTCTCGTGGGTTTAAACCTGGAACAGCAGGACAAATACTCAGCATTTGTTAGAAAATTGTCCTGGGGACACCTGTGGGTTTAGGTGTGTGTTTAATCCGTGTGCTGCAGTTTTGGGGGCTGTAGGAACATCCCTTCTGAAGTTCCAGAGGAGAAATCTGGGCTGTGGCACAGGAAGAGCGAGTGCCACAGGCTTTTTCTGGATGTACTTAAACTCGTGCTTGTGCTCCTGTTCAGCACAACATTTAAAGTAAGACCTTGGTGTTGTCAGAGCCTGGGCTGGAGCTGCAGTGGCAGTTCCTGCATCCCACATCCCAAGTACAATGTCGCAGGTGCAGAGCTCAGGATCTGGGGAGAAAACATGAATTTTGACAGGGACAATTGCTCTTCCTCCTCACCCCATCCCTGCTTTGGTGCTGGCTCTGTGATGGCCACCTCCCCCTTCCCTGAAGGCTGTCCCTGCCTCCTACAGGGATGGCTATTCCCTGACAGAGTGGCTTTGCTTCCTGCAAAATTGGCATTTGAACATTTCAATTGTTTCTCCTCCCTGCTGGGGGGCAGGTGAGGAAGTCAAATTCCCCCTCTGAGGGCAGCAGGGGCCACGTGCGTGGGCAGAGCAGCAGCTCTGGGTGGCCCTGGCAGAGCCAGGGATCAAATCCAGTCACATTCCAGGGCATTAGACAGACGGTGGGAATTAAGAGCTTTACCTGGAAACTGGCTTTGTAGCTGCAAGCCCTGCTTTTGTCTTCTATTTTTGTCCTCTTTCACCTTCTGCTTTGTGTGTGGCACATTTGGGGAGCCCTGGGTACACATGGGGCTGTGCAGCCCAGGATGAAACACTCAGGCAGGATGGGGAGGTAGGAAAAGTGTGGTTTATCAAGACCAAGCTGCTTTGGGACTCATTAAAGGCTAAGGAAAGACTCCAGCTGCTTTCTGTAGGCTTGGGATCGGGCAGGGACAGCACAGTCCCATCTGGGCTATTAGCAGTCACCAAACCAGTGAGTCTTGGTTGTGGTTTCTCTCAGTCTATAGGGCTGGTGATGGGTGTCCCTTGGGGGCCACGCCTGCCCTGCTTCAGGGAGTTTTTCTGCTTCAATTCTGCCTTTTTTGTGCCCTTGTTGCTCTTCTGAACCCCTGGGTGAGCTGAGCCTCTCCCAGTGGGTGCTGCTGGGCCCTGATCCCGGCTGTGGGCTGTGGATGCAGGAGGAAGAAGAGCTCAGAGGTTCACCTTAATTCCCAGAGCCGTGATTTTCTGTCCTATAAAACAATCCTTGCCTATTTGGGTCTTTGAGGAAACATTTGAAACGATGACGCTTTTGTAATGGTAGTAACGGCATTAGGCTCTCACATGTAACTTGATTTTATTTATATATTTATTTGCTCTCTCTTAGAGGAAATTGCTGCTATTTTCTGGGCATCAGGCCCAATTTCTGCTTGGTTCTGTCTGAGTGCACACCACATCCTGGATGCTGCACCCAAAGATGGAGCCTGTGTGGATGAACAGCCCCAAATCCAGAGGTACCTCCTTGTGCTTGCTGTGATGTGAGCCCACCTGTGAGATTTCCAACCTCCACCTGCAGAACAGGCGGTGTTTCCATCTGAATTAATGTTCTGGGAGTCCTTGGATGTGGGGAGAGGGTTAAACTGTCTGAGACTGGATGGGCAGGAGCCACCTCAGAGTGAAAATACACCGGGACACAAAGGAGCAGTGAGCTGCCTCCTGTTCTCCCAGGTCATTAGATCATCCTCAGATGTGTTTGTGTCTCAGTGCAGAGCAGTGACAAGTTTGGATGCTTCAGGAGAGAAACATTCACTTCCCTGTGAGGAGTAAATGAGGTTCGTTTGCCTGGTGTCAGTGTGTTGTGACTCAAAGACTTGCATTAACATTTACCAAAATCTGAATGAAAACCCAACCCTGCTGTAGGCACAAAGGTTGGGTGTCATTTTGTTGGGATTTGGGGCGAATCCTCTGAAGAAAAGAGCTTTGTTTTTAATAATCACCTGCGTGCCAGGCTGCAGGAGACTGCAGCTCTGTGTGCATGGCTAAGGGATGGGTCAGGTTATCTGTGGGCAGCTGGACATGGTGGTGGGTGACCAGAGCATGCCAAGTGTCCCAGGCTCACACCAGACCCCCTCAAAGCTGAGCCAGCAGAGAGGCTGCCCCTCTGAAATATTTCAGAGACATTTTCCTGGGCAGGATGAGTTACTTGGGCAGGATTTTCTATCATTTTCTCACAGTGTTTCTCTTCTGGCCCTCCTTGCTGAAAAGTCCACTTCCAGCAGCTTGTAAAGCTGCAGATTTATTGATTTGAACACAGGGGGGTGAGTAAAAACAGCAGCTTGAGACCAACTCCCTGGGCAAAGCACAGCTCAGCATTTTCCAGGGGGCCGGTGGCAGGAGCCAGTCCCTGTCCTGGCTGGTGCTGGGGCTCTGGCCATGCCCAGGGAGGAGCAGGAGGGTGCTGAGCGTGGCCACCGTGGCACTGAGCCCTGGCCCTGCCCGTCCCTGGCCCCTCTGTGATGCTGTACCAGCCACACACAGGCTGGCAGGGTCTGTGCCACCCGGGCCATGAGCAGGGCACAGGTGTTGCTTCAGCCCCTGCTGTGTTCCCAGTTCCAGAAGCTCGTCCAGCTGGTGCTGAGCTCTGCAAGGGACATTGCTGTGGGCTGGGGCAGCAGGGATCCGAGTCGGGGCTGTCCCTGTGAACCACAGGGAGCGGGCAGCGATGCCATCCATGCCCTCGGCTCAGGATGTGGCACAGCATCTCCGTGGCACAGCCTGCGGGGCTGTCAGGGGCCCTGGGGCTGTCAGGGTCTCTGGAGCTGTCAGGGTTCCAGGGCTTGTCAGGGTCCCTGGGGCTGTCCCAGTCCCTGTCCCTGTCCCGGTCCCTGGGGCTGTCCCTGTCCCGGTCCCTGTCCCGGTCCCTGTCCCGGTCCCTGGAGCTGTCCGGTCCCTTGGGGCTGTCCCTGTCCCGGTCCCTGGGGCTGTCCCGGTCCCTTTCCCGGTCCCTGGGGCTGTCCCGGTCCCTGTCCCGGTCCTTGTCAGGGTTCCTGGGGCTGTCCCGGTCCTTGTCAGGGTCCCTGGGGCTGTCCCGGTCCCCGGGGCTGTCCCGGTCCCTCTCCACACCGCACCGGGATGTGACACAGCAGGACACCGGCTCCTGCCCCTGCCCGGTGACCAGCGGGCACCAGCCCAGCTCTGCCAGGGAGATGAATCAAATCCCACCTCCCCTCACCCATCACCCCATCATCACCCCAACGTGTGCCGGGCTGGGGAAGGGGCAGGGCTGGTGGCCGTGTGGCCGGGGTGGCAGGCCGGCCACAGCCCTCATTCCTGGGCTGCTGGGCACCGCTTTGTTGCTAGCTGGTGACATCACCCGAGAGCCCACCCCCTGCTCTTATCCGTCTCTCCTCTCGCTCATTTATTCCCCGGCAGCGCCGGCAGCACCGGGGGCTGTGCGGGCGCCAGGGCTGGCAGCAGCAGCATGCGTGCGGCCACCGGGGCTCAGGGTGCGACAACCACGTAAAGGGACCCGCCGGAGCATCCATCCTCCCCACCTCCCCCCGCATCCCCGGGCACAAACTTCCCTCTCCCGCACGCTCTCCGGGAGAGGGGAGGGGGGTGCTTGGCAGCGACAGCCGCATGCATGACACTCCGAAAAGGAGAAAAAATGACCATAAGCATCCAGGAGCACATGGCCATTGACGTCTGCCCCGGCCCCATCAAACCCATCAAGCAGATCTCCGATTACTTCCCCCGCTTCCCCCGCGGGCTCCCCGCCGCCGGCGGCCGCAGCAGCGGCAGCGCCCCGCGCCCCACGCCCCGCCAGCCCACGGGTGACCCCGCCGAGCATCCCCGCCACGAGGAGGAGGAGGATGTGGACCAGCTCTTCGGAGCCCACGGAACGACGCCCGCAGAGCAGCCGGCCAAGAGCCAAGCGCCCGAGGAGGTGGTGGACCCCGAGGGTTACGAGTCCGATGATTGCAGTGAGTTCTTAAGTTTCCGTGGGAGTTTGCTCGGTGCTGAGGGTGTGGGTGGGTGTTAGGGGTGGTTGCCCATTTTGGGGAACCCTTCCAGGCGTGTGGCCGTGCCTGGCATCACCCTGCAGCGGTGAGAAGCCCCCAGATGTAGGTGGGGATGGTTAGGGATGGTTAGGGATGGTTGCCCATTTTGGGGAACATTTCCAGGTGTGTGGCCGTGCCTGGCATCACCCTGCAGCGCTGAGAAGCCCCCAGATGTAGGTGGGGATGGTTAGGGATGGTTGCCCATTTTGGGGAACACTTCCAGGCGTGTGGCCGTGCCTGGCATCACCCTGCAGCGGTGAGAAGCCCCCAGGTGTAGGTGGGGAGTGTCGGTGTCGCAGCCAGGCTGGCTGCTGAACCCAAAGTAGGGAAGTCTCCCAAGAGCCACCAGTTGCTGTCGTGGTCGGTGCACTTCTCTGCCTCGTCCCTGCTCGGTTCCGTGCCTCCAGCCCTCCTGCCTTGTATTCCGGCCCTGCTGATGGATGGAGCTGGAGATCCGCTCCAGCATCTCCCGGCTCCACGGGCGGGGAGATTTATCGGGAATGACATCGGCCAGGAGAGCTGTGCCCTCTCCCTTAGCAAACTCTCCGTGTCATCCCTCCGTTCCTCGCAGAGCCCTGCAGGAGAGCAGGGGGCCTTTGGAGCAGAGGGCTTTGCCTGTGCTGGATGCAGGTGTTTGCAGCAAGGGTTAACCCCTCCCCACCCAAAACGTCCTTCCCGCAAGGCAGCCGCTGCCTGGCTCTGCCCGGAGCTGGAGAAGCCCCTGGGGGCTGTCCCTGTGTCCCCCTCTGGGCACAGCCCAGCGAGAGGCTGGTGCTGGGTGCCAGCTCCAAGCTGGCACACCCTCTGTGCCCACGCTGGTGTCGGGGTCACGCTCTCCGCGGAGAGGCGACAGCTCTGCCACTGTCGGGGAGAACATCTCTGCTAAGCCGCGTTTGGCCCGGCCGGGCACTTAACGGGGACTTTAACCGGCTTTGGGTCATTAGCTGCTCTAATTATCCCGTCCGGGCTGCAGGGCCAGGGGGGTGTGTGGCCCACAGCACTGGGGAGAGCAGCTTTTCCCTGGGTGACTCGCGTGGAAATTGCCCAGGGCGCTGCATTCTGCATTTATCCCTCGGCTGTGCAGGGTGCTGGATCCTGGGTGCTGGATGTGGATCCTGGGTGCTGGATGCTGGATGCTGGGTGCTGGATGTGGATCCTGGGTGCTGGATGTGGATCCTGGGTGCTGGGTGCTGGATGTGGATCCTGGATGCTGGATCCTGGGTGCTGGGTGCTGGATGTGGATCCTGGGTGCTGGGTGCTGGGTGCTGGATCCTGGGTGCTGGATGTGGATCCTGGGTGCTGGATCCTGGGTGCTGGATGTGGATCCTGGGTACTGATGCTGGATCCTGGGTGCTGGGTGCTGGGTGCTGGGTGCTGGGTGCTGGATCCTGGGTGCTGGATGTGGATCCTGGGTGCTAGATGCTGGGTGCTGGGTGCTGGAAGCAGCCTGGCTCGGTGCCGGGGCCGGCGGGTGTTTCTCTCACCCAGGCTGGTGTGAGGAAGCGTTTCCTGCAGCATTAACAGGTGTCAGGCAAAACTGAGGCTGTTTTGCCAGAGGTGCGGTGGGGTTTGGGCTGGCAGAGGCACAGCGGTGCCAGGAGCAGAGTGGGGAGGTGGCAGTGCTGGTGTCACACCTCTGGGGACAGCACGGGATGGCCCAGACCCCCTGAGGACACTGGCTGGGTGAATGTGCAGGGTGAGACTGTCACTCCCCCATGGTTAGCAGCCAAGTTGTAAATCCAGGCAAGAGCTGCTGTGCCCATTCCCCGGGCTGGGAGCAGGGAGGGGATCCGTGCAGCCTGACTGGAGCCATCAGCCACGCTGGGGAGTGTGGCTGAGCTCCCCCACATCTCAGGAGGGTGATTCAGGGCTGCTGCATTAGTCACCTGCACTCAATTTCCCCTGGAGAACCTGTCTGTGCACGTCAGGACAGCGCTGGGGTGTTGGTGGTGTCAGTCCCTTGGGGGGCACGGGGGTGCAGGGGGTCTCTGGTGTTGGAGCCTGGGTGCAGCACCCACAAATCAGGGTTTTGCCAGGCCTCACTCCTCAGGGATGCTCCCAGGAGAGGTGCAGGGAAAGGGATTTTGCGGGAGGAGGAGGAGGAGGAAGATTGAATAACTCCCTCCTGTCTGTCCCACCTGCCTGTGGGTTTCCCTCCTCCCATGCCAAGGGTGAGAGGAGGAGAGCTGCCCCTGCCTGGAGAAATGCAGCATTTATCTGGGTTTCCCCAAGCTCCTTCCTGCTCCAGCCTGGGCGTGCTGGGGTTGTTCCAGCAGGATCTGAGCTGCCATCCCAGCCTGAATTCCAGGGTAGGTCCTGCCTGGCCCTGCTGCAGCTCATGTGGGCTTGGCTGCCTGCACCCTGCTCTTGAATCCTTTGCTGAGTTGTGCTCCAGAGCCCCACCAGCAATCCTTGTGGTGTCTGTGGAGCCCGTGGGAGCTGCAGTGCCCGCTGCCAGCCAGGCAGGGTGGTCTGAGCCAGTGTGGCACCTGCAGGGAGCAGGGAGGTGACAAGGGGAATGTGAGTGTGTGCTTGGAGTCGGTGCTTTGGAAAACTGAGAACCCCCAGGCTGAGGGAAGCGGGTGGAATCCCCCCAGAGATGGGCAGGGACCTGGCTGAGGTGGGGGGACAGGTGGGACCAGCCATGGGAGGCTCAGGTTTGTGGTTCTGGACACTTCTCCAGCAGCCTGTTGAATGCAGCCAGTGGCAGGGAGCAGGCAGGGAACCAACACAGCAGATAATGAGTGAAGACATCTGGGCTGGCTCTGGGATCACTGGGAATTTAATGGAGCCAGCTCTTCCCATCAGACCTGCCAGCAGTGCTGCTGTGAGGTGTGCAGGGCTGGGGTGGGCACCCACTGCCATCCCAGGGCCCTTGGGAGACCCTGGCAGAGGGACTCAGCAGTGCCCTGGCAGAGCAGGACTCTTCCTGCAGCGGGTTTATCCCCAAAGAACTGCTGAGGAGGTGGAAGGGATGAGGCAGGAGAAGTGGGAAATGTGTATTTGCTGCAGAAGGATGCTTTGGTGCTGTTGGACCAGCGTCTGCTGTGAGCTGAGGACCAGGCAGGAGGCTGGGGAGGGGGAATTCGCTCCTGTCACCTCATTTTTGGCTCCCCTGGCTGGTGCCCTGTGACAGCAGCAGGTCCCTGGGGTTCCCAGCCACCAGGGATGCTTCCCACCCCGCCGGGCAGCACAGTGCCAGGGAAACTTGGTTTGCAAGGAAAATAAGCAAATGCCAGCTAGATGGCAATGTGCCACCTGTGAGGAGCTGCCTCTCGCCTCCCATCTCCACCCATTTCACCCAAATGCTGCTGCCCCTCCACAGCACCAGCAGGAATTTGTACCTGTGGGATTTTTAGAGGTCTCTGAGATCCCTGCAGGAGCAGAAGGAGAGACAGTCCCTGGGAGGGAGCATAGCCCTGGAGGGAGCAGCCATCCTCCTTTAACAGGCAATCAAGTTTCCAGCCCTTGGAGAAATGCCCTGAGCTGCTGTTTGGCTTTGGAAAGAGGCTCTGGTCACACACTGGAATTCCTTCCCTCCTCCAAACGTGTTTGGCTCTGGGTTTTCAGGTGAGGAGAGAGCCTGAGAGCCACGGGCTGCAGCTGGAACCGACATCCCTGGAAATGCTGCCCCAATCCTGCTCCTGCCAGCGCTCTGGCACTGCTCCCCTGTGCACAAACCCATCCAGCTCCACCTCTTGCCCAGTTTTATTCATGGAAGAGCAGCCTCCCGAGCTCTGGAGCCGCAGCAGCAGCATGAGAAGCACTTCTCCAAAGTGCAGCTGAGAGGCCAGCCCTGCTGCGCGGCGGCTCGTGACGCCCGCAGCGCCGCACGAGTTATTTAGGAAGACTCTTATTTTGAGCAAAGAAGATAATTAGGCAGGCAAAGCCATCATGGAGATATTAATTACTGGCTGCTCAAAGATGTAAAGGAGGAGGAAGGTCTGAAGGGGGTGCAGGGTTTGCAAGTCACCTGGCAGTGCTTTTGGCCAGACAGGGGGAGGCAGAGGAGACGGCGAGGAACCAGCAGGGTATTTACTTCTGAAACACAGCTCCTTAGCATATGCTGCAACTGCTATTTATAAGCTTTGAATCGTCTTTTCAATCCAGATAAGGCCAAAAGAAGTATTTTTCTCGCTGAGGAAACGGAACAAACCACCACTGATTTCAGCAGAGCACAGCCCGAGCTGCCCGTGCTGAGAAATGTGTGCAGGGACTGGGCAGTGTCACACCCAGGTGTCCCAGGGGTGACTCTGGATTAGCTCCTCCCTGCTTTCCTGTGGGATAGATGGATATTTGGGATGTGCTGGTGGTCAGGGAGCTCTCTCACCTTCCTGCTGACCATCCCAGCAGTGATCCAGGTGCAGGCTGCACATCCCAGTCCCCCAAGAGGAGCGTTCCTCTTCCCAGGGATTGCCCACAGCCAGGGACACCCCAAAGTGCTGGAGGTGAACAGGGGGCACCAGGAGAGGAAAGCACACGAGGGTTTTGCAGGGTCTGGCTGGGCATCCCTCCTCCAACACCCACTGCTGCCCTTTTCTTTTTTAGGTACTTGCTCCCCTAATTAAGATCAAAATCAAGTTGCATCTCGAGTGGGAGGGGGAAAGCAATTAAAGAAGGGGGATTAGGCTGCCCTGAAGAGGTTTTGGGCACAAAAAGCATATGGGCTGTGGCCTCTGGCACCTCTGCTAATGAAGGAGCCAGGCAGCTCCTGGATAACGAGGTTCCCCCTCCCACAGCCTGCCCAGTCCTTCACCTTCCCCAGTTCCAGGGTGCAGGAGGAGAGACAGGACTGGCACCCCCTGTTCCACCGGGCTCAAGGGGTTCCCAAACCCCTCCTCGTTGTATTTAACACCGGAGGCAATTTCGGGGGGTTGTTAATTGCAATACTGTACTTCATTAAAGGAGGAGAGCGGGAGAGATTTGAAGGCCATCTCTGAACTGAAATTGCTGAAAGTCTAATTGCTGCTGACATCAGGGACCATTTAGTGCTGTAAAACATAATTGCATCTCTGAACTGTTCTGAGCAGATAAGTGTTCCTCTGAACACTCCTCCTGGAGAAGACAGAAGAGCTGATGAGCATCCATCAACCAACCTCATGAAGAAGCAGCTCCCTGCTCCAGAGCTGACCGGGCACTGGCGCCGTGGCTCCAAAATGAAGAAATATTAATTGCTGCAGATTTTAAGTGAAAAACCCACGGCCAGGCAGGGAACAGTTGCAAGAGAGAAAAGTTGTTTGTTCCTTGCTCCTGACCCTACTGAGTTCAGCCACATCTGTGGATCTGCTGAGGAGGGAAGGTCTCCTGCCCGTGTGCTGGATCTGGTCCTTCCTGGGGTTTTTTGTAGGATTGGGAATGTCCTGCCCTGCCGGCAGCAACAGATCTGAGTCCTGTGATGCTGATGGGAATGTTCATGCCCAGATATGCTGTGCTGCCCCTGGGACATGCCCCAGGAGTAGCTGATGGCAATGCCAGCTTTCAGACAAACCCCATCCCAGCTGCCTCCAGCACTTTTCCCGGCTGGTGCCAGATCCCGCAGCGATGCCGTGGCTGGAGCTTCATGCCAGAGGTCAGTGCTGCCATCGGGGGGTTTGCAGCCCTCAGGGCCTGCAGCTCCTCAGCTCAGCACCTCTGGGATCTGTGAGGACCCCGGGATTGATTTGGGGCTCTCGTGTGGTGGTAAAGTTTCTCCTCCAACCTTTACTTCCAGAGAAAAACTCGGCAGCCTCTTGTTGTTGGGTCTCAAGTCAGTTTAAGATTGTCTTTGCCCCCTGTGGCTGTTTGGTCAGCGGCCCAGGCACAGACACACACACCCTGACACCCTCACTGCCTGCTGTCTTCTCCCTCCCCACCCAGGGCTGCTGCTGTCTTTTATATGATATATTACG
Organism: Taeniopygia guttata; assembly: GCF_048771995.1. NCBI lineage: Eukaryota > Metazoa > Chordata > Aves > Passeriformes > Estrildidae > Taeniopygia > Taeniopygia guttata. The sequence goes on along the minus strand of NC_133044.1, from coordinate 2,886,655 downwards.
TGTTATATGTTTACAGATTTTCCCCAATACCTACTACCTATGTTACAATGTGCTTTTCTACTCTAAACCAATCTGTGAGTGCATCACCAAGAACATGGAGGTAAGGAAGAAGAAGGAGGAAGAACAGGATCAGGCCCACTTTCCTCCATCTTAGAACTTCTGACCCCCCTGTACAAAGTAAAATCCCCTGTACAGGTGTTAAAACCCCCCTGTACAACACTAAAAAATTTTCCCCTCTAATTTGTAACTACTTTTACTATACCATCTAACCCTCTGTGACCACTTGTTCCACCTTCAAAGCTGGTAACTCATTCCATGGCTCAAACTCAAGATCACAGCTCTTTCCAGCTGCTTGCCAGGGTCTAAAATGCTTCTGACCTGGGCCTGGAACCTTCAAAAATGTCTGAGGGACATTTTGAGTTCTGACAGGGATCCATCCCTGGCTGCAGGGCAGCATCCTGAGCGGGTCTGTGGGGCTCTGTGGGTGCTGGGTGAGCTCAGCTGCAGCAGGGGATGGTGCTGCTCTCCAGGGATAGCCCTGAGGCTTTTCCAAACCCCATGGAGCCACTCCTCAAGCTCTGCCCCATGGTGTGGTCAGGATGCCAGGGAGGCAGGAGTTACACACCCACCCACCAAAATGCTCTCCAGCAGCCTGGCTTGGAAATGGCAGGATGTGATTTCTGCTCCTCCTGAGGAGTCATTTACCAACATTTTATATGGGGCTCTAAGTGCACAGAATTACTTGCTGCCTTTCAGGACCTTTAAAATTATCTCCATTGCAAGGGAAAATTAAAGCAATGGAAGAATAGGGACCTATCTTTTATAGTGCATTAAAAAATACCCAGTCTGAAGGTTACTGAACCTGTGCTTTCTGTAAGGGAGAGCTAATCCAGACAATCCCCAGCAGTCTTTTTACTGCTCCACTCTGATCTCCCTGGCACAAAATCCGTGAGCAGATTATCTTGGGAGCAGCAATGCTGATAAGCAGAGGGACTTAAGGCTTTTTGGACTTCTTTTTAATTAGTTCTATAGTGGGGTTTTTGTGTGCACACCTCAACTTCTGGTGTAGAGCTTTGCTGGGCTTTCAAACAGCAGTCACACCTGCCTTGGGAAAGTGAGGAGAGTGCTCTGTCATCACCCCCAGGCTTTGCTGAAGCTTTTTCTGGGAGTGTCAGTGGCCCTTCCATGTCTTGGGATGTGCAACTCTTGACCTTGGAGCATCCCAGGCACTGGAGAGGGCGGCTCTGCCACCCAGCACAGCCCTGCAAGGACAGGGGCTGGGGAAGGGAGCAGAGCACAGATTGATCACCACATCTTGCCTCTCACCCCACAGGTATAAATAGAAGCTCCTTCAGCCTCGCCTCACCCTGGGCACAGCCGGGAAATGTCAGCAATAAACAATAAATTCCTGCTGAGGCTGTGCCGGGCTGCCCGAGCCCACGGATGCATCTGCTGCTTCTGCTGCCCCCTAATCATTCCCTGGCCCCCCAAATTAATCAAAACGCCCAAAGGTCAGTGGGAGAAGAGGCCACCTTCCCGTGCAAGTGGGATTTATTTTTCCTTTTAGAGTCTGTGTTAAAAGGCAGGGCCTGGTCAGCCCTTCCCATCAATCTCTCCCGGCTCATGGAGAGGAGGGAGGGTCAGAACCTGCTAATGAGTTCAGTTTTCCTAATGGTTATTTTATCATTGGAGCAGAATAATTGTAATAATAACGATACATCCTGCCTGCTGTCTGGAGAGTGCCCGAGCTGCCTTTGTAATGCCTGACAAAGGCATTTATTTATATTTTTTATTTGCAGCCTCTGTGATTAGAGGGCAGTGTTCAGAATAGCCCAGTGAGTTAAATAATCCTGCTAACAGTGCTTCGAGTCTAATTGCTGCCCTTTTCTTTTTTAGGTACTTGCTCCCCTAATTAAGATCACAATCGAGCAGCATCTCGAGTGGGAGGGGGAAAGCAATTAAAGAAGGGGGATTAGGCTGCCCTGCAGAGGTTTTGGGCACAATCCTGCCAGCTGGGGATGCAGGATTCCCCCAGCCAGGGCTGGAGGTGCTGCTGGGCTCTGCAGGAGTGGGAGCAGTGAGGCAGTGCTGGGCTGGTGCTGGTGGCTTGTGCTGCCCACTGCAGAGCCCAGGGCTGGGCTGGGGCTCCTGGCAGTTCACTGGGTGCTCTGTGGGGTGCAGGGTGGGCTCCTACCCTTGCTGGAGCTGGAGGTCTCCTGCCAGCTCCTCAGCCCTGAGCAGGAGCTCCAGCCTTGTCTGTGCTGGGTCCATCCCTGCCTGTGCATTCCCAGGATGTACCAGAGGCTGTGGGACTGTCACCGTGTCCTTAATGTGTCCCATGAGTCCTGGGCATCTGCTGGCTCCTGGCTCTGGTGGCAGCGCTGGCCTCCAGCCCCACAGCAGCACCTTGGCTGCCAAACCCCTTTTTGGCAAACTTTTCCTCCTACTGTTCATCAAACAACCACATTTTTAAGCAATTAGCACACATTGTGCTGTTGTTTCCACATCCCTCTGCCCCTGGAAATCGAGACTTACACTTAGTTGGAAATTGAGACTCACCATCCACAAAAACCCCTCTCTGCTTAGAGGAAAACCCCTCCAGGACAGGAGCAGAGCCAGGATGGGAACCCTGCACCCCTGGCCGTGCCCTCCCACCCCTGGCAGCTCCAGGAGGAATGGGAGCTGCTGGATATTTGCTGATGGATTGCCAGAGCTGGGAGCAGGAGCTGAGCCCCCACCTGCAGCACAAGCTCCTGCTGCTGTGTGAGGGGGATTTTAGGTTTGCCTGTCTTGCTGAAGCAGGGCTCCCCGCTGCCCTCGCCCCTGGGGCAGGCTGGGGCTTTGTCACTATTTCCTGGCCAAACTCAGTTTGCCTGCCAAGCTTTTTAATTTGTTTTATAAATTGCCAACTCCAGCAGGCTGAACTGCGGGCCCCCTTCTGTGATAAAAATAAAATAACAGCTTGAACTCGGAGGGCCGAGCGGTGGGGCTGGCAGGAAATGCTGATTAAAGGGCAGGTGGAAATGATGAGGCTCCGAAACCGGAGGTTTCATCTTCCGCTCTTGAGTGAAAAATGCAGATTTGGGAAGTTTTGCTGACTTGGTTTGTGGAGCCTCCAGCTTCTCACGCTGCCATCCTTGAGCTGCCCGTCACCAGAGCACTGCTGGTCCTTCCTCCCTGCAGGGGTTTAGCTGGGAATTGCTCTGGAAATGCCCATTTGAGCCACAGATGATGCACAAGGTACAGCAGGTTTGGCCTCACCCCTCATCTTCCCCTGGCAGGTAAAACCCCACTGGTTTGTGCCTTACCCAGACCAGGAGCTAATGTGCCGTGAAATTGCTGCACAACCAGGGGGGTACATTATTCTGGCAGAACTCTTTCTGGGTATTTACTGTGCTTTGAACTCAAGATATTTGCTCGGGAGAAATTATTTTTTTCATTGGCCAGCAGGCAAACCTGTAGCTCCTTTGCCTTTGGACTGGGAGATCGCTGTGAAATTGCAGCAGGAAGGTTTTGGTCTCCTGAATATCCTTAAACTCTGTGCTGGGGGGAAAAAAAAAGCACCTTATTTCCTCCCATAAAGTTTGTCCAACTCCCCTCCAGTCAGCAAACCCTGCTTTGATATTAAGCAAAACTGTTCTGGTTTTTATTTGGGATGTTTTTTCAGGTTCTGAACGTGGCAGGAAGGTGCATTTAGCTTGGAAACAGCGGTGGGGTGGTGTCTGGTGGCAGGGCAGCACTCAGGCAAAACTCTTTTGGGAAGGTGGGCATGGAAAAGTGGGGTTTGTTGGGTCCAGAGCCAGCCTGGCAGTTCCAGGCTGGTGGCAGGTGAAGCTGAGCCAGGGGAGAGGCTACTTCATGTCCAGGCTTTGGTGTGCAAATCAGGCCTGGGAGCCTTGGAGAAGGTTAAGCCGTGGTTTTGGGAAGCCTGTCTTTTCCTCTGCTTTGGGTTAGTGAGATTAGTGCTCAGATCATCCAAAGGGAAAGAATTTCTCAAATCAAAAGGACTTTTGCTGCTGAGGCTCTTCTGGTTTTGTTCAGCTCCTGTGTCCCATCCCAGGAGATCCTGGAGATGCCACAAAGGAACCCTGAGCTGATTAAAAGCTGTTGGTGTTTTTCATTTTAACCAGGAAAGCATTTCCATCCTCACTGGGTTTAATTTACAGTTTGCAGCCAGATTGGAGCTGGGAAGGGATCCCACTGGTGGCTCATTTGTTTGAAGGTGTCACTATACAAATACACGGTCTGGGAATGCCAGCGGCGCTGGAGGGGAGGATGTGCCAACAGCAGCTCTCAGCTGTGTCCCAGCCATTCCCAAATCTTCCCGGGGGAGATCCTTCATCTCCTGGGGGACGGGAAGCTGCTGGCTGCAGTCAGGCTGCTGAGGGATGGGGATAACCCAGGTGAGAGCCCACGGGAGCAAAGGGTGCTGCAGATCTGCACCCACTCATCCCTCACTCCTCTCCCAGGGCTGTGCCAGCCAACCTGGGAATGGCCACGTTTCATAACAGGCTCCCAGCAGGATGCTCTGTGTTTTATAATGCCTGCAGCCTGTTCTTCAGCATCTCCACACACTCCTTTTGTGCTCAGAGGGTGCAGCGGGTTAACCACATCTCTCCTCCCTTGCAGCCGCGCTGGGGACGCTGGATTTCAGTTTGCTCTACGATCAGGAGAACAACGCTCTCCACTGCACCATCAACAAAGCCAAGGTAGGGCTGAGGAGGCGGCAAGGAGCGGGGACCCGAGCCTTGGCTGTGCCCAGCATCCCTGGATCCATCAGCTTCCAGCTCCCAACACCTCTGCCCGTGTCCCAGCGCTCAGGAGCCGGCTGCGCATCCCCCGGGACGAGCTGCGATTGATGCTTTTTCCAGCAGCCCATCCCCATGTTGTTATTTACTGTCGCCGGCTGTCGGGTTATAAATGGCTCTTTTAAATGCTGCTAATCACGGCCCCAAAGTGCTGCTCCTCAGCGCCTTTGCCGCCTGCGTGATTGAGGCAATTTAGGGGATTTTTGCACATTTGGGAGCAGCAAGAGGGAGCCGAGGTGCTGGTTCAGCCTCAGGGCCTGTGTGAGGTGCTGCTGGGCTCCCCTCTGCATCAAAAACGAGGGGTCCGGGTGTGGGGCTGGGGGGAAAAGACCCTGCAGATTTTGGGAGGTGGCTGGGGGGAAAAGACCCTGCAGATTTTGGGAAGGGATGGAGGGGTTTCACAGAAGGCAGAAGAGGCTGTGAGCTGAGCCCCAGAGGGTCAGACCTCCACAGGATGCTCCTCTCCCCTCCATGGCTTGTTTGCAGCCCCTCCCCAGCCTTCTCCATGCTGGAATCCAAGCAGCAAAGCTGGATTTTGGGGATGGGGGTGCAGGGATCAGCCCCAGGGCAGCATCCCCAGGGCAGGGCTGAGGCAGGCAGGGCTTTGCTTCCCTCTGTCTCCTGTGGATCCGCCGGGTCAGGCTTCCCTCGGCGCACACGGGAGCTGTGCCAAGGAGGAGATTTCTAATTGGGTTTGGAGTGGGTGGAAGGCAGGGAGGAAGGAGAGCTCTGGGCAGCAAGTGATAAATCTCACATCAGCGAGAGCACAGGCAGGGCTGCCAAAGGAGAGCCCTGGTCCCCTCCGTGCCCACCCAGGGGTGTGGGGGTACCCCAGCATCGCCCCTGGCCACCCTGCCATTCCAGCTCTCCAGTCCTGTTCATTTCCATTCTGCTCTCATTCTCCCATTTTTCTCTTTTATTTACATTGCCATCTGCTCGCTCTCATTTCATCTCTCGCCTGGGGAAAGCTGCCAAAACTTGACTACAGAAAGGTAAGGGCCAGGAGCCCGCTGGCTCCGGGGGTGGCACAATAGAGCCGGAGAGGAGGAGATGGGGAAAAGCCCCACAGTGCTGGGATGTTATTTACCCTTGGCCCAGTGTCCCTGTTGAGGCAGGGATGGGAATGAAGAGACTCCATCTGCAGAAGGCAAAGAATGATCTTTATTCAAAAGCATCTCTCTCTTGTAGAGAACATCATGAACATTCATTTCATTGTTCTTAAAGTGAAAACATTTCACCTGATCGGTGCACTGGACTTAGGTCAGTGTGGTAGAACATATCTATGAACAATATTAACAGAAAACAAGATAATAGATTGTCTACATTCCTCCTGGACTTTTTCCCAGGCTTAGCCTGGCAGAAATCTTTCTCTTTTTCTCTCTGACTGAACTGAGAATATCCAGAGCCCAGCTCCTGGGTACCTGTGTCACATTTCCTCCAGGGAAACACTCTCAGGATGTGCCCAACTCCAGCAGCTCCTGGAGCCTCTGTTGCTGCCAGCAGCCATTCAAACTTATTTCAGCCACGTGAGACACGTTTTTCTTTCTCTCTGCTAACCCCAAACAACCTCCCTCTCTCTCTTTATTCTACTTCCCTCTATTTTTTTTTTTTTTAATCTCCAGCACTTCCATATCTGCTGATGCTCCTGACGAGTCCTGTTATCACTGCTGGGCAGCAGCAGGTTCAATCCAACCTGTTGTGCTCCACACACAATTCCCTGCTCTGCTGGAGCCTGGGACAGCCACTCCACGGGGGAATTCACCCCGTGGCTGTGCCTGGGAATATCGCTGGGGTTTCTGAGCGCTGGAAGTTCACAGCAGGATTTGGGAGGCTCTGGGGGTCACCAGACAGGTGGGAGAAGGCAGGAACAGGCAAAAGCAGACAGGAATAAGGAGGGACAAGCAGAAGCAGCCAGGAACAGGTAGGAAAAGGCAGGAACAGGCAGGAAAAGGCAGGAACAGGCAGGAAAAGGCAGGAGCAGCAAGGAAAAGGCAGGAACAGAGAGGAAAAGGCAGGAACAGGCAGGAGGAGGGAGGAAAAGGCAGGAACAGGCAGGAACAGGCAGGAACAGGCAGGAAAAGGCAGGAACAGGCAGGAACAGGCAGGAAAAGGCAGGAACAGGCAGGAAAAGGCAGGAGCAGCCAGGAACAGGCAGGAGCAGCAAGGAACAGGCAGGAATAGGCAGGAAAAGGCAGGAGCAGCCAGGAACAGGCAGGAGCAGCCAGGCTGGCAGCAGCCACCTCGCTCTGGTGGCTCTCGGCGCTGGCAGCAGCCCCGCCTGTCACACTTCAGGCACGGCTGAACTCAGACACGTTGTAGCTCAGCTCAGATCAATAGGAGAATAAATCAGGGCATTGTGGAAGCTCATTCCTGGACTGCAGGAGCAGCCAGGCTGGCAGGAGGGCTCTCCCTCTCCCCTGGTGCCCTGCACGAGCCCTGGGATTCTGTGGATCTCTGCTGTCCAGTGTGGGATGTGCTGGGCATCACCACCTCCTAGAAAATAGGATGGAAAAGGATTTGGTGAATGTGCAGGCACCTGGGTTTGTGCCCTGCCATGCCATGGCTTTGCTGAGACTCAGTGCTACAGAGCCCAGCCTGCTACAGGGGATTTATAGGGGCATGCAGCAGCACAGTCCAGTGGTCTCCTGCTTTTGGGAGAACGACGCCTGGGACAATGCTCAGGGGGCTGTGGGACAATGGTGAAGGAGCTCCTGGCCCCAGGCAGGCCATGCCAGGCAGCTGCTGCCCATTGGAGCATCCTTGGGCTGCTCTCCCTGCACCTCTGGCCAGGAAACACCAGGAGTTTCCACCCCACTGAGCATTTGGCTGTTCCTCCCCTTCCACCCGAGGTGAGTGCTGGAGGTCTGCACTGAGCATTACTTATGTATTAACTCATAAATATTGATCACTGCAGGGAAATTCCTCCAGCTGTCGGGCTCCTCTGGGCTGGCAGGGTGGAAATGCAGTTTGCCCCCTTTCAGAATGGGATGCCTGGGAATTATCCAGGCTGGGTTTTGGACAGGCAGCTCGTTGTGGGGTGAAGGATGGAATGAATCCATCTCCTGTGATTTCTGGACGCCTCTAGCGTGGCATTAATCGGCAGCCCGATTAGCCCAAGCTGTAATTAAATCCTATTGATTAGCTAAATGTCACTGGCACGGGGAGCAGCTGGCACAGCCTGGGATGCAGGGAGCTGGAGGTCTCTGTAGGATTGCAGCAGAGATTTTGGGGTTGGGTAGAGGAAGAGAAAAGAAGAAACTCAATCTCAGCTCCAAAAATCAGTTGGAGGCAGGGAGATGCCCCAGCTGGATCTGAGGGGAGAATCTGTGCCTTGTCCCTCCTGCCTCTCATCCCTCTTGGAGAAGCTCCAGGCTGGTGGTCCCTCCACCCAGGGGAAGCAATGGGGGCAAAGCAGAGCCCTGTTAAATTCAGCTGTTTGTGCCAAACACGGATCAAGTGACACGGGAGGGAGGTAGACGTGACATTAGGAGCCATTTTCCAGGCTCCTGTCACTCCATCTTCCATAGCACATCTATTAAAAAAGCCTTTAATAGCCTCCTCAGAAGGTAATTTAATTGAGCTGAATTGATGGGTGAATTACAGAACTGCCTGTCATTCTCCATCCATTGGCCTGGGAATCTGCCTGCTCCGTTCTGATTTCATTTTCTCTGCAGCCCGGGCAGCTTGGGCACCCCTGACCAGGGAGGCTGGGCAGAGCACCAGTGGATAGTGCAGGCAATTCCCTCCAGAGCCTGGGGACAGCCCAGCCCCTTCCTGCCCTGTCTGCCCCATCCTCATCATCTGCTGGGCCACAGACATCACCCCAGAGGCTGCTCTTACAGCAGAGCCCTTTCACCTCCATTCCCTGCTGATATTTTTATCCTTCTGGTTTTGCTGTAGAAGCAAAATCCTCTTTGCTGGGCACCATTTGGCCTCCCTTGCCCCAGGGCAGCACGCCTGTCTCTGTAGCAGAGCCCTTGCTCCAAGTCAGAGACACTCCCAAGGTCAGGAGCATCTTGGACAGAACTCAGAGAGGCTCCTGTGGTGCTGTGGGTTAAACTGGGTGAGTTATTCCCTTCCTGTGAGGCATGGAAATAATTCCCTCCAGCATTTCCCTGCTCAATTTGCCCAAATCCTGGATGATTGCATTCCTTCTGCACGCAGCCATTCCAGCAGCAGTCCGTACAAATTCTTCCCTGCTGCTGGATCCCTGGCAGCTGCACACACTCGTTCTCCAGGCACTCTGCTCCTCACAAAAAGGTGATGAGGACTCTTCAGCACCCCCCAGCCTTGTCTCCATGGCCAGGCTGGAGCCAGGATTGGGTGGGTACCTCTGCAGAGAAGCCCTGCTCTGATCCAGGCACAGGATTGCCTTCACCAGCCCAGCAATAATTCCTGCAGGGATCCCACAGCCAGGCTGGAAATAACCCAAGGACTTCCACCATGGAACCACTCTCATTTCTACCTAGCACTGGTGAAAATTAGGCTCCATTTTTCACCCTCCTGACTTGCTTCCCCGCTCTGTGGAGTTTTTTTCCATGCAGTTTGTGCAGGTGTGGCTTTTAGCTGGGTTGGTGCATCACTCCTGGATAATTTTCAGGGGGTTTAGAGGAGGAACAGAGGCACGGCTTGTGCCCTTCCCCTGCCTAAAGCAGGGCATCACTATAACAAACCTGATCCATGCCATCCTTTGAGAGCTGTGAGGGTCTTGTGGAAAACCCATCAGGAATGGCCACAGCGAGTGTTTCCTTGGATTGGTGCGCCTGCAACCCCAGATTTCCCTGTGAACACCACAGCATCTGGCTGGCACCAGCCTCCCACTGGCCTGGAGCTGTTCTTCCTTAATAACTGGGAGTGGGTAGGTGCTATCACACCCTCTGGAAATGGCACCACAACAGCAGAGGTGTGTGTTTGCTCAGAAGCAATTATTAAATGACAGAACCCTGTAATTTCAAGCCTGGGAAATCACTGCACTGATTTGCTTCACCCCCAAATTAATCACCATGAGGGTGGCAGAGCTGGCTGCTGGGAGGGAGGCAGGGAGGGAGGGGTGGATGGTGCCACGAGCAGGTGAGGTTGGAATGCTGAGCCTGGACCCTGCAGAACCCACTCTCCCCTCCTTCCCCAATCCTGGGGAAGCCTCAGTTGCTCCATGGAGCCCAGGGAATGAGGATGGGCTCCATGAGGCCACCCTGCCTGCCCAGCAGCCCAGTGCCATCCTGAGCCTGCTTTTTGCTGTTCCCTCTCCAGGGCCTGAAGCCAATGGACCACAATGGTTTGGCTGATCCTTATGTCAAGTTGCACTTGCTCCCCGGAGCCAGTAAGGTGAGAAACCTTTTCACTTCTCCTTCCTTTCCTGGGAATCCTTCCTTTCCTCAGTGGAAATCAGGCCTGGGAGAAGCTCCTCACCCAGGGGCTGTGGGCTGCTGCACCCAGACCTTGAGTTTCTGGTGGTCAGAGAGAGCAGGAGGTAAGAACTGAGGCTGAATCCATCCTTACAGGGATGGAAAAGCCTTTCTGGGAAACCACTGGCTGGCAGCCAGGTGCCAGCCCTGATTCCTTTCCCTGGGAGCCCAGGATGGGAATGCTGCATTCCAGGAGCCCCCGGGAAGCACCGAGTGAAGCAGCCTCAGCTATAAACAAACCGGACCATTTTAATTTCCTTTTTTTTTTTCTCGCCGTTATTATTTTGCATTTAAAACCCCTCAGATCATAATAAAACAGAGTATAAATCATAAGGGAAATATTTCCATCTCCTTAGGTTCAGCGCTTGCTGGAGAGAAGAGTAATTAAAGATATTGATGTGTGGTGAGAGCTCGGTGTAAGTGACGGGGATGTGGAATTTAAATGCTCAGTGTGTGTGTTAGGAATATTAATTGCACTCTTATTCCACACGAAAGGAAATACCTTTTTTTTTTTGAGGGAGGGGGGGAAGGTGTATTTACTTGTTACAGTTCAGTTGGATTAATTCCTAATGTTCAGGGTGGCAGAGGGAGTTTTTAACCACATTCTGAGTTTCTGCTGCAAACAGAGCCGGGAGCGCTTTCATCAGCAATATTATCAGTCATTTCCATGTTTTGCAAATCCATTGATTAGCATTTCTGCTGGAGCTGGTGGAGGCAGGAGAGGCAGGAGGAGAGGGAACACAGGAGCTGCAGCTCCACAAGCCATGGGGATGCCCCCCTGCTCCATGTCTGTGCTTTGCTCCAAACAGCTCTGCCCTGGGAGAGGGGAGCAGCTCTGGGGGCACTGGGGTTTGTCCTGGGCTAGTTGTTCCAGCAGCAGGACAGTCCCTGAGTCCCTTGGGTGCTTCTGTCCCACATTTGGGCTTGAGAGCCCTTGTGGGTGTGGGAATCAGGGCTGGATTCATTCCCTGTGCAGAGCTGGCTGCTGACTCCTGAGTCATTCCAGATGGGAGAAAAAGGCACTCCCGGAGCTGCTCAGCTCCTCTGATCTCACTGTGTCCCTTCCCAGGGATGTTCATGTCACCCACTTCCCTTCCCAGCCCCTGGAGCTGCAGGGATTAGGATCTGGTACCTGCAGATCTGAGCAGGCTGTGGGTGCCATTGGGGCACCTTCCCTGCTGTCCTTGGCACTCAGGGCTCCTGAACCCAAGGTGGGGAATGCAGCAGCTTCCCACAAAGATCCACAGGACAACTTGGAGGTATTGATGTGCTGAGAGTTTCCTATGCCCAGCAGCAGCTGAGGCAGGGATTGAGTTGTCTAACACCTAATTAAAGGGAAAATTGCTGCTCTGCCAGGTGGTGCCAGGCTGGGAACCTGGTGGAGAAACCCAGTCTGCAGCCTCAGCCGAATTTTGTCTGCCCTTCCCAGAAGTGAGGACAGCTCAGGGAGTGAGGAGATCCATGTCCCCGGAGCTGGGGAGTGGCAGTGTGCCAGGATGTCCCATCCATGCAGGGGACACAAGCCCTGCTGTCCCCATCCTCCCGCTCAGCAGAGCTGCTGGAAGGAGCTGCTGGTGCTGACAAAACACCTGCCAAGGAAGTTGTTTGGAGTCAGGCAGGATCAAGAGCTGTGCTGGGAGCAGGAGTGCAAACGAGCAGCCAGAACAGCAAATCAGCATTTTTTATTTAATCCAGAAAGGATTTTTTCCCCTTCCTTGCTCTCTCCTGCTTAAATGAAATCCCAGTCCGTGCTCTGCCAAGGTTCCCATTTTGCTGGCTGTTTCCAGGATGTAGGATGGGGTTTGGGATGGTTTGGAAATGAGTGAGTTGCTGTGTCCCTGCCTGTGGCAGCAGCTCTGTGGCCACAGAGAGAAACACAACTTTCCCAGGAATCATTCTGAGAAAAATCTGTGAGAAGATCAGAGAAAAGAATAAGAAACAATTCTTATCTTCACTTGCTACACCTGGTATTGTGAACATGTAGAATGTGTTGTAGAGATTTGTTTATCTCTATAACAAAGGGTGGTTATTTAATTAGCCAATGATGATAGTGTTTTAATTAAAAGACCAATCAATTCCACCTACAGCAAATAAAAGAGCGATGGGTTTCTTTATAAAGAAAATAGGCAACCTTCTGTAAATGCACAGAATCTATGTAACTTATTACCCAGCCAGGGATGACCCACTTGCTGTGGTACCTGCCACCCAGATTTTGGGTGGATTTGGGCCAGCACAGTGACATCACCCATTGCCCCTCCATCTCCAAACTGGGCCTCCTCTCCTGCCCAAGTGGCCCATCCCACTGACCCCACCTCCTCTGCTTTCCCAGGCAAACAAGCTGAGAACCAAAACGCTGCGCAACACCCTGAACCCCACGTGGAACGAGACCCTCACCTACTACGGCATCACCGACGAGGACATGATCCGCAAGACGCTGCGGTAGGGCCGCCCCCGGTCCTGGGGGACACAGCTCCCTTCCCCCTGCCCTGTGCCAGCTGTCCCTTCTCGGGCTCTGGGTGTTGGGATGACCCCAAGACTGTAAAAGTCTTTGATTCCCAGCCTGCACAGCCAAAGAAGCCTGAAATGTGTAGGGTGGGCTTCTCAAGGGTGTTTATTTTCCCTAATCCAGAACATTCTTTCTCTGACCTGCTGAGCTCTGTCCAGCAGCTCGGCCATGGCATTCTGTCTGCCCTCAGGGTGGTGTTCACATTTTATACCAAAAACTACCTGTGCCATGTTTACAATAACACATCAATATCTGTCATTTATGTTGGACAGTGTGTCTGTACTTTAAACCAATAGAAAAGTGTCACCAGCACAGCAAGGCATGGAGGGCGAGGAGAAGGAGAAGACATGCCCATATCCCTCCCTCTTGTCCCCTTGAACCTCATTCTAAAAACCCCAAAATTCTACTTTTTCACCCTGTGTTATCCAACTACCACACTACTCAAACCCTTGTGGCTTGGAATTCCTGATAAAAAGTTGGCAGCTTTTTCCAACTAAAATGGAAGCCACAGGTGTTTGTGACTTGGTGCCAAGGTCTCTGAGCCCCCTGCCAGGGTCTGGAGCCAGCCAGAGGGATGTGCTGGACTCTGACAGTCCCTCCCCACCCCAGTGACAATTTCACACAGGGACCCCCACGCTCAGCCCCACAGGAGGCTCCTGGAGCTGCTCCCAGCAGAGCAGGGCAGAGTTATCCCCAGCAAACCGGGAATGTGTGTGCCCTGCGTGCATCCATCACCCCAGAGCCACTGACCCCTGATGGGCAGAGCCTGGCCTGGGGGAACCAGCCAGGAGCTGCTCCTGCTGCACCATCAACTCCAGGACTCTCTGGCTGCCTCCTGCCTGCAGAGCTGCTGTGCTTTGGGTTTAACCTCTTCATGCCCAGCTCTCACGGGCACGTTTTGAGGCTTTGTGGTCATGTCTTGCTGAGAAAATCTCCTCAGGGAAGTTCTGGGCCCCTGTCAGAGCTGAGCTTTTTGTTAGAAAGCTGGAGGTACCTGTGAATTATTGTCCAACTAAACAAAGGATGTGAGTCTTTCTTTTATTATTTTATTTTGTTGGCTTGGTCTGTGCATTCAGCATCTCCCAGGGGCTGGGAGAGGTTGTGTGAGGGTGGAGGTGAGCAGGGGCAGAGCTTGGAATATGCTCTGCAGGGAATGCAAAGATTTTTCATGTTTTAGCCTCTATCCCACCTGGATGAGGGCAGGAATTGTGGGCAGCCTCAGCTACTCCATCACTACACTGATCTGGGGCTGTGCTGCAGGATTTGCTGTAAAATCCACTGGCAGAGAAAGGATTTTGCATCCTTCTCCAAGGACTCAGGGCTTTGCCAGCTCCGTGGCTGGAATCCCACCCTCCTCATTAGCAGGTGCCCTGGGAATTTGTAATTTTGCTCCTGCCAAGAGCTCAAAGCTGCCTGGTGAAAGGTGCTGCTCGGAGGTGAAGCAGGGGCAGAGCCCACCTGTTGTCTGCAGTGTGCAGGGTGCTGGGAAATTCAGCACCGTGGATTATTATTTCACTTGGAAAACATTAGTCATGCTGGAAGTGCTGCAGGCTGGTGGGGCTGGGAAGCCTCCAGTTTGTTGTTATTATTGGTGGGTATTTTTTTTCACTGCAGGCTTTGAAGTTTGCAGCCTCCTCAAGCGTGGAAATGGGTTTGTAAGGAGATGTTGGCTGAGTTGTTTGCTGGAAGGCGACAGGGAGCAGCAGGGCTCGAGCCCCACTTTCTCAGGGCTTTGGGAGCTGCTTCTCCCTTGGGAAGGGTTGTTTATCCTGGAGGCAGCAGGGGGATGTGGGATGGGGGATGCACCAAAATATGTGCAGGGCTGGATTTGCCTTTTTCCCCACAGAAATCCTGTGCTGCCCTTTCCCATTCCTGCCATCAGCCTGGGTGCTGTGGAGCTCCTTGTGCCCTCCCCAAAGCTCAAAACTGAGCATGGACTCCTGTATCCCACCTGGGACCCCTCAGTCTGCAGGAGAACGGGGTTGGATGGAATTTAAAGATCATTTCTTTGGGCAAGGACACCTCCACTGTCCCAGGCTGCTCCAACCCTGTCCAGCCTGGCCTTGGGCACTTCCAGAGATCCAGGGGCAGCCACAGCTGCTCTGGGCACCCTGTGCCAGGCCTGCCCACCCTCACTGGGAAGGATTTCTTCCCAATATCCCATCCAAACTGGCCATCTGTCAGTGTTTTGGTGTGGCTGGAGCTGTTTCTCTGCTCTGAGCTGGCCCTTCACTCTCCCAGCGCCGCTTCCCGCAGGAAACATCTCCATGCACTGTCCTGCCTTGGGTGCTTTGCTTCACCCATCCATCTTCTCCTCAAAATATCTCCTTTTCCACGAGGAAAAGCCAACTTCAAAGCCAGGA
Source organism: Taeniopygia guttata (assembly GCF_048771995.1). Classification (NCBI taxonomy): domain Eukaryota; kingdom Metazoa; phylum Chordata; class Aves; order Passeriformes; family Estrildidae; genus Taeniopygia; species Taeniopygia guttata. The sequence continues at coordinate 2,871,573 of NC_133044.1, read as the reverse complement.
GGAGTCTTGATTTTCCCTGTGCTAATCAGGAGAGGCTCCTGGCAGGCAGCTGGTGCTGCTTGAAAGAGCATCAGTGATGCTCCCGTGGGTCTGGGCAGTGACCATTCCCTGGGAGCCTCCCTGGTGCTGAGCTGGGCAGGGAGTGCAATTCCAGAGTCTCTTTAATGTGAAAATAAAGGTGGAGATCAAAGCTGCCGCCAGCTTTCGCCTCCCTGCAGCCTGGAGATGTGTCAGGGAAGCTGGAAAAGCACCCAGAAATCTTCCCTGCCCACCTGGGGGACGTGTCCAGCATGGAAAGCTGGGGTGGTGCAGCGTGGGGCACTCTGCCAGTGCCTGCAGCCTTTCTGAGGGGACAAGTGGCATTTGTCAGGACATCCCAGAGAGCTGGGTGTTGGGTCCCCTCCTGCCCAAGCCCCCCAACCCCACAGCATGGCCAGACAGGTTCTCCCTCATCCCTGCGTGGCCTTGTTCAAAGTGGTGGGGTGACTTTGCTGTCACAGCCCCCAGGAGCCAGCAGGGTTCACCTCCCCGAGGTGAAGGAGAGGTGAAGGCAGCCCAGCTAATTGCACTGGCAGGCAGGATCTTGTTAATGATCCAACCCCCTCAAAAAGCAGCAGATATTTGGGATTTCATGGAGAGCAGCAGGTGGGTGGATCTCGAAAGGTCTCATCCATTCATTGAATTAAATATCCCTGAGTGTAGCCCAAGGCTTAGCAGGGATGAAACCACCCACCAGCCTGGGAAAAGGCAGGTTCAGAGCCATGAAAAACACACTGGGGTGCACAGATGGATGGCATTGGGGACAGATTCCCTGCCAGCACCAGGGGGGAAATCCCACCCTGGAGCCCCCATTCCCAGCACAGGGTACAATGTCAGGGGGAGGCAGAGAAATGCTGCAGGGGAAACTGGAACAGGCAGGACACAATCTCCTCCATTTAAATAAGACATGTAATATACAATAAATAAATTGCATTCATAATAAATACCCGAGCTGGCCAGATATTGGATACAATTATTCATATCCAGATATATTGGCGAGGTGATGCATTATTCATGGGGTACTCAGCTAGCCCACGGATGCCAGGAATTCTTTGTTTAATCATGTGTTTGACAAACATCATGACTCATTAAATGTATTATTCAGAAAATAGTATTTGATCAGGACTAATAAGCAGAGTGCGGCTGCTTAAAGGTTTGGGGTCCCAAATTGCTTTACTCTGGATGAATGAGGTTTGCTTGGAATTGCAGGTGTAATTACAACTCATTTCTGCTGTGGTTTCTGTGCTTAGATTTGGAGGCATTTTGTGATGGAGCCCATGATGGAATCCTCCTTTTGTTTTCTGGAGAACTGGACTTTCCCAAGGTGTTATTTTGTCTCCTTGCTCGGTGCTGCCCGTCCTTAAACCAAGCCAGCATCACCTGCTCCTCACTGAGAACCTCCCTTGTTGCCATCAGGGATCTGAGATGCAGGGGATGATCTCAGGCTGTGCTCTGTGTGTTTTTGTGGAAAAGGATCCTTGCTGAGCCCCATTCCCCCTTTCCACAGCGGGAAAGAGGCTGAGGAACTCGAGTGAGGGAGCAGAAGCCGTGAGTCAGTGCTGGAGCTGCTGGGGAGTCAGGGCTGGAGCCCAGAGCCCGGGCTGAGTAGGAGGGAGGAGAAGTTTAATGAGCAGTGATTGTTCATTTGCTGCTCAGTTTCCTTCCAAGGTGGTTTTCACAGCCCTTGATGTAAAGATCAGGACCCCACAGTGAGGATATCAAATGAAACACCAGGTTGGAGGGGTTTGGATTAATAAGATGTGAGAAAGGGGTGAAGCTCCAGCTCCAGGTGGGGATGGAAGGGGAACGAGGCTGCCACAGGCACCTTGTGCTGTTTGTCATGGGGCTGATTTTCTAACCCAAGGCATAAAAATTCCATCAGATGGATTTCTCCTAATAAAATCCAAGCTGGTGTGATTGCATTATGCCTTTTTCCAAAGGGGGGGGTGGGGCTGGAGCTTCCTGCTCATCCCACTGATGGGCCAGGGCACTGCAGTGCTGGAAATCCCATTCCAGTGGGGATGAACTGCAGCTGGGAAGAGGAACTGGGACTGGGGGCTGAGCCTGAGGCACTGGCAGAGCTGACACAAAACCCCCTCTGGGCATCACACAAAATGTGGGGAGATGGGGAGAAAAGAGGTGGCCAGAGGTGCCAGAGGGAACACAGGGCTGGGAGAGGTCTGGAGGTGTCTCCAGCTCCACTGTGCTGCTCAGGGCAGGGACAGCTCCCAGGCCCTGCAGATGTGCTAAAAACCAGCTCCCAAGGACCTTCCCATGTCCCTGAGGGCACTGAGACAGCGCCCAGTGGGGTTTCTCCCAGTGTGACACTGGAGATGCTCTCCCTGCCACCACCCCATGTGTTTTCCACGTTTCCTTCCTGGGCTTTTGCCCATCCTGAGGCTCCTGAACTTTCACAGCAAGCAGGAGGTTGTGTTTGGGATCTTGCTGTGCTTCTGGGCTGTCCCTGGACATTGTCAGGAGAATTGTTATTCACATTTTTAAGAGGTAAACCATCCCAAACCCTGTTTCCCTGAGTGCCCAGGCACCACTCCTCAGTTTCTGGGTGTAGACACAGCTCCTGGGCTGCCAGCTCCCTGTGAGGCCATGTCCCCTCCTATCCCCTCTGCCCAGAGGGACAGAGCTCCAGGCCTGGCAAGAGCAGTGTTGGCTCTGGAGCTGATGCTGCTCCATTGCTGGTTTTGCTCTTTACAAGAAAGAGGAGAGGAAATGGGGAATATCGTGCCTGCATTTGAGAATCTCTTTGAGGATTTTACTGTTGTGGTGGGGTGGTTTTTTTCCGTGGGTATCTATAGTAACGCTGCATCCAGCCACAGTTTTCTGGAGAGCAGCATTCCCTGTTTTCCTCCTTGTGTAATTTTTTTTTCTTCCCAAACCCCTTTTCTCTGCTGTTCCTCAGCCCTGATGATCCTTGTGCTGTGGCACTGAGACATCCCCGTGGCTTCCTTGTTTCCTTGTTGCTCATTTGTGAGAATGAGGGTGGTCAAACCATCCTTGGGTAAGGCACTAAAGCATCCACAGATAAATCACCTACAGATAAATCATCCATGGAGGGATAAACCATGCAGATCCTGAGCAGGCCAGAGGTGTGGTGTGCAATTATTTACCCTCAGGTGGGATCACAGGGCATTATTTATCTTTAATTACTTTTCCCCTTCCCCTGTGGTCCCTGGGGGCAGAAGTGCCACCTGTGGGGAGATGGACACCAAAGGGAGTGGGTGAAAAATAAAACAATCAGGTACCCAAAAGATGAGAAGACACTGTAAGAACATTTTTTTTAAGGAGAAAGGAAGGGAAGGGAAAAGAAATGCCTTTCCTTAATGGGCAGGGAGCCCAGGCAGTCCCTGCATGGCTCCAGTGGGGATGCAGGATGCTCCCTTTGGATGGGGATGGCTTTCCCCATTGCCAGCACTGGATTAAAACCCTTCTGGCCCTCTGGGATTTCAGGAGCTGCAAGCAGAGGCTCCCTGCAAGCACCAACTTTGTCAGAAGCAGCAGAGGAATGACTCATTAGCTGCCAGCTCAGGGAGAGGCATTGGTGGCTTTTTCATGGAAAACATGGAAAACAGGCTGGGCTCAGCACCACGTCACTGGCATGGATCCCAGCAGGGCTGGGGGAGCTTCACCTGCCCAGGCTGTGATGTTTCAGTGCTCTAGGTGTGGAAATCACTCCTGGCTTTGTCTGTTTGGTGGGACAGGAGGTGGCAGAGCTGCTCTGAGTCCCAGCCAGGGTCACCCTGGGAGCTGCCACACTCCCAGCAGTGCCAGAGCCCCTCGGGAAGGAGCTGTGTGGGAATCAGGGAGTCCAAGGGAGGGATGAGGAAGAGCCTCCATGGTGGGGCAAAATGCAGCTCCAGCATCTCCAAATCATCTTGCTTTAGTCAGTGATGACTCTGATGTTTTCATGGCAGAGTCATTAGGGTGGTTGAGGCTCCAGCTTGCTTTTCCAACAGTGCTTGTGCATTTAGACACAGAGATTCACACCCTGAGCTGCCCTGGCAGGGCTGTGCCGCTTCCATTCCAGCTGCATTCCAGCTGTTCTCCAGCTGCCTGCAGAGGAGGTAGCCTGTCCACAGCCTGGGGGGACCTGCAGTGCAGGGGGCAGCCCCTCCCCTGTCCCCAGTGTCCCTGCTCAGCCCCTGCTGTTGCAGGATCTCGGTGTGTGACGAGGACAAGTTCCGCCACAACGAGTTCATCGGCGAGACGCGCATCCCGCTGAAGAAACTGAAACCCAACCAGACCAAAAACTTCAACATCTGCCTGGAGAAGCAGCTGCCGGTGAGTGAAGGGGGTTCAGAGCCTCACCCCACCTTGGAATCACAGGTACAGCAGCTTCTCCCTGTGGCACGTGGGAATGTGGAGCTGTTTGGCCCCTCGGAGATAATCAGGGATGTGGGGAAGAGCATCCCTTGGCTGGGGAAGTGTCTGGCTGTGGCTGTACCCAGGTACAGCCCCCAGACTGGGTGCATTCCCTCCCCAGATAGATAAAACAGAGGACAAGTCGCTGGAGGAGCGTGGCAGGATCCTCATCTCCCTCAAGTACAGCTCGCAGAAGCAGGGCCTGCAGGTGGGCATCCTGCGCTGTGCCCACCTGGCTGCCATGGATGCCAACGGCTACTCCGACCCCTACGTCAAAATGTGAGTGTCACCCCCGCCTCTCCCCAAATGTGAGTGTCACCCCCTGCCTCTCCCCGCAGCGGGAATTAATTGTTCTCATTAGGAGATGCAAATGAGGCCATTAGGCAGCAGCTTGCCTCTGCCTGGAGCGTTCTTCCCTGGCAGAGCTTCCAGGTGAGGTGGGCTGGGGCTGTCTCCCTGCCTCACCACAGCTCCTGGGTTTTTTTTTGGGGGGATGGCATGTTTCAAATTCACTCTCTGCAAAGAAGGGGTGGCCATGGTGAGGAAGGACCCTGTGCCTGTCCTGCCTCCTTGTCCCCAATGTGCTGACTCAAATTTGGGCACTTTTAGGGATGGTATTTGCAAAGGCAGAACTACTGGGAGAAGCCACACCTGGGAGATCCAGTAATGGAGTTTGTCAGCAGCACACTTTCACATTCTCATTTAATTGTTTTTTAGGAGTGGAGGTGTTTGCATAAAAATCCCCTCTTGCTTTTTTAGATGCCCATGGGAGGCTCTGTCCCTGAGCAACACAATTGCTGTTGCACTCAGCCAGTTTTGGGCGTCCCCTGTGCCATCCACAGGAGATTGCATCCGCAGGGCTGGGATCAGAGCAGATAGGAAAGTGATGCTTCTCGGCACAAGCCTAATTTTTTAATCATGAGCAAGATCTGGAACGTGTAGCAAGGAAGCAGAACTGATGTTTAAAGGCGCAGCACCAGCACAAAACCACGATGGATTGCCTTTGGCCTGGCCCACATTTCGGGTCCCCTCTCTGCCTGATGACACTTTAATCTTGTTTGCTGTCCAGCTCTGGTGCTGTGCTGCCGATATCTGCAGGGAACAGCTCAAAGCTGCTCGTTCCTCTCCCTTTTCCACCCTGCAGGTGGTTCCTGTCTCCTGGAGAGGCCCTGCATGAGCAGACCAGTCACAGCCCCAGTCTGGACAGATGCTGGGCTGGCAGTGCTGGCTTTGGACAGCGTGTGTGCAGTGCCAGTGTCCCCTAGGGACTGGAGATGGGATAATCGGGGCTCTCTGACTGCAGCAGCAGCTTCTAAGGAGGGGAAATGCTGCCTCCTCCCAGCTAACCCCAGCATTTTTGGGCATTTTGGCAGGGGAGGAGGGCCAGGGGGCTCAGCCTGGCTCTGATGTCCCCACCCGTGGCCTCCTGCCCTCCTCACTGGGACCCACTTTGGTCTCCTCGCAGTTACTTGAAGCCAGATGAGGACAAGAAATCCAAGCACAAGACGGCAGTGAAGAAGAAAACGCTGAACCCCGAGTTCAATGAGGTGGGTGTGGTTCTCATCGAGGGGCTTTTCTCAACCTCAGACTTAAAAGATTAAAAAAACACCACTTTAGTCACTGCGTGAGGGATTGGGGTTGGGTTCCCCGTGGGCAGCAAAGCCTGAGGAGGAGGATGGGCAGCCCCAGCCCCTGTTTCATCCTGACTCTGCTCCTCCACAGGAGTTTTTCTATGAGATAAAGCACGGTGACCTGGCAAAGAAGACCCTGGAAGTCACTGTGTGGGACTATGACATTGGGAAATCCAACGATTTCATAGGTGAGTAGCACACTCCAAAAGGTCTCCTTGGCTTCTTTTTTATTTATCTTTGCTGTCTGTTCCTCTTATTTCTCCTGCACTCCTCCACCCTCCTGCTTTGTTCTCCATGCCCACATTCATTCTCGCCGGTTTTGGTTCTGCTTTTATCCCTCTCCTGCACCTGAGCCTCTCAGGAGCATCCAAGCAGGGAGAAAATGCATCTGCCTGTCCCCTTCTGTTTTCAGATGTTTTCCTCTGAGTGCAAAACATGTTTAACAGGGAGGTATCATTTATCTCTGTTGGATGTCTGGGCTGCTTGTGATTTTGTTGCTGGTCACTGTGATTTATCACTAACAAGTGCCTGGTACCTCTGACAGCCCCTGTGATTGCTGTGAGCCCTTGGCACAAGGGACAGGGGCACTGCCTGGGACAGGTCCCAGACCACAGCCACAAGGGGAGTGGGGAATTTGGGCTGGATTTCACATCAGGCTGGATGCTGTGAGGATGCTGACTCCCTCCAGCATCCCCTGACGTCCCTCAGCATCTCCCAGCATCTCTCAGCATCCCTTGCAGAGCTGATGCTCCCCCCACACCTCTCCCTCTCTCTGTCTCCCTTCCAAGGCGGAGTCGTGTTAGGAATTAATGCCAAAGGGGAGCGGCTGAAGCACTGGTTCGACTGCCTGAAGAACAAGGACAAGAAAATCGAGCGCTGGCACACGCTGACCAACGAGCTGCCGGGCGCCGTCCTCAGCGACTGAGCCCTTGGGTTCCTCCAGCTTTGGATCCGGGGGATCCCGGGCCAGCCAGGGGAGCAGGACACCCCAGAGCAGGGCCTGGCTGCAGGGAAGCCCTTCCCAGGGAAGAAGGTGCAGGTGGTTTGCTCTGGTGGCTCCCAAGGCTTTTCCAGAACGCCTCTCTGCGCCCTGCCGCGCTCACGGCCCCGCTCTCGAGCGTGCACGGGCACACTCACACTCACACTCACGCAGGTGTGCACCCCTGCATGCACTGCAGCCTGGCTCCTCTCCCAAATCCTGCCTCTACTCAGTTACCTTCTCGCTGCCTTGCAAGTCAGTGGCAAAAAAAAAAAAAAAAAATATGAATGCGTCCGTCCGCGTCCGTGTGTCCGGCATCGGCAAAAGGCGTCCCTAAAAACTCACAAAACCCAGAACTGTCTCCTCGAGGCAGCTTGTGCCATATCTCTGGTGGTTTGTCAGTCTCTGTGGTTTGGGCCTAAACAGTCTTTTTTGCATTTAAAGCTCCTCTGTTGGAATGATTGATCGTGTCCCAGGTAAATCCAGAAAGAGTGTTTGCTTTCCTTCCAGGAATGTCGTGCTCGTCCTCTCCAGTAACTCACCTGCAGGCAGCAGAGCTGTGCAGACCACGCTTCTCCTCCTGGGATCAGGCAGCTCCAATTTTGGGAGGCAAAATAAAAAAGCTCCCTGGAACAGCCTGGCTGTTCCTGCTTCCCAGGAAGCAGCATCTCTCCTAATCAAACCACGCCATGCAGCAGCACGGCTGTTTTTCCAGCCAAGCCAGCTTTCAGGCTGAATTTTTCTATCATTTTTCCCTTTTTCGTCCCTTTCCAATTCATCCATTAAATAATGAAGATGCTGAGCTGGAATTGTGTTTGTAGTTCGGCATGGCCGTGAGGTTGATTCATTTTCTGCCTCAAGCAGCATCCAAACCAAATAAATGTCTGTGTATGGCACAGTAATATCAATATGGCACTGTAATAATGTATTAATGTTATAATGATCCCAGATATCATCCTCTGTGATCCACCTTGGCTGGTCTCTTCATCCTCATCCCACCAGACACCCAGTGGGATAAACTAAAACTTTCTAGGAAATGCTGCACCATTCCCAAAATGTTTGGAAGCCTTTAAACAATGATTTCTTAGGAAGAGCTGCTCTTTCCCCTCAAGTCTCAGTTACCCTCAGTTCCCAAGCCCTGTGCATATATTGCCAACTTCTTTTTTCTCTCTTGGGAAGCAATGGAATCTCTGGAAACCTACATTTACTTTTCCAAGTGATGATCCTCTTACACCTTGTTACACCTTTGATATTGGGGGAGGGGGAGATAAAATAAAAAAAACCAACATTCATCGGGGGTTTTTAAATAACTCAATATTTGTAATGCATCCTGCAGATACACATGGATTTTATTTGGATGCTGGCAGCCTGTCAAGTCAGATGTTCCCACTAATCCTTTCTGGTCCAGCACCTTAAAACCTGCTTGGGGTCTGAGCTTCCAGAGGAGCACCAGGAGCATCAGGTTGGCTGTGCCTCCCTTTTCTGGCAAAGTTCTTTTCAATCCATCCTTTTTTCCAGCCTGTGAAAGTGGTTGATGCCTGAGCTGGAGCAGGACATGTGTGTGTGGGTTCCTTCACTTTGTACCCCAGTCTTTTCTAAGTGGACACTGTCCCTCGTCCCAGCTGCATGCAGAGTTGGTGGTTGTCATGCCAGGCCTCGTGAAATGTTTGATACCAATGTTTTGCTACCATGTGAAGGCTGCAGAAACCGTCCTTACCTGCATCCTGAGAGACTTTTGTATTTCAGTATTACCTATCTGTGTACTTTTGGTCAGATTTGTTAATATTTATAACAAGAACCGAAAATAAAAAGGTTAAAAATAAAAATTTAAAAAAAAAAAAAAAAGAAGTTGATGCTGGTGGTGCAGCTTTTGAATTTGGGGGATGGCAAAGATTTGGGAAGAAATGGTTTTAAACCAGAGCATTGGGGGATGTTTGGTCCAATATAGCATAAATACTATATATGTACTTATAAGTATTTATTAAAAAAATATATGGAGATATATCTATATATATCTATATATATATATATATATATATATATATAGTGAGAGAGAGAGAGAGAGAGAGAGAAAATACATATATATGGCCCATTTAAGTATATATACTGCATGTATATTTATATTTATTTCTGTTTAATATGTATTTAGTAGCCTTGAAGCCCAGCAAACCCAGAGCACAGGGAATGATGTCCAGATCCAGTTGCCAGGGCTGGGCTCATAGGAAAACCCACCTGGAAAGCACAAAGAAAAAAATACCTACTCAATTAAATGATGCTCTGTTCAGCCATCAGATTTTTGTTTAAGTCACTCTTTATCCCCTCGGGAATAAAGAGCTGATTATAAAAAGCAGGAGGGAGGACAAACCCTACAGATTAAAATAAAGCTGAAGGTATTGGAAAGCCAAGCTGCTCTGGGGCACGTCAGCTCCTGCAGCTCTATAAAGGGGCTCTGCTTTTGGGGGACTCACCTGCCCCAGGTGCTGCTGCTCCATGGACAGCACCCAGGAGCCCCCAAACAGCAGCACCCCAGGGCCTTTCGATGGCCCCCAGTGGCCCCACCAGGCCCCCCGGGCCACCTACCTGGCGGTGGCCGTGCTGATGGGGCTGGTGGTGGCCTCGGCCTCGCTGCTCAACGGGCTGGTCATCGTGGTGTCCGTCAGGCACAAGCGGCTGCGCTCGCCCCTCAACTACATCCTGCTGAACCTGGCCGTGGCCAACCTGCTGGTGACGCTCTGCGGCAGCTCCGTCAGCCTCTCCAACAACATCAGCGGCTTCTTCGTGTTTGGGGAGCGGCTCTGCCAGCTGGAGGGCTTCATGGTGTCCCTGACAGGTAAGGAGTGATTCCAGACCTGCTGTGCCGGTGTTTTTGGGTTTAGCAGAAGGGATTTGGAGGTGTTTCACCTCCTAAAGTCAACACTTGGTGGAACTCGTGTCCTTCAGCGTTTGGTTGGCACAGGGAAGGGTTGGGGAGATGGTTGGCTGTGCCAGGTCACCACACGTCCAGTCTGGGTCTTGACAGAGTGAGAAATGCCACGTGGGGACATTGTTTGGGATGCATTTCATGGGGGGTGGCTGCTGTGCCAGCACACCAGGGACTGGAAATTGCACAAAACCTCTCCTTGAGGATGCTCTGTTGTAACTATGAGGAGTCACAGCCACCCATTGCCAACTCCATTTCTAAGGGCCAAACATCACAGTTGTCCCTGCTGTGAGAGAAGCCGTGCCAAAATCACAGTTTTTAATGGCCAAATATCACAGCTGTCCCTGATGTAAGAAAAAAAACATCCGACTTCTCATTCAGATAATATTGACTTGAACTAAATCATCATCTGCCACATCCCAGCACAGGCAGCAGAAGCTGTTTCTGAGCCACAACCCCTGCTGTCCCCTCCAGGCATCGTGGGGCTGTGGTCCCTGGCCATCCTGGCCTTGGAGAGGTACCTGGTGGTCTGCAGACCCCTGGGAGACTTTCGGTTCCAGCAGCAGCACGCTGCCAGTGGCTGTGCCTTCACCTGGGGCTGGTCCCTGCTCTGGACAACCCCACCACTCCTGGGCTGGAGCAGCTACGTGCCTGAAGGTAGGGGAGATGTGCATCAGACTGTGCCGTGTTGTCTTCTTGCATCTTGTTTTCAAGCTTGGGATAGCTGGAGAGTGTCTGGGCTGGAGTCTAAAGGGTTAATCTCTCCTGTTAATACCTCCTGCTTGCTCAGCCAACAATCCTCTCCTGGAGGCTGTTCTCTGGAAGTTCCCCATCACAGGACACTCGATGGGGCCAGGAGCTGCTCTGGCTGCACACACCCAGCCCAAACCCGCTCTTGAAGGGGCCTGGCACAACTCCACAACAAATCACAGAGGGCATCTGGCCAGCCCAAACCCCCCAGTGGCTGATCTCCAGACCCTCAGGGATGGACACACGAGGTGCTTGGGTGGCATGGCTGTTTTAGAGCCCATATCCAAGCTTTAGGCTCATTCCCAACCTTTATTCCAGGCCTGAGAACCTCCTGCGGGCCCAACTGGTACACGGGTGGCAGCAACAACAGCAGCTACATCCTGGCCTTGTTTGTCACCTGCTTTGTGATGCCCCTCAGCCTGATCCTCTTCTCCTACACCAACCTGCTGCTGACCCTGCGGGCGGTGAGTGCTGCTCCGCTCCCAAGGGATGGAGAGGCTCAGGGCGGGTTTTGGGGACAGCAGAGGAGCTGGCTCCTCCTGGCACTGCCATCAGGGCTCCCAAGGGCCGGGATGCTGCCCCAAGCTGCTGCTCCAAGCTGCTGACAGGCGTCTCCCTCTCTCCCAAACTCCCCGCAGGCCGTGGCGCGGCAGCAGGAGTCAGACACGACGCAGCAGGCGGAGCGGGAGGTGACACGCATGGTGGTGGCCATGGTGGTGGCCTTCCTCACCTGCTGGCTGCCCTACGCCACCTTTGCACTGGTGGTGGCCACCCACAAGGACATTGTCATCCAGCCAGCCCTGGCATCCCTGCCCTCCTACTTCTCCAAGACGGCCACGGTTTACAACCCCATCATCTACGTCTTCATGAACAAACAGGTGAGGCAAAGCTCCAAAGAAACAAACCAAGCTGGAGAATAGCTGGACAGGCTCAAAAATCCTGGAGGAACCATCTGTCCTACCTGGAAGTGTGGTCACAGGCTCGGGGTTGCTGTGTAAGCAGCAAGGATTTGGGGAATAAGGTGGAAAGGGAGGGAGCAGCCTGCGAGCCTGAACAAGAGCTCATTTTCCGCTTCCATGGTTTTATGGGGTCAGGCAACTTAATGTTGGCTCACAAACTGCTCGTTGAAGGCACAAAGCAAACAGAATGAAACTTTTATTGTCCATAAACCACAAAGAGTTGGGCTGGGAATAGACAAGAGATCTTTCCCAAAATATAACCAGAGTCCAAGCTGCCGAGTCTCCAGGTGACGCCGGATTTCTGCTGCCACAAATAACCTGTCCCTTCCTTCCCTGCCCAGTTCCAGAGCTGCCTGCTGGGAATGCTGTGCTGTGGTCACCACCCCCGGGGGATGGGGAAAACCTCTCCAGCTGCCCCCAGCCCCCAGGTCGCTGCAGAGGGGCTGAGGAACAAGGTGACACCATCTCACCCCGTGTGACAGCTGCCAGCTCCAGGATCTGCCTGTGCCACCCACAGCAGCACAGAGGGGCTCGGGGTGGAGCTGATGGGGGCCTGTCAGAGGTTGGAGAGATCCCCAACAACAAAAAAAAAAAAAGACATGACAGTGTCTTCTTGCAGGTGAGGAGCTATTCCATCATGGGAGAAACTGCAGATTTTCACCATGTCCCTCTCCTAAGGAACCCCCTCCCTCCCAGCCCCTCAAATTGGAGCCTTTCAAGAACATCAAATAAAAAATTAACAGTAATTTTTCCTCAGTACCCAACATCCCAGGTGGCTGTTTGGCCCAGTCAGGTGGAACATGTCTGTCACCATCCCCTGACAGACCAAGCCCTGTCTGCATCGCCTGGTCCTGCTGGGAAGTTCAGGGAGATGCTGTAAATCTGGCATAAATCCAGCAGCAATGTTTAGGAGCCAACTGTGTTAATAAACACTGATAAATACTGAGCAGTTCATCTGTTTTATTGGCTGATAGAAGGTTTGACAGAAAACACATCCCCTCCTGCCACCAGAGCTGGCACATCCCTCGTGGCAAGTGCCACAAACATCGCAACAGACAGACAGGAAAAAAAAACAGACACAAAGTTAATTTTCTTTTTTTAGAGTTAAGGCAATAAAGGAAGGTCTGGATCCACTGATTTCCCAGCAAGGGTAAAAACACAAATGGTAACAGGCCCCAAGGCATAGCAGAGGCCCACCAGCAGCAAACAAAAGATGCCAAAGCCTGTAAGGATAAAAGAAAAGATAAAAAAACCTCCACAGCTTCACACCTCATCTTAAATCTCCAATCCCACTGTTTATCTACCCCAGCTGCAATCACACTTCTGTTTTTGGAGGCAGATTCTGCCATTCAGGAGCCCAGGAAAGGCTTCTGAAGGTGATATTGAAGACAAGGAAGTCAATGAAACTGGGTTTCACCCAATTCCTCTATCTCTAAAAAAGCCTGCTTGCCTTCAGAGTTTTTTACAGATTTCTGATCCTCAACCCTTGAATTGCTGTCAAAATGAGGTGAGCCACAGTCAGGCACCCCAGCAATTTGCACTGCCATGGAGGATGATGAGATTTGGGAGACTGAGGGTTTGGTTTGGGGTTTTGTTTTTTTTTTTCCCACCGAGATTCTCTGCTTCAAACCAAAAATAAAACAGAAATCCCCAAACCAGCCCAGTACAAAGGAATGAAACATGTTAGAGCAACCTGGGCTAGTGGAAGGTAGCAGAGGGGTGGAATTGTATAATATTTATGGTATTTTCCAACTTAAACCATTCCACGATTGCATGACCTGGAGTGGGGGGACAGGACACCCATCCCCATCCCTGTCTCAGCCTCCCTCTCTCCTGCTGTGCAGAACAGCTCAGCTCACAGGGCTCAGAGAGGAATTAGAACAGCTCAGTATCACTGTTTTAATTTAATTAATTGCGCTTTCATTCTCTGGGAAGCTGAAAAGCATCATTAGATGGGCCCTCTGATCTCCTCTGCTGTCTTGCACTGGCCCTTGTTTAATTGTTCCTGTTAATCACAGCTTTTGTGCCCATGCTTTATGTTATCTGGATGATTTACATCCATGCTAAACTTAAATCTGGGAAAGTACAAGCAGCTGAGAAACTGAAATCTCTGTTGTGTTCTGGCCCCGATAAGGAGATCAGACAGGCTATGGGGCTACTTAAAAGGCCCTCCACCAACAGAAATAAAAATTCTCCACATTAAGATTAAAAAAAAGATAGGGAAACGGTTGACAGTCTGCTCACCATTTGGTCCCACAGATAAAATAGAAGAAGAAATGCAAGATGCTGAGATTTCACATGTTGTTATCCATGCAGTGATGGATAATTCTGTGCACGTGAAAACGCTCCTGTGCTGCTCTCCGCCACACTGCTGCAGCCCCACGGGCTTTGGCTACGTTTTATTTCATTGAACAAGCCTGAAACCCAACAAAAACACTGCCCAAAAAGCGAGAGGGAATGACCCTCAGTTATGAGTCACAAGCCACACAAGGACAGAATCACAAAATAAAAATTTGCAATTTAACTTTTTGCACTCTCTATCGCTGTTGCTGACACAGCCACAGGGCCGTGGGGAGCAGGATCTTGTTCCAGCAGCTCCTACCAGGAATAAAAATCCTTCTGCATGGAGAACAAAGTCCCAAATGGAGAATCCAGGTTGGTACAAGTCTGGGTTAGAAAATATTAAACATTTTTTTTGGACAGAATTGTGTCAGAGCCTGGGGCGAGGCCTGTGCTAGGCCTGAGGCGCTTCTGCTCCAGCTCTGTCACTGCCACCACAGCACAAACACAAGAAAGATTTTTTATTTTCTCTTGATCTTTCCTCAAAAAGCTCCCTCACCTCTGCAGCATCCTCCCTTGAGCAGCTCCCTGGTTGTACCATGGGCTGATGATGGGAAGCAGCATTAAAAACAAGTGAAAAACCCCAACAAAACAAGCCCAAAAATGAACCTCCAAGCCAGAAAGAGAACCAAAGGCAGCACAATAACCTTGGAAACTTTTATTCATGTTGTTAAACCAAACTAACAAGTGCAGAATTGGAGCATTTCCTTGCAAAAGCAGGAAGGAAGATGCAAAACTTGACACTCCCAAAAATGTGCAACACCAGCTCAAAGCCCAGGGAATAGGACAACCCTTCACTCCTGCACCTTGAACAGTATTTACCACAAAAAAAGTGTTAAACATGAAATTGCTGTGCCCATCAAAATTCTCATCCAAAAGTCAATTATATCCAGAGATCTTGGTGGTTTTTTTGGACAAGGGACTACCAAAAATGTGGTTTGAATTAAACACCAGGTATCTTCATAACAACCACATTTTTTTCACATTCTTGTCTGATGCTGGCAGGGAACATATTGCTGCACTTGCAATCTCTGGAGAACACTGCCTTTTCCTCATTAGCTTTTTGCACAGCAATTAATCCCTTTAATCAGTCAAATCAGTTCAACACTAGATCACAAAAGCACTAAGTAAACCGAAAACAAGAAATTACCTTGTTAAATTTAATGAGCAAGGAAAAACAGACACTACATGGGCTGTAACACTCCAGCATGGAAACATTTCAGTGCCTCAGCAGCAGCAGCAGCCCACAGAATTACAATCATTTTGTCTTTAATCTCAAAACTGCATAATGCAACAGAGCAAGGAATTCTTTAGCTTATGAAAATGTGCACGTGCACATATAATAAAAAGCAGTTCCATAAGGATGTGACAGTAAAAAAACAGCTCACTTCTGCACACTGACACTGCCTGGGCATGCAACAATGGCATCAAACCAGTACAAACCATATCAGAACACAGAGCATTAGATTTTCTTCTGAACTTGCTGCTGCTGTTAATGAAGTCTGAGCTTTACAGGTGTTTATGTGGCCAAAAAGGGCTGTAATTCACAGACTAAACACTGTGCAAGCAGCAGCAAGCAGGTGATGGGTAGAACTTATTCACTCTGTGTTTTAATCATGGAGAGAGTTCTCATCCAAAACAATTATCCTGCAAGGAACAAAAAAAAGGGAGTAAAAAAAGGTTAGGCAGTTGTTTTTTTCTAATATAAAGTACAAGATGAAGGGAATGGGATTTCACAGTGCTTCTTTTTCAGGGAAAAAGGAATGCAGCTCATGCCACAAATAAATTTCTACCACAATTCCAGTTTAACTCACAGAGTCTCACCTGAAGGGTGGACCTGAAGCCAGCTGCTGCTGGGGGTGGGATTTCTGATCCTTGATCTCATCTAAAAAACAGGGAAATTCAGCTCAGAACATGAAAGCCACACAGAGACAGCAAGTGAATCAAGAGCTACAGGTTCCTCTGCTCGAATCATTCAGCCACATTTGGAATCAGAACCCAGTCCCAGCTCTGCTGCTCCTGCATCACCCAGGGCCTTTGTGGTGATCAGAAAATCAGAAACCAATCCTGATTTCCATCCCTGAAGCCCAATCCCAGCTCAGCTCTGACAGAAAACAGGGGCATAGCTGCTAATGCAGTAACAATTTGTTGTTGTAATGCAATAACAAGCACAGTGATGTCACTCCCAGGCTTCTACATTTTAAAATTACCATCAATATTTCCAAAAGTAACCAGAGATTTGGCACATTTCAAACTTTGGGTGCATCCAGCAGCTCTACAGACAAAGGGCACCTGCTGAAGTCCCTGCACAGCTTCCTGGTGCTCTGTCTCCAGCCCAGGCTCCTCTTTCCTCTACTCCATTCTTCCTTCCAGCATCTTCTGGATCCTGCAGGCTGGCAGCCCTTGAATGACAGAGTTTTGTCATTTTGTCATCTCTTTTTTTTTAACAGGATGAAACTGAAAATTTTGATGCCAAACATGAGAATGTCTCAAGTTCTTTGGTGAGACAGAAGTCAGGGACCACTTATGAGCACTCACTGTGCAGTTGTTCAAAGTTACTGGGCTCTGATCTTTTGTTCTAAGTGGAAAAATAGTTATTTAGGATGTGAATATTTTCCTTAAAATGATGTTTAAATGACTTCTGCCACGTTCTTCAAATTTCCTAATAAACTGCCATGAAAGCACAGCCATTTTCACAAACTCTTCTTTATAAAGAGCTTTCATGACTCTGTTCTCTTAATGCACATTTTCTCTGTCTCAAAAAATTCCCCCATTCTGTCAAATTATCTCTGATTTCTGTGAAGACCAAG
Source organism: Taeniopygia guttata (assembly GCF_048771995.1). Taxonomy (NCBI): domain Eukaryota; kingdom Metazoa; phylum Chordata; class Aves; order Passeriformes; family Estrildidae; genus Taeniopygia; species Taeniopygia guttata. The sequence goes on along the minus strand of NC_133044.1, from coordinate 2,854,768 downwards.
CACTGCCTCCCAGGGCTGTTGAAGTATTTGCTTTCCACCTACAGGAAGTTGTATTAACAAAACATTCTTTTCCCTCTCAGTTTAGTAGGAGAGTTCACATTCATGTCTCCAGGCAAGTTCCCTGACACTCCACTCCCTAAGGAGTCACAGCCCATCTTCTGCAAAGTCCTCCACAGATCTGTACACAGCACACAAAATAAACCCTTGAACACAAATATAAATTATCAGCTCACCCAAGAGTGTGTCCCTGAGGTTGTTCTTGGATCTCCTCATCTCCAGGAACTGCATGGAGCATTCTTTCCAAAATATCATCGAGACTGGAGTGAGCCCTGTTAAATAAAAGATTCCAAAGTGATGGTGACAAGGTTCATGCTGCAAATTTCCAAATAAAAGATTTAGTACTTAAAGTTTTCTGCAAACATTGAATCTTATTAAAATGCTAAGTCTTTGTAACTCAAAGCCAAACATGCCCTCCCATCCTTTTTCATACCTTTCTGTATCCTCTGCTAGATTAAATGACTCCTTAGTGCATGAACTCTGATTTGTCTTCTCATTTCTCTCAGATTCTTTTCCTCTGCTTTCCATTTGAACTTGATCAAGAGCTATTCACACAAACAGCAAGATTTTAGTATCAAAGGAAGATAAATAAAGACATTAAAATGTTGTTTTCTTTGCTGCACTTGGACAATTTCCAGTTGCCCACTTCTCAGTCACTCTTTCCTCAGTCAGGCCTGATTTTCTACCAGATGAACAAATTCCCATTATCTGCAGTCAAAGGTGGCCAGCAGCAAGGCCCAGATAAATATTTCACTCCAACACATTTCCAGATTCACAGGACTCTACATTTTGTTTCCCACTGAAATGAAAAATGCATGTGGAAATGAATCTTTAATCTTTCCCTTTCCAATCCCAGATACAGGAGAGAAATCCAAGGGAAACCTGAGGATGACAGCTTGGTTTGCCTATTTATCAAAATCCAGTGATTTCCCCTCAAAAACTTATCAGCAAGTTCTGCTCCCCACAGAAATCAGGGTCAGGGTTGGGCTTAGGGTTGAGAAAGACCCCACAGCTCCAGGAACACTGGGGCTGGGAAAGGCACCCCATGGTGAATTTTCTGATCTGGAAATTCATGGTGATGGGGTTAAACTTAGGTTTGGGCTAATGGGGAATATTTCAGCCCCTTCTGCTGGGCTGTGATAAGCAGGAAGCACGAGGCTGCCACAGAAAATGGGAGTCTGAAATAGCTGTGCTTTATGCAAATACAAGAAAACCACAGTGATTGAGCAGCCAGCAATAGCCTGCTGCAGTCCTCTCCCCCTAAAAACAAGAAGCTCCAATGAACTTCCGTCCCTCAGGAAAAGATTTAACAAAGCTGTAGGATAACCAAACATGTGCCAGCATCATTCTCAAGTGACTGCGTTATTGAGCTTTTTACAGACTTAACTCATGTTCTGCCTTTTTTTTTTTTTTGTCTTTTTTTGTCTGCTTCTTTTTTTTTTCTACTGCTGCTCATTTTGTGACTCACTGGAGGGAAAAAAAAAGCACAGCCTATAAACATTTAGGTTTTCTGCTCCTCTGACACGACTTGTTGTACATCTAAAAATGATTCCCACTTAGCACCATTTGCATTTGCAGCAGCACAAAGATTCACCACTCTGCTGTCTCTGTAACAGATCAGGAAATACAATATTCATTACCCCAGTGGAAGTTATTTTCTTCCTCGATGAAATCAGAGGCATTATTTCACGCTGGAGAATTAGGAACATTAACAGGTAGGGTGCACTGGCCACTTTCTGAACTGAATCACCCTCCCAGAATGGAAACTTCAATGGATTTAACATCACCTGCCCACCACCTCTGCTCCTGTGGCTGTTGCCACCTGTGTTGGAACACAGCACAAGCCACAGTGGCATAATAAAGGCAGAAAATTAATTCTCCTGCTTAGACCTGCAAACCTCCCACAGCAGCTCCCCGTGGACTTTGGAGGGAACACACAGGGAAAGGCAGCAAACATTGGTGGGGGCACCAAGCTAAAAATTGCAGCTTATTGTTACAGCTGAACACACAGTGACGAGGACTCAGAGGCAGTTTGCAGTGAGGCAAAAGGAATTTTCTATTTTTAATCTCTACTTTGGGACTGTTAACAACCAACTATTCACTTGCACTCCGGAGTCTTGCAATCCTATCCCTTCCAAGTCTGGAGTGATGGAATCTTGCTGCTTTAAGTGTTCTGTTAAAAACAGCATTATTTCCATATTGATCTAGGTTGACTATACACTACAGTACCATATAACTTTATCCATCCAACCCCAGAGGAAAACCTGCACATGATTTATAATTATTTTATATATTGCCCTACAAAGTGCGCCTGAGCATCATTAATGGCATCACTGATGGTGCCAGTCTTGCTTTGGTGAATGAGTCAGGATGGACATTTTAATTACCCCAATGTCTGGTGTTAATTTAGGAAGAGCTTAATGATGGATAAGCAAAGGAAACTCTTCTCCAACACCCTCCCAGTGAAAACCACACAGTTTTTACACTTTCTGACTGGAGATGTGTGTGAACAAAAGAAGAAATGTAAATCACTGAGCTCTGCACAGACACCTGGGGGGTGCAGCTGCCTCCTCTAATGAGGAACACAAATTGCTCCAGGACACCTTTGAAAAATTCAGTGTACACCAAATTCCTCTCTGTGTTAAACTCCACCTGCACTCAGTGTGCTGTCAACAGCAGCAAGGAAACCACTCAGAGAAATGCAGAGGCTTCAAGAACTGCCAGTTATTTGAGCTGTTGATCATTTAAGCTCTTGATTTTCCTCATAATTGACTGCAACTAATTTGGAAGCTCCAGTGTATTTTGGCAGTGAATGGTTTGGGAGAAATCCTGACTGAGCACAGCTGGAAAGCCTCCCACAGTTTGGGGTGAAGTGCCTCTTACCAATTTCATCCAGCAGCTCTTGGGCTGGTGGAGGCAGCTCATCAATGGAGAGGGGAGATGCCTCTGAGAGTGCTGAAACAGAGAGAAAAAAATTCTAGTTAATTAGCAGTGATTAATCCTTAATAACTGTGACATAAGCTTACACTCTGATAGCATCTTGCTTACATATTTCATTTAACACCCTGCACGGGCCTGGCTCATTCATATTTTATCAAATTTCCCTAAATAATTCCATAATGGAAAAATCATTTCGAGCCAGACTTGCACATGCTGTATCAGAAATCTGAGGCCAGTAATATTTACACTTCAAACAGAGGTTGATTTAGAGGTCAGAGTTCTTAGTCTGCAGGTGCAAACACAAAATCCATAACCTAATTAGCACCAGCAGTACATGGTTGAGTGCTCAGCTATTTATCCCTCAAAAAACAGACATCCAATGAAATGCAGTGGAGGAAAAAAGGAAAAATAATTAATAGACTGCTGAATTTCCTTTCAAATCCATTTCTCTGTTTATTGAACCATTTATTTTGGCTGGGGCTGGGATAAAAGACTTACCAGGTGCCTGCCTGGTGTTCCTCAGGGATGAAGTAACTGGTGGCAACCCAACCTGTGTGAGATCAAACAGAATTAAATACAAGAAGTTAAATTGAAAAACTGCTGATCTTCAATCCTTCCCTTCAACATCCTAAATCCAAAATGAGGTAGAACCTTCAATTAAAGCCTGAGCTGACCATTACATTTTAAACTAAGATTTTCAATCAGTCCAGAATATGAACATAGAGTAAGACTGATGTGTCAAAAATTTTCCTTGGATTGCTGTGCAGTCATATTTTAGATACCATCAGCTACATAATCTTTATTTCAACACTCTGAACGGACAATTGGATGGGAATTTTCGGACTGGAAAGTTCCAAGATTTCTTCAGTTCCCATTCTCTGCTTGGGACCTTTCACTAGTTAAACCAGGCACATTTGTTCATCAGAAGAGCCCCCCCAAAATTAAGAATTTGTAACCAGAGGTAAATCCCCACTGCCCTCAAAGTGGCACTATGCACTTAATTCTAGAATAAGATTTTGGACAAGAAGCGACAGCATCAGCAGGGCGACTCAGGGCAACTCTGCCCTGTAAATGAATTTAATGAATTCCAAGTGTTCCTTGTCTGGAATCCATTCCTGGTTTTCCCTTTTGCTGAGTCCATTCGGGAGCCCAGCCAAAATCCGGTCCAGGTTTTGCCTTTTGCCGAGTCCATTCTGGACTCTGGCCATAATCCAGTCCTGGTTTTCCCTTTTTTCTGAGTCCATTCTGGACTCTGGCCAGAATCCAGTCCTGGTTTTCGCTTTTTTCTGAGTCCATTCCAGACACCAAACAAAATCTGGTCCGGGTTTTCCCTTTTGCAGAGTCCATTCTAGTCTCCAGCCAGAATCCAGTCCTCATTTTCCCTTTTGCCAAGTCCATGCCAGAGCCCAGCCAAAATCCAGTCTGGCCTTTTGCTATTGCCAAGTCCATTCCAGACTGTGCCCAAAATCCAGTCCAGGTTTTCACTTTTGCAGAGTCCAGGTTTTCTTGTTTGCCAAGTCCATTCCGTACTCCTGCTGTAAGGATGTCCAGGTTTTCCTTTTTGCAGAGTCCATTCCAGACTCCACCCATAATCCTGGTTTTCCATTTTTTTTTCCGAGTCCACTCTGGACAAAATCCAGTCCACGTTATCCCTTTTGCAGAGTCCATTCCAGACTCCATCTTCAATCCGGGTTTTCCCTTTTTCCGAGTCCATTCCAGACTCCATCTTCAATCCGGGTTTTCCCTTTTTCCGAATCCATGGGAATCCAAGATTCCAAAGGCTGGGAGGTGGAAATCCCCCGCAGCCAGGGAGGGATGGAGCAGGACTTCACCAACAGAGCCACCATTCCAAAACAATCACAAATACCTACAAGCATTTCTCTACTTGCATTTCTTTTTAATAAAAGTACTGTTAAAAATATGTTCAAGGAACATTAAAATAATATTTATATTTAAAGAAACTCCTGGCCTAAGTTATTTTCTGACTTACAGGCTCTTTCAGTGCAAATGGGCAAACTCTTGGAGCCACCACTGGAATTTCCATGCTCCTCTCCCCTTCACAGGCTGTGGTGAAAGTCTGGAACACTGTGGAGGAGGTCTCTTGAGAGCCACAAAAGGAAGAATCTGAAGAAAATTCACGGCACTGTTTGTATTTCTCAAAGGCCAATGGAAATTTTTCTTCTAGAATTAAAAAAAAAAACACGGGGGAAAAGAAAAAAAAAAAGACAGCAAAGCTGGAGAATTATTTTTGGAAGTTTTGTATCTTTCGCACATTTCAACAGAAGCAGAAAAATGTTTAGAGGGAACAGGCATTTGCACAAGAAACTCTAGAGAAACTGTTACCCATAAAAGACCAAACTGATAACCCAGGAGTTCCACCCCAGACAAAACTTTGCCAACTGAGGAAGTCCAGCCACTGTGTTACACCAAATTAATGAAGCACAAAGCAAATTTTATTTAATTACTCTAAAGCCACTCCAGCTCAACAAACATTTATCATGCTATTTAACTTGTTATAAACATTCAAACCACACTGAGTGCTTATTAAATTGCCTTTAAAATGCTAAAATCCACAGGTATCAGTTCAAATTTAAATTACTTAATATCTGACTTATGAAGGCTGCCAATATCTTCCAGAGACCTTCCAGGCAGTGACATTTTCAGCTGTGTCCCTGTAAATTCTCCTTTGGACAGCGAGATTCCCAACAACAGGAGCAACAGCATTTCTTGTGCAAGCGCTTCTGCACGGAGAAATGGAGCTTCACCATTCACCTTGGTGATTTTTTACACCAAAAAAAATCCTGGCAGAAAGGTCTGGCTGGCACAGAGAGGAGAAATCATCCCCTGTGAATCCTCTTTTCCCCCTCCCTGCATTACCTGAGCCCAGGGGGGTGCTGACACTGGTGGGAGCGTGGCTCAGCCGAGGCGTTTTACACTCCACACCTCTCTGGAAGTTCTGCTCACAGGCGATGCTGGACAAATCCTGAATATCTGCCACGGATCTGAATTATTGAGAGATGTTCTGACAGTTAGAATAGCCACTTCTTGCACCTGTGAATCACCAGATCTTGAAATTTGAATCAGGGCTCTTGAAATTTTAATTTTATGCAGTCTTATCTAGCTGGCTGGAATGGAGGGAGATGTTCCCTTTGAAACTTCCCACAGGAATCCTGGGAGGCCCAAAATCACCATCCTCAGGAAAGTTGCAGAGGCAGAAAAGGTTAATTATTTGCTTCCCTTTCCTTTCCAGGATTTTTAAAATCATCCTCCTATAAAACCAGCTCAGGAAGCTGCTTCCAGAAAGGGCAGGAACTCCAAATGCGAACCAAAAGGTAGAAAAAATTCCCCAAAGCCAAGGGAAAACCTCAATGGTTAAGAAAAATTAATGAGCCATTAATTAAGAATAAATGTAGGCCTTGGGAGCATTTAAAAGTATGATTCTGATAAACTGAGACTGCTGAAGGCACTGACACAAGTGAAAAAAATGAAATCCAAGTTGATTAAATTTTGGGGAGATACACCCTGGATTCCATCATCCTCAGAGGCCATGGAAAGAACAGACACCTCCTGTAAATCAGTAATTTGATGCAAATCTCCAATAGCTGTAAATATAAATTAACTTCATTAGTTGAATTACAAACATACTCTGCTAATATTTTTTTTTTTCCCCTGAAAATCACAGGACTATTTCTGGAATAAAATTTATTTGGCTCCACACGAACCATTTGCTCTTTAAAGTGATTTTATTTCCCTGCGCCATATGGAGAGAAGAAACGAGGAATCCTCACACTTTAATGGGAAGAAGCACACCCAGATGAACACCAAGTTAATTACTTCAGAAAATGAAAATATTTCCAGCTGAGGACAACTCTTTTTTTACACCAATCTCACAACTTTTCACAGGAAAATACTCTCTCAATATTCTGGGGAGTTTTCTCTTGGGCTGTCCCATCTCCCTGTCTTGCACCAACACAAAATTTTGGAATTAATGACCAATTTGCTGAAGTTTTTGCTATAAAATGTGGCTCTTACACATCTTTTTCTTGGCATTCTTCCTGTGGCTCCCACAGCATCACTTCTCGTGCAGCATCCAGACTGAAATGAGGGAGGAAAGGTCATGTTCACCCTCAGAAAATGATGGAAATAGAAGGATTTGGTTTCCTTTCTCTCAGGAAGTTTAAGCACTCTGAGGCAGACTGCAGCTCATAAACACTTTTTACTTAAAACCTTAGAAAGTGGAGACTGGTAGGAGAAAAATGTCATTTTTAACAGATTAAGGATTCATTAAAACTTCCAACTGACATTTGCAGCTTCAGAGCAAAAAGTGAAATTAAGAAAATTAAGTGAAATTAATAAAATTAGGTTGAAATTAATGAAATTAAATACAAGAAATCAAAACCTAGGTAGGACTACACACCACTCCATCATCCCTTGATCTGTTTCAGATTGTGACAAGCCCACTCAAGGTCAAAGAGGATTAGGCAGATGCTCAGAGAGCAACATCCCCTCTGTCCTGCTGCCAAAAGTGAAGGGAGCAACCAAAACCATGCTTTTTTTACCCTAAAGCCAAGTGATTTCCACTGCTGGTGCCTCCCTTTGGCCCAGGGAACTCAGCTCCTGGGTGGGGAGGAGCCCTGACAGTCACAGCCAACTTCTCCCCATGCTGACAAAAAATTGACAGGAAAACATAAAATATAAATATAAAATTATAAAAATAAAAATATAAAAATATAAAATTAACAGGACAAAAAAAAACCCCTCCTGTTTTTCAGAGGAGCCAGCCAAACCTCCAAGATTTCAGAGACTGCCAAAGCTGATGTTGCCCCCAGGCAAGATCCAGTGAACATTCCTGCCCTGGGCTGATCCCATGGGATTGGGAAAGGCAGGATCGTCCTGGCACTTCAGCTCCACAACCAAAATTAAAGCAGATGACTGAAGCTTTAATTTGAATTATCTTTGCTCTGTTTCAGGCTGTGGTTTATCAGTAGAAAAGGAATTGTGATATGGACATGGCTTTTTTTTTTTTCCTTTCTTTTTTTCCTGTTTTAGCTCCCTCATTAAGGCAAAAAAAACCCCACCAAACTCTGCAAATGACAAAACCCCTTGAGACCTGTGAAAATCCCTTTTTGTATTTTCTTAGCAAGGAGCTGAGCTATGTAGATAATCATTAAAGAACACCACTGGCATCTTATTTGAATATTAGATATATAAGCAGAATTAATGAAGAGAGCACACTTTAAAAGCTAATTTCTGCCTGAAGGAACAATGAAAATGAGTTTTTCTACCTGGCTCCAGGCATTTGGCTCAGCTGATTCACTCCCAGCTTGTTACTGCCACAGCTCTGTGGTGTTGTGCTGCAGAATAGTATTTTTCCTCCTGAATACAAATAACAAATGTTCCCTGTTACTGCCTTTTGCAAGCACAAAAGAAAACAACACAACTCATTGAACAGGAAATTGTTACTTTATTAATTTTTTTTCTTTTTTTTTTTGTCTGAGTTCTTGTGACCTTTGTTGTTATCGAGAGACAAATGTGTTTTAAAGATGCATTTTCATAAACATGGCACAGCTGCCAGACAGGCACTGAAGCACTGGGGAATATCACAACATTTACAAATTTGAGCTAAAAGAGACAACAGAGTAAGGAAACAATGATTCTTCCATTATTCTGCACACGCACTCTGTCAGCTCTCACTGTTTTTAAGCCCAAGATCCTCCCAGCAATGAGAATATTAATGTGTAAATACAACTCTAATTCAGTTTCCAGCACCACAGCAAGTTGCATAAAAAGATTAAACTTCGCCCCAGGGTAAAAATGAAAAGTATTCAAACAAGTTTTTTTGGTTTGTCTTTTTAACTGAAACACAGCAAGTACGTGAACACTGCATCTGAAATTATTTCAGGCACTGCAATGCCCAAACCAAAATCCTAAGTGTCCTGAACTCTCCCAAAAAATAATAATTTGGGAATAAGAGGAATAAGAGATCAATTGAGCCTGAAGAATGAAGGTCCAGCCTTGGGATAGGAGAGCTGCTGGCAAAAATCCCAATGCAGCAACTCCGTGTCCCTGACTCAGAAGTGCTTCAAGGAAAAGGACATTTACCTGGAGCCTGAATTCCTGATGCTGCATCTCCAGGTAATTTCTGCAAAAATCCTGCACAAACAGCTTCTGCTTTGCCCTCAGCGTCTGAGGTCTGAAAAGGGGAAAAAGAGAAATTAATTCCATTTTTAACAGAGCAGCTGCAAAGGGCAGGACAACCCTCCCAGGATGATGTTCCCAATAATGGGAATGGAGAAACTTTTCTCATCAGCAAACAGCCCAGACTGGATTTAGCAGCAAAATAGGAAAGTTTTGTGTCTTCCAGGAACTAATGAAGATTAATTTGCTTACTCTTACCTAAATCTTTATTTTGAAAGTAAAGAATTAATAATGGGGGAAAAAAAAATCTCACATTTTACAGATCTCTCTTCAAATCAAATGGGAGCACAATTAAACCACATGTTGTGTAACTTATGTCCAAAAAATGTTATTTTTACCTCTGGTTCTGACCTTCCCTCAAGAGCAGGAGGAAGGAAATAATCAGGAGTGAAGAATTCTTCAGTCACATCAGGAGGTGAATTAAGGGAACAATGCAATTCCCTTGAATGTCCCTGTGAAAGACATCATCACCTGAGATGATACCACCCTCTCTTAATAAAAAAATGCATATTTCAGCTAATAAAAACCACTGAAATTCTGAAATTCTATTTAATTGTTCACTGACTTTCAACCCACTTCCTGCTCTTTGCATTACCTTGGTGGTTTTAAAACAAAATAACAAAAAAAAAAAAAAAAAAAAAAGGAGGAAGGAGGAGGGGAATTGTTACTCAGATCAGCTCAGGATGCAACGCCAGGCTAAACTTTTCCACGGATAAGCAGCTGCCACTAAATTCCCTGGATTTCTGTACATACTCTAGAGAGATTCTCAGCTTGCTGAGGAAGGACTGAACTCTTAGGAATGGATATTCCAGACTCTGCTTGCTCATCTGGTGCTGGGGACTGGCAGCTCCTCCCTAGGATGTCAGAATGGAACAAAATTATTAACTAAAAATAAAAAATAGAGATGTGAAGTGAGTGATCTGAGGCACTGCTGGAATATCAATGAGAGCAGACAGTGACACTAATTGTCTGCCAGGAACACGGAGAAATAATGACATTTAAATGCTCACCTCGTTAATTAATCTAAGCAGGGGAACCTTGCCCTGTTCCTCTGTAGAGAACTTTTTCAAAAGCTTTACCCACTGAGCTGCTGCAGAAAAGGCAGCTGTGTGGTGAGATGGGAGAAATAAAAGTGTGATAGCACTCTCAAGGGTCTGAAAGCTTTGGGTTTCTCATGCTGATAACAATAATCAGTGATGATGAAGGTCTCCAATCTCATTCCCTCCACCTATTAACACCTAATACTCATCTCTATTTATGCCCATCAAGGAGTGACTGACTCGCTCTGAGGGCAAAGCTCTGGAAGATAAAATGGACAATACTTGTTTAAAAAAAAAAAAAAATTAAAAAAAAAAAATCACGGAAGCCGAAATCTGATTGGAAATGGAAGGAGACAAAAAGAGAACAGAGCATTTTATTTCTCAGCCTCACCTGTGGAAGTCCTGAGCGCAGGCTCCAGGTCACTCTCCCCAGAGTCAGTTCTGTCCTCACTGCCCAGCTCCCAGGGCTCACCTGGCTGCCACCCACACCTCTGCTGCTCCTGGATTTTTGGGGCTCTGCCAGGGACATGCTGGGGGTGTTCCCTGACACTTTCTGCTTCACTTTCAGACGTGCATTCACTGGCAGGGTAGGGGCAGCTGAGCTCCAGCCGACCTGAGGCCACTCTTCTGGCCATTTGCTTGACTTCAGCTACACAAAAAGAACAGAATTAAACAAAATTACCACTTCACTCCACAGGATCTGGGCCTCCAAAGCATCCCCTGTGTTTCACTGTGCCTGCAGAGTTGGAAATGCTAAGGTTAGAACAGGCAGCACCATGAAAATAGCTAAACACTTCCTTTTGTTTTAAATAAAGCTTAAAACCTGCATAAATTGTCATGGATAGGTCTCTCCAGGAGCAGGTTTTGTTAGTTTGGTTCTCTATTATCCATGCCCATGCTGCCATCCACTGGGCACTGCCACCCCTGCCATTCCTGATCCACACCCTGCCCAAAAGCAGGAAAAAATCCCTTCAGCTCCAGCAACCAAACCACCTCAACGTGCCTGGGATTATTTTATGCCCAGAATGTGCAAGACACAGGATCCCACTCACTTGGGCTCCATCCAAGAACAGCCTCACAGAGCTTCAGCAATTAAGGCACAGAGACCTTTCCTTGTCTGCTGAGTTCAATGCACTGCAGCAAGATTTCTGATATTAATGCTGATTTAACATTGATTTAACACTGATTTAACACTGATTTAACATTGATTTAACACTGATTTACTCACTCCTCCACCCTGACTGCATCACCCTCCTCTTCTCACTGCTTTTTTTGCTGCAGAATTCAGCCCTTGGTTTTGAATGGCACCTGCAATAAATGATTATGAAATGCACAAACTATTTTAGAGCCCGAGCATATTGTGTCAAGTATTCCCCAGCCAGGAAAAGGCTCCAAGTTGTTTTAACATTAATTAGAGCACGTGTGCTCTCAGCCTTTTAACAACCCAGCAGAACCAGCAGATTGAGCTGCCAGGAGCTTGGAGAGCACAGATTTTTTATTATTTATTATTTTATTATTGAATTACTTTAATTATTTATTTTTATTATTGTTAATTAGGTCTATTCTAGATTAACCAGACAAGATGTACATTCAACTCTGCATCTCAGAGCTGTCAGCTGCCTTCAGATGCTGCAGCTCCAAAAACACACCATGGGTGATGTAGGGATTGTTTTATTGAGGTGATCACAATTTCAGACCTGGACAATGATTCTCCCACCAGAGTTCATTCCCTGACCTTCACTGACCATGAAATATTTATGTTCTAACCTTCACCAACAGGTCTTTCTGATCCAAATGGATCATGGACTAATTTTAGAACTGCAGCAGTTTTTTTGATTTGACCAAACACTGAAAGAAGTGTCTGTCTCCCTCTTTTCCAACACGAATCTGCACAAGTTTTGCCAGGTAATTTCAATATGTGCTTTCCATTCCTGTCTAAAAACACAAAGAGATGACATTAAAAAGTATTTGTGCTGGGAACTGATGGAGGCTGTGCCCAGAGAGGAGAACATTTATTCATACCTTCCCTGATTGCTCTCCTTTTGGAGAGTTTTGGACCACTGACCTCCATCCCAGAGGCATGTGAAATCATTTTTAACAGCACTCCTTAACACAAAGTGCCCTGTCACAGCAGCTCTGCAGCTGACAATGACTCACAGCAGGCTCCTCTCTGCACAGATGGCTTTTGCCTTACTGAGGAACATTTAATGCCAGCCTTGATCCTGATGTGCCTCCTCTGACAGCGTCTCTGCTCCAGATGAACCTGTCAGAATTAACTCTTCTATGAATAAGATCAAAACTCACCACTTCTCCTCTTCCCTCCTTGCTGCAGGGTGTGAATCAGCTCCTCTCTGACACTGCAAGTTCAACTCCTTCTGGCATCTTGCAGACACGTGTGGGAGGAGATGCTGAAAGGAATTCAAGCCGTGATTCAGCACACCCTGGGCACCCTGCTAATTGCTGCCTGAGCACAGGACAGCACAAACTTTATTCCCTGAGTTTTGTTTGAGCTGCTCTGCTCAGGAAAAAGGATGACAACTCCAGCAAAAACTCTGCCCTGGATTTATAGCAGGTTTTGTTAGTTTGCATGCAGCTGCCAGGGGGATGAGTGGACCTGAATGACTCAAGTTACCCTCACAGGAGAGATGTAATCAAATTTCTCTCTTTCTCTTTGGTCCATGTATGTAATAATTAAAGTAATCCAGAAGCCCTTCCCAAGAACAGCTCAGGCCTCAACACAAACAGAAACATTTCTCCACTGGCCTTTTCCCAGAAACATTTCTCCACTGGCCTTTTCCCTGAGATTCCCATCTCCATTTCAGTGCAGGATTTGGATTTTAACCCCACCCTGAGCCACTGGATCAGTATTGTCCTGGCAGGACTGGAGAGAAAGAGGAAATAATTCAATTGCACTGCTGAGCTGTCTTCATTCCTGTATATAATGCACATTTTAAAGGACAGATTCATCCCTCCTCTTGGACACCACCCATCCCTGCATCTCTTTGCCTGCTAAGGAACACAGAAATGATAATCTGCTCAACACTTTACCTCCTGGTTTAGGCTCACTTCATCATCCAGCCCTTGGCCCATGCTGCAGCCCGGATCACGATGGGTGGTTGCAATTTCTCTCCTCCACTTCTCATTCTGAATTGCCTCTCTTTCCTTGGCTGTCTTGGGAGCAGCCTGGAAGCTGTCTCTGTCTGGTGCCTGACACATTATTGGAGGTGGAATGTAGTCCCTGGATGGCGGAGCCACAGCCTGGTGTAAAAAATCATCACCTCCAGAAAAAGCCTTCTTGGTGTTTTGGGAAGGAGCATCAGACCCTTCCCAGTGTCTCCCCTGAGAGCTTTCCTTAGGAAGCAGATTCACCCTGACTTCCTGGAGCAGCCTCTTCTGCTTTGCCATGGCCTTCAGCCTGTCCAGCTTCTCCTCGGTCCTGCTCAGGGACTCCCCTGCCTGCTGCAGCATGCTCTGCATGATCTTCAGGTTCAGGACGCATTTGCTGATGTGCTGCTCGCTCTGGGAGGAGCTGCTCAGCCTCCTGCCAGCATCTCCTCTCATCTGGGACAGCCCAGAGCCTTCTCTCACCCCCTCCTCTTCTTCCTCCTCCTCCTCCTCTTCCTCCTCCTCCTCTCCAGTGAACCCCGTGCTGGACCCTGAGGATTCCCCGTCCTCCTCACCCTCCCACGGGCTCTGATCTTCCTTTTGCTGCTTTTCTGCATCCTTCAGAGCCTGGCCTGAGCCAGGTCCTCCTTCCAGGAAGTCTTGGAGACCTTCTGGGTAACTGGCCAGGATTTCATTCATTTCAAAGCTGCACAGGCTCCCATCCACTTCGCTCTCACTGGAGGGAGAAGCTCCTGTCCCGAGTTCAGAGGAGGCTTCCAGACTTCTGTCCTGCACAGGGGGCTCTGCACTGGCTGCTGCCTCCTGCACCACCACAGCACTGCTCTCCCTGGGCAAAACAGAGTCCTGGGGGGCAGAAAAGCCACCTGAAAAATTCCATTTGAAACATTAAATCATTTGTTTAACGATGACATGGATGTTAAGAATTCAAAGGGGTCAGTTATTGGGTTAGAAAGGAAAATAATTTAAGTGTCACTTCTTAATTAGGTACTTTAGCTTTTGATTAGACTTAAAAAGACCTTACAACACAAAGTTGTTAGCCATTTTTGTACTGCTTTTCATACATGCAGAGTCTAGGACAGACAGTATACTAAAGTTTTGATAAGATAACAATAAACAAAAGCTAAAGACCAAAAAATCCAATACATCTCTCATTCCTATCACAAAACTACTCCAAAAGAGTCTCCCCTACCAAATGAACCCCCAATACCCAGCTTAGAACCCACAAACTCCAGCAACCCAACACCTGTGCTGCTTTTGCACGTTGAGGAGTGAATTTTGGAAATTTAGAAATTCCATGAGCAGCATTTGACACCTCTGCTGAAAGAAAACTGGGCCTGAACAAACCAGATTTCGAGTCTACATTAACAATGAAGTGGCAGCTAAAATCCAAAGACAACTGCTTCCTCTTTTCAACCTAAATCACAAAATCTGTGCGTGATTTTATGATTTTAGTATTTTAATGATTTCTGACAGACTGTTGTGGCCTGAGGAACACAGGAAGGACAAGAAACTCACCAGCCTTGCTTATCTCTTCTTCCTGGAATTCCACTGTTCTCTTCTGGAACCTAAAAGCTGATGCCCAGCAGATGTTCACATCTGCAAGAACAGCAGATCTCTGTGCTTTGGGCATTCCACTTTCAGATTTAACCAAGTCCTGTAAAAGAAAACAAAACAAAAAAGAATAAAATACAATTTGTCAGTTCTGTGTCCCTGCCTGCTCTTCTGAGGGGGTTCAGCTCCCTGAGCAGAACACTGAGTGCTGGATCACTTCCTCTAGATTTAAACAACATATCCATCAAAATTGGAATGCTGGAAATCACCTTCAGGTCGTTTTTCAGGATATATTGAATATCCTGAAGCTTCATGGAGCGGTTCCTTGGTTTGGGCTCCAGCCCTGACTTGACAACATCATAATAGAGCAGGGGGAGCCTGACATCTGCTTCCAGCTGCTCCCCTGAAAGGATGAGCTGCTTAACAGCTGAGTCTTCCACACCTTTCCAGGGAAGGCTCTCTGCAAGACACAAGTACAGATTTTATGTCCCCAGCTGCACATTAATGTTAATTAAAAAAAAAAAAATTACATCGTTCCCTGATGTAATAAAAATTTTTGAAATGTGATAAAATAAAATGTTATACAATAAAAAAATTTAAAAATCACATTATTCCCTGTCCATCCCCTGTTTTACAAGTAAAAACAAGCACTGGCATCTCCTCCCTGTTTCCAACAGTGGATGCTTTCAAGGGAGCTGACAGAAATATCTAGAGGAGAGTGACATTGCAAACAACCCTGCTCTGGATTCTTCATTGGGATTAATTTTTAGGATAATTGTTTATCCCATTTCACTGTCAGAATAGTCAAAGTGAATGCAGAACAGACATTATCTGTAATAACAGCTACAATACATGACAAAAACAGAGTTACATTCTAACTTATCACAGAGATCAAAAACATAAAAGCTGCACAAGCTTGTTTTGAACACTGAAAAGACTTAATTGAATGTTTTGCTGTGCTGGTAGGAAGAAGAAAAATAAACAGCAGAAAACAAATTTATTTCCAAATGTATTTCTCCAATACCCACCATTAATTTCATCCCTTAGCCACACAATTTTACGTTTTCTGATCACATTTTAGAGGAGTTCCCAATAACCTTTGTTATTGTCATATATTTGGGGTTTGTTGCCTGGTTTATGTTTTCAGTTAACCCATCCCAGCCCAAATCTGTGCACTCACCTGTCAGGGCCTCCTGCAGCACTGCACAGAAGCTGTAAACATCAGATTTGACTGTCCCAGGTTTCCCCAGGATTATTTCAGGGGAGCTCCAGCGGAACAGCTGGGCTGGGACAGGAATTCGGGTCAGGTCACTGTGCACTCCACTGTCCTTGCTGCAAAAAGGGAAAAAAACTGTACAGCAGGACAAACAGCACAAAAACTGTAAATCAGGACATGCAGCACACTCAACAACAAGGCTCATATTTAGGAATTAAACACCTGAGCGTGCTACAGCATTTAGTTTAATGCATAAAAGGTTAGGGCATGTCTGCAAAAAGAAATGTGCACTAAAGGCCTGGGGAAAGGAACACCTCCTTGAATGACTTTAGAACAAAAACAACTAAAAAAAATGCTGAACTTTTCACAACAGAAGCTTTCTAAACAACCATGGATAACACACAGGAAGCCTGTCAAAAATAATTTTATTTTCCAATGTGTCTAGGGGATAATTTCAGTAATACTTCACTGAGATGAAAAGAAATCCTCTTTACCCTCTTTATGATTTTTTGTTCTCAATGCCAAACCGAGTAACTGAATCAGGACCAGTCTAAGGAGAGGTGCTGGATGTTCCACCCCCGTTTGAGAGCAGCCCTGGGGAGGTTCTCACCTCTGGATCATGTACTCCAGGTTGCAGAGCTTGCCCTCCCCTGAGGACACAATCTGGATGGCAAAGGAGGAGAGGGAGCGGTGGATGAAGCCCCGGGAGTGCAGGAAGCGCAGAGCCTCGAGGATCTGCAGCAGCACGTGCACGATGGTCTCTGTCTGCAGCACCGGGAATTCTGCACGCTGCAGAGAGGGATTGATATTATATTATAATGATATTATATTATATTATATTATATTATATTATATTATATTATATTATATTATATTATATTATATTATATTATATTATATTATATTATATTATATTATATTATATTATATTATATTATATTATATTTATTATATTTGTGATATATAGTATATATACTACATATACTATATATATACTATATTATATATACATGATACATATTATATAAAGTATATATAGTATATACTATATATACTTACATATTATATATACTATATTTTATTTAGTGCATATATTATATATATTATATATTATATATTATATACTATGTACGTATATAATATACTATATATAAAATAGTACATATATAGTATACACTATATATATTATATATACACTAGATATATAATAATATGTAATATATAATATATAATATAATATATATATTATATTATATATTATATATTATATACTGTAATACTAGATATTAAAATATATTATTATTTTATTATAAATATAAAATAATAGTATAGTATAGGGTATTATTAATAAACCATTATACCATTAATATAATAAAATATATTATCTATTATAGATTTACATTTTTTTAAGAATTGATTAAAATTTTTTAAAATTGGTTAAATTTGAATTTTAAAAAATGAATTGGCTTCAAATGATTATTTTAATAATTGATTAAATAAATTTTAATTTAAATTAATTAAATTTAAATTACGAAAAATAATTAATTTTTTAAATTTTATTTTAAAAAATAAGAAAAATAGCCAGAAACTCAAATCCAGACTGAGGATTTTGTCTTCTTGAGGTAAGATGTTAGTCACTAAATATAATTAATTAATTAATTCTTATAATTAAATAATTAATTCTTATTAATTATTATTTAAAACTGAAGCATTGCAGTTACCCTTTCATGGAGGATGCTGTAGAGAGAGCCAAAGTGAACCCTCTCATAGACCAAGCGAGTTTTCTCCAGGTCGCAGGACAGACAAACAGACATCAGCTGCAGCAAGTGAGGGTGGCGGAGCTTGCTGCAAAGGGAGAGGAAAAATCAATTTTCAAGGCAATTCTGGGCTGAGAAGAAGAAAATTCCTGCCCTGCTCAGTGTTTTTACCAATACGACATGAACGTTGGGTTTTCACTGGAATATATTTCAGTGTAAATGTATATTTTTAACTGAAATACTCCATTTTAAAAGATCAAGAGTGGGAAGAAAATCTGTATTACTGCTCTAGGGAAGAAATTCAACCCCAGGCTAAAACTCCTGAGTGGTAAATTCCATTCCCACTTGGGATTCTGTGGTCAGGACGACCCCAAGATCATAAAAAGTCTTTTCCTCCCAGCCCTGCAGCCAAAGATCACGATAAACTCATGCTTGAATAAGGTCAATGTATACAATAGGACAATATAAGTTTAACAATTTATATGTAAGTTCTATAACGGTAAAATATAAAATATGTTCAGCTCAAAAGCCATGTTGGGAGTCAGATTTGGGTCTGCACCCCTGATTCCCAGAGCTCTTCAATAAAAGCATCTACACAGAGTCATATCCTGGGATTCTGTGTGTTACTGAAGGCTGAGATAAATCCCGTTCCCCTGAGGTAAATCCCATTCCCCTGAGGTAAATCCCATTCCCCTGAGGAAAAACCCATTCCCTTGAGATAAATCCCATTCCCTTGAGATAAATCCCATTCCCCTGGGATCCATCCCATTCCCTTGAGATAAATCCCATTCTCCTGGGATCCATCCCATTCCCTTGAGATAAATCCCATTCCCCTGGGATCCATCCCATTCCCTTGAGATAAATCCCATTCCCCTGGGATCCATCCCATTCCCTTGAGATAAATCCCATTCCCTGAGATAGATAAATCCCATTCCCTTGAGATAGATAAATCCCATTCCCTGAGATAGATAAATCCCATTCCCCTGAGACAGATAAATCCCATTCCCCTGAGATAGATATATCCCATTCCCCTGAGGAAAAACCCATTCCCCTGAGATAGGTAAATCCCACTCCCCTGAGGTAAATCCCACTGCCCTGAGGTAAATCCCATTCCCCTGGGATAGGTAAATCCCATTCCCCTGGGATCCATCCCATTCCCTTGAGGTAAATCCCATTCCCCTGGGATCCATCCCATTCCCTTGAGATAAATCCCATTCCTTTGAGATAGACAAATCCCATTCCCTGAGATAGATAAATCCCATTCCCCTGAGATAGATAAATCCCATTCCCCTGAGATAGATAAATCCCATTCTCCTGAGATAGGTAAATCCCATTCCCCTGAGATAAATCCCATTCCCTTGGGATCCATCCCATTCCCCTGGGATCCATCCCACTCCCCCGAGGTAAATCCCATTCCCCCGAGGTAAATCCCATTCCCCTGAAATAAATCCCATTCCCTTGGGATCCATCCCACTCCCCCGAGGTAAATCCCACTCCCCCGAGGTAAATCCCACTCCTGCATCCCTGGGGAGCTCCTGTCCCACCTGCTGTGCTCCTGCTCTGCCAGGAGGAGATCAGCCAGGCGCAGCTTCCAGCTGCTCTGCTGGGGCTGGAAGCTCAGCTCCTTCACCGTCACCCTGCTGCCTCCCCACACCAAGCTGCAAAGAAAAAAAAACAATTTTTAAAAATTTATTTATTTTATTTTTTCCCCAGCTATGTAGTTATTTACCAAGAACTTTGTGATCCTCGCCAAGAAAACACTTAGCAAGAATTTTTTGTGGTGCTCTGGTGCTGCCTCCCACCGTCAGGAATTTGAATTTTGCTCTTTTAAACTGAGAATGAATTTAGTCCTGCTAAAGGCTGGTGGAGCAGGGAAGGTTCACTGCCCAAAATCCCACCCCTCCCACAAGGAATTCCCTTCAGCAAAGGCCATCAGCGACACAAATCAAGAGTTTTGGGGAGGTTAAATCACCAATTTGTCAATTCTCTGGCTGCCTCTGAGAGACAACCACTTGCTTAACACACAGTAATTAGACAATACCCTATTTTCCTAATCATTAGCAACAATTACAAAATTGTGATATTATTTCTTTTATTATATATATTTGTTTTATTTTTATATTTATATCAATATTAATGTTTAAATTATTTATTTAATTACAATATTTGTAATTACAATAATTTAATTTGTATATATAATAATATATTACAATATTTAATATAGTTAATATAGTTACAATAATTAATATAGTACAATATTTATAATTACAATATTTTAATTTGTATATATATTACAATATTTAACATATTATAATTAATATATTACAAAATTTCTAATTACAATATTTTATTTAATATATATTATATATTGCAATATTTAATATATTTACAATAATTAATAGATTATAATACTTGTAATTACAGTATTTTATTTAATATATAATATTACAATATTTAATATATTTAATATATTTAATATATTTAATATATTTAATATAATTAATACATTACAATATTTGTAATTACAATATTTTATTTAAAATCTTTGGTATTATACCAAATATTTTAAATAAAAGCTCAGCCTGTCCTTGCAACTCTCATTTCACCACAGGTTCCAGCAAGTGGGCTGCACACCTGGATATCCAGAGGATATCCTGGACAAAGATTTACAAGGATTAAATGTTGAACAACACAATCTGTGCAACCCTAAATGTATTTCCCACCACTGCCATCAGTGATTAGCCATAATTAGGTTAATTAAACAGGGCAGAAATACAGAAAAAACTTGGAAAATGCCCCAAAACAAAGCACTGCTACAACAATTTGCAACAGACACAAAGAGGGGCTAAAAAACCTCTTTAATTCCATTTACTTGGTCATGATCGTGTTGCAATAGACACAGATTTGGGGCTAAAAAACTCTTTAATTCCACTTACTTGGTCATGATCATGTAGGGCCCCAGGTGGTAGGAAAATGCAGGTTCATCATCAGCCTGTACCACATCTTTGTCCCCAATAATTGGGAGGGAGGCCAGGTAGCCCAGGTGGCCACTGCTTGCCAGATGGAACTGAAAGAGGAAAATGCAACAATTCCCAAAATCCAGCAGCTCATCAACAACCTGAGTGCAGCAGCACCCAAACATCACCAGGAAATGGGAAAAATCGGCACCAAAATCTGAATTTCCCACTGAGGGTGGAACGGGGAAAGCAGAACCAGTCCCTAGGAGCTGCCACAGGTAACACTGAACAGGAATTTCTGCTGTTCCAGCTCGAATATTTGTGCTCTTCATGGGTTTTTCCCCACATTTTTTCAGCAGAAATAAGAATGCGCTAAAGGTTAAAAAGTTAAAAATAAGGATGCACTAAAGGTTAAAAAGTTAAAAAAAAGATTGCACTAAAAGTTAAATATAAGAAAGCACTAAAGGTTAAAAAGTTAAAAACACGAATGCACTAAAAGTTAAAAAGTTAAAAATAAGGATGCACTAGAAGTTTAAAAGTTAAAAATAAAAATGCACTAGAAGTTTAAAAGTTAAGAATGCACTAAAAGTTAAAGAGATAAAAATAAGAATTCACTAAAAGTTAAAAATAAGAATTCACTAAAAGTTTAGAAGTTAAAAATAAGAGTGCACTAAAAATTAAAAAGTTAAAAATAAGAATTCACTAAAAGTTTAAAAGTTAAAAATAAGAAGGCACTAAAAGGTAAAAATAGCACAGATAATTTGTGAGGAACAGGAGATTCTGGGAAAAATGTTCTAATATATTAGAAAATCCCTCCCCACAGCTTCTTACCTTCCCAAAGCCAAAGCTGTAAATGTTCTTGGCCACACTGGGTTGTCCTTGCAGTTTTTTCAGTTTACCCAGAGGATTCTCAGCATTTCTAAATACCAAAAGCAAAAGGAATAAAACCAATTATATATATATAGTATTAATATAATAATCCTATAATATATATTAATATATATTATTATATTATTATGTATAATAATATACAGTATATAATATTCAAATGCAATACTATATATAGTATATATACTATATATCTACTATATATAGTAGATATATATTATATATAATACAATAATATATAAATAGATATTTATATGTAATATATAAATATATAGTAAATATAAATATATGTAATATATAATTATATATATTATATATAAAATATATAAATATATAGAATATATTTTACATAATATAAATATATACTATTATAAAAACTATATATTATTATATATTATTATAGAAATTATTATGATTAGATAAAAATTACATTAAAATTACAATTATAACATATAATTATGAATATTTAAATTTTAAAATGACAGAAAACGGGAGTAAAATCTCTCGTTACCCTTGGACAAGTGCACCGAGCCTCGAGGGGCTGCAGAGCAGGGCCTTTGAGGAGCCGACTCTCCTGAGCAGGTCCGAGGGCAGGTTCCAGAGCACAGCCTGCATGTGCAGCGAGCACTGCTGCATGAACTCCAGCATCTGGGCAGCGGGGGGGAACAATAAACACAGAGCTTCAGACAAAAACAAAACCAGTTCAAATTCATCAGTCTGCACTAGTGGTAAAAGAACTGCTTAACTGCAATACCAAAATGGACATTTGGAGAAAATCAATTACATGAAAATGGCAGAAAAGCTGACTTCAAACAGGCGACAACACAGGAAACTTCACCCCCAGAGAATTACAATTTCACCTTCCTTTTTAAGAGGAGTGGTGTGAGCAAAGGGATGAGGAGTTTTTTATATATACATTATATAGTATATATTGTATATTATATATTATATAGTATATAGGATATATTATATAGTATATAATATATAGTATATAGTATATAGTACATTTTATATAGTATATAGTACATTTTATATATTATATATTACATTTTACATATTATATATTATATATATAATATATAATATATAATATATAATATATAATATATAATATATAATATATAATATATAATATATATGATATATGATATATGATATATGATATATGATATATGATATATAATATATAAATAATATATATAATATTGTATAAATTATAATATAATTTATAATATATTATATTATATTATATTATATTATATTATATTATATTATATTATATTATATTATATTATATTATATTATATTATATTATATTATATTATATTATATATATAATATATATACTATAATATATATATAATATATATTATATATATTATATATTATATATATTATAATATATTGTATATTATATATAGTATATAGTTTATAATATATAATATTACAATTACATATTAAATATTACATATTACATATTACATATTACATATTACATATTACATATTATATATATAAAAATCAGCGTTGCAGTCAAGAACGAGCTTCCGCAGCAATACCTGAGCGCTGCTTTCCTTCCTGGCTGACAAGGCCCACACCTGGGGGGTTCTCCCCTCTCTGTCGTGGACTCTCAGGTCTCCCCCTCCATCCAGCAGCTTGCTGAGGATGCCCTGGCTCCCCGAAAAAGCAGCTGCGTGCACCGGGGTGCTCCCGTCGTAGCAGCGACTGGGGAACAGCAAAAAACGTTCAGCAGGGGGGAAACGGAGTTGTTGAAATGTTTGTGTGCCCACAAATAACAGAATTAAAAAAAAAAAAAAAAGACAGACTGAGTTTTAAAAAGTTAGAAAAAAATTATTTCTGTAAATAAAATTTAAAAAAAATAAAATTATTGCTATAAATAAAAAATAAAATTAAAAAAAAAAGAAAATTATTTTATATTTACCTCCGAGGAGCTTTGGCTAAAATACCAACGTGCATCTTAAGCACTTCTTCATTTATGCCCAGTGGATATTGTGTTGCACAAGGACTAACACAATATTCACAATGACCGACACAATAACACAATATTAACCCACACGAAGGTTAATTTTAATTAAAAAAAAACAAAACAAAAAGTTTGATACTTAACTGATTGGCATCCGAGCCATATTCCAGCAGCGCATCCACTATTTTTCCCAGCCCCAGCAGCGCCGCAGCGAACAGACAGGTTTGGCCCATGGAATTCACAGCATCAACGAAAATTCCTAAGGAAAAGCAAGATTTAAATTCCATATAAATAAGGAATTTATATGTACTGCTTATATTGGAGAGATGGATATGTTAACTATGGAAAGATATATATGGAAATATATATACATGGAAATATAAATGGAAATATAGATATGGCTATCTATATATATTTATCATCTGTATAAGGACAAATGATAAAAGTAGATATAAGGATGATACGATATAAGCAGATATAAGTAGAGATGGATGAGCATATGTAACAGAGGACAGAATTAATAAGTAAGTGAATTATTCTTTATTAATCAGCTATTAATTAATTATGTTATGGTATGATTATGGGTATGACTAGTATTATGATTGCGATTATTCTTATTATCCTTATTATTAGTTATTAATAAATAAGTAAATAATAATAGTATAATTTATGAATATATAAATAATAGATATGTAATGTAATATAACGTAATATAATACAATATAATACAATGGAATACAATACAATAGAATACAATATAATAAAATACAATACAATACAATACAATATAACATAATATAACATAATATAACATATTATAACATAATACATAATACAACATAATACAACATAATACAACATAATAATACAATAATATAATATAATATAATATAATATAATATAATATAATATAATATAATATAATATAATATAATATAATATAATATAATATAATATAATATAATATAATATAATATAATATAATATAATATAATATAATATAATGTAATATAATGTAATATAATGTAATATAATGTAATATAATGTAATATAATGTAATATAATGTAATATAATGTAATATAATATAACATAATATAACATAACATAACGTAACATAATATAATACATAACATAACATAAAAACACGTATTAATAAACTAAGTCAATTATTCTTTATTAATTGCTCAGAGCATGGTGCTGGTAGTGCCAAGGTCAGGAGTTCGATCCCCGCATGGGCCATTTACTGAAGAGATTAACCCTGTGATGTCTGTGGTCCCTTTATAGTCAGAACCTCTTGTGATTCCCAATAATTGCTTACTTCGCTTTTATACTAAATAATTAATTCCGATCCTGAATCAGTTAATAAGAGACTGACGGGTCTCACATCAAGGATGCGGGGAGTTAATTCTATTTTTTAACCACAATAAAAAAGGGTCACAAACCACTCAGCCCGTGCTCTCTCCCTCCCGAGCCCCGCCGCGGGGGCCGGGAACGGTCATCAATGGCGGGCGGCCCCTGCGCAGGCAGCACCGCCCGCCCGCTTCGCGCTCAGGAGAGAACACCTCGCTCCTCCTCGTGGCTTGTGACGCCGATCAGGGAAGATCACTCTCCTCTAGTGACCAACTACAGAAATGATCCCTGAAAGTATAGTCTTAACTGTTCCCCACCGCCCGCGCCCGCGCCCAACGCCGCCACCCGCGCCCAGCGCACGGCGAGCCCCGAACCCCTACCCGGAACCAGCGGGCGCGGCCCCGCCGAGCCGCCACGGCCGCGGGAGCGCGCCCCGAGCCCCGCGGGAGCGCCCGCGCCCCGCGGAACGGCCGCGCGTGGCGCCGGTGGGGACAAACCCAACTAATCTGCATGTTCTGGCCCCGCTGGCCAATCAGAGGCGAGCCCGCCCAGCCCCGCCCTCCCGGGGAGGAATCGCCACAGGGCTGTGCCCTGTCCCTCGGTGGCGGGCCCTTGGTCACGACAAAACCCTGCAGCGCTACAGGATTTGGGGAAGAGACGCTCTGGTCACGACAAAACCCTGCAGCGCTGCAGGATTTGGGGAAGAGGCGCTCTGGTCACGACAAAACCTGCAGCGCTGCAGGATTTGGGGAAGAGACGCTCTGGTCACGACAAAACCCTGCAGCGCTGCAGGATTTGGGGAAGAGACGCTCTGGTCACGACAAAACCCTGCAGCGCTGCAGGATTTGGGGAAGAGGCGCTCTGGTCACGACAAAACCCTGCAGCGCTGCAGGATTTGGGGAAGAGGCGCTCTGGTCACGACAAAACCCTGCAGCGCTGCAGGATTTGGGGAAGAGGCGCTCGAAAGTCGTACGGAGGAAAAGGACCCGCGGATGCCGCTCGAGG
Organism: Taeniopygia guttata; assembly: GCF_048771995.1. Classification (NCBI taxonomy): domain Eukaryota; kingdom Metazoa; phylum Chordata; class Aves; order Passeriformes; family Estrildidae; genus Taeniopygia; species Taeniopygia guttata. The sequence continues at coordinate 2,828,698 of NC_133044.1, read as the reverse complement.
GTGGGCGCACAAGAGCGGCCAGCGTGCCCAGGTAGCCACCAAGGCCACCGGAACGTGGCTTGTATCGGCAATAGTGTGACCAGCGGGACCGGGGCACTGAGGGGCCTCTGTACTCGGCACTGGTGAGGCCACACCTGGAATCCTGCGTCCACTTGTGGCCTCAGCACAAGCAGAAGGACATGAAAGGGCTGGAGTGTGTTCAGACAAGCAGACAGACTCCGGGAAGGGTCACGGATCTGAGGAGCAGCAGTTCAGAGAGTTGGGGGGGCTCAGCCTGGAGAAAAGGAGTCTCAGGGGGACTCTCAGGGGGACTCCCACCCTCCCTGCCGCTGCCTGAAAGGAGGATGGAGGCAGCTGGGGTCCGTCTCTCCTCCAGGGAACAAGTGACAGGAGGAGAGGAAACAGCCTCAGGTCACACCAGGGGAGGTTTCGGTTTGATATTGGCAAAAATTAATTCACTGCAAGGTTCTCAAGCACTGGCACAGCTCGCCAGGGCTGAGTCGCCCATCTCTGGAGGGATTTGCACGACATGCTATTGTGGCACTGGGGACAGGATTCGGGATGCAGGAGGCACATCCGGATCACTTCACTTCCGAGTTCTGTTTTTAACCACAATAAAAAAAGGGCCACAAACCACTCAGCCCGTGCTCTCTCCCTCCCGAGCCCCACTCCGAGGGCCGGGAACGGTCATCAATGGCGGGCGGCCCCTGCGCAGGCAGCACCGCCCGCCCGCTTCGCGCTCAGGAGAGAACACCTCGCTCCTCCTCGTGGCTTGTGACGCCGATCAGGGAAGATCACTCTCCTCTAGTGACCAACTACAGAAATGATCCCTGAAAGTATAGTCTTAACCGTACCCTGCCGCCCGCGCCCGCCCCCAACGCCGCCGCCCGCGCCCAGCGCACGGCGAGCACCGAACCCCCACCCGGGACCAGCGGGTGCGGCCCCGCCGAGCCGCCGCGGCCGCGGGAGCGCGCCCCGAGCCCCGCGGGAGCGCCCGCGCCCCGCGGAACGGCCGCGCGTGGCGCCGGTGGGGACAAACCCAACTAATCTGCATGTTCTGGCCCCGCCGGCCAATCAGACGCGTTCCCCAAGCCTGGCGGCGGCGCGGCCCCGCCCCCGCTCTCCCCCCGTCCCCGCCACAAGTGACGCTGCTGTCGCAGATGTCGCGACACGACACGAGGGACCGCCACCGCCCGTGCCGCCGCTGGCCCGGGCCAAGCGAGGAGAAGAGCCCCGGTACCAACACCAGCAGCGCGGCACGGCTTTCGCCGCGGGCTGCGCTGGCTCCCGGCCTCTCCCGACGCTTTCAGGGCGGCATTCGTGTACCAGAAAGAGCAAGCCCACAGGGCTGTTTAATCAGCTCCGGGCTCAGCCTGAGCATCACGGGTCGACTGCACGGGATAAACAGCACAACACGGAGCAGTTTCTCCCTAAACCCCATCAGAAGTTGTAGCCTGACTGACACGGGCTTCCAAAACTGAAGAAAGGCAAATTCGGAACAGGTTCCCCTTAGTTCCGTGTCACTCTCTGACCATCGCCGTTCATCAGAGGAAACACTTTTAAAAACAAAGTCCCCTTGCCCTGCACTAAGAGATGGGTCGAGAATCCCGTTGGTCTGAATACCCTCACAAAGCCTAAATCCGTGTGGCTGCTGTGCCATCCCCGGGGATCACCCACTGCGGGCTGCCGCAGCGAGAGCCTGGCTGCGAGGTGTGTACGGGAGGAGGAAACGATCCGGGGTAAGGATCCATCCATCCCTCTCCGCTGCTGCTTTTCTTTCTTTAACCACAATAAAAAAAGGGCCACAAACCACTCAGCCCGTGCTCTCTCCCTCCCGAGCCCCGCCGCGGGGGCCGGGAACGGTCATCAATGGCGGGCGGCCCCTGCGCAGGCAGCACCGCCCGCCCGCTTCGCGCTCAGGAGAGAACACCTCGCTCCTCCTCGTGGCTTGTGACGCCGATCAGGGAAGATCACTCTCCTCTAGTGACCAACTACAGAAATGATCCCTGAAAGTATAGTCTTAACTGTTCCCCACCGCCCGCGCCCGCGCCCAACGCCGCCACCCGCGCCCAGCGCACGGCGAGCCCCGAACCCCTACCCGGAACCAGCGGGCGCGGCCCCGCCGAGCCGCCGCGGCCGCGGGAGCGCGCCCCGAGCCCCGGGGGAGCGCCCGCGCCCCGCGGAACGGCCGCGCGTGGCGCCGGTGGGGATGCGCCGCCCTGATTTGCATGTTCTGGCCCCGCCGGCCAATCAGAGCGCAGCGCCGGCCACGCCCAGCCCCGCCCTGGATGAGCGCAACCCACCGAGATCCGCGATTCTAAAACCGAAATAAAACCGCACCGAGTGTTTGGTTCCGTGTACAAAATTCTCTGTTCCTATGCGGCTACAAATCTGGTTGTCAAAATCCTTAACGTCTGAACAGTACCCTGAGCATTTGGCAATACGGAATAAAACCCCATTTAAAGAGAATATTCCTACAGCTGTCTTTCAGAACTTTAGTTTTACAATGCCTCAGTTATGTCCTCATGAGCCCTTTACTTATAAAAGATTAGTTTTCTTTTCAACTAACTTGTTTTAATACATTTTTTGACTTGAGAACTATTCCCACTTAATGGAAAAGGGCAGCTATAAATCATTTTGTTAATGTATTTCACTCAGAGAACTGGATTCTACAAGCAGTATGCTGACTATTTCTTACCTGAAATAAAAGAACAGAGGAGAAAGGAAATATTTTCTGTCAGTACTTGTCTAAACTTAGCTTTTACCTTTTTTCAGAAGCTTCTTCACTTTCACATAGTTCCCTTCCCTGACATAGTCATGCAGTTCAGCTTCCAGGGAGTCTCCTTTTACACTGCCAAGCTTGACTGGGCATGGAAATGGGAGAGGGATGGGATGAGCCATCTTCTTTCCTGAACACAAGTGGGAAAAGGTAGGAAACACCATCAAGCTGCAAAGCACCTCAACCTTAATAACTTATTTCTGAACTTCAGAATGTACTTAAAGTTACATCTGCCTCCTGCAGAACTATCCAGAGCTGGAAGGGGAATTCAACCTACTACCCTCCCTAACAGAATCCTCTCGGACCGGCCGCTGCGGGAGCACAGCGGGGACGGGAGAGGCGACAACCGGGAGACCATAGAACCTGCCAGGAGCAGCGGTCTCTCTGAGACACAGAGGGGGACACACCCAGCGGCATTCCCGGCGGGGCCTGCCCGCTCCAGCCCGTTCCCGGAGCCCGCGGACACTCGCGGACACTCGCGGCCCACACGGATCCGCTCACCCGCCGCCGAACGGCCCCGACACGCGGGAACGCCAGCGCGCATGCGCAGCGCCGCCACCGCCTGCCCGGTTCGCGCCGGGGCGGGGCCGGACCGTGAGGGGCGGGGCCGGACCGTGAGGGGCGGGGCCGGACCGTGAGGGGCAGCCCCGGTGGGCGGGCCCGGCAGCGATCGTGTCCGGAGCTATCCGGGGCCTCCCGGTGCCTCCCGGTACCGGTGCATCCCGGTGCGTCCCGGTGCATCCCGGTGCCTCCATGCAGCGGGAGGTGGGTACACTACCGCTGGCCCCCGCCCTCCGCGCCCGCCTCGCCGCCGCCGGCTTCCAGACGGCGCAGGAGCTGCTGGACACCGGGCCCTGCGGCCTGAGCAAAGGTACCGGCGGCTTTCGGCCCCGCGGGGCCTCCCCGGCATCTTCCGGGCCCTTCCCCCTTGTCCGGCCCGGCCCCTGGGGCACCCCAGTGAGGCTTCCGGGAAATGGGCACAGTGAATAATAAAAGAAAATAGGCGAATGGTGAAAGATCGGCTGACACTGATGGATGTCAATGGGATGCAGGAAAACGAAGGGATTCTGTTAGGCTCATCTCTCCTCTTTTTACTAGGTGATTGAAGCAAAATAAGCCTATTTGAAGTTAGAAAATTGCCTTTTTCAAGGCATGTATCTAGTGATTCCTTTCTGTGAGGGTGGTGAGGCCCTGGCACAGGGTGCCCAGAGAAGCTGTGAATACCCCTGGATCTGTGGAAGTGTCCAAGGCCAGGCTGGATGAAGCTTTGAGCAACCTGGGATGGTGGAATGTGTCTATGTGTCCATGGCAGGGGTGGAACTGGGTTGTCTTTACATCCCTTTCAAACCCAAACCAGTCTGGGATTTTGGTTATCAATAGTTTTATTATCTATGACAGTAACAATTTGAAAATCATGTTGTTAGTACAAGGGCTGTGTGCACGTTGTCCTGAGAAGGTGAGTATGGATAATTTTGTGTCATGCTGCGGAATCAGTCACTGCTTATTAAATAAAGATGGTGTTTTGTGCTTTTGGCTTCTCTAGAAATTGGGATCTCCAAGGAAGAGGCGCTGGAAGCGCTGCAGGTGGTGAGGCAGGAATGTCATGGGCACGCAAGGACGGCTGAGGGATCAAGTAGCACCAGAAAGTGCACAGCCCTGGAGCTTCTGGAAGAAGAACAAAGCCAGGGCTTCATCATCACCTTCTGTTCAGCACTGGACAACATCCTGGGAGGTGGAGTGCAGCTGACAAAAATCACCGAGATCTGCGGAGCACCCGGTGTTGGCAAAACACAGCTGTGGTATTTCATTGTCCCGTGGCTTGTGTGCAACCAAGAATCACTTTTTGTTTAACTCAGCTATGAAATTAGTCCATTTTCCTTCTTGTCGTGACTGCAATGTCTGATTCTTCTCCAGCATTATAAATACAATAATGGTTGTACTGCTCCCTGTCCTGTGTGTTCCTCAGCAGGAATATCACTCCAGGAGTGAGCAGGGACAGCTCTGGGATGCAAATATTGATCTGTATTTCTGTTTCCCATGGCAGCATGCAGCTGGCAGTGGATGTCCAGATCCCGGAGTGCTTCGGGGGCGTTGCTGGAGAAGCTGTGTTCATTGACACCGAGGGAAGTTTTATGGTGGACAGAGTGGTGGACATTGCAGCCGCCTGTGTGCAGCACTGCCACCTTATTGCTGAGGCTCAGCAAGAAGAGGGTACGTTGCCAAGTCATTTTTTTCTGGAGGAGGCAAGGATGGAGTGAAACAAGTGTCTCGTAGGCTGCAGTGTTGCTTTTGGAGTGTTTGCTGACAGCTTTTTATTTCCACCTCTGTGTATCAAACCCTGAACTACATCTGTGTCTGGAGCAAACTGAGCTGGGCTACTTCAAAAATAATTATTTTTCTACATGGTGATTTTGTGAATGTTTTGATCTTGGGGGTTTTTGGTGGCATGTGGGATTTTGATGTCTGACCTTACTCTTTTCCTCTTTTCCTTCCAATTTTTTTCAGCACCTTAATTATCATATTTGCAGCACCTTATTGATCATATTTGCACCTGTTGAGCAAAACTGAATGTTTTGTTTCAAAACACAGGAACAGTTAGGGAAAGAAAAGAGGAAAAGCAGAATTTTATGAGGTAGTATTGCTACTGAAGGCCCATAGAGTAAAACCGTAGCTGGAATTCAGCTCGTCCATAAAATCAATATAGCCAGGCTGCCTTTAATAAAAGTTTTATTCTCTAAGTCATCAGTCTCTTGAGGATAAGGACACAACTTTTGTGTTACTCATGGAGAATTTATGCACCAAACTTCTGTTTGAACTGAGGTAAAATGACACTGTATTAAATGAGTTACTGCCTGTATATTAAACAAGGGATGATTAATAGTCCCTGATGTCCTCTGGTGGCGTTCTGGCTTGAAAATGATTTACTGGAGAAGTTCTTGCTTCAGAAATAAATTTTTCATTGTTGGAGGCCTCCGTTGGAGGCTCCAGTGTGTCTGTGTGCAAATGCTGGGATAGCATCTGCTCACCACCTTCCTGACTTTCAAGCCAGATGGAAAATATGTTTCCCCATTCCTTACCTTGCCCGTTCTGTTTCTGGGGGCTTTGCTGTTGCTATGTGTGGAGGGCAGGGTTTGGTGGGATGATGAAAGTAACAATATGCTCGTACAGACTTCTGACTCATTTACTCATCTGTTTGTTTTGTTCTCAGATCATCAGAAAGCTTTGGAGACTTTCTCCTTGGAAAATATCCTCTCTCACATCTATTACTTCCGTTGTCGTGACTACACAGAGCTGCTGGCCCAGGTCTACCTCCTGCCAGAATTCCTGTCAGAGCATTCCAAGGTAAGGCTTGTTGCAGGCTTGTCAGGAGGTGTCACCCATCTTCACGCTGAAGAGTTTTTGTCTGCTGTAGTAACAGGAGTAAACACCTTGGTACCTCGTCAGCTTGGCAGTAAAATATTGGCTGATAGCAGAGTACAAATGTAAAGCCTTCTGCTTGTTTGCCTTTTCGTTCCCATCCCAATTACTCTCAAGAATAATTTGCTGTTGCCATCCTCCTGATTTCCACTCTGAGTTGAGGACACTGGGTCTGTGCTGCCACATGTTCCATTTCTGTGAGCACTGAGCTGTGAATCAGCACAGAACTGCTCCTCACAGCCAAGGGGTGTGTGGTGACCATGAGGGTACCATCAGAAAGCCTTGGTGCCACTTTTTTTGCCCTAAAATAGCACTGAGGACCAGAAATATCCTGCACCATCCAAGTGACTCTCCTTCTTTTCAGTGCATCTTCTGTTGCTACAAGCAACCAGAGCCTGCAGCTTGACTCTTGGGTGGACTGCAGCCAGAAAGTTTCTTAGTACCTAATGTCTTAGAAAAATGCTATTGTAAGGCAGATTTTCACCACCTCCCCTCCAGATTTCTGGGTTCTGCACTGCAGATCACTCTCTGTCAGGATCTGGGAAATATGACTGTGCCTTGTTCTATCAGAGCAAAAATCAGTGTTGAATTAGAATGTCTTTTGCATATATTCCAAAATTTTTCATTTATGGGAGCTGTCATGTTCTGGAAAACACAGATGGGAGCCTCACTTGTGCTCAGTGTAGTCTGGTATTTCCCTTTCCCTGCCAGGTACTAACGGTGCCCTGGTTGTGTTTGCTCTTCTGGAAAGTACATGGCTTCATTAGCACAGTTCCACTGGGCTGCAGCTCCCTGGAACCATCTGTGCTGATTATCTGGGCTTGGCCTGCAGCCTGAAGTGCTGAAGGTTGCAGGAGAACCACAAGACCTTCTGCTGATTCCTTGGACAGGCTAGAAGTGACTTGACAGATTGCTCATTGCAGTCCAGCTCTCATTAAAATTAGTCTGATCCCTCTGGAGCCCAGTCTGGGACCACAGGAAGCCTCCAGATTTCAGGGTTTTTAGGAGAGAGGAAAAGTTGTAGAAGTTTAGAGATAAGAAAGATGTAGAGTTAGAGGTCCAAATGTGCCATTTAGAAATATGAATTTGTTTGAGATCTTGTTAATAACATGAGAAAGACTGTTAGAAAATATTCTTGTAGTAAAAAACCTAATTCTTTAAGGTCTACTAGAGCCAAGCTGGCATGGACAAGGCAGGTGTTACCTCTCTTTACACTTTAAATACTTTAAGTTCTGCTGTCTGCTCTCTGGGAGAAATTTAACTAAATTGCATCCTGCCTGGACATATTTGTGATAGTCAAGTTATATAATTATGTATACATTCCTGTCTAGCATGAGTCATGTTTATGCTGTTAAACTCATTGTTCCTAAAGACATGATACCTGAGGAAAATGTAGATTTGTGGAAAATAATTTGTAGGAAGGAGGGAAAATGGGAATATGATTAATGTCTTCTTTTAATCCCAACTATTTAATCTTCTTTTGCAAATTAAGGGGTTTTTTTCAGTTGGAGGCCCAGGACTATTTCACAGTGATGTCTGTGCAGGCTTGTATATTCCAGTCGTAAAGAGGCTTCCCAGTAATGAATTAAATCAGTAATGCAGAAAATCAGGATTTTTGTGTTGTTTCCACTTTGTTATTTTGTGCAGTAATGCAGGAACTTATAGACACCAGGGATTTGAGTGGCATCTGAATATGCAGGCCCTGTTAGACCATCCATCTCCCTCCTGTATTTCAGACTTGGGTCATCAAAACAGCCACAACAAATGAAGTTAGAATAAATCAAAATCCCAGACTAATGTTTATACAGTGTCTTGAGGGTGATGAGCCAGCAGCTGCAGCGTGCTCTGACTTCAGCTAATGATTGCTACAAAAGAAATAATTCAGCAAAGCAAACATCTTGAGGCAAGATAGATCCTCAGCTCCAGTGCAGTGTGCCTGGAATGCCTTTAGGCATCTGTTAAACTCTGTGTTTCCAAGACAGATCACTGATAACAGCTGAGTTATCTCAGCAGTGACTCCAGGGAGCCTGAATTCTGATTCTGATTGGGATTTAATTTCTGAGGGAGAAGGTGAATTAATTGTTGTTTGTGGAGAGCTGGCTGAAGTACAGTTCTGTTGTTTAATGATTATTTTCTCCAGCTTCTCCTCTGCAAGGCTTAAGTCCAGCTTTGCCAGTCGTGTTCACCTAAGGATGAAATAAAACATTCCAGTGCACTTAAAAACAGGTCTTGCTGCTTTCTGTCATTTTTTTATAGGATAGTAATGGCAGTTTTTTATCTTTCCTCCTGCCTTTAGGTCCGGCTGGTGGTGATTGATGGAATTGCCTTTCCCTTCCGCCACGACTTTGAGGACCTGTCCCTGCGCACGAGGCTGCTGAACGGGCTGGCACAGCAGCTCATCATCATAGCCAACGACCACAGAGCAGCTGTAAGTCCAGGACAGGCTTCCATCCCCAAAGATGCTACATTTTTTTACAAAGAATTAAGGAAATGTGTCTCTAAATAGCAAAATAAAGCTGCAGTAATACTCTCTGCATTCACTCTTGCTAGTTTAATTGGTGAATATAGAGGGATCACAAAGGCAAAACACCTAAAAGGTGGGATAATCCTAGACTTGCAAAAATAAGTAAGATTTGCATCAATAGTCTCCTGTGGATCTTAATTAAGTGGTAGCATTGCATTTCTAATGCTCTTTGCCATCATCTCCAATGATTTGGCTGGACAAGGAATGCTCCTCTGCTGACTTTACCTACAAAACTACCTGGGAGCATTCAGCAGTTCCAACAAACTTTCCACTCACTGTTTAAAAATAAATATTAGCATTCCTAGGGAGGAAAACCACTATCTGCTGGATTGGCCTTCTCTTCTGGCATCCATGGAAACCCAGAGCCTCCTTCCTGGGCATTGTTTCTACGTCACTGACTGGAGGCAGCAGACCCGCAGCCAGCAGATGGCACTGGGAAGCTGCAGCTGTTCCAGAAGTTGTTTTTGGAAGTCTCTGACAGCTCAGAGAAGCGTTGTTCAAGAATTGGAGCTTCCCCAGCCCTCAAAATGGTGTTCGTGTCTCTAACAGTGTCCAGGTGACTTGTGACCTTGTCGCCCACAACTCTCTGACGCAGTTGGCTTTTGTTCCGAGCTGCTAAAAATAAAACTCCTCTTGTGCTTCCTCTGGCAGCTGTGAGAAGGGAAGAGCCCAGCATTCCCAAAGTGTCCTGATTTGAGCTGTGGAGCTCCTTCCTGCTGCTCTGGGCACCAGGGAGATGATGTTCCAAGATCTGCACAACCTCAGGTTTCATGAGTGCTTTCCCCCACAGTTTGACATCTGGTGACCTTGAACAGCAGCTGCTGTCATTGGACAATGTTCTTCTTTGGTCGAGGATAAAATGTAGAAATCATTTCTTCTGAACCAGGCAGCAGTTTAGTACAAAGTTGTTAAATAAACTCTTGCTAAAGGAATCAGAGCTTGAGGAATGGTTTTGCTTGGATTGGCCCTCTTGTTAGTGGTGTCTGAGTTAGTTCCATGAGCTGTGAGCAGGCTAAATCCAGCCTGCATGCCAGGGATTGCTGGTCAGGCTGCTCTGGATGCTCTAATATGGTAGGAAGACAGATCCTAAAGCTGGACTCGGAGTGAGGATGCCCAGCCCTTCCCCAGCAGGGAGATGAGGAGCCTATTTGGGGCTGTTAGCATGCACTTGTGATGAGTTACTTCTCTAAAATGTGCAATATCTGTGCCGGGCTCTCAGCTGTGTCATTGTTTCAGGGTGTGCTCAGTGGAACTCTTTGCTCTCACATACTTTTCTGAAGTACTCCAACAAGAATCCTCTGAGCATGTCAAACAATGGAACTCTCTAGGGTCTTAGATGGGTACAATTTTTCATTTTTAATGAACTTTGTCATTAATATTCCTGGCTCTTTTCTGTCTCACCCACCCCCACTTCTGCCAGGGATCTAACCTAGACTGTCTGTGAGCCTCCCACAAGTGACTGGGGCTGTGAAAACACTCCCCCTCTCTGTCTGTTCACTTCCATTCTGCTTTGTGTTGTACCCACATGTGCATTTTTAGACAACTAGGCACAGAAATTCAGTTAATCACCAGGCTAATGCACATTGTGAACAGCACCACCAAGTTCATTTACCCCAGGGACTGAGAGCTGGCTCCTTATGGAGGGCCAGTGCAAGTCAGCTGCAGCTAAACATAGATCCAGACAACATTTAGGACAAATGTTGTGGGATAAATAAGTTGTGTGGAGCTTTTCTCCCTTGGGGAGGGAGAGATTGAGATTTCTTTAAAGTCTTGAATTAAAGAAATCTCTCATTCAAACCAAAAATACATTTTGCAGGTACTCTTAATTTGTTTTGAAAAGATGAGGCCCCCTTACCTTAATGAAGTTTCTCTTCATTACTGTTGCCAAGAGTTTTCCCTTAGTAACTGCTTCACCAGTAAAAGCTTTTTTGAAAATTCCCTCTCTTACCTCCTACCAGTAAGCTGATTTCCAAGAGATTATCTTATTTTTTTGCTTCTGTTTCCTCTTTCAGGTAGTTCTGACAAACCAAATGACAACAAGGATTGGACAAAGCCAATCCACGTTGGTACCTGCTTTAGGTAAGTGTTGAGCTTTGAGTTGAAAATTGATATATGAGTTCCTTTCCTTTGGCTTTATGTACAAAGAGAAATCATCCAAAAATGTGCCTGGGAGCTGTAAACCTCTAGCAGGGATGTGGTGAGGAGAAGGTTAAATCACTCAAAAAAGAACCTAGCTTAATGGTTGCATACCCCAAACTAAGCTGCAATTTCCTAAATTCCCTGAGAACCCTTTACTGCCTCTCCCAAACAGTTGAAATTGTTTATTTTCCCATTACCCTTGAACATGTCCCATTAATTATTTGCAAAGGCATTTCATAATTGCTGTATCACTGGAATTCTCTGCAGTTATGATGTAGAGGGAAGTTCTGTGGGGGATCCTCAGGCACAGCCTGCCCTGAGCCAGGTTAAAGATTTTTTTTTGCAGGCTGCTCCATTTTGCCCTGTAATGAGCAGATACCTCATCCATGCCTTTCTGCTGCAGTCACAGGGGAAAATAAAATAGTTCTGAAGTGGAGATTTCTACAAATTAAGGAAAAGTTCAGCATTTAAATCTTATTTCAGGCTGTAGCATTGGATTATTTTATGATTCACTTAAAGGGCACAAATTCTTCAGTTTCTGCGAGCTAAGTAATGATTCTTTTGCTCTGAAGAGGAGAGAGAAGGGGACAGTACAAAGGCAAAGATGTTCCCAGAGTCTGTACAAGCACCAAACCATTTGGCAGAGCTAGAGGGTAAAATGAACAAACACAGCCCACCTCCTGCAGGAATGGGGAGAACATGGAATTTGGAGCTGTGCAGGCAGACCCAGCTCCCAGGATCTGACCCTTTTTGTCAGTTTTGCCTCTTGCTCTCTGATGGATTATTTTTGGCAGCCTTTCTGGCTACAAACTCAATTAAAGCTAATAGAGTCTGTCTTTTTTCACTGGCCAGCATTGTTTGGGAGCTCTTGTGTTTATTGAGTCATGGGGACAGTAAAGAATGTGAAGACATTCAGGGGAGTTTATAAGTCCCAGATATCCTGCCTTGCCTTGTGCATATTTTCTTTCACAAACAATTAATTTGACATGACCTCCTGTGGAGCTGACTGTGACTCTCTCCAGCGTGTGTGACCACAGTATTGTTAAACTGAGCAGTGTGAACTCTTCCAAAAATGCAACTTGGTACCAGTTGGGAAAATATTTAACCAAGTGGTTTTGATGCCCTACTCTGAAGAGATGGTTTTTCAAAAGCCTCATCATAAAGGCTAAATAACCTCCCACTGCTCCATGGTTTGGTGTAGCCAAAGGAACAGCAAACCCCCAAGTAAAATCACTAAATTGGGTTTTTCCCCCCATTGATTGGTAAGCCTGAGAAACAGCTTTTTCGTGAAAGCATTAATCTCTAAACTCTTATTCAGCTCCTGAGCAGAAGGGAAGATCTTAATTATGAGGAAAAAAAAAAAAAAAAGAAAAAAGCACAGATGCTGCAAGGTATTAAGTCAGGAGCTTTATGAAGGGGACAGCTTTCTTTCCCACTAGTGATAGCTAAGCTGGGTGTTCCTAGACATTTCTACTAAATATATTTAGAAAGGAGGTCAAATATTAATCTACAGGCAGTTCAACTCAGAAATATCTCATTTTACAGTTGCATTTTTCACTCCTATTCAATGCAGTTGGAAATCTGCTGGTGTGGAATTTGTAGCCGTTGTAAAATGTGTTTTGATCTCTGCCTCAGAGCCGTTTCTGAGAGCCAAAATCTTTAATCTCAACTGAGATGTAGTGGAGCAAGATCTGGCGAGATGCCTAAAGGGTCTAGGTCTTCATTACAGCAGGATCATTTTTTCTCCTTCTCTGTGCTCTAATAAATACCAGAGCACAGGGGGCATGAGGGTCTGGGGATGTGAGGGAGGCCAGGGAGGGGTGGGCAGCAAGGAGCAGGTGCACAGGGGACACTTGACTGGTTTAAACTGCAATCCATCTTTGGAGTGCTGACAGGGATAAACAGAGGAAAAAGCACCCAATAAAGATGTCTGTACATTGACTTGTGGTCAGGTGCGAGCTGAAACATTGGGATTGAGCCCCTGGAGTAAGATAAAACTCTAAACTTCCTTCTCTCTTTCCACCACACCTCCCTGCTTCTTGCAGGTTGTGTTATTTTGCATTTTGCTGTCAGAAGCAGAAGACTGCTTCAGGGGCCCTTAATGCTTTAATAATGGTTGACTTTCTCCCAAAGCTGGCATCCCAAAGGGACTGATGTTTGTTCATAATTATGCCTGAGAGACAGAATATCGCAGTTCTGAAGTAGGATTTAGACCTCCTCACCAGACTTCTTCAGTAGTAATTAGACAAATCTCTTCTTCAAGCTGCCTCTGTTTTCAAGACCTTTCTAGTACCTGTGCTTTATTGGGCATCCAGGAAATTTTTCTACAAATATGGAAGTATTGCATCAAGATTTCTGTAAAACACACAGACTACAGAGGTTATTCCTTTTTAGGTCTATTTGTTGTGAAATCCTTGCAAGTAGGAAAAAGATGTGGTGCATCACTGCAAGAAAGACATATTTTGTTTTAATCACAGGGGTTTTTTGAAGATTAATTTCATTTCAGCTTGCTGATGGTGGTAGTGTAAGAGATAATGATCTGTCATTTTGTGTTCTTCAGGAGAAAGCTGGGGACACGCTGCCACCATCCGTTTAATCTTCCACTGGGACAACAGTCAGAGGTGAGGGAAAATGTGAGGAAAATCCACACAAATACAAATATGGCACTGGGGAATCTTTCAAATGGGCCATGGGGGCCAAGCAGGGGTTTGAATTTGGCTCTTGGCCTTGCTGTGCCACATCCCAGGCTCCCAAGGCTCGGGAATTTTCTCATTTAGGCTGGGACAGTGTGGGCTGAACTGTCAGGCTCCTCCTCCCCACCGTGGTGGGTTCTTCCTGACAAGATGCCATGGTTTATAAAAGTGTAACATCCTCATGGCAGTTGTTGAGACACAAGGATTTAGGATCTGCTGCCTGAGTAGAAAATTTATTTTGCTATCTGCATTTTGCAATATAGGGTTGGGTTGTTTATTTTTTGATAAAACTCTTCTCATTTTAATGTGAATTTTTGCCATAGTGCAAGTATTAAGCTGGTGGGTTACAAGGTGATTTGTATGCCTCACTCTGAAGAGGTGCAATTTCAACAGTATCATTATAAAGAACCTCCCACTCCTCCATGGTTGGTTGTAGCCACTATATTTTCTTTGAGAAGAGTTTTTTTACTCAGTGTTTCCAGAGATGCCAAAGGCAGCTTTAAAGACACCTAGCCTGTAACCCCCAGGACAGGCTGCTGACCCTGAGCTTCAGGGGCTGAATCTTCCAAAAAACAGTGTGAAATTCTGTTTGTTGCACTGAGACCTCCTCTGTTGCCTGGTTCTTTGTTTCCCCTCTTTATATTGCAAGGTCATTTCTCTTTCCTGGTTAGTTAAATTTGTCCTAATTGTAATATCACCATGCAGCAGCTTGAGATTAAGGAGCTGTGCTGCAATTCCCTAATCTTGTGGAAACAGTGAGCAAAAATGGTGCTAGAATGTTGTTGTGCAGTGTTTTGCTTGTTGAATTTGAAAGAAAAATGCAGTGACACTTTCTTGGGGAGTTTTGTTTTTAAATTCTAAGTTTGAAGGCAATGCAGGATGATTACAGCAGGCTGTTTAATTTGGAATTAAATTAACATCACTGATTAGTTAACAGTCTTTTTAGGACAAGTTGCATCAACATAATGATTACAGAGTGAACAAAAGTTAATTTTATATATGAAAAGAACTTTTTTCTTCTGCAACAGAGCTAGGAAGGCTGCAGATAGAAGTCCCAGAACGCAAGCCAAGGAGAGACAAACCTGGCTTATTTACTGATGTAAATCTGCAGCTAACATGGAGTGGGGCCTGCAGAAACAGCAATTCTGGATACAACTGTACAAGCAGAACTAGCTCAATGCTGCCTAATTTTTGCACAGGCTACCTACAGCTGATCCATTGTGGATTTTATTGTTTTTAGATCAGGGTATTAAGGCACAGTGATCGTTTGAGGATCCATTTGCCTTTTTAAAAAATGTGCTTTGGCCAAGTCTGATACCTGTTTCCTTTCTCTCCACTCCTGAAAATGTCAGAGCTTAATTCTAAGGGTTCTCTTTGCTGGGAGAAAAGATCCTGTTGAGTCAGAGGCTCCAGCTGAGCTCTTGTGAAAGCCTGGCTTCTGCAGCTCCAGATTTGGGCAATTTTGTCAAGTATAACCCAGCATTTGAGTGTTCTGAGGAATTCCCTGTGTAGCTAACATGAAGTGGCAGCGTTCCTCAGGCTGTAATTACGTGCTTTCTAATAGAATGGCACCTCAGGGAGGAAAAAACCCCCCAAAAATAATTAACAGGATTTTTGGCAGGGTGTCTTGCTGCAGAGAGGAGAACACTTTCTAGATTGGCTTATGTAAGTGTGAGTTTTGGGGAGGTGGGCATGGTGCAGCACTGACAAGGGTTGAAAACCCCTTTCCTTTTGAGCTGCTGTGCAATTTTCTCTCTATATTATGCAAGCATTTACTGTAGAACACAAATCAAGGTGTGTTGCTTAGAGTCTAAATGCAGCAAATCAGGGAAGTGTCAGAGGAGAAATAAAAGGGAAACTATTTTCTCAAGGTTGTGCTGTGTGTCAGTGGCAAGGGCAGGCTTAGAAATAGAACATCTCCAGCCTCTGGGTTATATTGACAGGCTTGGGAAATCTCTGGAAAAAGCCTCCATAGAAGTACTGGAATTCTTGAAGGTCTCTCACATCATTGAGAGGTCAAAGAACAAGTGATTAATGGAGTAGGGAAGAGGTGTGCTCAAAACCTTTTTTGTTTGCATTTTAAGAAAGTGACATTTGGAATTAATTCATGATGGATATTGTTCCAAAAATGTCATCAAATACTGTGATAAAACAAGGCTAATTAATCATTCACTCTTTTTAGTAGGTCTAGATTGTGTTTGAGCTGACGGGTCATGTAAGGATGGGAATCCACATTTTGAATGACCTATATGAAAATACATCCCTGAGAATTCCACTGGTACTGTAGGAAAACTTGGTTCTGGTCACTGGGCTATTTGGAATTTTTATTACTGTATTAATTCATCATAATTCCCTGGGGTTTGTTTTACCAGGTTGGCCACGTTGTACAAATCACCGAGTCAGAAGGAGTCCACCATAGCCTATCACATCACAGTGAGTGTTCCTGTGGGCATGGACGTTCCCAGGGGGGAGCACGCTGTCAGCTGGAAAGGAATTTCAGACACATCTCAGAATGGTCTGATTTCTTAGTGTTGCTTTTCAGCTGCCTTCTGAAGGGAAGCAGTAATACTGGGATAACTCCAGATTTAGGGGTAATTTGCTCTTTTTCTCTTTAGAAAAGTGACCTAGCATTTTGTCTACTCAAAGTTAAAATACTTTTGATTTCCAGATCAAACTTTTCAGGCAGCCTGTCCCCATCTGTTCTGCTGCTGGTGCTGCTTATTTTATCTGCCCCTGAAGTTAACTTTTACCCTAAGTGCCGTAACCAAGAACAATCTGAGCTGCATTTTGGGAAACCTGGGCCATTGTCTCCCTGGTCAGGTAGGGTGTGGTTTCTCAGGTGGCTTTTTTCCTCTTTTTAGGATGGGGATGACCAGAATTAAACCTGATATTCCAGAGGCCTTTCCAGACTTTTGTTCCATAGGTATTTCCCCATCTCTGCTTTATGTGTGGTATAACCCAGGCTGTGTTTATCCTACACTGACCCTACAGCCAATATACACAGATTTTTCTCTTCTGTCCGTATCATAGAAGGAGCTTCCAGCTTATGGCTGGAGTCCTTATTCATCCCTAGTTAAATCCTGTGATTATTTCCTATTGTGGAGTGCTTAGATACATATTAATGAGAAGAGATGCTGTCTAAGCTGTATTTAGGTTTAAAAAGACAGCACCACTCAGTTCTTACATCCTCAAATGTTACATCCATAGGTACAATTCCATAACTATTTGCTACGTGTCCTCATGGAAACACGTTGCCATAGCATTTTCTGCAGGTTTTAATGCTGTCATCAAATGAGATTCTCAAACTTTCAAACAGAAATCAGGTTTTTCCCCCCCTACTCCTGAATGTATTTACCTGGACAGAAGAAATCCTGCAAATATATACTTTTATAAAGACTGGAAGGGGAAGTGGGACTGCATCCCAAGGTTGTTGGAATCATGTGATGTGAGTCCTTTTTTCTCCAGCTGACAAACAGATGAATTTTATCTCTGTTTAATTGCCTTTTTCTTTCAGTTTTATAGGCATCATAAAACAGCTATGCCCTCTTCTGTATGAATGTACACTATCTTGAAATAGAGTTAAGAGTGAATTCTAATCAAAGATTAGTGAAAATTTAAGATTATCGCTGTGTTTTTTTCCCTTAATCCTGATGAATTGCTTCAGCAGATGATTTCTTTTAGTAAGAAATTGTATTATCTCAATTTATTTCATGAAATTCAGGTCTGATAACAATCTGTTGTTATCATTTCTCATTCAATAGTTAAACTGAAAGTTAACACATGTCCAGTGTTTCCATAACCAGCAAAGAACAACAACAAAGAAAGTTATTTTAAAAAGTAATCATTCCTTAGGACTCGGAAATGGGCAAATGAGGTGCATGGGTTCCACTGGCAAAGTGGCTGCTCCGTACCCGTGAGCTGATGAAATGTGTAAATTCATGAGTGAGCTCAGGGTTTTTTTTATCCCTGTCCTTTCCAGCACACTGGAGTCAGTCACCACTCTGAGGGGGCTGTGGAACTCCTCTCCCATGAAATCCTTTCTTCCACAGGCTGATAAGGATTCATTCTTAAATGCAGAGTATAGAAATGGCAATTGATTTATGCACAAGGGAGTAAGTAGCTCGGCTGATTCACCTGAATTTCCCAGGAATGTGACCTGATTATTTCATAGTGAAAGACAGAGACGCAGGATCTAAATTCTGGGTAGGAGTTGTGTTTCCCTGATCTGTGGAGGGTCTGCCAGGCCAGCAGTGGGAGCACTGCTCAGGTAATAAACACATCTACCCCTGCCAGGCTTGCTGCAGAGGGTGTGAAATCCAGAAGACATTAAGGAACAATTCAAAATGAAAGACTGAGCTTTGTCCTTGGTTCCAGCAGCCACATCCTCACCATGTGAAAGCCACTACCAAACCTCACAAATACACACAAAATCCTTGTATTTTCAAGGTGCCTGCCTATAGCCAAGTGCAAAACATCCATCCTGGGCAGCCTGCTTTATGTTCTGGCCCTTCTAACCCTTGGAATGCTTTCACTGGGAGTCAGCATTCTGGATTAAGTGGATACTTGGCTACAGATCCACCTTTGTGCCTCAGGGAAATGGCAGAGATTAGATGTAGTGAAACATTAAACTTGAAGATTCCCCATTATGCTCCTTAGAATAACACTTGAGTTGCTTATAAATAGCAGAGGGGCTGTGCAGATCCTGCCCTTGTAGCAGCTCTTGCTGTTTGTTCCTTTAAAAAGCCCAGGCTGGGTGAGGTGAGGCATTCAGAAATAGAAATACAGGAATGGGAGACTTAGACAAGACGTTTTGCTGGGATTTGGGATTGATCTCGGTGTGGGACACACTGGCATTTGGGAAGAGTCACCTCTAATGGTAATTCTGCCTCTGCTTTCCTCACACTGCACCATCTCAAAATGTCAGCGTTCCTGAAATGCTCTCGTCCCCACATTGACTCTCCCTGAGCATTTTGGATCAGCAGAGCAATTTTGTGTTCTGATTAATGCCTTTTCCTTGCTAAGTCTGCACTGAGAGTGTTCACTGAGCTGTCAGCAGTGCTCTCTGCACAGCATTTGGCTGGAGATGGGAAGTCAGAGAGTTGCAGGCTTCACACAACATCTCATCATCTCCATCTGCATCCATAATATGTTTAACTAACTGACTTTGAGATCTTTCATATTTTAAAATGGTTAAAAATTAAATTGTGAGCTACAGTAACAGAAAATATGAGTGGTGCTAGGCCAGATAGATCACTTCAAGCACTCTCCTGAGTAGCAGCATGTAGTTTTCACTTCTCCATTTAGGTTTTGGCAGTCAAAGGTTTTCATCCCATTGTGTCCCATAAATTACTATGCTGGAACAGTCTTTGCAGTCTAGAGACAGATTCAGCTCTGCTGTTCCCTTACAATGTCTCATTGATGTTTTCAGTTCATTAAGTAGGTACATGGAACAAAAATATCCTAGGTTGTAGAAATTCACAGTTTTGTTTCTGAAAATGACTGAGGCAATTAATCCAGTCATCTTCTTGCTTCTGTGGGAGCTGATGGATTTGTCTTTTGATTTATTTAAATAGGCAACATAAGTTAATATACAGAGAAGCAGTTTTTCATAGCCATAGGGGTGATAAACAGTAAAATGAAAGTGATAGCCTGGTTGGTGAAAATAAAATATCTTTAAAAAACAAAATGAGCAGACATGAGTTGGCACATGTGTTGTAAAGTTTGCAGTGCTGAGCTTAACCTGGTCTATAAACATTCTGTGGCTGCTCATCCCGAATGAATGGCAGCATGATCCTTCATTCTGATCTTCTGGGAACTGGTTACTCATGCTTTCTATAACTACAAGCCCTAGCACATGATTTTCCTTTCATCTTCCAGTCCCATGGCTTCCGAGATGTGCAGCCTCCAGCTGTCACTCCCAGCACAGAAGGGACTGAGCTGAACCCTCGGAAAAGGCCACGGACAGAGGAGGAGAAGCAACAGTGATTCCAAAGTGGGATGTTAAAGACCTGCAGGAGAGCAGTGGCCGAGTGAACGTGCAGCCAAAGGCAGTCTGAGAGACTCAACTTCAGTTCCTGCTCTGGACTTTATTTTGATATTAAGACTGCAGCGTGCAAATTTCTATGGCGTAAAAATCCTTTGTATATGGCATAATTGTACTTTTATAATAAAAATCTATGTTTTCTATAAGAGGCAGCTTCAGCTTTGGGGTTGGGGCTTTTTTGTTTGGGTTTATTTTGGAGGGGGGGTGGATGTGGGGGCTACAGCTCCATCTTTTCACACTGGGTAAAAAGACAATGAAATGAGAGCCTCTAGCACAGCACATTTAATGACAGGCATGTGGATCAGTCATCTGGCTTTGTGTGTACTTGAATTTTAAGGAGGTTGGATGCAGCACAGGCTCAGAGCAGGACACAGGCAGTGAAATGCAGCTTTCAGTGCTACACCAGAGTGGGGCTTTAGCCCTCACCTGCCGCAAAGTCCTTGGTCAAGGACAGTCAAAGCTCTGCTTTGAACTTCTCCTTTGTCCTGTAGTGGCAACAACAGAGATGAAAGGCTGGATCTGAAGGACAAAGGATTTAATCCAGCACAGTAATTTTATGTTTCTCTCTCAGTAAGTGGGAATATTTTACCGTGGCTCAGGTTTGAACCAAACTGCTGCACAGCCATGACTTCCACGTTCTTCATTTCATTTCTTGCTGTAATCAGGATCTCTTTTGTTCGTGGCTGTAATAAAGGGGAAATCCAGACTTAGGTACCAGCAATATCAGCAGCTCCAGAGCCTAAACCCAGAAAATGAATGTATACTGAAAGCACAGCAGCTTTTTGTCCTCTTTTTTATTAAGACAAAACAAATCAAGGAGATTATTAGAGGAGAAGAAAGGTGCTGCACTGCAAAATAGTAATTACTTCAATTATGAGAAGTGTTTGTACACATGCACAGAGATGACCCCTTTTGGCAGAGCACTCAGTAACGTTAGAGCTGAGGAAACTCAGCCAGCAGCTAAATGGAGAATTCGAGTTGTGGGAGTCACTATCTTAAATTTTTTATTTAGTATACACTAAACTGACTTTCCCTTGAAACAAAATTCAGTGCTGAATCTGAGTCATAAAATCTCCTTATTCAAGAAAGGCTGAAAAAAAAAAAAGGGGGCAGTGGTTTTTTGCATCATTACAGGGTTTAGATAAAAATTACATAATAAAATATTAAAGGGAAAAATATTGAGTTGCCATGCAGCAAACTGAGCTGTGTCAAAATTTAAAAACTGTGAGTCAGGGAGAAGCTCTGAAGTAAGCAGCATGACATAGGGGAAGGGAGGCAGCGGGATCTGTGACTCAGACAAACATTTCAATGCAGGAGACACAGGCAAACAAAAGGATCCTAGCGCATGTGATGTCAGCAAGCAAACGCTCCCGTTTGGGAATAAAGCCTTCCTACGTATTGCAGTGCAGGAGGAGGGGGGAGCTGGCACCGGGGCTCTTGCCTACGTAGGCACGAGGAAAACCATCCATTAGGAATGTTGGAGCAATATTTTCAGGAGCTCTCCTGGTTCCTGGTGATAGCTGCTATCTAAGGGGTCTGGTAATTATGGAAAAATCCATTTCTCTCAGTGCATTGTGCTGGGATTTAACACCCTCCACACGTCCTTCCGTGTGTGAGCAGAATAACAGTGTGGCTCCCATATACTATTAATTTCAGCTGACTGGTGGTTTTAATTTTGTTTGTAGTAGAGTAGCATCCAGAAGCCCCAGCTGAGATGCTGATCCTGTTATAACAAGATAAATGGTCTTGGGCGAGTAAATGTTAGAGCTTCCAGTGTTATGGGCATCATTATTCAAATAAAAAAGATGCACAGTTACTGGTTAACAGTGGGAGTTACAAAATGTCCAGAGGAAACATTGGAGGCTCTCTACGCTGAGATTTTTAAATTTTTCACTCTTTTTTTCCTATTGAAGCTATTATAAAAATCAGCTCTGCAGACCAGAACTGAGAGAAGGATCTGTTGGCGGAGACAAAATTAGATTAAATGAGCCAGATTTCGTTCTCATCTGCTGGAGACAAGGAAGCTGTTCCAGGCTCAGAATTGCAGAGAATGAAAAAATGTGACCATTGCCTCACCAGTAAATCTTCCATGGCAAGTTGATTTTTTCCCATATGTGCCTGGAATTCTCATGCATGTCACAGCATCAGTGCCCAACAGCGAGGGGCAGAAGAGAATTTTATTTCTGCACAAAAAGTGAGATTCTAAGTAGCCAACCTCATGGCACTGCATCAAAAAGAAAATGGGTTGTTTGATTTGCTGCTTAAGTCCCAGTCTGCTGAAAGCCAAGGGCTTTAACTGTCATGCTGAGTTTGAAATTATTCCATTTTGTGGGGACGACATTTACTTGTGGTGGAGGAACTTATTTTGTCACCACAACAAGAATCCAGATCCTACCACGGGCCTTGGCAACAGGCAAACACTGCGGTCACAGGAGAATTCTCAAGCCCTGAGTCCTGCTTTGAAACTCTTTAGTTTGGACAGGGAAAATAACAATTTATTTGTTCCTGTTTTGATGTGTTCTGCACCTTTTCCATTATGAAATACTGAGGAACCAGCAAGCCTCTAAGTAGAGTAATTTGTAGAAAACATGGAGAAAATATAGCTTAACTGGTGATAAAAAGGTGTAGCCAAGGTTCAAGGTAGGAAATCAGTCTCCTCTTGAAGTCAGTCACAAAGAGATTGCCTCATGTGGAAAGGAGATTTGGCCACTAACCTGAGCGGAATACAGAGCTGAGAAAAGTATGTTTAAATTATAACAACCATTTTCCTGTTCAATTTCAGTTCCTTTGGTTATTTTACAGGGGGACTAAATTTAGGAACGTATTTATTCTCAGGTATTTCATGGATTAACAACAAAGGTGAAATCCTTGCTGCATGCTGTTTGAACTCCACCCTTGTCCTGAACAAAAGGAGATAGAGAAGTTGGAAGGGCAAGTCATTGTGCTCCAGCTTCTCCAAAGAGACTGTCTTTACCATGCTCAGGATAATAATTCTTTACAAAGGCACATGAAGATGTGTTGTACTGTTTTAACACATAATAATTCTACATGAAATAAATGTGCTAAGTTTAGAAGCATGGTTTGATGCTTTCTTATCCTTGAGAGAAATAGAATAAACAGAGCGCTGACATGGCAGTGACACAACTATTACAGAAGGGAAATAACAGTTTTTTAAAAGGATGAGAAGCAGGGGGTCAGCCTGTGTTCCCAAAGCAGCAGGGCCGTGCTAAGAGCTCCGCAGGGAGCCTGGCTGCAGGGGAATGTGGCGCTGGCAGCGGCCGGGAGCAGCCTGGCCAGCCCTCCTCCTCCGCAGCCCCTCGGCTCCAGGAACCGGTGCCAGCTGCTCCCTGCTCCGGGCTTCCCTCTGCTGCTCCCCAGGCTGGGCACTCGGTGTCTCGTGGCTGCTGGCCATGCACTCATTTGGGATGATTAGGGTCAGGGGAGCTGCCTTCCCTTGGCTGCAGCAAGATGCCTGCATTAATGTTCTCTCCTGAAGAATGAAATCACCGGGAACTGGCCCCTTTCCCAGTACTGAATTTCACCCACAAATGCACCCACTGTTAAACTGTCAGCTCCTGTCTTGCTTCCCACAAGCAAGAAATATTCCTACAATATCCACTTGCTATCTATTAGAGAGCCTGAGCTCTACACAGTTTGAACTCCATCTATTGAAATAATAAATGGCATTAAAACCAATAGTTCCATCATCACACAAGCAGTAATAATGTTAGATTATGTGCCCAAATAATGCATAGAAAAGTCTGCATTTTACTAAGTCAGACTTCAAGAATTATACTAATACTGCTCATTTTTACAATAATTATTTGCCATTGATTTAAATGGAGCCAAAGACACATTGGGATATTTAAAAAAAAAAAAATCACATTTAAGTTTCAAACAACGAGAAGGGGGAATGTTTAAAATATTTTATAACATATATAGTAGTAAAGTAAAAAAAGAAACTCTACAGACCTTAACAAATGGTTTTAATTGGGTCTGGATGTTTTTCTCAAAGGTCATGAATATGCGTTTGAATACTTGTTCAGCTTCCATTATTTTGGAGGTTTAAATTTCTGACACATATCCCTCTAATACTCTTAATTTATTTAGTGTGAACTGCTGCAATTTTAGCAACACAGTTACAACTACACTCGCTTAGTAATTCTTTTTGTATCATATATGTTACTAAATTAAAATGTTTTGGGCTAAAGAACACGTTGTCTCCTTAGCAAGAAAATAATGTCTATAAAGTGCAGAGTGTCAATAAGAGATTATAACATTTTTTTTTTTTACTAGATAAACTTACTCCTTACTACACTTTTGATAGTAAATGTGTTCCATCACATAAATCTATCTCTTTAAAAGCCATTCATTCATTAATTTGTGAAATGAACACAAGTATTTGTGGTTCAAGCATAGGGTTTGAGGCTGTTGAAAGAAGTTAGAATGAGCTTCATCAATGGGATTTGAGAGAGACACTAATTCAAAGCACAACCTTTCCTAAACAGGGGTCTGAATGGAAGGCTGAAAATGGAATTTTCCTTTGGGATGGGACTGGAAATTTCCATGACAGCTGGAAGTGGGATTCAGGCCCAAAATCCTGTGTTTTGCAATGGATGGGGATATTTCAGAATAATCTTTGACTATTAATCTGGAAAATCTGACTTGACCTCAAAAATTAAAAAAAAAAGGAGAGAAAGAAAAAGAGAGAATGTTTAGAAACACCCCAAAAAATCCTTATTATGGTCAAGGAGCCAGTAAAACTGTGGTGACAGAAGTTACTTAGCTTTTCAAAGCTGCAGTTGACCAGACTGAACCTAAGAAAATGAACTGCAGTGTGATGGATGTTGACTCTGTCAGCAAGAGTCCTCTTGCTCTATTCCTTACAAATTCTCACTGTCTTTAGTCTTAAGCAACTGGAATTATTAAAACTGAATACAGCTGCTACCATTAATTCAGGTTTACTGAAAACACTCTACTTTTTAAAGAAAGATCTCTAGTGTGAAGAGGGAGCCTGGCTAAAAATCCATTTACCATTGGATTTTTGTCGTTAAACTATTTTGTATGGTATCAGATCATGTATCATGTATGTTAAATATTGCCAAAGCATTCTTCATGACCCTACCTGTCTTCTGTTTGTCAGTGCACAGGAGTCACTTCCAAAGGCTACAAAGAATTAAAAAGCACTTCTTTTTGCCCTCCATACAATTCAGGTCACCTCCCCGAGGCCTGTTCAAACCCTGCTTATTACTCAACAGCGAATGAAAAAGAGAAAGGCATCATTTTAAGGCTAAAATGAAACAGATTTCTTCCAAAACAATACTGCAAAATGTCCTTTTTTTAAACAAAAAGCAATACGATTAAGCTGAAAATGATGCAAACACCTGTGTTTCCTTCTCACATCAAGTGCAAGCCTTATTCTCCATATGATTTCCAATGGTCTCAGACTCAGAACGTTGGGAATTGTGAGTTTATTCCATCCACCTCCCCTCATCCCATAGGAACCATCCACCCAGTGATATCCAGAGCACAGCCAGGCACTCTAAATTTAGCTCCCAGAGTTCCTGAACACGCCAAACATTTCATAACAGCACCGAGCACACGCTCTGAGGGATCAGTGGGTGCTCAGAGCTTCCTTTTCTGGGCAGGGTGGCTCCTTCTGGGGGAGCTGGGCACCCCAGTGGCCCCACAGAGAGCAGGGCCAGCAGAGCCTCCTGCCTGGCTCAGCCACACCACCCACTGCCACCGTATGCTCCGTGTTCCAGCTTAATGGGAATGGTTTTCCACCTTTCCCTCTCACAAACAAATGCCAGCATGGCTTGGAGCCATCAGCTCTCTATTTAATATCAGAGCAAAACAATCCCGGCTTGACCGTAGTGCCAAAAGTTGACAAAGTGTCCTGAGCGTGGAGTTCTACTCTATTTCATTTTAATTAGTGTCTTCTGCCACGAGACAAATGATGAAAAGCACATGGGGACTGCCAAGATGAATCAAGGACATCTGGTAACTTTAACATTTCTACATGAAACAGAGTAGGTATTACTCCCAGATACTCTTCTGTGCTGCTTGAAACAACTAAATATATATATATAAAATTAACAAAAATTACAGGAAAAGGTTGCCTAAATGCTTTTGAATCTCTTCTTAGATAGTTTTAATTGCTGTTTTCCATAAAACATGAAGCTGATCTTGCATCTTATTGAATTAGCTATGATTTCCCTAAGACATTGTAATAAGAAGAATTTTTATAATTCAGATCATATTACATTAAGATTACCTGGATTGTAGTTTCTAAGAAATTCCAACTGCCTCTGGATTCTGAGTGAAAAACAACTGATAATGAAGTTAAAACTGCTTTGTGATACTTGCATTGATATACATCCTCCTGGGGCTTGTGACTCACTGATGATGCAGAACACACAAACATAAAATAAATAAAAAACAAAATCCAGCAATGACATCATCAGCTGCAACTGGGAGCTCTCTGCTCAAAAAGAACTGCAGTGTTTCTTACCCTTCATTGTTTCTTACCCTGCAAACCCACCTGGCATTCGCTAAATAAATGAGTGTTAAATTGAAAATAAAGAAATGGCATAAAGAAAAATATTGCCTAGACATAACCTTCCAGGACAAGTAGTGTGATTTTTTGTCACTGTCAGCTGTGAAAGAATAAGACTAACTGTGACAATCACATTTTTAACTCTCAGGGCTTTTCCATATTCACAAGATCGCAATATGATCAGTCAATGCAGTTGCTGAAAATATTCTAAAATTAGTTTGGCTCTGAAATAATTCACCAAACAGAAGACAGATTTACAGGAGCACCCTGACATGCAGAGCTAACTGCTACAATGCAGAGAACAACAGGTTTCAGCAAGATACTTGCTACAATAGATAAAAATTTGAGGGTCTTTTTGCACATGAGGCTCGTGATTTGGCCATTTGTCAAGGTATATCTCACATTAAGGAAATCGTTCCCTCCCATGTGTACAAGCTATTTTAAATGTGTGGCAATTATACCTGTTCATTAATTGTATTTATGGACCTGATAGCTCTGAAAATAGCTTTCCAGCAGCAATGAATAAAACAAGCCAAAATGCCTTTCACAAATGAAAGACATTTATTAGACAGCAGGAGAATATTCACTACAGTTTGTCTCCCACTGACAAGTTGTCGTTTTAGTTGGCGAAGCATCTTCAGCTTTTCACAAATTCTCCTTTGCCAGAACATGGAATGAGTAGATATTGTGTAATAGGTAATTTATCACAGGATCATGGAATGGTTTGGGTTGGAAAGGAACTTAAAGATCATCTATTCCAACCCTTGCCATGGGCAGGGAAACTTTCCACTGAACCGGAATGTGCAGAGCTCCATCCAACCTGGCCTTGGACACTTCCAGGGATGATGGGACACCCACAGCTTCTCTGGGCAACCTCTGCCGGGACCTCACCACCCTCACAGCGAGGATTCCTCCCGAACACCTGAACTAAACCTACCCTCTTCCTTTTTCATGGCTAGTTCCCCTCACGCAAACACTCTCCGATGTCAAACCCTCTCTCCGAGGCTGCTCCTGGCCGCGGCTCGGGCGGGACAGCGGCGTCCCCTCACGGCGGGGCTCGCCCGGCCCCGCGCACCCTCCGGCAGCCGCGGAGGCGCCGGCGGCGGCGGAAGCTCCAGGGAAGCCCCGAAGGAGGCAGGGATTAGGTAACGAGCGATGTGCGCTCAGGTTTCCTCCGGGTTCCTGTGAGGAACCTACGCGTCTGGCTGCCTTCGCATGACTCATCACAGCGGCGCGGCTGCCGCCGCTCCCGCTCCCCCTTCCAGCGCCGCGGCCCGAGCCGCCCCCTCGGGCGGCCGCCGGACCCCGCCGGGCCCCCTCAGCGCCGCGCGCGCTCCCGGCGCCCAGCCGCGCCCCCCCTCACCCCCCGCGGCGTGCGCGGCCCCGCGGGCCCGGCTCGGGAGCGCGCGCGCAGGCGGCGGGCGGGAGGGAGGAGGAGGAGGAGGAGGAGGAGGAGGAGGAGGAGGAGGAGGCGGCGGCGGGCAGGGAGCTCTCTGCGGGCGCAGTGCTGATCCGCCGGCGGGCGGCCGGGAATGCGAAGCGATGGCCGCGGGCGGCTCGGGCAGCGGTGGCGGCGGCAGCGCGGAGGAGAAGACCTACCGCCGCTTCCTCGAGCTGTTCCTGGGCGAGTTCCGCGGGCCCTTCGGGGCAGAGCCGGAGCCCGAGCCGGAGCCCGAACCGGAGCCCGAGCCGGAGCCGGAGCCGGCGGCCCCCGCTCCTGCTGCCGAAGCTGCGGGAGACACTGACGAGGAGCCCGGGGCTGAGGGAGAAGCAGCAGCGGCCGCCGAGACGGAGGAGGGAGAAGGCGGCGAGGGCGATGCCGGCGACCCTCAGCCGCCCGCCCCGCCGCCGCCGCCCCCGCCGCTGCCCTCGCTGCCCCGGCCGCTCTCGGAGTACATCACGGAGGAGGAGGTGGAGGGCGAGTGCCTGGACCTCTGCCTACAACAGCTCTACAAGTAGTGAGTGCCGGGCTGAGGGGAGCGGGGCAGGGCGCGGGCCTGAAGGACCCTCCAGTGTGGGGCTGAGGGGACCCTCCTGTGAGGGGCTGAGGGACTCCTCAGTGTGGGGCTGAGGGATTTCCCAGTGTGAGGCTGAGCGACTCCCCAATGTGGGGCTGAGCGACTCCCCAGTGTGGGGCTGAGGGACTCCCCAGTGTGGGGCTGAAAGGACCCTCCGATGTGGGGCTGAGGGACTCCCCAATGTGGGGCTGAGCGACTCTCCAGTGTGGCGTTGAGGGGACCCCCAGTGTGGGTCTGAGGGAGGGAAGCGAGGACAGGGGGGGTCCCCGAGGCAAAAGAGTTCAGGACTTCGGTGGTGCTGAACATCCCGGGGTCACAGCAGCTGCCCCCGCCCCAAGGAATCCTCGGCTCTGTGCCCTCTGCCTCTGGCCGGGACAGGAGAAGGGAAGAGACAAGAGAGAGACACGAGCATCCATCTGGAGAGCAGCTTGCTGAGGAGGGAGAGCGGTGGGGGAAATGTCTCACGCTCTGGTGCCAAAGCAAGGAGGGGGGTTTGCCTGTGGTTGATTGTGCTGGGGCTTGAAATTGAAATGCTCCCCCGTGAGGGTTGGTAAATGGGGAAACCTCTGCCAAGAAGGGACAAGGAAAGAGAGGTGGTCCACCCCCTTCACCCTTCCAAAAAAACCACCGCACATGGAGAAAACCACACCATGTATTCTCAGACCGGGGAGAAAAGAGGAGTAGAAAACCTTGGGAGAAAGCTATCCATAATCATGGGGATTTTTCTGCCGTCAGCTGGGGAAAGCCGGCTATACTCCGTTCTGTACGGAGGCAGTTTCCAGATCTGTGCTTTCCAAAGGCTGGTGCATAAAGAGGAAACAGATGGGATCTATTCCCAGTGTGGAAAGTCTGTGGACTGAAACCTAAAGATCAGTTACCAGTGCCTTGTATTGTGCTCAGCTCCGGCTTTGAAGGCTCGAAATAGAAACGGTTGTTAGTGGCAATTCTTTAGGAACCTTTTTAAACTGATGCCACAGGAGGAGACAAATGAAGCTGTGAAAATCTGCACAGCACACCGGGGAGATTTTCTGCCATTGAGCCGGTAATTGTAATGAGAGGTGTTACTCAGTCGCAGAAATAAATAAATAAAGAGAGAAAAGAACCGGGTTTTACAACTGCATGGTCTGTTTCTATCCAGTTCTCATCTGCCCTCTGCGTTTGTGGACGATAGGGACAACACAATGATAGCTGCAGAGGACAAAGCTCTCCTATTCACACATGCTCGCCCTGCCACCTTTGGAAAGTCTCTGGAATACAGCAGCACATTCATAGGATGTGGTAGAGAGCAGAGAGGCAAGTCCCTTCTACCTATTTAGGACGTGTTTTGTTGGGTTATTTTTAAACAGGCTTGTGAAATCCGAAGTCATGATAGTGGGAATAAAGTTTTAGACGTGAAGCAGATTATTTGAAAGCATTATTTGAAGTATAGGTATGAAATGATGTTGAAGTGGAATTCCTCCCCAACCCCTTCTCTCTCTGCTTGTCCCTATACCCCAGATTCCCCAGTTTCTGAAGCTCATGTTCATGGCTGAAATTAATAAGCAAACAAAAAACCCAAAAAAAACCTCCAAAACAAAACAAAAAAACCTTTTGAGAGGAATCTTTTTATAGAGGCAGCTCTTGCCAGGTTGTGGCTCTTAGGGTTTTTTTCAGCCTTCGGTATAGATCTTTGGGTGGCCACTGAATGAAGCATCCCCTGGCTTTCTTTGTGGTGAAATCAATGCAGGATTCCTCCTCTAGGCAAAAACCAAGGTCCACCTCAAAATCTAGGGAGCAGGGGATTATGTTGCGAGATAAGAATTTCCTAAAGGCTTAAATAAAACATTTTAAAATATTATAAGCTAAACTGAAATAGTTTTTTCTTGAATGATGGTGGAATCTGAGGTAAGTACAAATATGCCAAAGTATTCTTCAGGTAATGTACTGTATTTTTAGTTCACTCTCTAGTCACTAGAGAAACTTAAAATGTGACAAGACTATAAAGCAGGCAAAAGCAGAATGTTTTCACCCTTTACAGCCAAGGGCTCAACTAGTCAAATGGTTCCAGAGGTGGGAAACTTAATGTATTTCAGTAAAGCTGCTCTTGTACCAACAGTTATGAAAGTATTAAAATAAAAAAAAATTAAAAAAAAAAACACTAAATAAAAAAGCACATGAAAACTCATGTAAAAGGGAATATTTCCTTGGTTTGTCATTAGCAGGAGAGACTATATTCTGAAGGCATGATTTCTGCAACTATATATTAGTCAAATGACTGGTTTGCATTCTATGTAGCATGAAGATAAAACCCATTGCTGTGAAAAATCCAACAGCTGTTTTTCAGCTATTTTAAGCACAGAGCTTTAGATCTTTTTGAGGAAAGTAAGACCATTTCAGAAATGAGAGCATATTGCTAATCATGACAAAATATAATGTTTTTCTGCCACTGTGTAGGTCAGTATCAAAGAGTTCTTATTTATGAGATTTTCCTGCTATTTTCCAAAAGACTCATATTCCCCTTAGAGGTTTCCTGTTCCTGTTTGACTTTTTTAATTTTTTTTTTTTCTAGAAGCAACATATGCTTGGAAAATTAGATTAATGTAATCTTTATATCTGTCTAAATGCCACAAAATGGTCACTGTGTGTCTTCTTAGTGACCCTTCACAGTATGAAACCTATCAATAGGAGGTGCATTAGATGGAGAAAATAGTCAAAAGGGGATTGCCTTGAAACATTGGCTGATAACCATAAAATGAACTTTCAGACTATAGCTAGACCATATTATTCAAGAGAAAAATATAATTTACAGAGCTTCTATGTAGAAACAAACATACTAAGGCCTTAAAACTTTAAATATAAGACTTCGTCCTTTGCTCCTGCTGAATCAGACCTGATTTCTGACTCATCTTAAAGGAAGAAGTTACTAACTTGATGTAACAAAGTTACATATCATGCTCTGGTCTCTTCCTCTTCCTACTGATACTTTTATTAAACCTGACGCATTTAAAGAGCTGGTTCTTGACAAGACCTATGAAAAACAAAACAGGAAAGTTGTGCTTGCCAAGAGAGGACATAGCCAGACTCTTACAAGTTGTGTCACCAGGAAGAACAAATTTGTCTTGCTGATACACTCTTTTCTTCCAGTGCAAATGAAATACTTTGGAAAATTCAACTGTTTATTCTTCTCTCTTTCCTTTTTCTCTTTTTTTGCCCCATGCTTTGATGGGAATAGATATAGTTGGTATAATTTCTAGGTTCAAGTTTATTTTCAGTGATTTTGGAGGTACAATACTTTTGATTTCAAATGTTCATTTAGGAACTCAAATTTCATTTGAACAAGCTTAGAAAGTAGCCCTGCTTCTCCAGTGCTGAGTTTGCAGAAGATGGTAAGTAAAATAAAACTAAAATTTATTATGTCATCTTAAGTGCTTAACTAAATCCCTGATGACAACATGATTATTTTAAGGATTTCAAAAGCCTTGCTTTGACTTGGAACATGAAAAGAAAAACTTCTAAGCACTGTCTTTTTACGTTTCTTCACAGAATACTTAGATTCCAATCAAATAAAGTATTTGAAGTGAGTTCTTTTAATTGATCCTTTCTTTCTCTTAAAGAGAGAAAATATTTTTGCTTATGGATTTCCCACAGTCTTACTATAAAAAATCAAGAAAGGAAATGTAGGCTCACCCTTTTAACCCTGGAGTTATGTAAAATGTGGATAGTAAATGACAATGGAGGCTTTGCCCCTCAACTCGCAATGTTAAGCTAAAGAAGATGTTCTCATGGTAATTTTCCATGAGCAGAAATCATTTTTTTAATAAAGTAAACTCTTGAAAACTGTTCTTTCTCCTATCTCCATCTTTGTTGAGTGAAGAGATGGAATCTTTTTCCTTTAAATAGCAGATATACATGTTTTTAACTTGCTCTCTAAACCCCTATCACATGAAAGCTGGCACTGTTGTCACTTTAAGCTGAAATTCATGTATGATGCTGGATGGGCCTTCTTAGCATCATATTAAATAGGCTGTGATGTTTTACTCCTTCATAATTTGTCTTTTATAATCAATTCCATTGATTGCAATCTCAAAGCCCTTTCAAGAAATAAAATTAACTACTTGCCATGTCTCATATTAATCACAAGGACCAACAAAAAAGTCATTGCATCCTTTTTAACATGGTGCTTTTTTCATCATCTTTTGTGAGGTTTTACAATAGAAATGATAATGTTGGCCTGTGCCCACAATGAATGACAGAAGGAGATATTGGCTGCACCTAGCTGGGGCACTTTCTATGGTTAATGAGATTGGATAGAGAACATTCCATTTAGACTCCATATTAGGAATATTTAGTCTAATCTAGGCTTGGATTAGATATCAGGAAGAAATTGTTCCTTGTGGGGGTGGGCAGGCCTGGCACAGGGTGCCCAGAGCAGCTGTGGCTGCCCCTGGATCCCTGGAAGTGTCCAAGGCCAGGCTGGACAGGGCTGGAGCAGCTGGGACAGTGGGAGGTGTCCCTGCCCATGGCAGGGGTGGCTCTGGATGAGCTTTAAGGTCCCTTCCAACCCAAACCAGTCTGGGATTTCCCACCCCGAGGCTGTGGCTGTGTTAACTCTCACAGGAGCCCCTCCAAGGTTAAGAATCCCTCCCAGGGGTGGTTGTTGAGCTGCCTGGGTAGGGCTGAGAATGCTGACATCATACCCAAGGGATTTTGGTGCTAGAAATCCTGGTGTTTCTTTGTGAATTCATCCTAAATCATCCCACAGGAGGGTGTGCAGAAAGCCAAGGCTTCAGTATTGATGGTACCTTGTCACTTTTGACAAGAGCCCATGTTCTGGATGCTTGTGATGTCATGGCACACACATTTCATCCCCTTTAGCCTAGAAATCATTATAATCTACAAATAAGTAGTGTTTGGATATAAACATTTTCCAAACACAACTAATTCGCTAGACATTGAGGGATTCTTCTTGTTGTTTCTAAGGCGTATTCAGCTCACCCTCCCACGCTTTAAAAAATACTGAAGGAAATAAAATATTTTGATACTCATTAAAAACACAAAAAAGGAATATCAGCTCAAATGAGCTATCTAAATTGCAGATTTACATTTTGTTAACATATAAGGTGACATTTCAAAACTTCCTACTTTATGATTAAAAGGATGCTGAGTTTTTCAAGCACGAGGGTGACTATGCTTGGAAGTTGCTTTATATAGCATTAAAAAAAATCATTCTTAGAGAACAGATTATGGAAATATATTCATTCCAGTGCTTTTATTTCAATGAACATTGCTGGTAGTACAACACATTAAAGGGAATTAATGTTGTTAGGAGCTTTTCACACCAAGATTTTTTTTTGACCCAAGAGCAATTTGCACAGATTCTGCTCCTCCTAAGTGAGGCTGTTTGCTTTTGAGTACTGAAGAATTAGATCTGTGCTAACACATTCTTTTTTTGGACCTTATACAACCACTCTTGAAACTAAAATCTTATTGGCCATTGTGTGGAACTACTTTTGACTCTACCTTTTGGATGTGATGAGCTTCATTCCTCTGGAGAGTTTGTTTGGTAATTCGTTTTTGCACAAAACACTGCATAGAACATTTTTATCCCTAAAATCCCTCATTATAATTGCCTTTATCAGTGGCAGAGTATTTCTCCACATGTTCTTTGAAGAATTCAGATGTGGTTCTTTTCAGAGAAGGTTAAACTTTCAGTTTGCATTCTGTGAGCAGAAGTTTCAGTGCCTTGGCTGCTGTCTCAGTGATGTTTGCTCTCATTCATTTTTGTTGTCTGGCTAAATTGCTTACATGATCACATTAAAAGCAAAAGCATCAGGGCATGCAGTACACAGATAATGAGAATACTATTTATTACTATATTTGATACTCTGAAATATTCTCTAGCTGTTCCACACCATTTTCTTTCTTCCTATTGTTTGGTGCCTGGTTTTTTTGGTTTGTTTTCTCCTCACTGTCTAGGAAATGTGAGAAAGGGGATGAAATGGAGTTAGCAGTTTAAAACATTACATGTTCTTTGAAGCATGCTGCAAGACTGTCTTATGCAATGCAATGACAATTATGTAATGCAAATGATTATAAAAATAAATGCATCCTGGACAATATGTGTGTGAGACGTGTTAGGAACCCATGACACTGCTAAATGGCCATTACTACAAGTTGTACTTTAGGGCCTTCTGTTTGGGTTGGCTGAAATCTCAATTACTAACCAAATATTCCAGATTTTTGTTGTTATAACACACTAATGATTAGATAAAATGATTGCAGACTGTGGACTTGTTTTACAGAAACATTTTCTGCCATGCCTTTGTACTTTATTAAGAAGAAACAACATTACCCGCCTTTAATAAGACATTTTATAAAGAAGTAATCATCAGAGCCATAAATTAGGAGTGCGTGGGAAATAGCTGCCCTTGGGTACGTCTATAATTAATACAGAAGTTAAACAAGTTAACCAGATTGCAGGATTACCTCAGTTTATGTTTGTATTGGATGGAAAACAGCTGAGGGCAAGGAATGATTGAGTAACTGCAGCAGCATTTGAAGCTGTGGTGCTGCTCCCAGCTCTGAACTCTCTGTGCACTCTGGGGCTGGGTGGGTTTTGGTGGCAGAGCAGGGTACAAAGTGGGCTCCTAAACTTTGATAATGGGAAAATGGGTTTGGATGCACACAAACCTGAAGTGGGAAACTGCAATTACAAAGAAAGGAATACTTGATTAATTGGGTAAAATTGTGGGCAGCCCCTTAATTTTCTCAGAGGGTGGGATTTTGAAACTAGGCTGGCCTTTGATGATCCAGTAAAGCCTGTTTAATTGTACCTAACAAATTTTCAACTTTAGTTTCTTCTCCTCTTCATTTACAGTAAAGGATTTGAGTACTTTTGTTTGAGAATATGATTTTTTCATAGGCTCTGTACTTCCACACGGTGTAACTAATAATAGAAGCAGCATATAAAAATAGGCCCTTGGCATTTTAACTTCTTGGCACTTTCTTGAGGGCTGTTCCTTTCACCTCAGGCTATGACCTTCTTACTGAGGTTCAGAGGGCTGAAATGAACGTGGTGAGTTGTTCCTCCTTCGTGTTACAAACACACTGCTCTGCATGTTAGATTAATTACCTGCCACAATGATTCCTTTCCTTTCAGTCCTAAATCCAAGTTCTGCAAGGCTGAAACCCCCCCATGCTCTAGTTGAGAATTCAACAGATTTTTCAACAAAAAATCTCAACAAAATAAATATTAGAAATAAGATGTTTGGTTTGTTAGTCTGTAATAGATCACCTGAAAACCCACAGAAACATTCAGTTCCTATTGGAACCTCTGGGCCCAGCAGTGATGAATTATCTAAAATTCCAACCTGGATAAAAAAAAGCAGGAATTTAGCAAGTGATAAACTCAAGGTACACACTTGTACACAGCATGACATATATTTTAAACTAAGGCTTTTCCAAGTTTTTCCTAGACGTGGTGTCATTTTGTTTGTCACCTCATCGCTGTGTTTGAGGAAATATGATTGAATTAATGTATTTATTTATAAAGATCCCTGTCTAAAATGAGTTTATGCTGCAAGGTATCGGGGCTGTGTTGTTAATTTAATTTAGAGAAGGATTTGGTGCTTTCTCATGCTCTTGCTTTCATGGGGGTTTGCTATTAATATCCTACTACCAGCTCCAGATGCTTTTCAGGGAGCTGTTTTAGGCTGCACTCAAATGTTTTTTGGAAAGACTGATAAAATAACTGAACTGTCTCCTTTTGCGCTGTACGAGGTGTGACAGTGTTCGTTTTGCCTGTGGCTGTCTGGCAGAAAGAACAGAAAACATTCAGAGGTGTTAAACCCTGGGAGTGATCCTGGTAGCAGCAATAAACCTGGCAAGTTCCAGGGCAGTGCCAAGCTCCACAGTGTGTCTGGAGGTCAATCTGCATTTTTTGCATGTCAAGGACTTCCAAGTTATGTCAAAGGAAGTCTGGGCTAAATAAAAAGGCACAGGATATGACCCTCAAAAATTGTTGGTTTTAAATCCAAGAATAAACTAACACATCCTCCAGTCTCATAAACCCTTATGTCTCAGAACTGAGTTAATTAATTTACTCTATATTTATCCTTTATTTTAAGGAAGATGATTTGTTTTACTTTTCTAGGAAAAAGGAAGGATAAATACATAAAGCAGGGCAGGAGGTTGGAAGGATTTATAATGGGGGAAAAAGGAAAAGAGCAAGTCACTTTTGGTTTAAAAGTAAACATTCAAAAATTCTTCTCCACTTAAGAAAATTCTTTTCATTCTTGGTCTTTTCTCCCCACCAGTTCAGTGACAAAGTTTTCATGTCTGTAGCTATAAATTAAATTATAATTATATTGTGCTGGTGCTACAAGTACAAATCCAGTTAGGAGTCTTGTTGGACAAGTGATTTCCTTGTGCATATAAAAAGTCCCATATAAAAATGGCATTTTAAAATGCCATAAAAATTGCTAAAACAGGAATATGCAAAAGAAAAGGTGAATTAGGAAGTTCTGCCAAAACAAGTAATCATTGTATCACTAGCTCAAAATGATACAACTGTTGTAAATTTAAAATAATTGAGAAGAAACTCTGGTGTTGGGTTGACTTCTGAAAAATGTACTTGGAAACATTTTAGACTTTTACTCTGAAATCAAGAAGCTTGGAAAGTTTCCTTTAAAAAAAGAACAATCTGAAATGTCAGTGGGGTTGTTCTCCAACAGAATTAACCTTCAAGAGGAAAGGGGCAGAATGAGAAAATGTAATAGGCATAGTATCAACTGAAAATAATTTTAAAGATAAAATTGTGAGGGTAATTAGACCTGAAACATGTATCGGCTCAAACAATTAAAAGGAATTGCCAGGATGATCACTTCAGTTACCTTCAGTTACCCCCTCTAAACAGGCTGTGTTTAAACCTCCCAGTAAAACACTGATTGCACCTAATCACCCAATCAGTTCCAGTTAGAGGCTGGACAGCTGAAATCGATCCAAACTACAGCACTCCTCCCTGTGCACTGTGAAAAATTGGATATTCTGTTTGATCCCTTGGGGAAAACTGCACCTTTTACCCAGCCATAATCCCTTATTTAGTCAATGATGTAGCTCTAGGGCAACAGCTGAAATATCATAACTATGGATTTATAGAATTGTCATCTTTCTCAAGTTTCAGCATTCTCTTTTGCCACTGTTAAGTGTTTCTTCCATGACAGAGGAAGTGTGATGTAACAAGGTAAACAGTTGGTACAAATTGTCTTGTTCATCCAGTGTTTCTGTGGTTTAACCAGCTATAGATGCTTTTACATTTCCAGGAGCAGTTTGGAAAGATAAATCTATCATTCTCTACCAGTTCCTATTGTTGCTTTTAAGAATTCCTCATCTTTAGAACTCTCATAACAAACAGACACTGACATAACAAGTTACCCCTGAATGTGGTGGTGATGAACTTACATCAATTTGGTTGGGATTGCTAATGAGTAGATTCGTTCTTGCTGACATCTAAGAGAAACTGGTAATTGTTAAATTTGTTCCTCCTCTTTTGTAAGGGTTTTCTGCTAGTTGCTCACAAAATTGAAGCGTGGAGTGATGTGTTGAACTAATATCAAAACAAGGATTTTGCAGTATTAAGTATATTTATGTGGTATATACACTCTATAGTATAGTATATTAAATATATTTGTAACTCCCCCAATTGCACATTCCAGCCCACATGCTGGGATATCCTGTAGAAGAAAGCATTCTACAAATATTATTCTGCTCCACAGATTCATCTGTTCCTTTCCACCTCCTGGATCCAAAGATAGTTTACACATCTCTGTTGTGTGAACACAGTCAATTGTATGATGATGATGCCTCTCTCTGCATTTGCTTGCAAAGATTCATTATTCATTTGTTATAATCATAATCTGAGAAAAACCAAAATATATGCATGATAAGGCAGATTTTTAACACAGATACAAGGCTGATTAATTTTACTGACATTTTTACTGCTGCTCTCTGTGTGTAGTTATAAAACCATTGTAATGCTATCTGTGAAAAGAGGAGAGACTACTACTGTGAGTATGAGTAGCAAATACAAGCTGCCAGTCTCACTTTGAGCAAGGGGAAGTGACATGATAAGGAAATTTTACACTCAAGTGTCTAAAATTGTTGTCCTCATCATAATGCTGGTGGGAACAACAAACTGGGAAAGTTCCTGAAAAATGGCAGTGTAAACAAAGCACTTTGGGAAGTGTTGCCCATTATATCAGGCTTGAAAATATCATTCTGATTATTTTATCTCTGCAAAATACTGGTCACGGTGCTCAATAATAGGAAGAAAATGCACACAAATGCACAGCCCTGTCTAAACCAGCTTTTATCTGCAGCCAACAAGCTTGTCCATGAGCCATCAGTAAGGTCAAATGAGTTTTCTGAGTTTAAATTACCTGATTGGGAGCTTATTAAAAATATAGATTTGATTAAAAGATGTGTTAGGGTGTGTATGCGAGGTCTTGTGGTGGGTTTTCTGTTCTGCATTAAGAATGTAGGAGAACTGTGATGTTTTCCTCTCCACTGTGTCTCAGAGAACGCCACAGGAACTGAAATAAGCTGTCCGTGCTCTAAGGGGTTTTAGAGTAAAAGTGAGGGAGGGAAGAGTCAGAGGTGATGCTGGGTCAGGATTTAGGCCTTTCCACCTGCAGGGAACAGACCTCTCCCAATAAGTGAGGCACCTTAAGGTATGTCCATTTATGTAAAAACCAGTGATTATCTGTGGGGCTCTAAGCACATTTACTGTGCTCTTTCACTTCACCAGATTTTCTCCAGTGAAAACTCTGAGCTGTCATCTCCCTGTTTCTGAAAAATACTTAAACCTGAAGAATCTGATCTGGCTGGTACATAATCCTAAATGGCCACATTGGATATGGATTCTGCCTATCAGTTCTCTCCCTATTTGTCTGGATAAGTTTCATTCAAGCCCTATTGATCACAATTAAGGCTTGAAGTTAGAAATTGGCTTTCATTAGCTCAATGCAAATTAATCTCAAGGCACTGGAGGAGGCTGTACTCACTTTCTGTTAGTGAAGTTGACAATCAGGTTCAGCTGGAATCCAAAAGTGCAGTGGGAAGGCTGTATCCCAATATCTTAATGTGACAGCTACCAAGGGAATTACTTTCAGAAGCAGAAGAAGGGAAACTGGAAACACTGAGGGGGTGGATGCAGACAGATATGACAGGATTCTAAGAACCTGGGATTCCTGACAGCGTAGGCCTTCAGAGCCCACCCACTGAGCTTTGGCAGGTAATAATCTAGGAAATTATAATACACTTATTTTAAGAGAATCCATTGAGATGTTTGATCCTAGATCTTCATTACACATACAGCAAGGCTTTTGCTGCTGGAACTCTGTTATTTTCCCAATTATCCTGAAGGCAGGAAGAGATTTCAGAATGGATTTTGTAATGGTGTAACATCCAGTGAAGTGAGGACAAGTCTGACCACGTTCTGCAGAACCTATCATCATATTCCTGTAGGAAAAAAAAATGTTCAGTCAACTTGGATGTGCTGCTCTTGAATGGAGCTGGCTGAGATCCTCGTGCTCTGTGTGTGGGTAATGATATTGCAAGAACCTGGCACAGGGAGGAATCACTGCAACTAAAGAGCTGAGATTTACACCCCCCCAAAACTGCTGGGTTTCTCCAGAAACTCCTCATTTCAACAGAGCAACCCTGTGCAAATGATGGAATGAAATGTTTACAAACAGTGGAATTTGTGTTATACTGCTCAGCTCATTCCTCTGACACAAAGCCACTGGGCAGCTTTGTCTTACAGCTCACCAGATTAAGCACAGGGGCTGGATCTGTGTGCTCCTACAAAAGCCTTCCTCCTCCCCCCTGCCCAGCCCCCTGAACATATTCTTTATCTGGAATATAAAGCACTGTGTATGTAATTGGGGAAAGAAATGGAATATATTTCCTGGTGACAGGGGAGTTCAGGCTCTGCTTGGACAAATGGCAGTGTCTTTAATGAGCTTCACGGTGCAAGATTTAGTGGCATCGTGGAGGAATTCCTGTCAGAGTGGGGCTCTGATAGGACTTATCAAAGAGTACATGCTACTTATCTATCTTAGGCAGGGAACTCTAACTCCCTTTAACTGTCAGCACATCTATAATCCTTCCAAGTCTGGAATTGTTGATAGAGTGCCAAATATCTTGGGTTATGGATTGCCAGAAAGAGGGAGATCTGTGTTTGTAATCTCAAACAAAGCAAATGTAGCTGTTTAATGAAATTCTGCTGAGCTTTTAATATGGCATAATATAAACATGGTTTGTTGGGGGGTTTTTTCAGTATTGTTTTGGAGATAAGACAGAGGGATGGGGATATAGAGAGATTTGGGGATTATAGCTACCTATCTACAGATAGATAGCACAGGCAAACCCAGCCATTTATGTTGTTATTTTTGCATTATGGAATTCTTAATATACACACTGAAATGTTCTGGTCAATTAGTACCTCTGTGGTATTATGAACATGGTGCTAAAGGACATTGGAGACGACACAATGTTGGAGCATTCAGCAATGAAAAAAACCCATCAAATAGGACAAAACAGCCTCTGCTGAATGGTGTAATCAGCAAGGAGGCTATTTTAATTCTAATTCTCCATGAATCAACATCTGTCTGCTTGCTGGTTTATCTTTAAAGGCATACACACACAGACATGTGCATGCACAGGCTGTGGAAATAAATGTCTTTTAATTTAGGGCTGATTGAGACTGTGGTTTCACTCCTGAAACCCAAGTCCTGTGCTAAATCTCAGCACAATTTCTGCCAGCTGCAATACCAGGGTTTAGCTCAGGGTTCCTGTTCCCCTTCCCCAGTGAGTGCTCGTCTAAAATTTCACAGCACTGGCACTTCTGCTGGTGATTTACGTGGCGGTGCCAGTGGCACATGAAGAACCACAACAACGTCACCAATTCCTGTCATCCCAGGTCCTTGCCAAGTGAGTAGCAGCTCATCACTTTCAGCTCTCTTGCTGCAGCTCCATTAACTTTGGAGATTCTTATTGAGAGGGGCACAAAACCTTCTGCCCTTACCCTGCTGGAAGGTATGGCTGTTAACAAGAATAATTACAGCAGATGAGTAATTCTTGTTCCCTGCTCAAAACAGAAAAACAAAACAAAAGGGTTATCAAGCACTGGCACAGGCTGCTCAGGGAAGAGTCACTGTCCCTGGAGGGACTTAAAAGCCATGAGGATGTGACACTTGGGGACATGGGTTAGTGATGGCCTTGGCAGTGCTGGGGAACAGTTGGACTCAGTCTTTAAAGTTTTTTCCAACCTAAATGATTTTATTCCTTTTTTCCCCCTTCATCCTTAACAAAGCCCTTGGGCGAACAGCTCCTACAAGCCTACATTTTTTCTCCATTTCCTTTTCAACTCAAGGGTAATAGCAGTTAAATCTAGTAAAATAAATGTTGATTGATGGAGTTTATTCATCATGCCAGGCTAATGAGGCATCATAAATATATTTGTGAATGTGTAAAATCCATTGGGGGCAATGGCTTCAGTTGGATAAAATATACAAAGTATTCTTGTTTCACTTGTCTTGGAGGGAGGAACCAGCTGAGCGTGTCACTGTTGATTCAGAGTTTTTCAACCTTCACTGGTGCAAATAAGTTCTTTCTCAAAATTCTCCAGAGGAGAAACATGACAAAGCAAGCCTGTCTGGTTTTTGAGTTTATCCCCAGAGATGCAATCAAACAGCAGAATGAGATTCTGAATTTCAAGAAGGAAAATACATGAATATTTCCATTTTTCTTCTGCTGACATATTTTGCTTACAGAATTGTGGCTGACAGGATTTTGTGGCTCATCAGTGTCCTTGTTTTATTAACCCATGTTTGCTACAGAACTGGTTTCTGTTCTATAGGAAGAGTAGGGTTCCTATATATACATATCATAGTGTATATTGATAGTAAACCAGGGATCTTGAGCTAAAAATTCCAAAAATCTGCAGTTAATGGTTTGAAAATATCTGCCTGTGTTTAGAAATATTTGTCATAATACAGGAAATTACAAAGGCAATTGGAAAGCTGGAATTCCTTTCACACAGGCTGTCATTTGCATCTTAATGAGATACTTTCTCATTAGTCCAAGAAATGCAGGTCAAAGAACCCAGGCAAAATCTGATAATTTTACTTCTCTGTACCCTATTCATCTCAGGAAATTTGGTTTGAGTCAGTGAATATGGACTGTCTGTTAATTATCAATATTATTTGTGCAAA
Organism: Taeniopygia guttata; assembly: GCF_048771995.1. Taxonomy (NCBI): domain Eukaryota; kingdom Metazoa; phylum Chordata; class Aves; order Passeriformes; family Estrildidae; genus Taeniopygia; species Taeniopygia guttata. The sequence continues at coordinate 2,786,274 of NC_133044.1, read as the reverse complement.
GAAGAGCAAATTAGCTTTTCCTTGCAAAAATACCTCACCACAGTGTCTGTGCCTTAAATCAGTGAAAGGTTTGTTATTTGTGTTGGTATCTCACTGTGTTTTGCAAAGTTCAAGAGAATAATATTTCAATATCATGTTCCTTTGGGGATGATGATTGTGCTAGTTAAAATTTCCTGTAAATTGAAATGTTACTTTTAAGGTCATTATTCTTCATGCATAAGAATGGAAAGAACATGATGCATTTGTAATGGAACAGAGCATTGCTGTGGAAAATGTCAATTGTAAATTGTTCCTCTTGTGTATACAGAGGTTCTGAAGTGAAAGGTAAATGTTCTGCTATTAAATGGAATTTCTTTAGCTATAGATAATGTTCTCAGACTCAGCCATCATCTTCTGAGGATCAGCTTGTCTGTTTTGGACTCAGCTCTGAGAGCCTGACACTCACATTTATCATGAGCAGCAAAGCCAGAGCAAGTGGCAACATCCTGACTTGCCAGAGGAAATTTTCTTCCTGTCCTTCTTCTTCCATTCAGGTTTTTAATGACCCTTCTGTCCTGGGAGAAGTGTGCAGGTATCCTCCTGGCCCAGGCATAGAACAAACAACTCCATGGCATAAACAGCACTTGAGGGCTCCTCTACTGGATTTTGAGGTAGTTCAGGAGATCATTTTCCCTCAGCAAAAACTGGAACTATATCTGAAGTGTTTTGACCCTAATTTTCCTGGGATTGAGACATTGACCATGGAATTGAGATATTTACACGGAACTGTGCTGAGTTCTGTGCTGACTGCCCTAATATGGCTTTGCCACCAGGAATGGGCTGCATCCCATAAAATTCCTGACTGGAAAAGGCCCATGACATTCCCACCTCCATTCCTGGGAGTGGGAGCCTGACCATGAATTATTGCAATGAGGAAAACACAGATTAAACCAGCAATTCATGTGATGGGGTGAGCACAGAGGAGGGAAACTGCATTTTTAAGCTCTGAAAATGTTCTCATGACTTAGGTAAATCTTTGTCAGTCTGTCAAGTTTAGACATTAGCTCCTTGATCCCAAAATTTCCTTCTGCCAAATTCCAATTAGCATTTTTTTGAGGGGAAAGGTTGAATTTTGGCTTTGCCCGATGAAGGCATGCAAGAGCAAACAGCATATCCAGAATATTTACTTTTTAAACAACATAAACTCTTAGCTCTTCCTCCAAGAGCAGATGTTCTACTCCTTTCATGGGTTTTTATTACCTTCTGTGTACTTTTTCTTGTTTGTCTGTGCTGGGACGGGAAGTTGTAAGGAGAGAAGCTGGACTGAGATCCCAATCAGAGAAAATATTCACGCAGGGTTTATAAAGCAGGATAACAACATCCCTGTTTCCAGTAACTACCACCACTCTATTGGCTTTATTTTCCTTCAGTGAAGAGTAAACTGCCTTTTTAATAGACCTATTCATTATAACTTAGAAGAATGCTTCTCCCAAGAGGCAAAGTCTGTTCAGAGCCCAGTATTTTGTGTGTGAATTTAGGATGGAGGTTTCTTCCCCTCCTGCATCCCTTTACATTAACCTACAGTGTGATTTTCCTGCCACTTTGTCACCCTCACCCAACAGCGTGACATTGTTGCCACTAAGTTTATTCTATCCTGAGTAAACATTATATTAAGATATGTCACTTCAGAGTAGGTGTGTATAGCACTGTTTAACTTTTAAATGCTTAACAGATCAAAATAATGAAAATAAATTGCTCCTGAGTTAAGTATAGGAGGAGGCCCATGAATTTTAAACAACTGGCCTCAATTATCCTTCCTCCTGTGGTGCTTCCATTCAGATAAGCCTGCAGCAAAGCACTTGGCCTAAAGATGTTCATATGCTGTGGTCTCTCCATGGAAACAGTTTTAAACCAGAGAAAACAATTCCATTTTTAAAAAGGCTGAATCTCCTTTCCAGTTGGCTCCTAAAATAACTTTGAGCTCAGCCTCACACGTGCTAACTGCGATTTAACTCGGCAAGGGCTGAGGGATGTTGTTAGAACCATTTTAAGGAGAAAGTTGGGGACACTGCTGTGACAGCCACTTCAGCTGCCAGTGTGGCCTTAGAGAATGATCTGTTCCTTCGCCACTGCATTTTAATGTGGTGGCCCTTTTGGAAAGCTGAGGATTATGACCCTTCCTAAACTCATATTGTGGAATCCTGGCACCAGTTAACCATTTGTATTCTTTTTTAGAAGCAGAAATTACAGTTCGTGTTCTTTCTTTGAGCTCTTTCAGCAGCTGAAGGTGAATGACCTTGTCTGTGCTTCCCTGTTCTCTGCAGACAAACCCAAATTTTCTCAAACACATAGGAAAGGGATAGAATCACTGTTTTGGTTTAGTCATAATTAGCCTGAATATTAAGACCAACAGAGAGTTTCAGTATCTATTAAAATTAAATATGTATTATAATCTCCCTTGGAACTGAATACTGATTTATGTTGCATAATTTTCCCCTCCATAGCTCTTGCACAATAAATTTGCCTTAAGAGAAGGTTGTATTTAAGAAAATAACCCAAATTATTCTGACCGTATGTCAGGGATACCCAGCATGCCTGTATTTTACAGACATGACAGCTTGATCCAAAAGACATAAAAAAGCCATTCTTATTTTGGTGATTTTGGGGAGACAGTGCTGTTGTGAACAACCTGGCTATTTTAGCAATACACTGGTGGCACACAAAGCCCCCACTATTCACAGGGTTGGGAACTGGGACAAAAAGATAAGTCAAGACTTTCCTGACTGGATGCCAAATCCTTTGTGAACTGTCTGAAATGCCCAGATTATGTTGATTCCTTATCACCAGGAGAAACAGCAAATGCTGTACAATTGCTTCACTCATGTTGCCAGGACGTGACATCCTTTGGGTAAATTATGTCTCCTTTTGGAATGCAAATTATTTATATCCTGATTTTCAAGGTTCTATCTTATTTTAGTCCATTTGTTTCCTCTTTGTTGATGGCCTGTGATGTGCCAGCTTTCCTGCAGGCTGATGTTCCCTTGTGCAGCCATCAGTCTGTTCACCTTTCAGACCCTCTGTGCCCATTATATCCTCTCTGATCTTAGATGATTCTGTTTTCCTCTCATCCTTCAGCTTTCTTCAAGATTAATGTTTCCATCAGCCTTCGACTGCTGACTCATTCCTGATCTCCTCACTGACCTGCTCCCACAAACTGGAATATGTCAACCTATGAAAATCATTTACTTGAGAGAGAAAATGACCAGGAAAATATATGGATAATTAGATAATCTTACCATTTCTCTTGCTGTTCTGTGCCTGCCAGGTGCCCTCTCCCTAAAGCTCAAAGCTGCACCCAATTTTTACCTGTATTAATGCACAAATCCAGCCATGGGCCTGCAGAACTGAGGCTTCATTTGCTCTTTTTTTGGAGATTATTATCCTTTGCTCAGAAGCTGTACAGCTCCTTCCCTTCCTGGCAATTCTGGACATTTTTCAAGTGTTTCTCATCCAAGAGTTTTTAAACTCATCATTCATCTCCATGACTATCCCTATTCACATGGATTAAATTTTGCCTCAAGTTATTTCTTAGCATGGGGAAAAATGGGATTCTGGAATTGATTGGTTTACCAAAGAAAACCTGTATTAAAGCTGAGCAGAAGCCTGTTTTCTTAACTTCCTATCCTGGCTGCTATAATTTCTTCCTATGCCAAGCTAAGACACAGCAAATAAAATTCCAAAGGGTTTCTTGGGCTTGGTTACACCAATTTTAGCATCATTTTTGTCCTGGGGGAATATTGTCTCTCTGCTCACTCTGAGATACTTGGAATCTCTCAGGAAAATCAAATCATGTTGCTTCCTGTTTTTCTTCCTTTTGTGTTTCTATAACCTGAGGGGGGTATACATCTGGAAATGATTGTCAGCCTGAAGGACCTGTTGGAGCTGAAATCAGAGGTGGTGAAGAGTGAGCATTTCATGCTTTGGTTCTGTTGTCCAGGTGTCCTGGGGACCAAACTGGGGTGCAGTGATGCCAACCTGCCTTCAGAGGTTGGGTGGTAAAGGGACAGCAGGAGGAGGAAAATAATTCATCTTCATGGAGGTTTTCTCAGTGGCCAGCAAGTGAAAACTTCTTCTGAGGAGCAGGGCAGCAATGGGAGATGGAAAGCAGTGTGTTTCAGTTTTAGATAGTTACTGGAGCTGCTGCTGCAGCCATCTGCAAAGAGATTTCCAGTCTGCAAATTTGGGAATTGAGTGGGAATTGAGGCCCCAAAATGTCCTGCAGTGTCTCCACCCCCAAATACCCTGACCTGGGAGCGGAGGAGGAGGGAAGAGGAAACCTGTGCAGCTGGAGCTGCCCTTCGAATTGATACTTTACTTCCCAGACCAGTGCTTTTCACATGCCCCAAAATTTAAAACTAATTGGAAATATTTCAGGACTGTGAGTATACACAGCCTAATCTGTTTAATTGCTGTCTGACAATATGAAATCAGTTCTGAATGTATACCATTCAGTAAAATAATAATTACCATAGCAACACACACTACATCTGAAACACAGCTCTTCCCTACAAAAACCCAAAAACAGAAAGCCTGAACTCTTCACACAGCTCTGAGAGCAATTAGTGAGGTTTCTTCTCCCCTTTCAAATCACTGTATTTGAAAGAGGCTGACAGATGTGGAAAGGTAAATAACAATCAAATGTTTTTTCTCCACTCCATCCTTAATTAGGGATAAATCAGTACATTGTATCTTTTATGGCAGAGATTAGAACTAATTCTGTACCCCAAAGGAGACACAGGATGGCAGCAGGGACTCCATCCTGGGGCTTCTCAACTCCTGCTCCCCCTTGTCCCAAAGGAAAATACATTTTCTGGACCATTTCCCCAGGTTCTTTGTTGCAATTGTTCTGCTTCTGGCTCAGAATTGGCAGTGAAGGTGCCCACCAGGATGTTCAATGGGAATGTTCACTGCACATGAGAATTTGAAACTGTATTTCTGGAGATGCAGTGACTCAAATATAGAGAGGTGACAATGTTTTATTGGGGCACTTTCCTGCTCTTAAATATATAAGGCCTTGGCTTTGTGTGTGTTGCTGAAGAGTCTCTGAGTATCCTCATAAAATGAGGTAAAATACTTCAGTTTGAAAAACCACATTAATTTTCCTTTACCTGTTTTCTTTCTCCCATAAGAAAGTCCTACACTAGATCCTGCTAAGACCCATAGTTCTATTTTTGAGCTTTACTAAAAGACTGTTAAGGAGTTTGACAGGAATTTGGAGGCAAAAGTATTTGCAAGAGCATGGAATTAACAAACTAAAGTTAATCCCATTAATTAAGTGCAGTTCAGTCTTTTTCTAAAATTACAATAATAATGTCTCTGTGAATATTGCTTGATTTTTATTTATATTTATTTATGTACAAATCTATGTGCATGAAGAGTTCAGTGATTTTCCTTAACTGGTACATCACTGTCAGCAGAGTTCAGATCCCAGAGTTCATTGTTCCCAGTCACAAAATTACTTAAAAATTTGGTGTAAGAAAGAATAAACCCCCAGTCTGAGGTGTGTGGTTTGTTCCCTTCTGTGATTTAAAATTACAGAAGTGAGGCTGAAGAGACTTTGCCCTGCAGGGAGTAAAAATCTCCTGAGCTGGGTGAGTGATGGATGGCAGCAGTAAAAATGGTTTTCTTTCCAGAATGAATTTAGAAGTCACTGGGTCCATAATGTGAACTCTGTGGTCTGCTGCCCTTGGGGGATTTTTTTTTTTTTTTGGTGTTTTGTTTTGGTGAGGAAGAGAAACTGTTTTCAAAGATTATCTTATTTACAGAAGTGCTCATTGGATGAGTGCAGTTGATTTCCTGCCCGTGATAACATCAGCAGCAGTAACTGTTCAGTAGGGGCAGGCAGGATGTTTGCTGCCAAAACCACTGAGGACTCACTGACAATCTACCCCTTGAATATTTAAAATATAATATTGACAATCTACCTCTTGAATATTTAGAATATAATACTGACAATCTACCCCTTGAATATTTAGAATTGATGACAAACTCTCTCTTGACTTGCTGTTGATTTACATAAGTAGGTGATCATTACTATGAGTTTAAAAAATAATTTTTTTTTATTCTCAAGCAGTGGAAAGGAGTTTCCAGAGCAGGCTCTCCTTCTGTAGGGAAAGGGCCACTTTTGGGTGCTCTTCCTTAAAAGATCCACCCTGATCTGAAGTGACAAGGTGCAGGATACCTGAGCAGTGGAGATTATCCAGGTGCATAAGAGCATTATGCCATTAGCAGGACTGATTTGTGCCATTTCATTAAGAATTACCTAATGACAGAATGAGAATTTTAAAGCCAAAGCTTGGTTATATCAGTGTACTTAATTACCATTATTTTTGGATGCAATTTAGACTGTGTCAGGAAATATATTTAAATTAACTTTTCATGTGCAAAGCACTATAGATTAACAGATAATGGACACTTTTGCATTTTATTCTGCATATTCAATGTAGCTTTATATAAAACAACCGATTTTTCCTAAGTAATTTATGTTCAGAGAACAGAATTATTTCTTTGGCTAGCTGCTCAAAATGTATGAAATACAAATACAAATGTGGGAGAGGAGCAGAGAACTATTTTTCTCCAGATAAATACAGAATCCTGTCCTTTTCCACCACTCTACTGATTACTTAAAACAGAATGTCTGAAGTTTTCTGCATTTTCAGCAAACTGCTTCTTTGTGGGTGTGAAAACAACACTTTGATAACTCCATCTGCTTTTTTATCCCTTGTCCTGTTTATTATTTTTTTACAGTGGATTTCCAATTTTTATCTGTGTTTTTCTGGGGAAGAATTTGTAGTTTTCAGTTGCTTGGATGCACAGCATCAACAAAATCCTTTGGAAGGACTTTTTCCGGGAAGCAAGGACATGTTTATATTTGCAGCTGAAATTGTTTCTTTGTTCACTTTTCTTTTTCCTAGCCTGTGCTTTCTGTGTTTCCATAACAACACAAAAACTCTTTCTATAGTGCCTTGGTATTTTTTTCAACAAAATTCTTGTTTTGTTTCCCCTATTTTCTCACTTTTTTTTTTTTTTTTGTTGGATTCATCTCAAAACGAGCATAAATTGGAACCAACAGTGGGAAGAACTTCTTTTAGTAAGGAATTCATAGGTCAGGATTGCTTCCTGTGATCAAATATGTTTTTTTCCAGGGAACATGCCTGCAGTCTTCACATTTTCCATAATTTTCCCCCTATTATTCCATAGAAATATATCATAGCAAGCCAATCTCCAGTCAGGAGATCTGGGAAGAGTTTCCAGCACCTCTGGGAGCTCTGTCAGGAGGAGATGGCTCAGGACAGACCCAGGAGGTTTAGGAGCACTCTGGGCTCATTAAGTGGATCCTTCCCAGGCCTTGGAATCAGTGCTGGCCTTCATTGGATGCACCTTTTGGCAATGCCTTCTGATTAAAAAGGTTTAATTTTATTATTTTTAACCACTCTTGTCAGTTTGAAAGCATTAATTGAATTTAGCCTGTGTGTTTATATCTCCAGAGAGATTATTTGTGACGTGAAGGATGGAACACTGAGAAATTTCATGGCTTTCCACTGATTTCTTTTTTCCCCCAAGCTATCCTCTATTGTTATTTCTGCTTTAAATTTCTTTAAACCCTAGATTTCTTAAATAGCATTAAATTTATGGAGCAACCTTTGATTTCAGCTTGAGGATCACACAGTAACTGGGAACAAAGCAATGTCATCTTGAAGTCACTAGGTTAGAATTTTTTTTCTTTGGTTTGATATTAAATAATTCATCTGGAAAATGGTAGTAAAGGGATTTAGTAATGTTTTGGTGTGACTTTGATCCTGTTGTTTAAAGGTAACTGTCAGAATTTCAGGACATGGGGGATCAATGTCACTCATGTGTTTTGAATGCTGATGGTCTGGAAATGAGGTAAATTCAAGTATTTTCTAAAGTGTTGAAGCCTAATTCAAGGTCAGTCACTGTTGGAGAAATCCTCTCCGCAATTCAAACCCTCACAGGAAAGAATTCCTTCTCCATATCCATTCTAAACCTCTCTCTTCCTTTCCTAACATATATATTTTTTTCTAATGCTTGTACATAAGGTTTGGACTTTTAAAACCTTCATAAAATGACTAAAATATGAAACCAAAGGTATTTATAGTGCCTGAAAGAGTTTTGTATTTGTGGGTACAAATGGAATACCTGAGCAGATGGCAGCACCTGCAGGGTTGCAGATGTTTCTATCCCTTGGTGCAAAACCCAAGTCCTGTTGTGTTTCTAAAGATTGATTGCTGAGATTTATTCCAAAATCCATCGTAACAGCCACAGTAAATATAAATAGTAGACAGAAAAGGCCACCTTTTGGAAGGTTATCCAAGAAGACATGTGTGGAGGTATCTTCAAAGAAAGACCAGTGCATTTTCTCTCTGTTTTGCTCTCATTTGGTGTGTTAAAGCTGCAAACCACACTGTTAAAGTGTGAGTGTATTGAAGTAATTTGCTTTACAAGATGTGTTAAAAGCTTTTGCTGCATATAGATTTTCTTCCACGTGGTGTTGACATGTTTCTTTCAGTTCCTCAAAATTCAGTGTGGTTGTTATCAAAGACTTTTCCATCAGGCATTGGCTCTGATCATCATTCCTTAGTCCATTTTATTTTCCACTCTCACTAGGTTCATTAAGTATCTCCAGATGAGGATTTAAAAGATGGGTTGGAGGTCACATCATCCTCACCAATTTGTAATTATGTTCCTATTATTTCTAAAATCAAGACTGATCTTATTAAGTAAAGAGATTTCCCTCCCACTCCCTTGGGTATGCTAACCTGATTAACACAAGGTCATTCTCCAATTCTTTAAGTTGCTTGAACTACTTGTTTTTCGCCATATCCTAACAAATAAGTTGCTTTCCACTCCGTGCCCATCCTGTCACATCCCTGCACTTTGCTGGGTCTGTTGGCCTCATATCTTGAAGATAACAGAATCATCAACTAATGAGTGGAATTTCAAAGGAGCCTTCCCATGGATCATGAATCCTGGGACAGAATTTCTCTGCTTTCTCCTGGCTGCATTCCAAGGCTGTTTTATTCTCTTTATTATTTTCTTTATTCCCTTGCTAACAGCAAAACATCCAGGTGCTCCTCAGCCTGGCAGAGTTCAGATATTGAATTTCAATTGTTTCATATCCCTGCTCTTAATATTTTTTTTTTTTTGTTTTGTTTTGTTTGTTTTTAGGGGGTAGGGGGGAGGTTGGTTTGTTCTTTTAGAGAATTGTTGAAAAACTACTGCTTTGGGTCTTTCAGTCTCTACTTTCTGTGCTGCTCCCTGCATTGTGGATAAACCTGCATGGAAATCACTCCTAAGCTCAGCACTGTGTCCAATTCTCCAGCACACAATTTAAACACAGACTCCAGTAGGCCTGAACAAAAGGTCACACTTCAAAGCCTGGAATTCCTGTCCAAGAGAAGAACAGCAGCACCAAGCATGTTCTTTGATATTTACTGGGTAATTGAATACTTCTCCTCTCTTCAGGAAGCTCTCCAATAAATTCAGCTTAGAAAGTGTCAACAAAACTATTGTCTGCCACTGGGCTGTAAATCTCCTTGACATCCCCCTCATACTCAGGACTTTTGCAGTAGGAACTCATACATCTAAATGTGGTGAGCAATCAGCTAGAAGCAAATTATTAAGAAACAATTTCAGACTGGTTTTGCCTTTTGTGTTGCAAACTGTTGCCTTTAAACTGTGGGCGTCTGTCTGAACACGAAGTGTCCTGGGGTGAAGCACTGGCAATTTACCTGTCTCTGCATGAAATTGGTAATTATTGATCAGCACATGCAATAGGAGCAGTTTTGGGCTGGTTTAGAAGTTGTGTAGGTGTTGAATGCATTTACAGTAATTATGTATTTACAGCTAAAATCAGAAAGAAAAAAGATAGAGGAACCTGCACACAAAATGTCATGCCTTCCTCTCTTTTGTTTGAAAAATAAAGCAAATATTCTCTAAATCCCCATGCCCCAGGCATAGGTGCAGTTCCTGCCTCTGTATAATGCATATATTGTGTATTTGCAATATCCCTGCAGAGTCCCAGTGCTATTTCTGTTTGTGATTTCAGTTCATCACTAACAGGTCTTTTTGGAAACAGCAGGAGGGAATTTTTCAGGAATCCACGTAGCCTTTTGTGAGTCCTTGGACTCTGAAAGACTCTGTACCACTGGAGGCTGCTGTGCCTGGGGGTGCAGGGATGCAGCTTCCAGCAGGTTCTCCCCACACATGGGAGCAGAGCTTTATAATCAGCATTAGGATATCACTCATTCTTCCCTAATCCTCAAACAATTCACTCCAGGGATTCATGCTAATGATCCTATATTCTAAATTATGTGCAATAATAAGAATAACAAATACATCATGCACAACATAAAGTGGAGTTTTAAACTAGAATGGCCTTTTCTCAATGCCAGTTTGGGTGTTCCCTGCTTGTCTGAGCTCCAGGTTTTTCTTCCAGTTTTACAGCTGTCAATAATTTGGGGGCAAGATTACACAAAGCCTAATCCTGCAAGGTGCTGAGAGATCTCAGTTATTTATGGAGAAATCTCTATGTTCACCACTGATTTGATTTGTTGTTTTTGTTGTATGTGAAAGTTTTCTAGAGAAGGATGAGGAAGGTTGGCTGTTAGATTTTCAGTGGATTTGGGCATCTCAGAATGCTGGATGTTCCCAGGTGCCTGGCACACCTCGTTCTACAGGAAATTGCAAGTCAGACTCTTGCTCCTCTGTATTGGTACATTTTAGACAAATTTAAAGTACAAAGGTGGCATCTCTTGTGATCAAAGATCTCATTTATAAAGACTTGTTGTGCCCTTGTTGTTCCAGTGCTAAATCTGGGAGGAAGAGCTGCCTGTGCATGGAGGAACTGTGAGACTCTCACTACTTTTAATCAAATTGTTGCTCAATTTACACTTTTGCCATGTAATACATGTTTTATATCAGATTATTCAGCTACTGAACCTGCTGGGCTCTGATATTTGTCTTTATGTTAAAAGCTTGTTCAAAGGCAGCAAATAAAACACTTTTTCTTCTAAGTGAAATTCAGACAGACAAATCCAGCTGTTGCCTGTAAAAATAGCTACAGATGTCCTCAACAGGAAAAAGGTTTTCATGCGTTGTTATAGCAACAGAAATTCGGGAGAACTTTAAGATTAGATATCGGCTATTTTTTCAAAATTCCCATTAAAAATACCCATTGCAAATAATTTGCTTTTTAAAGAACCACTCAGATTTAATAGGAAGAAATTATGCAGTATAAAATGAATTCCACCTTGCAGGTTATATCCACGACTTTTGGAGGATATGAAACATGATCTGGTTTTAATCAGTGGTCCAGTGTCAGCTCGAAATTCTTCGTGGTACCTGTGTGGCATTTTTTAGATTTCTCAGTATGGGACCTCTCTTAATTCTACTCTCACTAATTGTTAACACAGACACACACAAAACTATATAATCACGTTTTTCACAGAAATAGTTGTGTTGTGGCTGAAAGACTGGAAATACAATGAAGAATTTATGCAGATATTTGGTTTTTCAAGTCTGGTATTCTCACTTGAAAGCATAAATATTTCTCCTCTGATTAATGGACTTTTTTTTAGTAAGTGTCAAATCAGCTCATTCTTTGCTTTGCAGCTGCTTTTGCCTTGAGTCCAATTTATATTCTGGGTGTTCCTTTCCCTAAATTTAGGGATTGACATATGTGGCAGCAAGACTAATATTTCATCAGAAATCTTATCATTCTGAGTGCTGCTTATTTGTAGCAAAATTTGCTTGTGGTTCAGACCTCTGTAAGTTGCTCTTGTTACCTGTCCTAATTTCATCATAGTAATCTAAAAAATATTTGAACAGAAATCTCCCTCCCAAACAGTGGAACTAACCTGAGTGGCAAATCATTATTCTTTTCATGCCTTTAATGCTTCACTTCTCTTGCCCTTCTTTCCTCTCCTTTTGACTGACAATTTCAATATTGAAATTGTAAATTCATTGGGTCAGGGAGCATTTTCTGCAGTGCTCAGAAGCCACCACAGTGAAATTCCACTAGAATGCAAGAAAGGACAGCCCAGATCCCAAAACTTCCAGCACATATCTGTGTATTCTGGATTTTTGGGGGGAACTGGGGCTTGCCATCAGCACCACCCCTTGCTCCTGCTTTGCTTTTGCTGCTCCTTTACCTCAGGCAGAATTTGGAAAGTGCTGTTGCACTCTGTGCTCCTCGTTAGTGTGGAGTGACAGGGATGGTGTCCTCAGAGGTGCCGAGTGACAGAGGTGACATCATTGGGATTCTTGGCACTGCCACCTGCCAAACTCATGGACTGAGCTGCAGAAGGGCTGCAAGGGCCACGTGCAGAAGTAAAGAGGGTGAGGAGGCAGCACAAGAACCAAGTACTGCTCTGATGTGCTCGTACACAGCCCAATTTCTCTGTGGTGACCCTATTTACAGAGCTACCTCAGGAGTTTGTAAGAATGGTAACAAAAAAAAGGCAAATTCTTACAGAGAATTCCAATTAAATATCCAAGTGCTGTGCCATTTGAAATGTCTTTGCTCTTGTGTCCAAACAAACAATGATCAACTATCTAATAGCTGTTAAATGAATGTAAGCAGTATGAGACCTAACTGGAGACTATTAAACACATTTTAGTGTCACACTGCAGCAGCAAGTTTGTTTCTTTTCACTGCCTGTTTCTTTCTTTCATTTGCATTTGTTTCCATAAGAAACTTTATCTTGGAAATATTTTATGACTAATAAAAGTAATGTTACTCCTTAGGTCATCACCTGAGAGACCTTAGGTCAGTCTTATACACTGCAGGAACATTAAATTGAATCATCTGAGCAAAAATAGATCATCAGAGAGCAGCAGATGAATCCATTACCAGGAAATCTGCTGCTTTCTCCAGTCTGGACAGGAGAGGAACAATCTGAGGGGATGTCACCAAGCTGGGAAAGGAAAGAGATGAGGCCATGGCAGAGAAAGGAACAGCAGAACTGATATGAGAAGAACTGGATAAATCCCTGTTTTAATAAACTTCTGTATTTAGAGGAAGATAATGCATCTGTTCTCCTGACAAAACCAAACACCCACGAACCTCTGTCTGCCATAAACAACCATTTATGGCAAATAAAATCCACGTGGTCCTGGTTTTCTGACAGTTCTGTGGTGCTGTAGCTGTGGGATGTTCGATTTTATGTAGAAAAGGAAGCTGAAAATGAAAAATGAGAATCCAGGGATATGGTAATGCCACGTTGTCTTTGTGGCTTGTGAAAGCTGCTGTTCTTGGGTCTGGAGTCCTCCATGAACCAGTAAAATACAACTTTCTTCCAAGAACAGAAATTGCTTCTAGCTCTTCCATGTGAGATATCTGTGTGTTTGTGGTTATCTATGATCAGGGTCATAAAGTAATCCTGGGTGAATTAGGAAAGTGTTCCAAGGCCTCCAGGACCAGAAAGGAGCTGCCTTTGCAATCAGGCTCCTTTCAGGTAATAGCTTTTTATCTCTGCAGTTTGATCCCCTTTCTGTGTCATGTGGACATAAAGATGAAGGTAAAAACCTTTTGGAAATCAGTAAAAACTTGAATTTACTTCTTGAACTTGCATTGCATCCTTGTGTCATTACATTTTAAAGCTTTTAGCTTAAAATAATGGAATTAATTGTTTTTCATACTTACAGCAAGTGGTTAAAAATAACATCCAGTTTTCAAATTAGTATTGACCATCCACTTAAATAAATAAATGAATTCTAGGCCTGTTGAACTATTAGAAAAAAAAAGAGTTAATGAAAATGGGGAGCATAAAGGAAGGGGATATATAAAACACAGTTACTTGACTACTTAGCCTTATAAATAGCACAGAAATCATGTTACACGGAGTTGCATACGAAAGAGAGCAAAAATATGCAAATGCTTGCCTTTAAAAGACCCAAGCATGAAAATAGCTTTGCTTTTCTTCTGTTCCCTCCTATCCAGAATGCTTTTTCTCCAGAATGTTTACTCTCTACTGCGTTGCACATCAAGGCTTTCATGAACAGCATGGATTTTTCTATTTAGAAGTGGTTCACATGAGGATAGTCCATCAGAGACATCCTCTCTGGCATGTAATTAAAACAGCATCCTACCTGAGCAAGGATCCAATCCTAGCTGAGGGATGGGCCTGATTCTATGGAATCACTCACTCTGCACCTTGGGAAGGCTTTTGCCAGACCCAGTGCAGTGTCACATTCTCTGTTGCTTTTCTCATCTCCTGCCTTTATTAGGAAGTAATAGTCCGGTTTACAAATACTGCAATGGCAAATAGTCACATTAAAAAAAAAAATCTATAAATAAGCATGAAAATCTAGTTCCAATTAAATATCAAATGCAGTTTCACTTAATGCTGTAATTTTCATTCAGTGGGACCTTGCCCAGCTTAGTAAACAAATCTAAACAAATGGATGTGGGAGCTTTCAGAGTGAAACTCTCCTGGATTGCCTGCCAGGCTTTCCATTATTCATAATCAAGATATTTTTTTAATAAGTTGACCTGTTTAATGATAAAAATGCCTTTGAGTATAATTAAATTGAATTCTATGCCTAAAGTGACCTTCTGATTCATGGGCATTTGCAGCAGAAAGAACAAAAATAAAATGAAATCTTTATTGAAAGGTGCAGTAATTAAGTCTCTCAGTTCTGATTCTCAGATCTGGGATAAAACAGGAGATCAGCAAAGGCTGCTGTCAGTAATGCACCCAAAGATCTGCCAATGAGGGAGATGCTACCCTAAAAAAATGATTTAATTTTTTTTTAACAGGGCAGAGAAGTCTCAGAATTGAAATCATTACAGAATCATTCCTTACAAACAGAGGCAGAAGAGCTGGTTCTTCAGTCCTGCAGCATTTTCCAGCCATAAATGAGCAGCCCCAACTGAGAACCCCAAAATGTTACATCCAATGTAGATTCCTCATGGATTTTGCCTTGGCTGAGGGTTGGCTCCTCTTTCCTTGGAAGTTCAGTGGAAATGTGAGACTCTGAGCTCAGAAAAAGGTGCCTTTTCCCGGGCAGTCAATACATGATTGGGTGCCTGTTTTGAATTATTAAGCAGCTAATCGGATTCCAAAGGCATGTCTTTCTGTTGCCTTGGATTAAGGGCCTGATTATAATTCCTAATTAGTCACCTCAATTCCCATTGATTTCCCAGAGAGTTAGGCCACACCACTCTCTGTGATGCAGCTCCACATTCCAGAGGCAGAAGACATGGGAACGTAGGGCAGGAGCTGGAGGGGGTACACACTGCACACTGCACAATGTGACTGCAGGTTACCTTATCAGGTTAATTAATTAAGGACTATGCTCTGGAGATCCCATGTCTCTTGAATTACCCTCCTTCCTTTAAGGAAAAGAGCTAAGGGAAATTTCACATGTTTTTAATAGAATAGAAAAACCATAGAAAATAGGGCTGAAAAGCAGCTCAGGAGGTCATTGAGTCCATGTTTCTTCTCAAGGTAAAACTCACTAAATCTAAACCCCATCCTGGGAGCTCCTTTTCTGACCTCACCTCAGATCCTGGCAGTGGAGATCCCACAGCCTCTTTCTGCAAGGCTATTCCAGTTCTTGGTGATGGGAGCTACAGGTGGAAAGTTTTCCTAGTGCCCAGTCTGAATCCCTCCTGGGAATTTTTCAGCCAGTTTATCCCTCCCTCACCAGCAAAGGAAACAATCCCAAGTCTTCCTTGGCCTCATTGTTCCATGTGTGATTTCCTCACTCATCATTTATTCATAGGCAACATTTTCTAAACTTTTAATTCTTCTCACTGCTCTCTGATTTGCATTTTTAAAAAACCTTTATTGCAGCAGAATTAATTTGGATGGAGAACAGTATATCAGAAAATAGACATTATCCTTGAATCCTGTAGGCTTTACAGGATGTATGGAATGGCTGCAGCCTGAGGAGCTTTTTGGTGAGGCTGTGCAAGGCCTCTCCTCTCCAGCACATGGGGGAAAATCTGTGATCCTGGGGCAGGAATTCTCAGGGGGCTCTGCTGGCGTCACCGGTGGCAGAACGGGACCAGGGCCCCAGAGTGAACTGGGGCGTGCAGTCACTCTGCAGCCATCTGCTGCTTCCTACTGCAGCCTCCAAAGCCTTCCTACATTTCTTTTCACATCTAAATGTCTTTTGTTTTGGTTTTGCTCCCCCAAATGGAAATGAAATTGTAACCAGAAAAAAGATAGGAGTGGCTTGAACACATCTTGCCCAGGAGAATTGTGGTGAACATTTGGGTTTGGTTCTGCCACTTTCTCTCTGTCCTTTTGGAAAACTCTCCACCAGGCATTGCTGGGTGTGCTCCTTGCTGTTGCCATCATGGATCTCTTAGAAATTGCTCATGGAATGTTGTGATTTTTGTGCCAAAAAAGCAAATGGATGATTCTTTTAAATCTCTTCTGCATTTACCAAGAAGAGAACCTCGGTACCTTCTGGTGAGTGGTTTATGCTTCACCTGGGTCTTTAGCAGATGAATTTCTTCTAGAAGAACTATTAGAATTAGAATTTACTGGCCATTATGAAGAAAAAAATCCTAAGTTATTACCTATTCCACTGTATGATGATGCAATATATCAAGTTGAGTCTAGCAGAACTCTTAAATAAATTCCACTATCCATTTTGAAAATTGTGTGTAGTTTTGCATTAAATTATATTAACTGCTGAGTGTTGCTGTGATATGTGTACTGTTCCTTTTAAAAGGGTAAAAATCAAATTATCAGGAATGGCAGGGAATCATTGTGTGGCAATGGTAAAATGGACTTAGAAGCAAGGTAAAATAAAAACTTCAAGTTGGCATATTGTGCGTTAATAACCTGTAAATATTGTGCTAATGTTGTAAAGGGGAGGGCAATGATTGAATTTAAGGACATACTCTGAAGTTAATTATGAATTTGCCTGAGATTCAGCACTGTATCTCTGTGCAGCCCAGAGTAATTTCTGCTGGAAGACTCAATCCCAACCATGCAGTGCCATGGACTTACTCTAACAGCATTTTTCTGTCTCAAATTTATGTAAATCCAAGTGTCTCCCTAAATACTCCCACTTACTAAGGGTTTCATCAGGAAACAACCTCGTATTAAATACATGGCATGAGAAATCTGGGGGTTTGCTTTCTTTTTTTTTTTTTTTTTTAATTGGTTGCTGCTTTAGATTTTTGCAAATATGATATTTCAACAGGCATTTTATTCCAACCGGGAGACTTTGAAGGAAATAGATATAGACTGATTATTGGAACAACCTGGAGTACAGTCAGGGGTTTTATTCCTCTAATTCCCCCTATTCCCTGACCATTTCACATTTCTTGTCTTTTTCTTCATTTCACAACAATCCCTTTTGGAGGAAATAGTTCTACCTGGAAGGATGTGCAAGGAAAATGTTGGGAGATCTCTGTTCTTTGTCATCCTTGGAAGCAGAGGAGATTGTTTGAATTCTGTGGGCAAGGGCTGGGATGTGGGATGGTGAAAAGATCCCTAGAAAAGACAGAGAGGAGAAATGTCCAATTCCTGCTGCTCCTTTATCAAGGGTAGATTCAGAATGCAGAATTCTTTGCAGTCCTGACTAAACGTTATTCACTGTTTCTTGCTCTTATCAATCTTCTGCACTATTTTCCTTCAATATATTCCAGAGTGATTGCAATGGAAGAGAAATCCATTTTAAGTTGGAAGAAAATATATCAGTGTGTCAATCTCCCTCATGAATGGGATGCCTGAGACATTCACATGATAAGAGAGAAGTCTTTAATTATTGCAGCAGCAAGTACTCAAATTAATCTCAACCATTCCATTAATTCTTTCCTTTCTTTCTTTTTCTTTCTTTCTTCCTCTCTTGGTCAGGTTTTGCAGATATCAGAACCTGAGCACTTACTCAGACGTGTCTTATTGTACTTTATTGTTCTTTTCCCTGCACATTTTTCATGTCCTCTGTTCTTTTTCCTGCTAATTTTTCTTGTTCCCTGCGTCAGAGAAGAGCTTTGATCACTGAGGTGTTAAAATCAGTAATATTCACTTTTGTTTTCTACTGACATCACATTAAACAGAACATATGTACTAAAAGGGCCACATATATTCCTTCTTCAGCCTAAATAAAACTGGCAATCAAAATAAAACTGGTAGATTGGGGCAATACATTTTACAGGAGGAAGAATACTAAAGGAATATCCCTTTATTCCTTTAAGCCATTCCTGCAGGAGAGGGAGAGTACCAGACATTCAAAGTTCTCCATCAAACATAGAAACCTCTTTCCCTCATGCCCAGGAATATGATTGATCCCTGCGAAGATAAATGACATTTTCATAGTTCTTTTAAAAAAAAGAATATGTGAGAATCATTTCTAATATTTATAATAAATTTAATATAATAAATAAAGAACTCTTAAATAAACAAATATTCTATTGATAATAAATTATTTATTTATTGATAAAGAAATGATGTGGTCCCTTAAGGGCTTCATGAAACTGTAAAAAAAACAGGTAATTTCCCCTTCTGTGCTGTCTAAATGAAGCTCACCTTTCCATAATGTGATGGTGACTCAGAGGTGAAGGCTCAGAAGGAACTGTGCAATTGTTCTTGGCAAGTTCTCCTAAATATCAAGAATTAATATTCAGCTGGAAATAGGGAGCCTGGGAAGTTTCCCTAATTGGATTTCTCAGCCCTGCTGCCACAGGCTGTCCCTGTGGGTGACAGAGCTTGCTCTGAGTGGCAGAGTGAGGTCAATTCCATCTTGTGGGCATCACTTTTTATTTTCTTTGCTGCTTTCTTATGTCTCTATTTTGTTGTTGTGAGCATTTTCCTTTGCTGCCATCTCAGCCAGGTGAAAGAAAATCAGAGCTCAGGCTCCAGCCTTGCTGAGCTTTACTTGGGAATGATTTTCTCCCTGTCTTTGGAACTACTAAAAATCTACTTATCAAATCCATGATAAGCAAATGGGGATGATGACATAATCTGCCCTGATTAAAAAAAAAAAGAAAACAAACAAAACAAACCCAAAAAAAACACCCCACATTAAATATGAGAAAACACCCAGTTTTGATAAAAGTGAGCATTTTGCTATCAGTCCATTATTGTTTTTAACATCTGTAAGTCAAGACATGCTGTGGAATCATGAGCTGAAACAGGACAGAAACAGATGAGGATTCACTGAAGAAAATACAAAAATACTTTATGAGGCAGTGGTAACTGTGTAAATACCTTGTCCTTCCCCAGCTCACTCTATCTGAGGATTAAAGCACAGTTTTCAGGTATTAATAAATTAAATTTCATTGTATTCTTCCAAAGTTTTAAGGCAATGAAGCTCTTTGACTGGGAGATGGATGGATGTGCAGGGATTAAATGATTTGCTGGCAGAGGTGTCATTTGTCAGCCCCAGACCTGGGAGCACTGCTCAGCCTCCTATCATGTTACATCTTCCAATTTACCACTGCTGGCTTATTAGAACTCAAATCCTGCTTTACCACTAACTTCTCCTGTGTTATCTCAGAGCTCAGCTGGCGTTCCTAATCTTTATTTTTTCCCTTGCTCTATTATTTTCAGTCTAACCCCTGGCAGTTGTGGCTCTGATGTGGCTTCCATGCCTCATTAAAAAGCTCACTCGGGTGGTTGCACCACCTGTATTTGGATTTGAGAACTCTGTGCCCTTGAGGAATCTTGGTGCTGCCTGCCTGTACTTCTGATAGATCCAATTCTGTGCTATTAGCAGTGTTTTACAGATAAACCCAGCAAAAATCATTCATTGCAATTTCCAGTGTGTATTTTGAATACTGATTTTTTTTTAACATTTGGTGTTTTGGTGACAGTTAAAAATTCTTGCACTTTCATGGCTCTTCTCTAAACTCTTTCACAGAAATCTCTGTTCCAACTAAGTAAATCTACTTGTATTTGATTTTCCCTTGATTGCCTCCTCCTGGATTTTTGTGCCTATATAATTACTATTCTAATTTACTGCTGCCTTTAGTCCAGAACTGTGCCTTGCAGAGGTCCATTTGGTTCTTTATTTTTTTAATCATTGTTAGATGATTTTATCTACCAATATCATTACCAGTGTGTGTTTTGGGGACAGAATGGATTGAATTTATTTTCAAAACATTCTTTGGCCTGGGGTTTTAGTGATTTCTGGATTAGCTACATGGTTTTGTGTGACCTTTGATCTTCTATCTGTTCTAAGACTCTTTCCTCTTTCTTTTCCCAAGGAATCTGTGGTGATTGCTGATACTTAAACACGTATATGTGTGTTTGTATATATACATATATAAATGTATTTCAGCTGCAAATGTTGAGTGTTTTCCTTCAAGGCAGTGTCTCAGTATGGTGCTAAAGAATGGTGAGAGGATGATGGAGTTTGAGGATGGGATATCAAGGCAGACAGCTCTCATTTTTATCCCATCACAGGTGATATTCACATTATTCTGGGTACATTTTAGCCTCAATTTCTGTGTAGAGACCTGCTGTTCTTTCCAGCATAGTCCATTTCTTGCTGTTTGTTCAAAACAGTTGTGTAATGTTGCTATCCATGGTTAGCAATTTGCTGCTTTTTATCCAAGGTAGCTTGGATGTCAGTGCTGGTAGAAGTAATCATTTATTTTTAGATTCTAAATCCTTTGGGAACGCACAAAGCACTGTAGACAGAGAAGATAATCATTTGTCTCCAAAGGTTCCTTATTTTTTATTAATGTTTTGATTTGGTATTCTCTCTGTCTGCTACCCCTGCCTCCCTGAATATGTATTACCAGGGTAATTGATAGTGTGGCTCCTGAGGAACTCTCTTAAGTGCTGATTAGAGCTGTGACACTGCTCCATTGGAAGCAGCTTTCAGCCTCCTCATCACGGGGTGAGTCAGTCCTCACCAGTGCATTATTTACAATCCAGGTTCAGGCAGCTTCAAACAAGTCCTGCTCATGTTTGAGGAAGATTTCTTCTGATCTGAGTAAATTTCTGCCACATCCTGAACCAATTTCCTGATAATGTCACCTGTTTGCATTTGTTTATCTTCCATAGAGACAAACCCTGAAATTTTGCACATTATTCCATGTTCTCTGTGGTTTGGCTGTGCACAGAACAGACCCAAGGCCTGGCACTGGGCAAAGTCACAGATTTTCCTGCTTTTTCCTCTCTGGATGGACCCAGGCTCATGTTGTCCACAGGCTGTTGTGTGCTGCCTCCTTGCTCAGGGTATTATGTAACAGATTCTTTCTTATATTTAGAGCTTGTGCCTCTCCTGAAGAGATCACAGGTTTGATAATAAGCTTAGGGAAAAGTTGACAATCTTCTTTGTGGAGGGGGAGAGGGAAACAGAGCTGTTGGGTAATTCTTACACGAGCAGCATTGTCACCTCTGAAATGGGTGATGTGAACTCATAGAAAATCAAATGGAATAAATAAGACTTAAAGACTGATTATGTTGCAGAAACAAAGTCCCACATTGTGGTGAATAGGCAGAGTTTGTGTGGGAGAATTTGTGCAGAATTGAGAAGTCCAGGGTAGAAAACCAATGTCCATAATCTGGTGAGATTTGTAATGTCACACTATGAAATGTCACAGCTCTTTTATTTATTTTTTCAGTTGACCTTTGAACAGTGATTGGAATATGTGCACAGATTTGTTTTTAAATGGGACTAGGCATAATTTAAAGACATTTCTCCCAAGTTTTAAATTCTCTGTACCTTCTAGGACAGGAGAGAGGCCACAGCACTGCAGAGTTGTTTGAAACATCTCCAGCTTGTTGGGAATCAATTCCTATAGCCTTTGTGAGCAAGAAGAGCTAAATTTAGCTGTGTACTGCAGGCAGGCTCTGTTCCAGGGGCTCAGGACCTGCCTGGCCCCATGGAAAGCCACATTCCTCAGCTTTGGACCTCACAGAATCTTCCCCACCTCGGTAAGCTCAGGGTGCAGATCCTCACTAAACCTGGGAACAGGGAGAGGAGGGAGCTGAGCCAAGGGAGGAGAGCACAGGGACCCTGTCACTTGAGCCTGTCCCTCCCTGGGATGCTGAGGCTCATTCCCACAGGCTGAAATGTCATGGAGCCACTTCCAGAGCACTTAACCACCTGACACGGCCTACAAGTGTTATTCCTCCTCTGTTTCAGTGTCATTCCTCCTCTATTCAGTGTTATTCCTCCTCTATTTCATTAGGATTTGATAGAAGGAAGTTTGGTTGGGTTTTTACCTCTCCAGATTTTCTCCTTTGTTTGTTCTTTTAAAATTCTTTTTACTCCTTAGAGATGCTACAATTTGCAGCATTTCCTGCTGTAAATAGATCCATATAGGAAGTGGAAGGTGAGCTATAAAAGGAAAACTGTTTGGTTGAAGCTTATGTTGCTACAACTACTCCCCCAGCTCTTCTCCCTGCAGCATCTGAGTGTAAATCTCTCCTTGGCATTCGTGGGCACAATTCTCCTTGTGAATCCATTATACAGTGAATTTCCCACTGGTGCAGTCACCTGTGATGGCAGCACAAGGTGAGAAATCCAGATATTCCCACAAATTTCCACCCAGGCACATTATCCCATCAGGACAGATATTGGAATGCATCTTTTAAGCTACAAAGAGCATTAAATTCAACATCTGTGTGTAAAATAATTTGTCAAGTTAACGTCAACATAATGTCTGTCCCTGTTGTTTTTTCTGTGTTCAATGTTTCATGATGTGACCTCTTAAAAAGGACTGACAGGGGCTGGGATTTCCATGCTCCAGCCTGAAATGTGAAGTTGGATTTACCATTGTAAAATGTAGGTGATATCTTTGCATTTTTCCAGCTGAAGAGAGGGTGGATTATAGGCAAAGGGAGAAGGGAAACATTTAAATTCAACACTGTGAGGTGCCTTTCAATAATTTACTGGAAGGTTTAGAGCCATGCTGTATAATATGTAAACACATAAGTTCTGTTTATCTATAATAATTTAGGAGTAATCCTAAGTAGCCATTTAATCTGTCCAATGAAATCAAATTTTGTGCCAGTGCTGTACTGGGGAGAGTTTCTCACCTGCTGCTCATGACTGTGATTATTGAAGATGGATGGCTGGAGGTTTGGTACTGCCTCTTTAGGAAACCTTTTAAACCAGGATTGGGAAGAGAATATTTTACAGCCTGGTGAAAAACATCTAAAGGCTGCCATTGTGTCACCCAGGCCAGAACAACCCAAAGCCCTAATGTATTTTATCTGCTGTTCTGTTCCTCAACACTATAAATAATTCAGATCTGTTGGCTTAACTACTACTGGCAACTGTTATTTATTAAGAATGACTGAAATAACTACGTGGCTCAGTAGAACAGAATGCATTAGGGACTTTAATGTGAAACAGAATAGCTAAAACATTTTGATTATCCTTTAAAGAAAAAGCCTAAACCCCTAAACCTGCCATTATCCTTTGCAATTCTGCAAAGGACAAGTGACAGTGGGAATTAGGATGGGATCTTTCTGAGTAACTAAAGGGTTTTTCCTTTAAAAGATCACTCACCCCAATCACAGAGCCCCTTTTATCCCTCCAGCATCTTGTTCCATGAGCATCAGCATCAGTAATCGTCAACTTGAGGTTCCAATCAAATCTTTCATGTGCCCCACTGGGTAATCTTTGAATCTGCCTGTAAAATTACTTTTAAAGGTACTGCATTGTTTCTTTACGTTTGCTTTCATTTGTTTCTCTTGTATGTCATGCACAAGAACAGCAGGATTTTCTGGGAATTGCTGTTCTCTTTTCCATCCCCACTTTAGGCTTAATTAATCATATCTGGCACTTCATCATTGGCTTTGAAATTGCTTTCCAGAGGTCAATAGCATTGTCCCTATTTTGCAGGCACAGAATTCCTGACATCAGGCACAAACCCAGCGCATTCCTGCACAGAATTACAGCCTGAGATGTAGCACTGCACAACACCAGAACGCTTCTGCAAGTCAACTGATTATAAATGGGGCATTTGGAATAAATTTTTTATCACCAAAGGAGTTGACATGCAGGACTTGGATGAGTAATTATCTAATCTTACATCTGGCATAAACACCCAAGCCATTTGTGTGATGAAGTGCAAGGCACAGGAGTGAGAAGGCAGCGAGAGAACATTCGCTGCTGACTCAGTGGCCATAAATCTTCCAGGGTGTGTTTTGCCTTATATTTGATATTTGTTCAATGGGTTGAAAGAAGTTAAGTGATCAAATGTCATTTGGAAATTCTGGTCTGCAACTCTGATTTTTTTCTCAGTTACATGAAGATAAATGCTCCAACAGGAGCATGGTTTGGGGCCTGGCTCTGTGGGGTGTTACTGAAGCTGAGCATTTGAACAGGCACCATCTTCACCCCTTTTTAAAGAGGTCATTTAACATTGTTTGCCTTAATGATGATCTTCAGGAGACAGCAGGGTATGTGTTGCTGTGGAGCATTTTATTTCATTTCTTTGAAATTAAGTCATTATCTATAACATCAAAATGAATTTTTCTTTCTGACAAAGGACTTGGGTGTGTTACTCTGATCTCTGATAAAACGGAGGCTCTGCATTGGCAGATTCTTATTTAACTTGTATGTCTGGACACATCAGATCTGTATGGAATATCCTTTCCACTTAAGGGAAGTATCAGAAAGTTTATTTATAACAGAGAGAAAAAAACTGGGCATGAATCAGTGCTAAGTAAATGATGTGCCTGAACCCTTCTGCAAGTTTCCTGCAACATGAACTATTCTAGAGACTGTGTCATTAACATTTTATAGCAAGGAAAAAAATCATCAAAAACTCCAGCTAAGACATAAAATATCTGAAATAATAAGAATATATATAAGTACCTTCAGAGTGAGCTTGGACACTCTCATTGATTTTAGACAGCATCTCATCCTGGCTTGACAAAATGCAGAATTCATAAATTAAATCTGATGTATACAGTGTACGCTTTTATGCTGATGTTGGCACACTTTCAGATGTAAAATTAAATTACTTTTTCCAATAAGGCAGCATAGATTGAAGCATGGATTCCTTTCTTTGCTAATGGAACCAGGAGAAAGATATTGAATTATGCTGACTTTCGAACTGACTGAGTGCCAAAGAGAGAAAAATCAATGACATTTTTAATGTCCCATGGAGCTTTTAAACAGGCCTTGCTCTGCCAGGGAAACTCAGTGTGAGGTAACTGCTGTTGACATTGGGTTTTCAGTGAAGAAATTTCCTTCTCCAGGGAAGCAGCACCTGGCACTGATGTGGCTTTGTCCCCATTCCATTCCCAGGTGGGCAAGGAGTGGATTTTGGAGGACTCTGGACACCCTCACACCCTGAGCAGGGAATGTGCTGTGTGAACATGCAGGATAATCCTTAGAAAACAAAATACAGAAGGATCTTTCCTCTCAGTATAAACCCCTGAAAGTCACATGAGTGGGTAATACCAATAAATTACCTTTTCTTTTGATGAATTAATGATAGGGTAAACACAGATTTATTTTCACTGTGTGTTTGCATTTGCAAAGCTGAATACCAAGGAGTTAAGCTGCACAATCAATGCCCACCAAATAAGTGGCTTGTTGGGTTTTTTTTAATTTTATAATAATATTTTTAGAATTTTCTAAAGTGCATTTCATAGCAGCAATTAAGATTTTATTCTAATACTATCCAGTCCCTCAGATTCTTACTCCTTAGGTAGAAAATATTCTGATTTAGATGAGGGAGAGTCTATATAGATACATCCTCAACATCTTGTTGGTTGTTATACCAGAGGTTCATGCATCGTGGTCCATTTTTCTCTGCATTCCTTCAAAGTCCAGGTTTCCCTTTCTTTTAATAACAGATGGATATAATCTGGCTGTGAAGTGCTGGGAGATGATTTCCAACAGCAAACTTTTTATCTTCAGCTCGTTGCTGTCATGAAGAAAACCACCCCACAGTCACTTCTGGGAATTCAATTTCTTGCTGTTATTTGGCTTCCAGCTCGTGGCAGATCCATGCTGGGTTTTTAGGGGTTGTTCATGTTACAGGAGGTGATTTCTGTCATTCTAAATGCAGCCACAGCATCAGCCCCAGAGATTGGAATATGAGTAACCTCAGAACTGCCACGCTGTGAGGATGAGTGAGAGAAATAATAGAATTTGGTTTCAAAGATAATAACCAGGCAATTTATCCAGCCAGGAGCTCAGGAGAAGCTGCTCTGTGTGGTTTGGATTCTTCACAGTTCACCCCTGTGGTGTCAGTGCTATTTTATTGACAGTCATTAAATCCCAAATGCTTATGAGTGGTTTGTGGGCAGCAAGCATTTATATTTTAGATACACACTGCCCTTCATGACACTGTACCTCATCAAAGAGACAAGGATGACCTTTTTATTTTGTCTTGCTCACATTTTGGTGGCTTTATGTACTGTCATGTGCACTTCACCCTCTGGAGAAGGGAATACTGGCTTGCTATGCAGCAGACATTGCATCAGAGGTCTGAGCCCAATTCATGTGTTGAGAACAGTTTGTGAAAAGCCAAGGGTTTCCCCTGGTGAAGCATCTTCATCCAGCTGTGCAGAGGTTTTCTGATGAGCAGTGCACCTCTGGTTTGCTTATTTTTTCACATTCAGTTAAGACAGGCTTAACTACTGAAACATATCTATACAAAATTGGTCTAGAAAGCATCAGCGAGCAGAAAGCAGAAGGTTAAATATTTGGCAAATGCAATGTCTGCATAGACAGGGGCATGAAAAATGTATCTGAAGCAGTGCCTTTTTGCAATGCTTGTGTATTATATTTCTGTTGCTTACAACTGTCAGCACAAGGACAGGATGGCTGGGGATGTGAGCAGGCAGCTGTCTCTGGGAGCCTATAGATAGCAGCTTCCTTGGGTAGCACGTTTGCAGCTCCTTCAAACAGATTTATCAAGCATCTTTACTGTCTCACCACTGCCAGCTCAAATGACTTCTCAAGGAGCTTTGGTTATGCAAGCTTTTAAAAGGTGCATTGTTTTTTCTGTTTGTTTCTTTTTTTTTGTGTGTGTGTGTTTGTGTGCCAGTTTTTTTTTTTTTGGTAACTCACTGCAGCAGATAAATCTAGTGCAGGGTTTCACCATGTGTTAGGGGGGAAAAAATAATACTCCATTTGTCCACCGTGACCAGGCTTTAAATAAGCATCAAAACTTCCAGCAGCAGCTGTGCAGAGCAGTGGAACAGCACAGGTCAGAGAGCTGCTCTGGGAGTGAGGAGAGGAGAACCTGCAGAGATGGGAGCTGGAAATAGCATCTGCTATTTCCTCACATCCAGAGGCTACATCCATAATCATTTTAGGGTCTTGGAATGCTTCACAGAATATTCCTCTCTGAGTGCTGGGTGACCTGGAGGAGTTTGGAGGCAAACAGGAGCCCCTCAATGGCTCAAGTCCCTCTGGATGGCCACGGAAACAGGAGGTGGAGGAAGGGGGGAAACAGCCAAAAGGGCTTCCCAAAGAACTTCTCTGCTCATTACTGCTGCACTTCACAGCATGGGAACTCGCAATAATAAAGACTTTAAAGGCTTCTTCAAAGAGCTCCCAGGCTGTATCCAAAGCTCCATCTGGAAGAAGTCTCATGAGACTTTGGAATGTTTTGTAAATACAGGCAGGGGACAAATGAGGTTTTTCTTAAACTGAATCTGGCAAAAGTTGCTTTCTAACAAGAGCTTGCAACAGGCCACATGAGCAGGAGTGTTTCCCAAAGTGCATCCCTGGTGGAATGTCTTGTGGAAGGGGTGCACTTAATTTGTAGTTAATTCATCCCTCCAAAGTCTTTTACTACCACAGTAAATTATAGGCCTTTTGGGAATGTGCTGTACTTGGTTCTTTTCAGGTCATGTTCTTGGGCTTGGACTGCTGGGTGAAACCAAATATGCTGCTTTATCCTGTTTGCCTGTGGATTTGTTTTGTGTTTCAGCAGATTGAATAGCATTTCTATTTAAATCATTCCTCATTCTAACTAAAACAATTGTTGTTCTGTGGTGTCAGGGGATTCCTGAGGTAACAGGAACACTGTACATTTTGTGATTTACTGCCCGCTTTGCCTCTTGAAAGCCCCAGTTTGTTTTGGTCCATTTTCCCTGCTTTGTTTGGGTTAGTGATGCCTCATCAGCTCCCCCAGACCATGACAGGGTTGGGGATTTTCAGCACTGGTGGCCCTCGTTGTGGATTTTAGGCAGAGGCTGGAGCATCATTTTCCCATCAGCAGTGCTAATGCTCAGAACTGTGAGTTTGAAGAACTCGAGGTCTCTCTTTGCTGGTTTTCCCCTTTCCTGCAGCTGCTGATGACACTGTGAGTTATCCAGAGCTGTTGTTTGCCTGTGAGCTCCACTTAGCACTTCTGGCAGTATATGAGAAAAGAGTGAGAAAAACCTAAGGAAAGCTATCAGAAGTATAAAAGTATAGATTGAAAATATCTCTCACTCTCATCTTGGTATTTTCCCCTTGAGTTGGGCCCTTAGAAAGAAATTCTAGAATACTTCACAATCACAGATTTAGGCCTTTTACAGCCTTCCTCCTCCTCCTCCTCTCCCCCAGGAAATGTCATTCTCATTCCTTGTTTGCAGATGAGGAATGAAGGTCTGAGTGGTGAAGTGACTCGTCCAAGGTCAGCTGCTGAGTTAGTGGCACAGCTATGAATAGACAAAGGGATTTTAGCTCTCAGCTCTCTGCTAAACAAGACCGTGCCCTCCCAGTTTCAATTCGTCAGACTTCATGACTAATAACATTTGAGCATCTAGAACGTGGCAGAAGGATTTCTTTCCAGAGCCAGCAGGTAATCCCTGGTTGCACCAGAGCTCCTCCCTGTCCCCAGGGATCCTGGTGACACTTTTTGGGTTTTGTGAAGAGAGGAGAGCTTTCCCCCTTGGCCTGCTGTTTGTGGCATGCTGTATCTGCTCACCTGAGCGCTCACTTTGGTGCTGAAATCAGAGATCCCAGAGCTGACTCTTCATTTGTCTTGGTGTAGCAATAATGAAGTGTCCCCAGAGCAGTTTGCCTTCAACAGCTATTTTAAACCCCCAGTGCAATCTGCTGTTCCTTGAAGGGAAAAGTAATTCAACTAAAAGTGCTCTGAGGAGCCAAGTGAGAGAAGGGAATGTTGAGTGGCGCTAATCAGGAAGAGGAAATCATCTGTCTGCGTGGGGGAGCTTCCCTGCTCACATGGCACAGCCCTGCCACAGCCACATAAGGAGCTTTGTGATCAACAAATGTCAAGGGCAATTAATTCTTCGGCCAGCAGCTGTTATTATTAGGACAAAGAGTGGCCAGACATAGAAGGAAAGCCTTCAGCTGATTTATTTTCTCTATCTTTCCCTCAAAATCGATCAGTTGCTCAAACCGCAGTGGTGAACTCCTTTGCAATAAGAATTTCAAATTTGCCATATCTTACTTTTTTTTTGTTTTGTTTTTTCGGTAGGAGAGTTTGTATTAGATTTAGAGCTCAGAGAAGGTGTTTAGAAAGTCCTCCCCACTCTAATGCTATCAGGATGGAGAGGAGTTGTGTGTTCAGCTGGTAACATAATAATATGTGGGCTGAATTAAACTCACCTCAGACTGGTTTTCTTAAACTTAATTCATGGAAGCAGAGCACTTTTAGACTTAATACCTTCCCAGAGTTATTCCAGGATTGTTGCAATGCATCTGTGGGTGTTCTAAACACACCTACGCTGCCAGAGAATCAGGAAGGATGTACTTAAAATCCTTTAATTTATCTAATAACATCTTTAGCAGCTTTTTGTGTAGGTTTAGCATTGTAATGGAAATGCACTTTTTGGCTGGATATAGAGCTGCTGTGTGGAAATGGAACACGTGAACAGCACTTGGAGCTGGGGGGGGAAATACTCTGATCTGCTACACCCCTGTAAACACACCTTTCACTTGTGTCATTGGTCACTGCAGTTTAAACGATACCTAAAATTTCAGATACAGGTGTTCATGGCTCTGGGTACCCACAGACATTGCTGTCTCCCCTCCCAGGCCCAGGCAGAGCAGGAATTCCTCCTCTCTGGGACAGTTTTCTTTATTGTTTAGCTCCGGAGTCTATTTTAGTCACTATTGTTGCTCCAGTTCTTAACCAGGTTAAGAACTCTTGGCCCATCAGTGGATGTTCTTCATCCACTGTTCTTATAAACCCAGGGGAAAGCTCGGATGGATGGAGCCCTAACGAGGTGGGAGTGGCTCCCTGAGTGACTTCCAGAGCTTGGAATAGTGTTAGAAAAAGCTATTTATCCTTTAATCATTTATAGACATGTTGAACAGAAGAAATGGGTTAAGGAAGTGTTGATGCTCATTGCCCGTTCCCTGGATTTCTGACTTGGAATTCTCTGGTTGATGGATGGTTTCTGGGCTGAAATTGGTTCTGTGTCTCTCTGTGGCCCTGTGACAGTGGAATGTCTTGGGAAAGACACCATTACCCCAATAAAATCTGTGGAAATTGGAAGTTTCAGGCTGTGTCAGCAGGAGACACCTGAAGAAGTTGAGGCTGAGCAATGGGAAATGCAAAGTCACACATAAATGAAGAGGTATTAAATTCCTCTTGAATGAGAGAATGTACATTAAAGTGGCCTTGGCTTTCTATTGATTAATTAACCTTGGGGGATGGGATACCAAGTTTAATTAAACTACAGTGAGTTAAAGCCACTTCACTCTGGGTATAAATCATTCTTGAGGGAGCTTTTTTACCTTATGCACATCACTTCCCTGTTAACCTTAACCTCAACTTCCAGTCCCCCTTAGAGAGCCTTTGGACACTTTCAAATCTGACGAATTCTGGAACTTTGACTCCAAATCTTAGGAGAAACTAGACTTAACTTGAGTTAAAATAGTACCATACATATGTAAAAATGTACAGTTGTGTGACAGACTCTGGAGGGTTCAAGTCTAGATTTGAAAAGAATTTAAATAGAGGTTATGAACTGAAACATTAAAACTTAAGAAACAGGGAACAGAGGAGTGAAAGAGGGCAACTAAAACCCATCAGTGAGTCTGAGGTCTTGCTGCAGAGTTCAGGCAAAGAAGAACCTTGGTGAAAAACTCATGTTACCTTGCTGAATCACACTAAAACACCTTTTTGTGGTTTCTCTTTTTCCTTTCCAGTAACTGCCCTTCATTCCTGGCCTCTGCTTTGGCCAGAGCAACTTCAGATGAAGTCCTGCAGAGCGACCTCTCGGCGCATTTCCTGCCCAAGCACGTGGACAACGCCGACGGCATCATCCGTAAGTGGCACCTGAACTCCACCCAACCTGGGCTGGAATTCTGGGACAGGAACACCCCATATGGACGGAAAAAGGGAGCTCACCACCACTCCTGACAGAGCTGCACATCTAATTTCTCAATCAAAACTTTCTCACCTTTGGAATCGCTCTTCTAAGTGCGTTTTCATGGCGTGTCTGATGGCTCTGAATCTCTCTCTCAGCACTTTATACAATGTGGTTCTGCTGGCAAGTGCCAGTTGTCCTCCCTCATCCTTGGAGCAAAATCAAATATATGTGGGAAGAGATAATTTAATTCTGAATTATTTCAGTCAGTGTGGTTTTTACTATGGCTTGTAAGGTTTTTTTAATGGTTTTAGCAAAAGGTAGCATAAAGAGATTTTGTGATTAAAAGGAAGAAAAATCCTTTCTCTCATTTATCTGTGTTGGCTGACTAGATTTTTGCAGCCTCCAGCTCAAGGTCATGCACCCTAACTCATTTCAGGAGTGTGCTGGCCTAAATAACCTTGAAAATCGGCTGGGTTGTTCATTACAACAAAGACCAATGTTTCTCACATATATTAACAGGGATTCTGTCATTTGATCTTGAAAATACAGTCCCCAAACCACTTTGTCCATTCCCTCCTATTTTGGTTTTTTAAAAGTCCTATAAATTATTCTGGGGATAAGGAGGATCTATAAATCTGGCTCTTCAAAAAGGAAGATTTTGCTGTATTCCCCAGAGGCCCTTGGAAACCTGAGGAACAGAAAAACATGCTCTGGGTTCCCTTTCTGTAGATATTGCTGCCTCCTCCTGCTGAGCAGGTAAATGGAATAGATTTGTCATTGTTCTGGCTGAGCAGCCTTCATTAATTTCAAATTGAGATCTCTGAAACTTGCATAAATATTTGACAGTCTCCAAGGAAATGTTGACTAAGCCTCCACACAGAATATCTACAGAATTCAACAAAAAAGAGAAAAGAAAGGAAAAAAAAAGCCTGCACAAAACCCTCACACCTACAGAAATTGACATTTAAATATATCTAAGGCTGTAAGACACAGATGCAAACATAGATTGAGATGGGAACAGACTGGAGCAGGCACTAAGAATAGGGCTCCAGATGCAGTTTGTTGAGGTGAATTGTCATAATGAGGGTACTTGGAAATAAAATATCCCTTTGCTGATGCAGAGTGAGTGTTAAATTGTGAGGGTTTAGGGGGAGAGGAAGAAAAGGCAACATTCTCTGGCCTGTAGTAAAGTAACAGCTTCACACAAACCCTGCAATTTCAAATAAACTAAGTGATAATTTTCCAAACCAGGACATCAGCTCAAGTGTCACAGGATGATAGAATCACAGAATGGTTTGGGACATTAACAATCAAGTCCCACCCTCTGCCATGGGCAGGGACACCTTCCTCCATCCCAGACTGCTCCAAGGTCCATCCAGCCTGGCCTTGGGCACTCCCAGGGGTACTCCATCCTGGAGACCCTTCCAGGGGGGTCCCCTGAGAAGCCTGGGCTGGGTGCTGAGAGGAGATCTGCCCTCAGGGGTGCCATACAGGGAGACTTCAATGCTTTGGAAAAACGCAAAGGAAGTTGTGGCAGGTGGTGAAAATGAGATTTCTACATCTTGAAGTTTGATGCTCAGAGTTCACCATGCCCTGATGCTGTTTGAGCTGCTGCAGTATGTGAAACCAAGCTGAATTTCGCTGCCTGGCTTTAATATCCAGTTCTATGTCAGGTTTTTTATGAACTCAGAAAGAATTTTACTCTCTGTAATACAAGGAGACATTTACCTGATTTGCCTCAAGTTTGAATTTGCTGAAAGATAAAAAAAAAAGCCATTTAAAATTTCCTTAGTGGCACATTTCACTCTGAGAATTGCAACGTGACAAATCATGTCCTGTACTCAGGAGTGGTGAAAGCAGTTCTTGGTGTGGAAAGAAATGAGAAACTCCATGACAGAAGAATGCAAATCTTAAAAGAAGAAAAACTGGTTGGAGTCCACAAATGTAGGATTGCAATATTAGGAGTCTGTTTTATTGGGGTACCGTGTGTTTTTGGATATCTGAGTCACAGACCACGACTCTTCTCTTCCAGCTGCACTGGGGAGGAGCAAAAGATTTTCCATGAGACCTGAATAATGCTGGATTTCTTTTTTGAAAGGTCAGGTTAAGGACATTTAGGTTTGCGGTTTGTTTGTGGAAGAAGAGAATCACACGGAAGTTTGGCATTGTTAAGGAGCCACCTAAGGAGTCTGGCTAGCAGGTCCATGTGACCTGGTGGTGGTATCAAATTTCCAGGAGATGTCACAAAGCAAATCATAATGTCCCATTACCCAGTTGTCCCAGGTTCTAGAAGTGGATCCTAGAGATCTCCAAAGAGATCTAGAACTCCTAGATTAAGGAAAACCTTGATCTTGGTTCTGACCCCTGTTGTCACGCTGTCCACGTTTTCAACACAGCTCATAAAACGTGGCACTAAAATCAGGGTCTGATTCCTGGTATCCTTTCTACCCTCGTTCTGCCTTGTCATCTTTGGGAACAACAATTCCTGAGCTGGATTTCCCACTCACTGTGGTGAAGCTCAGCATTACCTCCAACCTTGGGGATTTGGGAGCAGCAGGAGGGAAATTAAATTCTCCGTGACACAACCGCAGTGACAGCTGAGTCAGCTCTGCCCCAGCGTGGCAACATTAACAATTGATGAGTAATTTCCAGCTGTGAGGGGGTGGTTTTTATTGTGGCATTTCATTATTCTACTGTTTTAACCTCACGAGCAGTTGCTGATGATGCTGACACCACGCATATCCCCTGGGAAGGGTGCTGAGGAGCTCAGCAGGGCCATTGGGTTCACTGCCACCCTCCCACAGAGGTGCCACAGGTGACTCTGCCATGTGCCCACTTCACCCCTGCCCAGTGGGGAGGAATGGGGAGAGCAGTGGGCTTTCCTCTGGAAAATAGAATTTGGGCAGGCTGGATGTGTTCCCTCTTTAAATACATTACCCAGAGATTTCTGGTGGCCCCAGCGAGAGCAGTATAGGTGGGGTGAGGAGCCCCCACACTCACACTGTGGCAGTGGTGGGATGACCCAGCTGTTTGATTTCCACTCCTTGGCTTTAAAGCTGTGGGATCAAGGAGCCAAAGTTCCTTTTGGTTATTTATCCAATGTATTTTCAGCTTAATGCCTCTTGATTGAACCAACTCATAATCAACAGAGCTGGGACAGTATCTTGTTCCTCAGGGTTTTGGCCCCCTGGTCACTGTAGACCTAGAAATTTGTAAATGACAGAAATTTGTAAATGCTGCTTTTAGGCTCTTCACAGAATTGCTGTGAACCAAGAGATGCTGCAACTCTCTCCTCTCCTCTCTGATGTGAGCCCCTCCTCCTCCAGGAGTGATTGGCACTCCTGGATTGCTGCTGTTTAGCTTTGAAGATCCCTGGCTTTGGTGAGCCATCATGAACAAAGAGATGAGGATGTGTTCAGCTCTGATGCTGACTTCCTGTTTTCCTCTCCCGAATTTCAGAACAAACGTCAAGTGCCTGAGTTTTCACATTTTAAAATGACAATTTCTCAGGAGTGCCAGTTCAGCGTTTTCTTAAATTTGAGGCTTCTATGGTTTTCTCATTTGCTAAGACAGATTTCTCTGACACACCATTGTCAGGAATATGGAAATAATAGGAAATCTGGAAATAGCCAAGAAGGCACCTGTGCACTGCTGAAAGTGCACAAAACATCTTAAAATTAGTCTACTAATTTCTGCAGATTGTTTCCACAATTGTCCTGTAGATTGCCCTGACTCAGCTTTGCAATGAAGTGCTGTTTAGAAAAGAGAATTTGGTCTAAACCCAGTGTGCCATTGTCACGGAGGGTGGGATTTGTAGGTGACACCCTGTGCCATGACAAAGTCCCTGTCAGAGCTGCACCACCCTGGGCAGGGACATGCCAGGGATTTCATTCCTTTCATTTTCTCTGCTGCTGCAAATGAGTTCCCCAAAGGCACCGGGAAATGTTTAAGTTAAAAAGACAAACAAACAATGAGCTGCTTACTGATGAATGCTGATTATGGTAAGTTTGGCTTCTTCTCATGCATCAGAGCCCAGAATTTCCCTGCTGACATCAACTGCTTGGCTAAAATGGTTTTGTTTCATCTTTATAATGTATGCAAGGGAGAAAACTCTGCCTTAATAACACTCTCAAGGCTTTCATTTGTGGTTTGTGCCTTCCTCAGAGATCGAGACAGTGAAGTTGGCCCGTTTAGTTTACAGCAAACTGCACGAGATCTGCAGCAACTGGGTGAAAGATTTCCCCCTGCAGCCCAAGCCCCACCGCTACTACGAGACCTCCATCCACGCCATCAAGAACATGCGCAGGAAGATGGAGGACAAGCACGTCTGCATCCCTGATTTCAACATGCTCTTCAACCTCGAGGTGAGCTCAGAGCACGGGGGGTTCTCTCATCTGTGGTTCCCATCCTGGGAAAGCAGGAGGTTTTCCACTGGGGGAGTGAAGGGTGATGGATCTGAGGAGGGCTGGCTGTTGGTCGCCTCACAGTTCATCTCTGAAGCCTCTTGGCAGCTGGGGGTGGGTCTGCTCTGCTTTTCAACCCTTCCTCTTGGGAGGAAGAAACCAAAAGCAAAAATAAGGAAATTAAGTTAAAAAACCCAAAACAAACCCAAAATTTACAGGACTATGGGGCGCAGCTCACACACAATTCTAGAAATGTGAGTAGTTTGGTGAAACTGGGGACTGTCTTCTCTTCCATTAATTTCTTGATGTGGCCATTGGTCAGACACTCATTCTTGCTCTCCCTTGAGATACAAAACCGGACACTGAGGAATGGAAAGTAAAAGAAAATGGCAAGAATTTTACCTTAATGATCAAATTGCTGCATAATTGCTTCTTTATTATGCCC
This sequence comes from Taeniopygia guttata, assembly GCF_048771995.1. Taxonomy (NCBI): domain Eukaryota; kingdom Metazoa; phylum Chordata; class Aves; order Passeriformes; family Estrildidae; genus Taeniopygia; species Taeniopygia guttata. The sequence continues at coordinate 2,750,194 of NC_133044.1, read as the reverse complement.
TGTCACTTTAATAACCATCTTCTGCCCCATCCACATTCTTACCTTTAAAAGATATTAATGCAAACAGAGGCAGATGTTTCCTTTGCCTGTCAGTTGTCAGCTTTCTTATTCCAATTTGTGTTGGAGCCCATTACTTAAAAATTACAATGTGCAAATATTCCAGTCACTGAGCTGGCTGTCAAGGTTGAATTGGCTCTGTCAGGGGGTTGGTGGTGTGTGTGTGAATAGGCACTGGAGCTGCTGTCTCCTGGTACCACGTTGTTTCTCTGAACAGAAGAAGGGAAGCTGAGAAAACTGCCTTGAAGATGAGTGATTTTGCTGTATTTGATTTGTGAATGTAATCACAATTTTCTGATGAGAGAGCACATGCAGTTTTTTTAAAACACAGGCATATAAGATGATGTGTTTTAGATTTAAGGAAAAAAAGAAGAATGAAAGCAGAGGCTGGCTGGCTTCACATTTTAACTCTACTGGCATTTTATCCCTGGTGGATTCCAATCATGATGTAGACTTTGTGCAAACTGTATTGGATGTTCTTCTCTCTCTGTGGTTTTTGCAGTCACAAAATCTCCTGCACAATTTGATGAGAATGGCACTTCCTATTTGAATTGTGTGACTGAGCTGTAACAAATGGCACCTAAGGAGCACTGAGAGCACTACACAGGGGATTCTGGCAGGGCATCTCTTGCACTTTGCAGGTAGAATTCAACAGCAAGGTGGAAATTTTCCATTGATGCAAGTGCAGGTGGTCAGGGTAGTTTGCTTTTCCAGTGGAGACTCTGTCTCTAATTGCAGTTTAATGAGGACAGCACAAATCCCAAGTTCACAGCCTTAAGACAATCCAGTGAGCTGTTTGTGTTGCTTTCACCTGAGTTTTTCCCTCCCTGTGTTTCCACTGGCAGGACCAAGAAGAACAAGCTTATTTTGCAGTGTTTGATGGTCATGGAGGAGTGGATGCTGCCATCTATGCCTCCATCCACCTGCACGTGAACATGGTCCACCAGGAGATGTTCCAGCACGACCCAGCCGAGGCTCTGTGCCGAGCCTTCCGCGTCACCGACGAGCGCTTCGTGCAGAAGGCAGCCAGGGAGGTGAGGGACTGAAAGCAATCCTGCCTTTTCCCAGGGGGGCTCCAGGCACAGCAGAATCAGCACAGAGCTCTCCATGCCCCACTGGTGGCTTTCTGTCCATAGCTTCACATCCCATAAAAATGTCACCGTCAGCTCCTGCTTCTCACAGCTTCCAGCTCCTCTGAAGGATGCTGCTGCCCTTCCCACACTCACCTGCCTCAGCCCTCAGGGTCACCAACACACAGGTGTGCCTGGCACTACCAGGAGCAGCCCCAGCAGTGCCCAGCTCCTGGCAGGCAGGTCCCATGCCAGGATGTCATGGGCACATTTGTGTTCAGTCAGGGTGGCTCCGAGGGGCTGTTGGTGAGCAGTCACAGCCGTAGGGAAAGCACTGCCTGTTCCTCCCTGGGAACAGGCTCTGTGCTGCAGTTTCAATGTGTTCTGTCCCTGAGTTAAGTAAGAAAATGCTTTGAAATGGAAATGGATTTTTTTCCAGAGTCTGCGCTGTGGAACCACCGGGGTGGTGACTTTCATCCGAGGGAATATGCTGCATGTGGCTTGGCTGGGGGACTCCCAGGTCATGCTTGTGAGGAGAGGCCAAGCTGTGGAACTGATGAAACCCCACAAACCAGATCGAGAGGTGAGAAGGGCCTGTCTAAACACCCCTGGGCAGTGACCAGCCAGGTCCCAGCTCTGGGGGAGCACTGCCATTCCAGGGTCAATTTGAGCAGCAGAGCTTGTTCCACTTATCCTGGTTTGTTGGACCTGTGTGCAAACCCTTTGTCTCACAGGTCCTGCCATGTGTGTGAAAATCCAGCTATTGATGGGAGTGCTGAGTGTGTGATGCAGCTCTGACTGCTCTCTCTTGTGTTGCTCTCTCTTGTGTTGCTGTTCAGGATGAGAAGAAGCGAATCGAGGCCCTGGGCGGCTGCGTGGTCTGGTTTGGAGCCTGGAGGGTGAACGGGAGCCTCTCTGTCTCCAGAGCTATTGGTAAGAGAGAGCCTTCATTCCTTTTTGAGACTTGCTTTGCTTTTTAACTATAAAATTTTAATTTTCTAGTCATCAAAATTTGACATACAGCTGAAGATAGACCTATGAGCAATAACCTCTATTTTTCCCCCTACAGTCTGAGGGAATAATTTCCAAATAATTGCTTTAACTTGGGGTAAGAGTCATTGGCTCCACACTGAGTTAATAAAGGGCTGCTGGAAGCTGTGGCTGCAAACCCAGAGTTGTGTTTCTCTGCTGCTCTTCCACAGGGGACGCTGAGCACAAGCCATACATCTGTGGGGACGCAGACTCTGCCTCCACGGTGCTGGATGGCTCTGAAGACTACCTCATTCTGGCCTGTGATGGCTTCTACGACACAGTCAACCCCGATGAGGCAGTCAAAGTGGTGGCTGACCATCTGAAGGAGAATAACGGTGACAGCAGCATGGTAGCACATAAATTGGTGGCATCTGCTCGGGATGCCGGCTCCAGCGACAACATCACCGTCATTGTGGTGTTTCTCAGGGACATGAACGCGGCGGTCGCGGTCAGCGAGGAGTCGGACTGGACAGAGAACTCTTTCCAGGGTGGCCAAGAAGACAACGGGGAAGACAAGGAGAACCACGGAGACTGCAAACGGCCGTGGCCCCAGCACCAGTGCTCAGCACCTGCAGATTTAGGCTATGAAGGACGAGTGGACTCCTTCACCGACAGAACTAGCTTAAGCATAGGGTCCAGCGTTAACCCCTTGGATGATCAAGGCTATTTAGACCTGACAAAAACAGAAACTAGTACACCTCAGAGTGCCAAATGTCTGCCACCAGTCCCAGTGTTTAGTCCTGGCATACCAAAGAGTGCGGGTTCCATCAGCAGCTCCCCGGTGAAGAGCGAGTCCCCGGAGCTCGGCGCGTCCTCGGGCTGCGATCCCGGGGAGGACACCCCTCTGAGCTCGGGTGCTGCAGGACAGGGCATCTACAGGGTCAGGGCTTTGTCCCCCATCTTCTTCGGGCTGGAGGATGAACTGTTCAAATCCCTGGGAAAACGAGCTGCGTTCCCTCATTTCCGGCTCTGCAGCGGGAAGAGGCGGCGAGGAGCCAGGCTCAAACCAAAGTTTCACACGCCGCTCTGGGCTCATGAGCCTTCCCAGGGAGAAGGATCCGGCCTGCCCTTCCCTGCCCGGGGCCGCAGGAGCAGGAGGGCACTGGCCCGACCCTCCCCGTGGGGGAGGCTGCCCAGCCACAGCGAGTGTTTGATGCGAAGACAAAGTCATTGTATACCAGACCCACACCTTCATCAATGCTGTAAAATGTAACCACCCCCTCGTGTTCCCCTGTCAGACTCCCAAAGTAGACATTCCCAAAATAAAACTGGCATCATCAGAAAGAGAAAAAAAAAAAAAGAGGTGGGCATTTCCGAACTGTACTCCAGTCCCCTGCCAAGCTCAACCCCTGTGTAAATAGAACTAGGAATTAACCAATGTAGTTGTTTGGATCTCTAACAAAGTTTGGTGGTGGTGCCACCCCCAGCAATGCCGCAGCCGCCCGACCACCCGCACACACGAGTGTCCAGCCACATCAGCAGGGAGAGCCCAGCAGCCGCTGCACGTGGACAGACAACGCCAGGGCACGGTCCTTAGACACGCTGAAGGTTGCACCTGCCTGAGAAATGTCTGTGGAGCAATACTCAAAGAACGATCTGGGTTAGAACTGCCAAATTTTTTTAGAGCGGGGGGAAGTTTCCATAGAGTCGAGGTGTGGGGGTTTTTTTGGGTTTTTGTTTTTCTTTTCGTGTTCTGCTTTCTGTTTATTCCAGGTGAGCGTTAAGATGAATTAGAAAATTACATCCACTTTTGCAGGTAGACGACTAAAAGCCATACAGGGTTTACCAGGTACCTTAGGAATGGACACACTAAGCTCCTGCTGCTCTGGTCTCAGACTCCCATCGAGGTACAGACTCATAATTTACCTTTTTTTTTTCCCATGTAATATAAAATGCGGAGTATGAAGAAAACTTTTCTTGCAGTTTAAAAAAAAAAACATTATTTCCTGTGGCTGGAGGCGCAGTGTAGGGAATTTCGTATCTTTCTGGTGCTTTTAGTGGCATTTTTCTCATTTCTCAGTTTAGGAAATTGTTCTCAATGAGTTGAACATGACTGTGCTTAATGCTTTGAGCCAACCTCTTCCCACCTTAACTTCATCTCAGGTCTTAAAAGAGCCCAACCCGTGGAGGTGTCCAGTGCCACCCTCTGTCCCTGCGCCCGTCCCAGCGGAGATCAGGAGCTGTTGGATGAGCTGTGTGGTTCTGGTGAGGATTCCCAGGTGGCAAAGGCAGCATTTCACAGCCAGTGGCAGCAGGAAGGATGCAGCACCACTGCCACGGGGTGTGTTCAGGGTGTGCAGGGATGGGTGCCGGAGCAATCCAAAGGGGATGGAAATACCGAGGATGCAGCAGGGCAGGGGCTGCACTGGGGTTCAGCGGAGAGGGAGGAACTCAGTGCCCGGGCAGGGCTCTGCCCCGGCTCCCCCGCATCCAGGAGGGCCAGGGAGGAACTCAGCCGCCCTTCTTGGCAGAAGCAGCGGCCACCAGCCCCTCCCCGCTCCCGAGGTGAGGTCACACCCTTGGGGGAGCCGCTAATTGGGACGTAAATAAGCGGCCGATTCCCATCAGCTCCACTAAGTCCAGATCCCGTTCCTGCCCTTTGTTACAGTGATGCATTGGGAGGAGAATGAACAAAATAAGTCTTCATAGGCACTTAGTGAACAATTGATATCATTTTAGCAGTAACAATAGCAGTATTAGTATTTAGCTAGAATTTGCAAAGTATTTTAATATTAAGTAGTCAAGAAAATTATTCAACATGACAAGATGGCGAGGCTTGAATTCTGCCAATTTCTGCTGCTTCTCTCTTTGATGCACTATTTTAAAAGCAATCTGATGAACAGCAAAAGGCTTTGTGAGCAACCAGGAGTTGGAGTGTGGCTTTAGATTCCTTTGATCTTTTTCAGACTTTGTTTTAATCTTACGGGATCATTGGCTCTTATCTGCCATCTTATTCTGCCTTAGCTGTTGTCAACGTTCTCTTTAGCTGCAGCTTCTGTTCCAAGTCAGATTTACCGAGGAAATTTGAGAAACCATGAAATGGTAAAATATGCAACTCTGGGGCATCTCTGCGGTGCCTTTGTTTTAAATTATTCACAGTAATAATGACTCACTGAAAGTCCATCTTTAGCTGACTGTCATGTTCTGGAGAGAAAGGTGGTGTAAGTGCAATTCTTGACGTGAGTAAATTAGAATGCAAACCCGTCACGGATGATAAAACTTCTTCCCAGTCTGCAGGAGCAGTTGAAGAGCACTGGACTGCATGTGTGCTGTTTTGGGAAGGATCTAGCTTTTTTAGGTGTGGATCCATAAATGGTAATTCTGCGACTCATCCCATTTATCTTGCTAGGAGAAAAAAAAAAAAAATCCACCATCGTAGTTGCAGTGTGGTCAGGTAAAACCATTGTATAGATAGAGCAAGTGTTCATTTCTTCACTAACTGCATATTTATAGAGTAGATAGGAACCATTTGTAAGGTAAGTCCTTTAAAGTTCTATAATATTAAAAGTAGTGGTTATTGGTCTGATTATGCTGCTCTTGATTCTACACACTAGACAAAAAGCAGTGCTTGTGAAATGCAGTGTTTTCTCTTAATGCCACTGGTGATAGGAAGTAGTTCCTTCAGTTCAAACTCCTGTGCCCTTATCTGCTGCTTGCTGACGTAAGCAATAATCCCTCTCTAACAGTATCTAAGTGTTCTGTATCTCGTACCTTGATCGTCTATCTGGTGACAGTGTAAAATATTAGGCTAATAGAGAAGTATCTCATTGTATTTATTAACTGTTGATACTGAGATTTAGTCTGTGACCTGTGTTTTGTATTTTTATCGTGTATCTTAGTGGTGGTGAAAGTTTGTACAACGAATCTTTCCAATAAAGAGCTGAAGTATCCCTTTTCCGCGTTCACACAACCCCGCATCCCTCTCGGTCGACGTGGTGACCGTGGTTGCAGAACCAGGAGGCAGCAGTGACAAACATGACTTTAGTTTTGTTCTCTTTCAGTCGTGGTGGTTTTGAGGAAGGGGCTCGGGGCTGGTTTGCCTGGAGCTGCTCAAAACTCGCTCGTAAGCTCTTCACTGTGAGCGCCGCGGGGCTCCCGCGCCGCTTTCCAAGCCTGAGGAATGTGTGCGGTGCAGAGAGCAGAACAGCACCAGGGCAGGGAGCTCTTCACCCATTCCATTTGCACTAGAGGTGGGTGGAAATGCACGTGTGGAACTTTTCTTTACCCAGAAGTGCCATCCATTGTCCTTGCGAGTGAGAACCGTTCCGTAGCCGGGCTGCTGAGTGCGGCGGCGCTGGAGGACAATGTCCAAGCAGACTTTACCTTACACCACGTTTCTGGTGGTGCATCATCCTAGAAACTCCGCCTGTTTTTGGAGCACTGTGTGTCAGTCGTCCCATGGGCAGATGAGGCACAAGGAGTTGTGTGCACAGACATGGCTGCTGTAGTTCAGGTCCACTCTCTCCTCACCAAATCCTCCCGACCCCAAGATTCTGTGGGAATAAAGCAAAATGAGAAAGATTGGTCTAAATTAGGGGCTGTTTTAGCACAATTTCCTCACTCAGCACTTAGTCACATAAACAAAGCCATCCAAGGGGATACTGCAGCTTTGTTCATGTCTGTAATTTAGGGCAATCTTTCTTTAATTCACATCCTCTTTGCAACAGGAACAAAACTTTCTACCCTCGTATCATGTGCAATAATAAGGAAGCATTAACAGGACCCCGATGTCCATGCCCCTCTGCAGCCCTGGCACCCCACCAGGGCACAGCCCTTGCCCCATTAAAGACAAACAAGCCCCACCTGTCAGGGTCTCGTACAACCCTTGTCGTGTCCGGTTTTTCCTCTCCTTCCCTCTGAAGACACCTCGGGACAAGAACGGGGGAGGTGGCTGAGCTCACCCCGAGTGCTGCTGCTCGTGGCCAGCCAGGCACGGTCTCAGCTCCTGGGTGCTCCTGCTGACCTTTCTGTAGTACCTTGTTCACGAAACATGTTCTTTATGAAGTTAATAAATTCAAGCTAAATCATGTACCAGTGTTGGGACTTCTCCATTTGCAATCCTGTTCTACAGTTCACCCGCGAGTTTAGTTCTAACCATGTATTAGTCATCCATATTTTATTTATGAAAGCTGTTTATACAGGAAAAACTGTTGAAGTTTTACCAATATCTTAATAAAACAGTAATTTAAACCACACTCCAGCTAGTTTGGTTATTGAAGAGCTAACAAAGGCAGCGAGCAGCTGTGCCTTTAGTGTGGCGGAAGGGGGTTTCCTCTGTGGGATATGGAATTGGAGTTGCCCTGCTGAGCTCTGGCTTCCAGGTGGCTGCTCAGGGCTCATTGTGGCCAAAAGGGATGGGGTTGTTATGGCACAGCCCGAGGAGATCAATGTCTTCCAAGCCCCTCTCCAAACCAGCTCTGAATGAGCTGCCCACAAAAGGTGAGCAATTATCCACACACAAAACACCTGAAATTCAGATTTCAACATTCATTTTATTAACAAAGTGCAAACAGTTTTAAACTAGGAGTTGTAGAGTACATTCACACAGACACAGGCAGCCACACGAGGACAACACCAGGGCTCATGCTTTGTCACTAACCAGGCATCAGCTCTCAGAGGAGCTTCACAAGGACTTCAGCAGCTCAAAATGCATCCAGTGAAGAGTTTGGCAATGGGTGTGGTTGGTCCCCGTCACCAGCTGGGGAAATCGACTGGAGTGGTGCTGCTTTCCCCCAGCTCTGGAGCCAGCATTCCAAAGGACAGTCACACACTGGTGCTCGTTCCAGTGGCACAGCAGGACACTCATCCCCCGGGATGGGGCTCAGCACCTTCCCCAGGACCCCTCAGAGCAGCTGAGGCTGTGGAGCAGCAGTGCCACCCCTCAGTGCCAGGCCTGCAAAGCTCCTTGTGCCCCAGGGGCAGGGTAAGACAATGGCAGGAGAACCAGAGAGGAGAGGGCAGAGCTCCAGGGAATGCACACACCTCTCCCAGGGATGCAGCCATGGGTCTTCAGGCCCCAAGCCCACGCTCTACCTGCTCCAAACAAAGTCAGTTTGCACTAAAACTGCTGCTGGAGCAGTTTTAAGGCTTCAGATAAACACAATTGAAAAGTTAAAATTTTATGCCAGCTACTTCAACCCAGTCAGTTTTGGAAGGATTTAGAGCTCAGCCCTCCCTCCCTCCCTCCTTCCCAGACTGCCTCAGAGCCAGAGGGAGCTCAGGACCCTGGCACAGGCTGAGCAGTGGCTCCAAGGAGAACCTTCCCAGTTACCTGGTGCTGTCATCTCCAGGGACAAAGCCGAGATCCTCGGAACTGGCCTGGTCCCCATCTGGTAACACCGAGGAGTGCCCTGAGGGTGAACACAGCACCAGCAAAGCCCTGTCACCCTCACGGCAGCCCTGGAGCAGCCAGGGAATGCTCCCTCCCCTCCCTCCCCTCCCTCCACCCAGGCCAAACCTTCACCCCCCGGCCTCACAGCTTTGATCCACTGGATTGGAAGTGAAAGCTCAACCAGAGGAGTTTCTCAAGCTCCAGTGAACTGCTGGAAGCTCATTGCTGCCAATTAAGATGCAAATCCATGTCTAAGGCAGTGGTTACCTCCCTGGAATTAGCCTACTTACAGTGCCAATCCTGGCACACAGGGAGTTCCAGTTGGGAACTGGAGCTCTGGGTTTTCCAGCCCTTCCCAAGAGACTCACCTAAACTGACTTCTCAAGGCTAGCAAGAGCTTCCCTCTCCTGTTTTGAGCTGTTTTAACTGGGATCCCAAGAGTTCCAAATCTTACTGGCACTTGGAGCTGTAACACCTCCACAGCTCCCCCAGGGATCTGCATCCGAGGAGCTCTGGGAAGACTGGGAATGTCTGGGAGGAGGGGCTCAGCAGCTCTACCTTCACTGGAGGGCTGGACAGAGAAGGCCTGGTTGAACATCTCTGAGGGAGAGGTGGCATCCTCCTGCTCCTCGTTCTCAGTGTCACATTCGATGTCACTGTCACTGCTCATCCCCGGCAGGAGGTGCAGGACGTGCTTCTGACACACACCAGCTGCAAGAGAGACCACAGGGCACCATGATGGCAGCAGGATCTGCACAGCTGAAACGCCTGACTGTGTCCCCTGGAAGAGTTCCTGCCAGCTCCCAGGATCTGGTATCAGAACAGAGGGAAGGAGCACCTCCCAAGCACTCAGGGGTCTGACAGAGCACTGGGGACCAGCCCAGCACAGCTGGGTTTGCCCTGTGTCACCAGCTGAGCTGCTCAGTCTACTCTGCAGCTGGGACAGGAAATAAAAGTTGCTTTTCTGGGAGCTAAAAGGCAGCACAACCTGTGGGGCAGGTGGACCTACCAGAGCCTTCAAGCAGCAATGGTGTGTTTGAGTCTCACACGACCAACTTCCCCTGCCAAGCAGAGGCAGAGCTGCTGCTGACTCCAGGTGATGACCATGGTGTGCACTGGGCAGCCAGAACTCCCCGTGGACAACACAGGGTCTGCTTGGCTCTACTGCCTAAAGGCTGATACTCATTGCTAAGAAAAAGCAAAGTGAGGGGCCAATTCTACTGTAGTTTTTCCTCTGAAGGGAAAAAAATTGTAATATTTGCTTCCTGGGGTTTTTAACAATGAAGTATTTCAGTTTCTAAAGCGTTTTCTTATTGGGCTCCCTGCTCTGAGAGCAGAACTGCAGGAGCACATCACGATCATGCTGCAGTGACTAAGAGCAGAAATTCAGTTTTGTCACTGAGAGACCTTCTGTAAATGCCAACTCCCACACAATATTGCACACTGCAGTTTGAGATGGATGCTGGCACCTTAATATAGGCTTTGTGCTACAATCCAGTCATTGAAATTCAAATTAGTGCAGGGGTGGAAGGCAGGAGAGTTTTAGCAAGATAAGAAAAACTCTGTGTGGACTTTCAGAAGGGGAAAAAAAAGCAGTGTTATTTTTTTCCAGCATGGAAAGGATGCAGGAAGGGAGAGGGGGAAACTTTCCTTCAAGTCTCTAAGGAAACTGGATTAAGCCACCACAACACCCAGCACAAATGAACAGCTGGAGAGGCTCTTGTGTGGCTGTGGAGAAAGTTACCACAGGGGGCTGATCCTGAAGGCAGAAGAATTACCAGCCAAGGTCACTGGCTACTATTTAAACGAGACAGGAACTTCTTCTCAAGGCCACTCCATGAACAGCAAAGCAAAGACCTGGAGCTGCCTCAAGGTACAAAAAGCTTGTCCAGAGAGCCACAGCCCCAACAGCAGCCACAGAGAGATCTCCTGTGCTCCCTCACATTTATTCTCCACCTCCCAGCAAAGTTCAACAGCCATGGAATCAGCTTTTGGGGGTGGTTTTCTCTCCTTCCCCGCTCCAAAGGCAGAGCAGCAGCGCCCGGAGCGCGGCCACGCTGCACCTGCCCCCCACAAAATCCAATTTACCTTCCTCTGCTCCTGCAGAGGCACCTTCAGAGCCCATCCCCTGCAGCTCCCCGGGCTCAGAGCTGCTCTCCAGGCCACCAGGCTGGGCTCCTTCTGGCCGACATCCCTTGGAGTTTGAGCTTGGGAAAGAATTTAGGAGAAATACAAAACCCCACGTTAAAAATTCAGCCTGAACTCAGTGGTGGAAACAAAGCCTTTTAGTGTCACATTGAGTTTTACTCCTTGCTAAGTCTTCTGCACTCTCACTTAAACTTCAAGCTTTTTAAAACATCTTAATATTTCTAAATCAAACAAAAAACCTTGAAAAGTTTGAATATTTTCCAGAAAAGGTGACTCTACTCATTTAGAAAAAATAACCTGAAAACACCATTGCCCTTTGCTTAGGTGGCCAACAGAGAATTATCATGGAATGACTGAAAAATCGAGTTAAGAGTGAAAAAGATCATCTTAAATAAGGAAATCAAAAGTGATTAAATTTCAGTTAAAGAGTATTTTGCATGGAACAGTGGGAGAGCAGACCTGGGCTGCCTTTCAATTCCAAGTGTCAGATTCCAGCCAGAGCTGATCAAAATAAGAAAAAAATGAAAAAAAAAAAAAAAAAAAAGAAAAAAAGACAACTGGTAACCTAGTTATAAACCCAAAAATTGCTGTCCAGAGGGAACAGCAGCAGCCAAGTAAACTTCAAAGTAATTTCTCTTTCATGCTACAAGCACCTGGTTTTAGGAGATTGTGGGGGTTTTGCAGATCAAGGGAAGGTGGGGGAGGAGATAAGAGGAAAAATGAAGAAACCCTTACCCCAGAGCACCAACTTTTCTGCTCTTCTCTGCAGCAGCCAAGCCATTCAAGGCAGCAGCTCCCAGCTCAGAGTCGGATCCCTCACAGGGCGTCTCCTCCTGCTTGGGCAGCGCCTCGGCAGCCCCGGGGCTGGCCAGGGCCCGAGCGTGGGGCCGAGCACTCAGCTTGGAGCTCCCCAGGCCTCCTGAGCAGGGAGAGCACAAATGAATCCTTGTGATCCTCCCCTCCTCCTCTGAATGCAGGAGAGGAGCAAAATAGCAATTTCTGTGTCAGGACTTTCCCTGTGCTTGCACTGAAGGAAGGGCGTCGTGCAACTCAGGAGCAGCACTACCATAAAATTCTTATTGGAGTTTCCTTGAGTTCTGTCTAAGCCAAATCACAATTTAAACCTGGCTCAGCGCTGTTTAATCCTGGATTTTCACTGTCAAGCTCACTCCTGAGGTGTTTGCTGAGAGACTAGAACATAACACACATATTTCTGCTCTGTTCAGTGACTGAGGTGCTGCCCCCCAGCTCAGCTACCAGTAACACTCACTGGGTGGGAAAAAGGATCCATGCAAATTAAAGTGAAACTCCAGTTGCCACATAAAAGACTCATTGAGAAGCTTTTGTCCCTGAGATGCCAGTCCCACCCAGGTGGCAGTGCCCCAGTACCCTCAGCAGGGTGGCTGTCCCCCTTCAGGCGCAGGTTCCCGTCCCCACTGTCCATGGCTCTCCTCAGGGACAGGCTCCCGGCAGCTCCCGACCGAAGGGGCTTGGCTGAGGTACTTTTCTTACTGGCAGCTGCAAAAAAAGTGTAAAAATCTGAGCAGTGCTCAGTCAAAGCACTGCTGTACCCATGCCTTATGCTTCTTGTAAGTGAAGCTCCACGTTATTCCCATTGTTCATTAACTCCCAGTCCTGCACAAAATCATTCCACACCTTCCTGTCAGAGGCCTGGGCTGGGCAAGGCACGTTCACTTCCTTACACTGGAACATCCTTCAGAAAGCTTCACCCACATTCCTTCAGCCAGCATCAGAATATAAATGACAGACAAACCCAAACCCTGGCTTGCATTTTAGATTTCAGCAAGCCTGGGCTGCTGTAATTTGCTCTCTCAAGTTCCCAGATGGGGCTGGTGCAGAGCAGCCATGGGAGTGACCAGCTCAGAGCAGTCTGGCACTGGGTTAAACCTCAGAACATCTCCACTGCATCAGTTTGGCAGTGCCTGTGGGCAAAGTCTGCTGTCTGAAAGGGCAGGGCAGGTTTACATTTCTGATCTTCCAGCTGAACTGCCCGGGGCCATGAACCACCTGTAAGAGTGATTAAATCCCCCTTCTCCACACACTTACAATTCCTTATGTAACAACTGGTGACTGAAGACTTGGTCAGCAGTTCCATCCCAATTTCCTGCAGCTTGCTGCAGCTGTCAGTGCCACAGGCAGCCAGGGCACCCTGCTCGATGGAGAAGAAGCTGGGCTGTCTCTCCCCTGAGCCAGCATTGCTGCTCCTCACTTCAGACAGCTGGTTCTTCACATCAGACATTTTGCTCCGAACTTCTGCCATCTGGGTTTTGAGTCTTTTCAGCATCTTCAGGTCTGGGGGCACCCTCCACATGGCCTGGTGCCTGCGCTGCTCTCGATCCTTCAGGGGATAGGATGAGGCTTTGCCAAAGGAACAGGCAGAGAACACAGCAGGTAAGGAAAACCACTCTCAGAGAAGCATGGATACCTAAGAATTGTACCTTTCATCCTGCTGTGCAAGTGGGGGACACACATTCTGTCCTGGCACTGCACCACACTGAGGCTGCTGGCACAGCAGGGTTTTGCTCCCAGTCCTGCTCACTGGGAGAAGCCAGGCTCCCAGTACTGCTGCAGGAATTCTGATGACACCTGAGCCACCACCTTGCCAGTTCATGTCAAATTTGTTTTTATAAAACCTGTTGACTCTGTGTAGAAGATTCTCAGGCCACCAATATAGCACAAGACAGAGAACTCAAAGAAATCTGCAGCCAGAGAAGGAATTCCCTTAAGTACCTGACAGCAGAAGACCAGGCTGAGCAGGCAATACCTGAATAAGCTTCTGTGTTGCTCAGCTGGAATTAGATCAACCTGGATCTATCTGAAGTGTTATCTCTGCAAATTCAGCCATTCCAAACTGTAAAGTCAAGTGGCTCTTAGAAACCTTCACCTCAGGAGGTGAGGTCTGGCAAACTCCAAATGCAACAGCAGCTTTGTCTTTAGTGACCAAGTTCAGTTTGACTGGGGACAGTCAAATCCCATGGGAAGCTCCACAAAACAGGTGATTTTAGCTGTGTTCAGTAGTGCTCAGTAAAGATTCACACAGCTCAGCACAACAGGAGAGCTTCACCCTGCCTGAGCTTCACCCTCCCAAGCTTCTTTTGTCCAGGGCTTTTTCCAAAAGCAAAACAGAACTGGGACTCACAGTTCATGTGCTGTTCCCCTTTTTTTTTTCCCACTTCTTCTAGAAATTACTTCCATTTTTGGAAATATGGATTACATTCACTGAAAATTCATGGCTGTTTATGTAACCCCATTTAAAAAGCTAATGACAAAGGAACAAAGAGTTTGAGCCAGCTTTTAAATTCAGTGCCACCAATGGCATTGTGGCAGCAAACCCAAGCATCACTTGTAGCAAAGGGACATTTATTTATTTCTCTTTCTGTTCTAGAAAGTCACCAAATGGTTCTGGGCCAGCAGTTCAAATAAGTGTTAATCATGACAAAATTCAATCAAACCTCAATAATAAATTTAATTCCTCACTACCAGAGGAACAAGCAACCTCCAGGAAGAGCCAGGGGTGCCAGGGCTGCCAGCTCAGCTGCTGCACATGGAGTTAATTTGTATTTTCGGATCAAGGGTCCCAACTGAACCACAAATACTCCTCAATTATTTAAATACCATCACTATTTTTGGCTCCTGACATTTTGATCCCTTTTTTTTTTTTATCCTTTTCCAGCCCTTACAACCACTTACATTTTTTCTAGTTCTAATGGCCTCTAAATTCCAGGATTTATCTTTCTGGCTTGCACTGTGCTCCAAGTACTCCCAGCCACTCCAGCTGTGTGCAGGGAGAGGTGGAGCTGCTGCCTCAGCTCAGAATTGTGTGTTGTGTTGGCTTCCAGTACCACCCCCTCCCAGAAAAGGAGCTTTTCAGTCATCCCCCTGCACTTCCAGCTGCAATTAAACCACCAGACACGTGCTGTAGTTACCTCTGCTCTGCAGAAGAGAGGCAGGAGGACGTGGCTGAAGGCCCCAGAGGTTTTCCATGCCATTTCTGTCTTTGAGGTCCAACAGGTGGATGAGAATGAGGGGATCTATATCCAGCAGGCTGCTGCTGGCTGTGGAGCCCAGGGCGCTGGCTCCCCGCCGCGAGGGTCTCCCGCTGGCACTGCTGTAGCTGTGGCTGGTACCTGAGCAGAGACACAAAGGTGGGAGGTGTGGGACACAGGGATGATTTATTCCCTGGGAAAAACAAAAAAGAGTCACACAAGTAGATTAGGAATGAATTTATTCTGTGAAATTAAGGAGACAGTGGTATTTTGTGGGTTTCTGGGTGTTGAAAGCAATCAGATGTGCTGCTAATTAAAGAGTAGGATAAAAACAGCTGGAAAGGGGAAGTGCTTCACTTCATACCTTTTATAAAAATCTCATAATGAACAAATTTGTTAACAAATCAATACAAAGATTACTCTAAAGGAGTGAGGAGACAAACATGTCCCTCCCTGACCTCCAGAACTTCAAAACAGGGAATTCTGTCTTTCAAGCACCAACAGACTTTTACAGCAGCACAAACACCACTTCTGGTATCTTTGTCCTAAATAAATATACTCAGATTCCACAGTATCTCTCTATATTCCATATAGAGACACATTTCTTTCAGAATCTCAGAAGCTTGTGGTTAATTTGGGCTGTAATCATCTCCAAGCTACAAAAAATCCCAGAACACCTTATGGTGTTGCATTTAAAATGTATTTCTGCTTGACTTGTGAGGATTCTTTGCTCCATTCCATCCACATTCTTTGTGTTTTGCAGTGCACTAAACCCCAAGTGAATGTGTCACCCACTTAGAGGTCACACTGACATCAGTAAAAATTCCTTGTCAGTCTCCTAGTGATTGCAATACAAGGAATTTCAAAGCCACCCTCCAAACTTTGACATCATTTTTAAACCAGCACATTCAGACGATTTTCTCCCCCCTTTTTTTTTTTTTTATTGAACCAATGAAGTGTTTCTGCTACACTGCAATAATCAGTACAAACCACATGATGCAGCAGTTCCCAAAATAGAACTGCCTGCAGAACACACAGCTTGGCTTTGCTTCCAAGAGGAGCAGGGGAAGGAATCCAGCAGCGTTTCACTTTTATGGGAATTCTGGAGTCATTTTTCATACCTGATGCTCCAGGAGTAGCAGCAGCTGCTGCATCCTCCATGAGATCTCCATCTTCCAGCTCCATAGTGCTGCTGTATTCCACATCATTCTCTCCAGACCTTCAGGGATGACCAGGGTAGGAAAAGGAGAATACAACTGTTAGCTTTCCTCAGCTCTTGTTAAATGCTTTGGCCCAAACCTCAAAAAACAACATAAAGTGCTGTAAATTGTATTTCCTGCATTCCAAGCTAGCCAAACTGAACAAAGGAAGTGTAGTAATTAAATTACTGTCTCGTTAACCAAGAGGCCAAAAGTGCTATATGTACTTGGACTGCAAAATGTGGTGCTGCAAACTCCAAAGTTTGTAAGTGCAGCAGCAGATTCTCATGTTTTAATTAAGATTCCAGGATTTGACATCAGCTCTGCTCAGTCTTGAATTTCCTAATTTAAGTACCTGTCCTCATCATCACTCTCCCACTACTGCAACACTTCCCAGTACCAGACCTCTACTCTGTTACAGTGCTGAGACAGATTCCTTAATAGTGTTTTGGGAAAGAACCTTCACAGATTATCACTTGTCAAAGACAGAATGCAGCACTAACGTAAATAAAGAGATCAGAAAGACACTAATTAGCTGACCAAAAATTCAATGTTTAGCACTAACTGTATGAGTTTGTGTTGTTCCCAGTATAGGAACCACCTCTCAAATCACACTGGAATCCCACACACCCCAGCAAATTACTCAGTTTCCATTGGAATTAGGATGATTACCCTGAGTACAGGATGATCTGACAGACATTTTTAGCTACTTACATAGTTTCTTCATCAATATCATTTTCTTCAGTGTTACTGGTTGCTGTTGAACTTGCTGAAGAGCTGCTGCCATCAAGGTGGTTCACTTCATCTTCTCCAGCAAGATCTATATCCAGGTCACCATCTGAGAGCTCGTGCTGCAGGAAAAACAGGAGGCTTTTGATCTAGAAACATTCAGTAGCACCTTGATGCATCCCCAAAAGCTATGAACAGACACTCTCTGTCCCCAGTGTCACTATCACACAGCAGTGAGGTGGCTCTCAAAGCACATTAAAGAACAAACACAAGCCAGATTTTTCAGCTGCAACTCGGAGACTTTTTGTGCTGGGATCTGTCAGATGTTCTGGAACATCTCTCTGGAGTCACCTCTCACTCACAGCTCTCAAGTGTGTCATCTCCTATTTCTATAGCAAGGATAATAAACCTCATTTACAATTCACAAGTTCCCCTGTTTCTATTGCTGCCTTATCAAAGAAAGCTACACATAAACAGAGGTAGGAAACAGAGAATTCCTACATTGAAGTCTTCCTGCTGAGTCTTCTCTTCCTCCTCTTCCTTGCTCTCCCGTGCTAGTCCTGGAGAAGTGAAATTCTCAAGCAGTGTTTCAATGCTTTGTCCAGGTTTCTTTGCTCTTGTCTCTGAGCCCTCATCATTCTGGGGACTGAGGTGAGTGTCTGGAGGGGAAACCCCTCGGGATTTCTGAGTCCGGGACAGTTCAATCGCGAGCCTCTGGAAGATCACAAAAATAACAGAGAAGACAACACTGGAGCAGCAGCAGCAAATCAAGCACCTTTGTTGACTTGCAGGTACACTCTAAGAGGTGATTTTATATTCACAAACATCCCACTTACTTCTTTCAGGTTATTTATTTGCTGGATGTAACTTGTCTGAGCTGCTTCCAGCTGAGCAATGTACCAGTGCTGATCCCGGCACTTCTGGAAGAAGGTTGGTGAGCGCACTTGGAACCTTCAAAGAAACGTTTGAAAAGGGTTTTCTTGAGGGAGTTTGTTTGGTTTGAGGTTTCTTTTTAAATGTCCCTCCCTCTATCCAAAAAGCCCTGCAGAAAAACCTTAAAACCTAAAATCTAGTGGTGAAATAAACTTAACAGACAACAGGTCCTTGTGGACTCAGTATCCTGAACACCCTGACCAGCCACAGTGAGTTCTGTAGCAGGGACCCACAGACTTTTATTCCCAAAGTTATCCAATGCTCACTAAAACTGTTACTAAAGATGGGGAGAAAGCACATTTTTCCTTTAATTTTGGTAGCTACAGGCACTCCTCAAAGGAAGACACACTTAAAATACTCCACAACTGCCTTTGGCACATTTCCTTCTTTAAATCCGCTGAGAGCGAAATCCACTTAGAACAAAAGATGCCACCAATATTTTAAATTCAAACAGGTAAATTATTCCCTATTTCAGCAGCAGATTTGTGGTGAGCCGTGGGGAGGAGGGCAGAAGCCCCACCTGAGGATCACAGTGTCGTTCTGCCGGTTCAGGTAGCCCTCGTTGGCCAGCAGGTCCAGGCGGAAGAATCGGTTGTACCCCCAGCATTCCCCAACTTCAAAATCTGAGGCGAATTCCCGGATGATGTTTTTGGTGGGATCATTGGTGGACTGGTGAACCATTTCTACACGGTATTCATACCTGGCCAGGGGAAAGTAACAGGGATTTGCACCAAAAGATGTCAGAATTGTTGAGTGGTTTAGGAGCTGCACTTTCTTGCCCATCTGAGTGAGTGAGTCAGGATTAAAATCTTACTGAATATGTAAATACACAGTGAAAAATAAAAGAGAGCAGGAATTTGGAGCAGAGTGAACTCCAGGGCTGAACTACTACACAGATACTCTTATCAGTTGTTTTACCAGCTTCTTTTTTATCTCAAGAAAGACACTGAGTAACAACTTTAAAATATTATCTCTGTGCCTGATTCACAGCTCAACGGACAACAGAAGTCTCACCATTCTTTTTCAAAGGGCTTTGCAGTCTCTGACAGAAAAGCCCCAACACCTGTTCTGACTGCAGCTTTGCTTACTTGGATGTCTCTGGCAATCCAGCAGACAGCTCCAGGAACACTGACAGGTAGTAGCCCCGAACTACTCCATTTCCATCCTTGAAATAAAATCAAGACATTGATTAAAATAGAAAGGAAAAAAGCAAAAAATTTTAAAAACCAAACCAATTTGATACAGAGGACTTAGAGAAGTTTAGAAAACAGCTTCAATCAACCCTGGATTTGCAGCAGGAATCTACTTTGGACGTTACAGCTGTGATTTTTAGTCTTCAACGGTAACTTGAATCAAAAAGAAGCACATTCACAGTCTAGTAATGGTATCTCAGATAAAAATCTCAGAACAAAGCTTTAATTACTCTATTAACACTTTAAATATTTGATTAAGTGGAAGTCTGAATAGACAAACACTTAATGTATTTGTGAAAACATTATTTTAGGTTAAATATTAGTTCTGAAATATTTTACATACAGTCACATTTCAAAGCTACTTAATTTTTGAGAAAAGAGCAATTTGTTCAGAAAAAATCCCATGCAACATGAAAAGTTAGGGCAGTTAACTGAGAAATAATATTAGAGTCACCAGAAGTCAAGAAAAAAATACAGCAAAACCTCCATCACACTCACCTGAGTCAAGGATGAAGAATGGCTCAACTTGAATCCTCCAGCTTGAAGAAACATTTCAACTTACCATTGAAAAAATAAATTTTAATACCTTCTGACAGCACAGCTCAGGTAGCTAATCCTGAATTTACAATACTCTGCAAACTTCCACACAGTTCCACCTCTGCACTGCAATAATTCAATTCTGGGCATCCATGGGCTTAAGTTATAGAGCCAATTCTTCATGGATGGCACAAAAATCACTAAGACAGAGCTGGTGCTCAAACACCAAACTGCTCCTTCTCCATACAGCTGCAGGAGCAGCACTGACCAAAGCAGGGAATGTGGAAAGATCCCAGCTTGGGGGTCAACATTCCAACAAGGACAAAGCTTCAGAAACTGGAATATTCAGCCCATTGAAGGGGCATAGCAAAATACACTTTTTAATGTCCAGTTTAAGAGCTGGATGCAGAGTCAAGAACAAATGCTTGGTCCTCCTTCCACCTTGCCCAGCAATTTTTACTCAAACAGGGTAAGTCACTCTATACCTCAGTTGTGTAGGGAACATCTGCAAAAATCCCCGAGACATCAAAATATCCATCAAAGTTTTTCTGCAATATTAGTAGGAGCCATCTTTAAATGCTTCTAAATTAACCAAACTACACTGAGCATGTTCTCACTGGAGATCTGGAGGCAGAGAGGGAATTCTCTGCTTTGGTGATCAACTCTTATAATGTTCTTTTCCTACAGCAGCTTTTTATATACAGCATGAGACAAACATGATTCCTTGCTGGGAAGCCTGGGAATGAGCTGGGATGGGATAACAGCTCCAGCTGAGAGATAACTCACCGGGTAAACTTTTAATCTCCAGCACAGTCCTGACACCTGCAGGGGAGGGCTGTACACAGGATCCGCTCGCTGCCGCAAGGTGCTGGAGAGAGGAGGAAAAACATTTGGTACTGGGACAAAGCAAAACCCTCATGGAGCCATGCACAGAGAGTTGTCTTTATCATGGAAAATGATTACTCACCCAGTAAACAAGACGTTTTTAATGGAATTATCATAATTTAGTCTACATCTCATTGTTTTCTGTAGAGGTTGTTCTGTGTTTTCAATAACATTTCTCATGTGCAGAAGGAACAGAAGGATTGTCAATATTCACAGTATTTAAAGATAAATTCTTACCTGAAGTTTTCCAAGACAAATGTAGTTGAGTCATAGGCTGGAACCAATTCACTGTGGGGGAAAAAAATAAATATATTACACCCGAATAATATGGCATTAAAAATCCCAACTTTTGCAATATGCAAAAGAACTTTAGATGTTTCAGGTCACCAGAGCCACTGAAATTCACCAGAACTACACTAGGTTTTGCAGTATAATTCCATTTATACACCTCCTTAGGAGGAGATACCTTGGTGCCACTGGAAAATAAACATTTAGATTTAAACCAAATTTTGCTGAGGAATTTTTGAGACTTCTCTGACTTTCCATTTCTTGGAGATATTTTTTCAGCAGAGGCTCCCTCAGAAGCCAGCACCAGCAGCATTCTCCTGATGAAGAATTGTGCTATGAAGTGATTTTGGCTGTATAGTCTGAATTAAGGTGACCTGCAGAGGCATCTCATGAGAGCCTGGCAATTATGTACTGAATGACCCAATAATAAGAGGAAAAAGGACAAATCAGTAAACTATGTGTAAAAGAGAAAAAAAAAAAATTTGTGAGCTGGAACCCACTGTCCTGACTCCCCAGCAGGGACTACAGACACAAAATAAGCTCTGCTGGGACAGAAGAGCCTACTTGCAGCACAGGTTACTACAAGGAGTAAGTTAAGAACACACTCTTCTCTCAGGTGCTTTAAACATGCTTTTAAACACTGAACAAACAGAAGAGAAGTGCAACACTCACCTTGTGAAGTCTGGGGGGACAGGAGTGGTGACAAACGAAGCCATGGGTTTTCGATGGACCTGCTGGAACATCATCAGGATCTCTGAACTTTTGGATATCAGCTCACTCTTGCTGCAGGACCGTAACTAGGAGGGGAAAAAAGAAGGGAAAAAAAAATATCCTTAGCTCAGTAAAAGTCAAAGGTTTTATCCCCTTTTGGTTTTAAACAACTGAATTACGTGTTTGTCACAGCTTCAGAAAGTTTACCCACAACATAATGTCAAAATGGAGCTTGGAGGTTTTGGGTTTGGTTATTTTGTTTTGTGGAATTCCACACTGGAAGTTACAACAGCCACTATATATTTCCCTTAGATTAAACTAATTTACATAGAACTGAGTAATTTTGTATGATATTGCCATTAATCTCTGTAGTAATTTTTCAAGCAACACAACACCTTTTGAGTATTTCTAGAAGACACACTTATTTTTAAGAAGAAATTGTGCAACCTAAGACCACAGCAATGAAAATATATCCTCCAGAAATATCCATCAATTAATATTTTTTAAATAAAAAAGTTAGAAAGATCCCTCCTCAGTTGGCCTATCTACACAACATTTAATCTCTTTTCATAATTACCTGATGTTCTACTTCTTGAAGCAGGGTTTCCAGAAGTTCAGTTTCTTGAGTAAGTGATGTCTTTTGACCTGTTTAAAGAAAAGATGTTTAAAAAACCCTTAAACACATATTGTTTCTTAAGAAAGTGTACTTTTCTTTTTTTTTGGTTTTCACTGGAAGCTGCACTAGAACATACTAAGGTAAAGGATTTCTAAATGTACCAAGCTTGATGGAGAAAGCATCTGAAAAACAAGTCTACATTTTTGATTAGAGCTGTACTGAAGAACTCATTTGAGGTTAAGTCAGTAACTAAGCACTCTGTGTCCCAGAAATGACAGGTTTGTTGTTCTGGGGTACTTTTATGGACAGAAAGAAAAGCAGGTTTGACTCTTATCCAGACAAGCCCTTCTCATATTAAAATTACATTAAACGAGTATCTATTACAAAGATATATTTTCAAACTTATCAAATTAGAAAGACGCACTTCTCGACCAACATAAACGATGAAGCAAAAGCACTTTAGTTGAAAGGTGCTAAATAACTTCCAGCTAGATGGGAATCTTTTCCAAGTGATTATATAGGAGCTTTTAACAGAATATAACCAGGTTATGTCAAATTTAGAACTTATCACAGTAACTACATCTTTAACCAAAAGCTTTGCTGCAGGTGGAACTTTTCAGCCAGCAGCCAACTTGCCCAATACCAGAGTGTGGAAGGAGTCACCCTCCAGGGAAAACAAAGATTCTCAGTGGATTTACACATTGTTAATACATTTCTCCTCCTCCTCACAGAGGCCAACACCCACCCATGAGAGTGATGAGCTTGTTCTTGAGCTGGGTGTCCAGGCGGGCGATCATCATCTCCACGGCGTTGCGGATCTCCCGCACGCGCTCGTCCTTGGCGCTGCGCACGGCCTCCACGTTCCGCTCCTGCACGGGACAAAACCTTCACACAGCTGCCTCTCCCACTCAGTCACACCTTGGCTCCACTCCCTCACACCCCAGCAATGCTTCAATGTCCCTAAATCCCCTAAGAGGGAAGAGAGGAGTGCTGTTTTTGATGAGCTGCGTTCCTGGAGATTTCACCGGATCCCTCAGAGTGGCCAGAGGTTAACCGGGAAGCTGAGCAACATTGAGCACACAGGGATTTGTCATGTGGGGATTCTTTAGAATCAGACCTGCCAGTTTCTTCTCTGCAACTTCTCCTCTGCATTCCAAACAGCAACAGCTGTTTCTCCTTGAATATCCAACTGGACAGATAAACACTGATGAATTTAATAGTTTTGGAGATTAGAGGCCAGGACAATTAATCAACAAGTGTTATCTGTGTTTTCTGAGCACAGCTTCTTCCTTTGCCCACAGAACTCTCCCCACCACACAGAACAACAGCACAGAAAAGTGCTTTATTCTTTGTGGTAACAAGAATAATGGGATAAAAACAGAAAAGTTTTGTGGTCATAATAATGGATAAAACCAGCACCCCTCTCCCTGCCAGGGTAAGGCCACAAACTCTCAGCATTTTATCACCACACCTGTGTTTGTCACATCTGAGCTGGAGGAAAGCAAAACTATCAGTGCATGTGGCACCTGAACAACGGGCAAAAATCATACAGCAACACACTCCAAAAGTTCCTGACTTTATGTGCACAAAGACTGCACATCATAAATGTAACAGAGCACAAAAGTAATCCTTCCTGGGACACAAGAAACTGCATCAAATTGCTGGAATTCCCACTGAAACTGCCAAAGCTGAACAGATTTTTGACATGTTTACCCCACAGGGAAGAAAAAGGAGGTGCACAAACATCTCCAGCTGATGAGCTGCTCATCCTGCAGGCTCAAACACATTTACAGTTTATTATCCTAGAAAAGGGAAAATAAGCTTCTGGAATAAAGTATTTTTGTATTCATTTAGCATGATAGAATGCATTTTAAGTGTTGACAAAAATTTATCTTTCAAAGAAGTGTGAAACTCCAGCTTTTAAACAGCACACCCCAAAAGAAAAATTCTGTTACCTAACTCTAAAACAGAATTGAGAATATTTTGATCTTTCCACATTGCATAAAAAGAGTCAAATGAGAAACCAAAAAGGTCTCTCTATGGGATAATCTCACCACCTTCTAACAGTTATCCTTTGCCACTACAGGAGAACTTTCTTACCACTTCCTGCACCAAACTGATCAATTCCATGAGTCTTCTCCTCAGCTTTGCCACTTCTTCATTTACTTTTGTGACATGCTGCTCGTAGATTTCTGCCAGTGGTTTAAAAGTATGTCCTCCATGCTGTTGAAAGAGAAAAAGGGGGAGGAGGAGGAGGTGGTGGTGAATAACAGAGCATCTCTTTTCCACTTTATTCCACTCCTATTAAATTCCTGAAAGAGAAGGGAAAAAAGCCTACGAGTGCATCACTCATTCTGGAAAAGCTCCAAAGCAGATTGTATGTAGGAAGTCAGTCTTTCACTTCCCTTTGTAAGAAGTCATGAATTTGGCTCTGATTCCATCCAAGCTTCCTGTCAGGAGTTATTTGGAGTCTCAAGAGTCCTCCAGAAATAAACTGCTTCATTCACTGTGCAATCCTTTACCAAATCAAATATTAATAGAAGGTTTATTTTTATCATTATTATTATTATTAAAACACCCTTTCCAAACAAAGGCAGCACATTGTTAACCACTTACATTCCAAACAGCAACAGCTGTTTCTCCTTGAATATCCAACTGGACAGATAAACACTGATGAATTTAATAGTTTGGAGATTAGAGGCCAGGACAATTAAACAACAAGTGTTATCTGTGTTTTCTGAGCAAAGCTTCTTCCTTTGCCCACAAAACTCTCCCCACCACACAGAACTTGTCCAAAACATCATGAAGTTTATAACAAGGAAGGTAATTCTGACCTGCTTGTGGCAAAAAATTAAATTTCCTTCTCTAATTATGAACTGAAAGTATCACGTTTCACAAGCAGTGTTATTAAATAATCAACACACCTAAAACTGCAGTATTTGCATGGCAATCTAAGAACCACAACAGCAGTTTCACAGCATTTTTAGTTTTTCAAAACCACTGTCAGACACAAAGTTTGAAGTGCCTCACACCATGTGCATCTCCCCTTACCATTCCTCCCCAAAGTGCACACTGGTGGCAGATACACTTCTTGCAGGTCCAGCAGAAAACACTGAGCTTCTCATGATGGTTTTCACACCTTAAATCAAAAAATACGTATCAGCAATTTTCTACAGACTCAGCTTAACATTTCCACTTGTTTTGCTACACAATCCTGCAAGCAAAGCATTAAACATCTTTTGCAGGAATAGCAGTTGTAGTCAATAAAAACCTTTTGTAAAATAAATGTTGCTTTTAGTATTCTCTCCAGAAACACTTCACAGATACAGAGAGTACATTACTAAAATTAGCTCCTATAACCCAAACCACAAAACACTTGATGCAAAGAACACTCAATTTACTTGTCCTTTTCATTCTCTTCGTGCTTTGTGAGGCTGCAGAGCTGAAGTGTGTCCAGCTGCTGTGTGACCTCCTCTGCCCAGCGACAGTTGACAAGCTCTCGGAGCTGCAGGGGGGCTCTGCAAGAAGGATGGCACAGTTTGAGCAGAAATTCGGCTCCAGGAGCAAAAGGAGAAGCACTGAAGTGAGTTCAGTTCAATTCTACATTACCAGAAGAGTCACAGGTGAAAAAGAGCAGAAACTGGACTAGTAATTCCAAGAGAAAAAAATAAAATATTAAGTCAATTTGATCATCTGGGGAGAGGTGGGAACTGCAGCCTGCAATGATACACAGAATGGCTGCACAGGCACATCACATTAATTGTAGGCATAAAAAATGGACACTTTCCCCCTCAAAATGAAGCTCCTGGGCTCTGACTTTTGAAAGAAGAATAAAAAGAGGAATTCCCTCTAGTTACTCCTGTTACACCAGCAGTGTTATGTGGGAAGAACAAAGATCCTGCTTAGCTTCTCACAAAAGCAGAACGCATTTTAGAAGTATTATACCAGGGCCAATTTTTATTGAAACAGCAGGCAGGTCTGAAAAAAATTTAAAGCTTATAAATTTAGTGCAACCTGCACTGAAAAAGAGATTGATCATAACAGGACAATCCACCCAATTCCTGATATTAAAAATACCTTACCTACAATGAGGGCACTGAGCTCTTTGTTCAGTCAGCCAACGCTGTGATGGAAAAAGGAGAAACCTTTTTAAACAGACTGGAATGAAAGAACTGCAGGCAAATATATTCTATCATTAATTAGGTGTTGCTTTACTTTTATTACAGCTTTCCTATATGTTTTCCCTGTTAAGCAAATTTTCAATTTAACTATTCAACCACTTAGTCACAGAAGTAGCTGCTATTTGTGTCTTAGTAACAAGCAACCACTTGTCTTTAGATGTCAGAGATGCTTCAGTTAAAATTATACAGAGAATTTTGAGGTACCAAATATTGCATTAGAAACCACCCACCTGGCAGATTCCCAGAGTCTTAGACTAAAGAGAATGTTTCAATAAAGGAAAGAAAAAGACACCACAGGCATCTTTTTCAGAGTCTAATTAGTCTTTGAGGTAATTTATTTCTTCCTCTTGAGTTATTTATAGATAAATTAAATACCTGAAGTTCAGTGATCAAATCCACAAGGAGCTTGTGAATTCTTCTCTTCCAGAAAGCTCCAGGGACAAACAGCTGAGCAAAGAACTTCACCTGCCCACTACAACTCACAACTGTAAAAGCTCAGCAGTTGATGGGTTTATATTTGTCAGCTCTCTACTACATTTAAAGAGTCTCATGAATAATCTCTCACCACCCAGCAACAATATGTCATCTAAAATCCTCCATATGCAGCACGAATCCTTCACCTACAGTTCTTGTCAGAGCTTCCAGAGCGAAGGATGAATGTCTGTTCTAATTTCTGGAAATACTACTGAGGTCTGGAAACCTCAGCTGAACTTTTTACTGCTCCAGCAACACAAAACAGCATCTGGATTTGGAACTGGAGCGTGATTCGCTGGGAACCACGGCCTCAGGAAAGGAATGAGGATTCAGGTGCTGCCTCAGACTCCCCTGAGAAAGATTTAGCCCCACCTGATCACACCACACCAGCCTGACAGGCATTATAAAACACCTCCAGGATACACGAGGTGATGCTGTGACCTTCCCAGGTGCAAAGTCAGCGTCTGACTTCTGTCCCAACTTTTATCTTCCATACAGGCATCACCAACTCTCAGGAGGTGCTAAAGAAGGGATCATTGTGTGTCTCTTCCTTAAAGCAATTATTCCAGATGGTGCCTATAATTAGCACCACTGAAGGCAATGCACAGCTTGCCTACTTCTTCCTCAGGGGTGTTATAAAAGGTTTTGAAAGGGAAACTAAAGGAGGGGAAAAAAACAAAAAAGGAATCCTTGGAACTCCAGGAAAAGAATGTTTCCATAAGCTCAATCAGTTTGTAGCTCAAACCTTTGAAAGAACAGACTACACCAAGCAAACTCACCCGGATACAGCTGAAACAGCAGAGCTTGGAGCAGTGAGGGCACAGGCGGGCATCCCGCAGCTTCTCCATACAAATAAAACATCGGAACACCTCGGCAATGCTCTGCAAAGGGGGATTAGCACTATTGTTAAACATGCTTCAGACGCACCAGGGCTGCATTTGTTTCCCAGGCACCAAGCCAGGTTTCTGTCCTGCTTCAAACAACACATCTCCGAGGGAGATACAACCTGCGCACCGCAACTCTCCCTCTCAGCTTCTCCTACGCTGCACCAGTACCTGTTTTATAACACTATTCCCTTTCTTCAAAGAATACTTTCTGTTTGACCTTCTCTCTTTTGGAACAGGCCTTTCTGTAGCCAAAGGGACCGAGCAGCTGCCAGAAGAAATGGTGTTGTACCTGCAGGCAGTGGACTGGCACTAAAATATTATTAGATTGTGGTAAGTGCATGTATGTGCAATATACAAGAGGTGCTGAAATGAATTAGGTATTTCTTTTTTACTTTTATAAGGCTTATATTCTTCTAAGGTCTTATCATTAGCCCCACAATTTCTACACACTTTCTTCCACCCTATTTAATCAATCTTGGGTTGATCAATCCTTTCCAAATGAGAAAGGTATTTTGAAAGCAATGTTTCCATACTGATAATTTTTAATTGATTAGGAAGTTTTACATCCTGTATCATACAGGAGTTATAATACTTCTGGAACTTCATCAAGTCCTTCAGGTCAGCTAATTTTTTTTCCCCACAGCACTGAGATTGTGAATCAGCACAAAAGCAAGACATCTTCAATTTATAGATACCACAGTATCTCCCACACATTAAGGTCTCCTTTAACAGCTGCAAGCCATTGAAACGCACCATATGCGTTTACAGGAGATCACCGCAGCCGTTCTTTCCCATTCCTCCTCAGCCTGGCTGTGACACAGCCCCCAGCAGGTGTTTGAGCCGCCGGGTCACAGCCACTTCTGCACCTCCGCGGTGCCAAGGCGGGCTGGGTGTGCGCCAGGTCTCCATCCATCCATCCCTCCATCCCCCGATCCATCCCCCTCCGGAACCGGCAGCCGCCAGCTCATTTCCTACCCCCTCCCCACCTGCTGCCTGCCTGCCCACCCAAGCCAAGCCCCGCAGCGCCGCAGGCTGTTCCCAGCGCCGTTCGCCACCGCTCGGCCTTTTTTCCCCTCCTCACACCAGGCACACGGACCCTCCGAGGGGCTCCGTTAAACCGGGTGGGTGCGGAGGAGCCGCCGCCGCTGCCCCCTCACCGCCCTGAGGGAGCGCGCGCCGCCCGCCCGCCCGCTCACCTCCACGCTCTGCTCGTCCATGGCTGCGGCTCCGGGAGCAGGGCCGGCTGTCCCCGGCCTCCTTGTGCGTGGCCGCGGGTGAGGAGCGGAGGCTCCGGGAGCGGCGTTCCGAGGAGCCGAGCCCGCTCCGGAGGCTCCGCCGCGGCCCCGCGCACCCGCCGGGCCGTGACCGCGGCAGCGCGGCCGCCCCGCCCCGCCCGCGCCGCGCATGCGCGGGGCCGCCCGCAGGGGGCGTGGCCGCGCGAGGGCGGCAGTGCGTGAGGGGAACCGGCGGGGAGAGCTCCGCGCTCGGGTTTTCCTCTATTTTACTTTAATGTTCTTTACTTTTCGTTATTTTTCTCTGTTATTTTTCTTTATTCTTCCTTACCCGCGAGGTTTCAGCAGAGGAGATGGGTTTTTGCACCCTACTGGCAGCTACCTTCAGTTATTATAGCCAGCATTCACCAATAAATTAAATAAATTAAATAAATTTAATTAACTAATTCCATAAAACAATTTTATAAATAACATAAAATATATATGATATATATTGTATATAATATAAAATATATAATATATAAAATATATATAATATATAAAAATAATAATAAAATTTAGAAATTTAATGCTACTGTTCGTAGCGGCACAGCAAGGATGGAGTCCTCTATTAGAAGATCAGTGTGGTTAAAAACTACTAAATCAGTTTGTGAAGCTGGTTAATTGCTTGAAACTGATTAATTACTCCTAAAAGGGTGCACATAGCAGCAGGCATCATAAAATCAAGTTATGCCTGTTCTTTCCTCTTCAATACCCAACCTGTTTCTCTTCCCATCAAACCCTAAAGCAGCTCATGGATGGGTTCAGAAATCAGCCTTTCCCTCCCTAAGAGCACTAAATTAAATTTCTCTCCTTTGACAGACATAATTCTTCATAAAAAAACCCCACAGAAAATTAATAACAATTCATGTATCTTACCCTCTCAAACTAGACTGAAATATAACAATATGAATATTTAAAAGAATATTATATATATAGAATGGATAATATAGAAATATTACACATAAGAAAAAAATGTTATGTTTTTCACTGTTAGGGTAGTCAAATAGTGTTGCAAAGGTTGTAAATTCTCCATCCTTGGGAATTTTCAGGTGCTGCCCTGAGCTGCACTCCAGGGGCTTGGACTGGGCAGTGCCCAGAATTCCCTTCTAACCCTGCCTGGACTGTGAAAAACCCAAGGGAATTCACATCAAAGAGAAATTAATCAGCTCAGGGAGCAGGGTGAGGAGTCACACAAATGAAGTATAACAAATCTTTATTTAGGAATGCAAAGACAATTAAGAGGCTTGGATTATTTGCCTTTAAAAGACCCTCAGGAATGCAGCAAGGAAATTGGAAGCATCACACGGCTCACAACATTCCTTAAAAATGCATCAACCATAATCATTTAAACAGGTAAGGTAAAGTCCCAACCTCAGTGTTTTTGAACTCTCCAATTTCAAGTATTATCAACAGAATATTTATACAGAAATATTAATAATTTTCCTGCAGGGGAACTCTTGTTTCAGAGAAATTCTTGCTCCTTAGTAATCCAGGAGCTGGATCAAGATGCTTCTGTGTCAGATTAGTTTTCTTTTAACTCAGCCAATTTTATATTTCCTCGTTTGTCAACTTCTACAATCCCCATTTCTTTCAGGATTTGAATTTTTATGTTAGTGGCTTTCTTAATTATCGTTTTCATCTGTGTAAGACTCAGTGCTGCTCTGTAAGACAAAAACAATTTAGTATAACAGGGATCAAACATCAGCTCTGGCAGAAAAAGGCTAAAAAGCACATGCTGTTTAATCAATGACTTTTGTGAATGCTCTGTAAATCTCAAACTTATCCAGATTACCACCAACTTTTCTATGCCACTTCAAATCCCAGCAGTCATTTGCTAATCTTAGGGTTAAAAAGACAGAATTCCTGAGTTTAAAACTTCATTTTCTTTGTAACATCAGCCTGTAAGAAACCCCCAGCACTCACCCCAAAGAAGCGGAGGGCAGAGTTTGGGGGTCGTGGTTTAATCTCAGTTTTTTTAGAAATTAAAATATGCATAACTAGCTGCTTTTATTTAATTTGAAAAGGCTGAAATTTTTTGCAGTTTATAAAAATATTTTAATGAATGGCTTTGAGCTTTACCTGTTGTTCTGTACAATGAAATGGTTAAACAACTCCCTGTACAAACAGTTCAAGTCTGATAACTTAACAGTTGTCCTGATGCTCCTGGGCACTCTCAGAAATGTTTCCTTAGTCAATGGTGTGAACTGGACTTCTGAAAAATTGGAAACAGAAGATATTTGTTAAAAAGAATGGAAATGGAAAATATTTGTTTCTTTAGAAATTGCATTAAAGATAGAAAGTGCTTCCATTAGTGCTTAAAAACACCCCTAAGTGAGACTGAAGAAAGATTTTCCAGCAAGAGAAAGGAGAGAAAAAGACAATCACTGGATCTGGAGACTGAGTAAAAAATCATGTAATTTGAGATCTGATGAGGATTGACAAATTTGGTCTGTCAATAACCAGCTGGCTTTGTTTTGGGTATTTTATTTTTTTGAAAACAAACAAAACCCAACTGTGAAAATTCTTTTCTATAAGCAGGGATAAATGAATTTTAAAAGAGCTATTTCTATGGTAAAATTAGTGCACCATTTCTTCCAGAGCTTAAACACAACAAGTTTTCCACTTCAATCCCATTGAAAGCAAGGGGAAAAATCCCAGAAATATGGCAACTATTCCTGGAATGTAACTCAGGGGTCAGGTCCTTCTAGTAAAGTCTAAATTCTTAACATAAAAGCAGTAAATATTGGTGCTTGGGAGGGAAAACAGTGAAGTTACTGCCTATCACAGCCTCTCTGAAAATAAATCAGTGGGAAATTTATTTTTTTTAATCACTTAACTTCAGCTGAGCCAGGGACTGCAGATCCTGAGCAGGATGGCTAAAAATAAACAATAATGTCAGTATTTTTTAGTGTTTTGGCTAGAAATCTTTTTTCACAGTTTCATTTCTGCATGAAATTTACACTAATTACATTTTACCATTGGATAACCAAGGATCTTGCAGCCACTGAAGTCAACAGCAAAATCTTAGGGATTAAGCACAGTTTAAAATGAAATTAGGTTTAAAATGGATACGGAAGGATTTATGTGCAAGTCAGATGAGCCTCTCCACAGGTTCCACGTAAACCAATTGTGGCAATAAAGGGACACAAAGTGAGGTGTGACAGTGGGAAGTGAGGAGAAGTAGAAAAAGAAAAGGTCAATCAGAGAAACACCCTCTGTTAATCTTCTCTAATATTTTTAATATGAGACCCAGAGCAAACATTTGCAGATAATTATATTGGATAATTACATCTCGCGCTATGGGAGAATATCTGACTTTTTAACAAATATTAATTTAGATCCAAGTTCTACTGCATTGCACTTAGACTAGATCGTTACTCATATCCCAAAATTTAATATTTCACAGGAAATTAAATTTCTCCCCACACTGGTTTGAATCAATGACATCCCTCACTCCCACCCAAATGTTTCTTTATCAAGAAGATCAACAAGAGCAACCAACTGCATTCCCAAGAAACATAAACACATCCAAATTAAAAAATAACAGGAACAAAATCTTCCATCAAGGGTAATTTCTCCTTTGTGGAGCATCTAATTGGAACAATTAGAAAAGCTTAATCTGTACAGGATAAAAATGAAAAGGTTTGTTAAGGAACTTAATTTCATTTCTGAAAAATTATATTCACTTGAGAAGTATCAAATCACAAAATCAGCCCCTTCTGCAGGAATTAAATGTTTCTGGAATACTGCCATTCCATGCCCTACTTACCTCTTGCACTGGAAATTCCATTTCTTCCCCAAATTGCAAGTTTAACTGGTGGATTGCAGCCTGTTCTTCTGCTGACAGAGGTAAGCTCTGGGAAAATAAGAAAAAGTAAACACAGAGAAGTCTGATCCTTCAGGTTCTGAGGTGATATTTACAGAGGGACTCAATGTTTGTGCAGCCCTTTGCTCAGGGAAACTGACAGTAGACTCCTGATTTCCTTCCACTGAAAACAAATGTACAAGTAAAGTGTTGCTGAAAAATCAACAATAATCTTCCTCTAGCACCAATACTATAACTTAGTCAAGCAGGAGAAATTTTTCAATTAAAAAAAAAAAAGGTATTTCATTTAAAGACTTTTATTTCTCCAGAAGTTTAATCCATCTTTGGCTTACGAAATATAAAAAAATACAAGAAAATATTTACCTAAAGCTCTACATATAACTCAAGAAAAGGGTCTTCCACTTGGGAAAAATCCAAGTACAAAATTATTCTGGGCAGAATATCCTTGAAACACAGTAAGACATGATCTATTTTCCTTCCTGTGCCATATAACCACTGTCTTTTAAATCATGATACAGCCCATTTTGTCTATCAAAAGTTACCAGTAACTGTTGACAGATTAAACCCAATCTCCAGGCACTGTCATTAGAACATTGATCTAAATCATCTCATTTGTAAAGGGTCAAAATTAATCCTTTCACCTCTTCAATAATGAAGCAGTGTTTGAAGACCACTTAAGAAAATGTTACTTGTTGCTGAGTTTTTTAACAATTTAAACATTATCTTAGGGAAAACAGCTTTGGAATAACAGCAATCCCAGGGTGTTTGTTACAATGGTTTAACTTTCTCTCTTTAGACACTGAAAATATATTTGCCATTTAAAAGCTTTTTAGCCTTTTAAAACTGGTTTAATTTTCTATTTTCTTTAAAGTGTGTACTTCTAAAACCTGTCAGTGTGGCCCCAGGACACAGTTGTGCACAGAGGTATGGATTCCTATGAAATAACCCAAATTGTATCACTCTATTCACACTCCTCAGCTCCAGATCTGATTTTAACTGCTGGGAATTGGGATTTACAAAAAGAGCTCCAATCCTGCCAGCATTCCTACTGGAAAACTCTGTCTTATCTTCTCAAAATCTGCACAAACAACAAATTCCAGGAGAACCAGGAGTGGCACAGAAAGGTTCCAAAGTTGTGTCCGTTTCCAGCAGTGAAAACAAAGTGATTAAAGTGAAATTAAGCACCTCCAGCCCACTTTGTTGCTGTAATGCCCGAGACAACTTCATGGTTTCCTGCAGGGCAGCACGGATGCTCTCCATGGATTCCTTCTGCTCCCGGGAAATTTGTACCATCTGGTCACACAGGGATTTGTAACGGGATTTCACCAAGGAGATCTCCTTCAGGAGAGCAGCTGGGTTCTCCTGCGTGAGTAGAACATTTAAACTCCATCAAATGATAAAATTCATGAGGCCACACTTCGTTTCACAGTGTACATGTTAGGCATTTAATCTGAAATGATCCTTTACAGTGAAAATGTACAGGAGAAAAGGGCTGAATTATAGAATCCTTTACATGATGTCATTTATTGTTTTCCTCTCATCTCTCCCCCAAATCTGAATTTAGTCACTGCTTGTTGGCAAGTTTATCTTGTTTCTCAGAGCAAGGGCGAGTCTTAGCTCAAACTGGAATCTGTAACCTGAATTTAGGTGTTAACACCACTGGTTTCTCAAAGCAGAACGTGGGAGAATTTCACTATCCCAAGAAACCAAAGGAGTTTGGTTTGAATTCATATTAGGCAAATTATTTCAATATATTATGCAGGAAATAACAACAACAACAACAACAACAATAATAAAAACCTGACAAGTAGATTAAAGAACAGCCACATATATTTCAGGTTTAAAGAAAAATATCCATTTATTACCAACTTCATGCAATAAAATTGAATTTAATCTGAAAACACTACCTCTGCTGTTGCATCATCAGGATGACTATTCGCTATTTCAAACTCCAGTCTGCTCTGAATATAATCCAAATCAGCTTCTGCTTTCTGGAACTAAAATATTTAAGGTCAGGCACAGTATATTAAAACCCAAAAATTGCAGACAAACCCCAACCTGTGTTTCAGGAAAGCAGGAGGCAGCTGCCTCACTTTGAAACGCTCAGAGACCATAAAAGTTTTCAAATTTAATATTTTCAAATATAAGGAGTTCTGTTAGCAAAACTACAACACTCAGTTATTTACACAGATTATGAGTAAATTCAAGATCTAAGAGTATCATCAGAGCTTTTATTAATAATCATATTAGGGATGTGTTCTTTCAGATGGTTTTATTGTCCACAATACATTTCATTATTCCCCAATAAACCAGACTATCAGCTCATTAAATTGATGACATCACTTTTCTTTCCCTGGGATAAATAAGCCACAAGAGAATTGTCTAATTCCCTTGTAAAACAGTCTGCTGATAGCATTACTACTTAATTAATTTTAGTCTGCAATTTTAATATCTATTAAAGACTTCCACTTTCAAGAAAGGCAGTTTTCCCAGCTCCCAAGCAACTCATTAACTCTTTGACATAATAATTCAGTGATTTTACAGTCACAGAAGAGACAATGATGAAAGCAAGTTAAAAATAAAAATGGTTGTGACTTCCTTAAGTTGCTTTTCACTGTTTATTTGGAGATTAATCCCAAAGTGACCATTCCTGGGTTTTCTAAAGGATCAAAGCAAGGCTGTATTTGTCATAAATACCCACAGTCTGTGGTCAGGCTGGGAGTCCAAAGGGATATTTATGTTTTGAACATCAGCCTTAAGGAATGGCCATTAATGCCTTTGGGGGTGTGGAAATTCAGCCTGAAGGAACAGGATTTGATGCAGGACACTCTCCAATAAAAGCCTCTTCCTGAGGGAGTGATGGATGATGTTTCACACACCTCCAGCACTGTGGGTCTCAGATTCAGTCAAAGAGAGAAACTGAGAGTTTCCAGCCAGGCAGAAGCCTGGGAAAGAGTTGGAGAAGAATGTAAATAATTCTTTATCTCTCTTGTTGTTCACATTGTTTATAGTGAAGTTCTATCACTGTGTGTCAAGCACTTTGCACCAGTGGTGTGGATTGTTTTCTCTTCAGAGCCAATGGAGTTGGTCCTCACAAGCTCTGTATAAAAGAGAGGTGTATTTTGAATAAATCGGAGTTTTACTCTCAGTTTTTTTTCCATTGGTCCAATGGAATTGGTCCTCACGGAGCTCTGTATAAAGAGCAGTGTATTTTGAATAAATCAGAGTTTTACTCTCAGGTTTTTTTTTCCATTGGTCCTCATGCAGCTCTGTATAAAAGAGAGGTGTATTTTGAATAAATTGGAGTTTTACTCTCAGTTTTTTTTCCATTGGTCCTGAAGTGGAAACAACCCACACCGCTGGTGCAGAGTGCTTGACGCACAGTGATAGAACTTCACTATAAACAATGTGAACAAGCGAAATAAATAATTATTTACATTCTTTTCCAACTCTTTCCCAGGCTTCTGCCTGGCTGGAAACTCTCCATTTCTGTCTTTGAATGAATCTGAGACCCACACAGCACATTTTCAAATAATAGCTCAAGAAAAGGAAAATAAATCTAGTGAAGAGCTTGAAAATCTATAAATCAAAGGGAAAGCTTTCACCCAGTGCTGCCATAACTCACCATCTGCCCAGCAGAACTCCTTCCCACACCTGCCCCAGAAACCAGCCAGGACAAAATCCAAGAATAAAATACTTTTCAGCACACTGTACATTTTTAAAAAGCTCACAAGGGATTTCTTCTCTCACTGCTCAATGGTTTCTGTTCTCCCCACTAAGAAATATTTGTAGGTTTTCCTTTCCACGGCAGACACCCCAAAAAGAACATTGTTTTTTTGCTTTTCTCCAGCTCCTGCATTTGATCAGTTTTTGGGAAAGCAGACAACAAAAGCTGCTTTCAAAATGAGCCATTAAATATTCCATACTGATAAATTGAGATTTCCATAAGCAGGTAACTAACATACTGTGATTCAGGACATTAAAGGCTAAATGTGGCCAGAATTTTAAGCTTTGTGAAGACATTAACA
Source organism: Taeniopygia guttata (assembly GCF_048771995.1). Classification (NCBI taxonomy): domain Eukaryota; kingdom Metazoa; phylum Chordata; class Aves; order Passeriformes; family Estrildidae; genus Taeniopygia; species Taeniopygia guttata. The sequence continues at coordinate 2,713,788 of NC_133044.1, read as the reverse complement.
CAGTTCATTATGACTGCTTTTATTTTATAAATATTTACTTCTTGCTTCATTTCATGAAACATCCACCTGCAAAAATCCCCCCTTAATATTCTAACTCAGAAGCATTTGTAGGAAGATTAGTTTACAAGAAATCACACAGAAAATGCAGGGTTTGATGTGTAAATTTGTAATTTACTCACAGGTTTAGAAGAAAATGTTAGAAACTGAGTGAGGCCAGTGCTGAGGGCTCTGCTCTCAGATGCTTTGACAATACTATTGCACTGCTCTCTGTATAGTACAGTAGTGCAATAAAGTCAGAGCACTCGTTAGCAGCAACAATTCTGGGCAACAATCAATCATACACTCACCAAAAAAAGGAAAAAAACCACATATCAACTCAGCCAGAGGTTTCTGTGGATGGTGAAGAGCTGGATAAGGTTAAAGCTCACCAAGTCCTAACACACACACACAAAAACTCACATTATGATTATGATTATTATTATTATTCAGAATCTGCCATTCCACTGATCATGAGGGAGGAAAAAAAATCCAGCCACCCAACAAAATCCTCAACAGATCTGCCAGAAATTCAATTTCAAACTATTTGGTGCTTTCTGAACTGGAAATTCCATTTCCAAGTGTATTTATTGCTTGGATTTGCCTTGCAGCCAGTTCAGATTCCAAACTGCCATCACACAGATGTTCTTAAACTGCCTTACAGGGAATATCTTCTGCACAGCAGAGTTTATTCTTTATCATTTCCAGTGCTGAATCACAGTAAAATGCACTTAAAACACTCCTTCCCCAGCTCTGGGGATGTCCTGTACCAGTGGGGTGTAAGGGTGTATTCCATAAATCACAGTGATGGTGGGGATTTTTTCACACAGCAATAAATTCATGTTGAGAGTTGGAGAACTCTCAGGGTTTGAAGCTGCTGAGATACTTAAGGAAAAAAAAAAAAAAAAACAAGAAATCAAACCTGGGAATGGAGTGGAGATTTGAGATTTTTGGGGATGCACACAGAGCTGAGTCACCTGGGCCATGTGTAAGACACAGAGATGATGGCATTTGTCATTAAATGACCACTGTTCCTCCTTGGCAAGGCAATAAAATCAGCAAGAAAAAATAAACCCATGGCAATCTCCTGTTCTGTGGTCTCAGACAGTGATTTTGGACTTGTATATTATTAAAAAAAATACAGAACAATGCAGATTGTATTGCTGGCCAATGCCCTTTTAACATTGCACTGCTTTTTGTGCATCATCACCAGTAGTACAACATAAAAAGGGCACTGGACAGACACCACTCAGGGACAGAGGAGGTGCAGGATCCCAAAAAAACTGTGACAGGAACAAACTGAGCTGCTCTGAATGAAGCACTGCCAGCTTTAGGATCTTTTCCATAATTAATCTAAAACTGTTATGGTGCTCCTGTCACAAAAAAAACATTGATTACCTGGTTGATTTTATGATTTTCATACCCATTGTTCTCTTCAAGCTCCCACTAATTAGTTTGTCCCTGCTTCCACAGGGCCAAAAGGAAGCTTTCCATGAAATCCATGTCAAAAGCTCCAGGGAACAAGAAGTGTTATTTTATCACACTTCTGTGGAGAGAGCTGACTTCACAGGAAATCCAGAACGGGGAAACAACAAAGCAGAAGGAAAAGCAAGAGACTCAAAGCTGTGAGATTATTCTGATTTCCAGAATAAAAGCCCTTGTTAGCTTAAAGGAGGCAAAAATAACCTCTCTATTCACATGTCCTAAAATGAGAATCACTTGAAAGCATGACTTTCAATAAAACACAGGAACAGACCATGACAATAAATAGATAAATTAATTAAACATCTAGCCTAAGTATCTTTAAATATATTTCCAAATGAAACTAGGCTTTGGCAAAAATACAGAATACTAGATACAGGGAGATGAAGCTTATACTATTGGCAAAAATGGAAAAAAAAGACTCGAGGAAGGAAGATGAAGGTTTTGAGGGGTGGCACAAGGAACTCGGCTGGTTGGACACAGGTTCCTAAAGCCTCTCCAGCGTGAAGAAACACAGCACAGCTCTTGTTGTGAAAGCTTCATTTTTGCCTTTTTTTCCTTTTTTTTCACTTTTTCAGGAGTGTGGCTGGCAGGGAGGCGATCATTGCATAAGGGACAGCCCCGTGGTGCTCCAGGGGCTGCCTCAGAGCGGCGGAACGGAGAGAAAAGCTGAAAAAACTCGGGAATTTGGGGCTGGGCAGGAGAGGGACGAGGGGGGCATCGCCCCGCTCCCCCCGCAGCGAAAATGGTCCAGCCCAGGTAAGCGCTCCACCCTCGCCCCCCTCTGGGAAAAAATGGACTATTCCGAGGCGCGCCCCCCGCTCCCGCCGCGGGCACATGGAGCGGCCCGGCCCGGCCGCGTCCCCCGCGCGAGGCGGGAATGAGCGCGCCCACACGCACCGCCCCCCCCCCAGGTGCGCGGGAATGGCCGCGCCCTCCCCCGCGCCGAGGGGTGAATGGAGCGGCGCAGGCCCCGCCCCTTTCCCAAAAGGTGCTGTGGGGGGGGTTCGGAATGGACCGGCCCGGCCGAACCCGCCTGACCCGGACGCGGCCGGCGGGCGCCCCGCGGAGGGCGGCGCGGGCCGCGCTCAGGGCCCGGATGGGGAACGCGGGGCGCGGCTGAGCGGCCGCTCTTCCGTCGCGCCGCGCCCGCGCTTCTCCCTCCCTTCCTCCCTCCCTTCCTCCCTCCCTTCCGCGGCGGCCCCGCGCCCTCCGAGGCTTCACCGCCAGCGGCCCCGCGGCGCGGCCGCCCCTCAGCGCGGCCGCCGCCCGCCCTCACCAGGGTCTGGAGATTGTTAACCGCCGGCTCCATGTTGAATAGTTGACATTCCTCAGGCGGCGGCGCGGAGATCCCCACCCCCCGCGCCGCGGCCGGGAGAGTCGGCGGCGCCCATTGGCCAGCTGTCACTGCCGCGCGCCTCCCATTGGCTGGCTGCTCGCGGAGCGCGCTCGCTATTGGCCCGCGGGGAATGTAAACCCGCTCCGAGGTACGGCCGAGCCCATTGGCCCGGAGTGGGCTCCGGCTGTGATTGGCCGGGGCGGGGCGCGCGGCGCTGGCGGGAAGCGGCGCGGGCCGGTCCGCTGCGGCCCTGAGGGGGCGGCGGCGCCGCTCCCCCTCCCCGCTTCTCTCCCGGTTGCACCGGCGGCGGGGCCGCTCCTCGCCCGGTTCACTCCTCGAGCCTTCCCCAGCCGATTGGCGGCACCGAACGCGCTCGCCCAATGGCGGCGCCGCTCGCCTCAGCGCGGCCGGGCCGGGGCAGCGCCGGCCCCTCTCCCGTGGAGCGCGGGCGCGCCTCGGCGCGGCGGCCAATCAGCGCGCGGCTTACATGCGCCGCGTGGGGGGGCCGGCAGAGAGCGGCGCTGCCATTGGCTGGGCGCGGCGCGGGGAGCGGTTTGAATCGGCGGCGGCGGGCGCGGAGCGCGGCCGGGGGGACGGGGCGGCCCCGGGACACCCCCGGAACACCCCCGGACACCCCCATAGGTGTGTGCAGGTGTGTGTGAGGGAGACAAAGAAACCCCCGCTCTCGGTGCGGCGTCCCGGGTGAGCGGGGCTGAGGTGTCACCGATCACCGGTCAGGGACCGGCCCGTGCCACCCTCAGCATCCTTCCGTAGCTTCAGTATGTCTTTTGTCACCGCTTTCCCTGAATTCAGTGCTTATCACGTCAGGTTAATGAAAAACTGAACATCCGTTTATATTTCTTGTGCTTACGTAGTTGTAAAGTTTCTATTTAATTTATAACATTTCTAATTACTTTCTTGTTTATCTTTGTTTATATTATTTATAATATATTTTTGTGTGTATTTATATAATTCATATTTTTATTATATTTATCAATACAAATAGAAAAGGGGAGGAAAAGCCCATATAAAACGGTGCTTTCTGTGTACAAACACATCCCATGGATCATATGAAATTAAGGATATATTTTCTATCACTGGTCCATAATAATTCCACCAAGGCAGCTGTGAGTAACCTCTGACTGGATTTCTGAGGTGCAGCCTGTGCTATTCTCTTTGGTGGCAGCTCTGTCCCAACGTATAATTTGCTTCCATTTGAAATGTGTTTTTTTCCCCAGTAATGGCAAGGTATAAGAAATGCAAAAGAAAACGAAGAGCCCGAGCAAAATTTCGACTGGAAAAGAAGAGAAATGCTGCAACCCCCCAGGGCTCAGTTTGTCCCTCTACACGGTAAGAACTTCTGCTTGAATTTTGCCTTTCTCTCCATCCCTGGGTTTGCTGTTTGCTCCCAATGGCTCTTGGAAAAAGCTGAATATTTGTGCCAAGTACATGGCATTCCATGATATCTTTTGGTGTTATTCAGTGGAAGGTTGGACATGATGACCCTGGAGATCTTTTCCAACCTTAGTGTTTCTGTGATTAATAACCAGGAAAAGCAACTTGAAGAAAAAAGTATTTCCAATGGGATTTCCCCCCCACCCTTTATTGAAATGTATCTTGGCCTTTCCAGGTTTCTGTGATCACATTTGCTCTTGTTGTTACCTGCTGGTATCTGCTTGTAACTTCCACATGATTGGTCACAGTTAACTTTTTTAAAGGCTGAGATGATAAATAAAATTCTGGCTTTGTTCTGTTGCAGGTCACCAGCTCATCTGTCTCTGAACTCATCACCAGTCCCAAGCTGCTCCCGCTGGCCTTTAGCCTTGCCCAGTGTGAAAAGTGTGCTCAGACCCTTGACAACAGCAGCATCATTTCTGTATTGGTGGTGCCAGAGCAGGGTTGCACAGGTATATCCTTTCTTTGATATTAGATTTTTCTGTTTTAAACACAGATTAACACTGTTTACTGAGTTGCAAATATTTTGCTCTACCAATTAATTTTGTTCTGTTACTACCCCTCCTAAAAATCAGATTGATCTTCAGAAACATCTGAAGAAAATCAACACACAATCTGCTTTCTTTTTATGCTTAGAGCTTTCAGGTGGTTAAAGACACCATATTTCCATCACAAGTCTATTTAAGGGAACTAAATATGTTCAGGGAGAAGCTGGAGAAGTTGGAAAGTGAATTTTCCAAGCTACAAGGAGCACTCCAGGTCAGTGTCAGTCCAGCTGGGGCAGGGTGACGTTTGTCTGTGTGGGGATAAGGAATAGTGCTCAGTGCAGATCCACTGAGCAGCTCCTCAGGGGCATTCTCTGCACTCAGAGCTACAGAACTGCTGCCACCTCACAGCAGGAGGGACCTGTTTATATATTTACAGCTCAGCCTTAGCCAGCACCTTTGTTCCCAAAAATCCCAGCTACTTTTGCTGGTGGATTTAATGTTCTCTTTATTTATTTCTGTCATTTTCAGATGAATGGAGTGGCAGCTTTGTCTTCAGAAAGTTCTCTTTGCCAAAGGTGTCACAAGCCAGTCTTGGGTGCTCCTGTAGGGACACAGATGGATCCTCCACCCTCAGCATCCATGCCTGTTTCCATCCCCCCTCCTCCTCCTCTTCCTCCTCCTCCTCCTCCTCCTCCACCACCGCTGCCTCCACCAAAACTGCCTCCAGCACCTCTCCTCCTCCGACGAGGCACAACCTCTAAACTGGTAGGGAATCAGAAGGTTCTTTTATTTTTTATTTTGTGCCTGAGTTCTTTTTGGACCTGGATTCATCAGCACATCACTCTTTGTGAGTGCTCAGTCTCACTTTCCCTTCCTAATGTCCCTTCCAAACCCCTTTGCTTTCAGGCACCACCAGTGAAAAAGGATGGGCCCATGCACATCACCCTCAAAGACCTCCTGAATGTTAAACTGAAGAAGACAAACAGCAACCTGAGAATGGACAAGGTAAACTGGAGGATGAATCAAGGGAAAATCCACCCTGGAATTGCTGTTATTTCCTGCTTTTTTTTTTTTTTTCAATAAATTGATTCTCATCCAAACACCCAGTGATCAGTTTCAAGTCACCATTCGAATTCTGCACCTGGGCTTTGGAAGGGAAGAAATAAAGTGACAGACTCCAATCTTCCCTGGCACTCAGGACAGCTCGAATTTTACATTAAGTCCATGGAGTTTTCATGCAGCTTTGTGTGTTATCAGTAGATTTTTTGACTCCTTTTGGCCAGCTGGAACTTTGTTTGCATAAAAAACCCCTCTTGTTTAGGATTTTTTTTTGTTTTTCCTAAATAAATCTATTTTTATTCAAGGCACGTTCAAATCTTAATAATTTAAAAAAGCATAAAAGCCATAAACTACAGAAATCTTTCAGCTTTATTAAGTATTAAATGGATTTCAGGGTAGTGAGACCTTCTGAGGTTTTATTTGGGGTAACATTTCTTTCCTTGCTGTAGGAACAATCACCAGTGAAGCCACGCAGGGCATTAATTACAGTCACAGATCTACAGAGTGTTAGTCTGAGACCTAAATCCAAGCCATCACCTCATGCTACAAAATCATTAATGTAAGATGCTTTCTTCCTTGATTATATAGTGTATTTTTCTGTTTTAAACAGTGATCAAGGTTTTTTACTGAGTGGAAAACATTTCATTGTACCAATTTCTTTTCTTCTCTTAGCACCTCCCCTAAAAATCAGATTGATCTTCGGAAGCATCTGAAGAAAGTCGATATACAAAGGTCTGTTCCTTTCTATTCTCTTGAATTGTGTTTTTATAATCTAGAAAAACTAGAGAACCAATGAAACTAATCATAATTGCCCTTCCAGAAGTCCTGGTGGCACTCCTCTGAATAGTAAAGAAAACACTGAATGTGGCTCTGGGCTGACCCCAATCATGACACAGGCACTGCGGCGCAAATTTCAGGCAAGTCACTCTGTCCCTCTCCTTGGAATCATAAAGTGGCTTTAAAATCACATAATTCCCTACTGGCTTAAGGACACTGCAGAATGGACATGCCATGGCAAGTTATTTGACAATCCCAAGAGGAAAAACCGCTTTTTTGGTGGTCAAGGGGGTGATTCAATGCAACTTTAAAAGTCATAGTTTGCAGAAGAACCAAATGTGAGGGTTAATAGCATCTTTTATTTTACTGCTTTGGTGTGTCTGTTTTAAGGTGCCAGCCAAGAATTGCAGTTTTATCTCAGTGATGATGAGCTCAGATCTCCAAGTTCTGACCCTTCCCTTCTTTTGACAGATGGCTCACCCGAAGAGTCCCTCGCCTGCACGGCTGAGTGCTGCAAACAGCTTTGATGAAAAGTAAAAAGGAAAGTAGGTTTATGGAACAATTTTCCATTTGTGGTCAGGAAGCCACTTGAATCCCATTTTTATTACACTCAGGCACATGTATTTGTAAGTAAATGTAGTGCACAGGAAAACGGGGCATTATGAAACCCTGTAAAGCAGATTGTGCTTTTTATCTCTCTCTAATGTCTCTTGATTTGGTTGCATCTTTATTCACAATAGAAAAAAAAAAGGAAATTTCCCAAGTCCTTTGACACATGGGTGCTGCTGAAGCAGGAACTATTATATTCCTAGCACTGGTGCTGCTTGTCATACAAATATGTGTTTGCTGAAATTCAGTATTTTTATATCTTTTTCTAACAAGAAAATACATTGATGGTATTTGTACAGCTTCAAAGAAAAACAACAGTTTAATGCACTAATGTTATTAAAGTGGAAAGCTGCAAGCTTCAACGAACAGTTCGAGTCTGTGGCTACAGATGTAAGAGACCCTCACACGGTGTATCACTGCTGTCTGATCTCTATTAAAAGGCTGCACTGCTTACAGGGACCCAAAGCCTCCTTCCAAGTCCCCGGGGCGGGCAGAGGTTGTGCCTGAACGCGGCTCAGCTCACACCAGCGCTCAGGAGCAGGGCAGAGTGTGAGTCCCGGTGGCACAGCGGCATCCCAGTCGGGTTCCCCCGGTGCTGAGGGACCATCGCGATGGGGACCGGCGGCGCTGCTCCAGTGTCGGAATCTGTGGGTATTGGTGATTCCGAGATTGTAGAAAGTCTCTGTCTGTCAGCCCCGCTGCCAAAGCAGAAGCCATAATTGGTCTGTGCTGGTTTCAAGGCTGTTTATTCTGTTTATCTCTAACATGTTCTGCTGCCCTGCTGCAGCTCTGTCCTGCAGGGCAGCGTGTGGGGCTCTGCCCTCAGTGGGATGGTACAAACATTAAATACAGAAACTACCTGTGCTGGATTTACAATAACGTGCCAATATCTGTCACCTACATTGGACAGTGTGTGCCCAGCCTGAACCAACAGAAAAATGCCAACACCACAGTGAAACATGGAGGGCATGAAGAAGGAGGAAAAGGACAAGACACACCCAAATTCCTCCATCTTGTCCCCTCTGAACCCCTAATCTAGAAACCTAAAATTTTACTTTTGCACCCGTGTCACACTTAATTATTACTCTTATCAAACACTCAAAGCTTGTAATTCATCCTGTAAGATTGAAAACTCCTCTCCATGGACAGAGATCACAGACAGTGTCTCTGGGGGCTCTGTCCAGGGGGATTCCTGACCCCTGCCAGGGCAGCCAGAGGGAAGCCCTGGATTCCCACACTCCCGCCCGCCGCTCCCGTGTCCGCGCCCTCCGGGGCGGGGCCGCTCATGCGCGGGCCGGGCCGGGGCTCCGCCGCTTCAGGCCGGGAGCGGGGCCGGAGCGGGGCCGGGCCATGCCGCCGCCCGGGGCCGCGGGCACGGCCGTGGGGCCCATGAGCCTGCGGGAGCTGCTGCTGGCGGCCGAGGCGGGCGGCGAGGAGGAGGTGTGCGTGGTGGGCATCTTCGGCAAAACCGCGCTGCAGCTCTGCTCCGAGAAGGAGGCCCTGGTGAGCACCGTGTGCGACCGGCAGGTGTTCCCGCTGTTCCCGGAGGAGGATCCCGAGCTGGCGGATGGCACCGCGGGGCAGGACGGGGACCCGGCCACCAAGGACTACAACCAGCTGCAGGCGTACTACAGCCAGGAGAGCCGCGTGTTGTACCTGGTGCTCACCTCCATCTGCGACACGCCGCAGCTGCTGCGCGCCTGCGGAGACCTGGCGGCGGCCGAGAACAGAGAGGCCGGACCCGGCCACCCCTCCGGAGGGCCGGCCCCGCTGCCCCACGCCGAGGCGCACGAGTTCTGGAAGCACCAGGAGAAGCTGCACTGCCTGAGCCTCCTCTACCTCTTCTCCGTGTGCCACATCCTCCTGTTGGTGCATCCCACCTGCTCCTTCGACATCACCTACGACCGCGTGTTCAGGGCGCTGGACGGGCTGCGGCAGAAGGTGCTGCCCTCCCTGAAGGCTGCCATCAAGGACTGCCCTGTCGGCAAGGAGTGGAAGCTCAACTGCAGACCATGCCCTCCACGCCTCCTCTTCCTCTTCCAGCTCAACGGGGCTCTGAAGGTGGATCCGCTGCCAAGCAGGGGCCAGGATCCCTGTGGTCACCTGGAAAAGCCACCCCCCAAGAAGCATTCCCCCAAGAGGAGGCTGCAGCACGCTCTGGAGGATCAGATCTACCGCATCTTCCGCAAGAGCCGGGTGCTGACCAACCAGAGCATCAACTGCCTGTTCACCGTGCCCGCCAACCAGGCTTTTGTCTACATCGTGGCCGGTGGGCCCCAGGATGGAGATGATCCTGTGGCCATGCTTCTCGACCAGCTCAGGAGCAACTGCACCATGAGAGAGACTGATTCGCTGCTGGCTCCCACCCTGTCGGGACCCAGGAGGTATCAGATGATGAGGCACGGCCGGCAGCAGCTCTCCTTCCACGCAGAGAGTAGCAGCTCCAGCTCCTCTGGGCAGCTCGTGGACTGCACCCTCAAGGAGTTCTTGTGGCAGCACGTGGAGTTGGTGCTCAGCAAGAAGGGCTTTGAAGACAGCGTGGGGAGGAACCCACAGCCCTCTCACTTCGAGCTCCCGACCTATCAGAAGTGGGTGGCTGCAGCTCTAAAACTCTATGAAGTGACTATCGAAGGCAAAGACGATGACCCAACCTGCGGCGAGCTGAGCTCAAAAATCATGAGCAGCATCAAAGTTTTGGAAGGCTACTTAGACATAGACACCAAGTTCTCCGAAAACCGTTGCCAGAAGGCTCTGCCCATGGCCCACAGTGCCTACCAGTCCAACCTGCCCCACAATTACACCATGACAGTGCACAAGAACCAGCTGGCCCAGGCCCTGCGTGTGTACAGCCAGCACGCCCGGGGCCCAGCCTTCCACAAATACGCCATGCAGCTCAACGAGGACTGCTACAAGTTCTGGAGCAACGGGCACCAGCTCTGCGAGGAGCGGAGCTTGACAGACCAGCACTGCGTGCACAAGTTCCATCTGCTCCCCAAAGCAGGTAAAGATGCTCACTCGTGCTTTAATTTCATGGTTTAGTTTTGTAACTGGTTTAAAATGCCTTAGGCTGAAAGCACCGACTCCGAAATGTTGTGGGAGGTGAAAGTTTGCAGCTTTGAAGCGTCGTGTTCAAGGAATGGATGTGGCACTCGGTGCTGTGCTCTAGTTGACAAGTTGGTGACAAGGCAAAGGTTGGACTCGATGATCTCGGAGGTCTTTTCCACCCCAAATGATTCTGTGATCATCTCTACAGTAGGATCATAGCAGAGCTGCTGTGCAAGTTTCCTTTATGTTGAGTTTAGGAGCCAGTCCACTGTTAGTAGTAACTCTTACTCTGATTTTCTGATTTTAATAGTAACTCTGATTCTATCTTACAAACTAAAAGCAATTATATTGGAGTCCTTCTAATGAGAGGAGTGTAAGAACAAAGTTCTCTAAAAAGCATAAGCATCCCCCTTTGTTTTAAATAACCTGGTTGATCAGAAAGTCAAAACTGACTTCTGCAAGTTTATTGCAGGCACAAGAACTTTGAGCTTTCAGGAAGAGGTTATAAAAGCAAATAAGATTTGGTTTAGTGGTATAACCTCCACTGGAACTTTGTATTATTCAAAGTGGGAAAGGGAGGAGTTGCTTGACAAACATTTTGTATTTGAGTATAGCAGGGAGGGAGCAATGGATGAAGGGGAATAAAAAAAGTTTTGAATGGTGAGCAATTTGCCCAAGGTTTGATTGATTTTGCTTTTAGGGGAAAAGCCAGAAGCAGACAGAAATCCTCCAATTCTGTACCACAACAGCCGGGCTCGTTCCACTGGTGCCTGTAACTGTGGAAGGAAACAAGCTCCTCGGGAGGACCCCTTTGATATCAAAGCAGCTAATTATGACTTTTACCAGGTAACTTAGGTCTGTTAGTGCATCAAGCAGTGCTTTTGTTTCATCTGCAGAGTCTGCATTCTGAAATGACCACAAGTTTCCTCTTAACCTTATCAGCTTTCTGCTTGGGGGAGACATTTCTGGGAGCCGAAATGGGCTGACCAGGATGGGCAGTTCCAGTCTACCAGTGCACACACACAAGAACGCCTGTTAATACACCTGTTTACACTTGGAATGTGTTGGTTCATGTGAATTTTAAATAATCAGATCTGTGGGCCATGTTCCTATTGCTGCTTTGGTTCTCACGTGGTGCAAACCTCTTGAATCTTAATTGTAGCTGCTGAATGTTGTGGCTCTGAGCTCCCTCATCTCGGTGTGGATACTAAACAACATATTCTTTCTTGCAGCTGCTGGAAGAGAAGTGCTGTGGAAAACTGGAGCACATCAACTTCCCCATATTTCAGCCAAGCACACCTGACCCGGCGCCTGCTCGGGACGAGGCATCGCCCGCCCCTCCAGAAGGCGAGATCGAGAAACTCAAAGAGAAGGAACCTCAGACTCAGGGAGAGAGCACAGGCCTGAGCTTAGCCCTGAGCCTGGGCCAGTCTACAGGCAGCCTGGGCACTTACCCACCCGATGCCCAGGGCGGAGGGGACAATGCAGAAAGCCACGGGCAGAGCGGAGACTCCAAGAGCGAGAAGAGGCCGAGCCTGGTGGATCGCCAGGCTTCCACTGTCGAGTACCTCCCCGGGATGCTCCATTCCAACTGCCCCAAAGGCCTTCTGCCCAAATTCTCCAGTTGGTCACTGGTCAAGCTGGGGCCTGCTAAGGCTTATAACTTCCACACAGGCTTAGATCAACAGGGCTTTATCCCGGGAACAAACTATTTAATGCCTTGGGACATCGTCATCAGGACGAGAACTGAAGATGAAGGAGACTTAGACACCAATTCCTGGCCTGCACCCAACAAGGCTGTTCCTGGGAAAAGAAGCTCGGTGGTGATGGGAAGAGGCCGGCGGAGGGACGACATCGCTCGGGCTTTTGTGGGCTTCGAATATGAAGATGCACGTGGGAGGAGGTTCATGTGCTCAGGGCCTGATAAGGTGATGAAGGTGATGGGAGGGGGGCCGAAGGAATCTGCCCTGAAAGCCCTCAACTCCGACATGCCCCTGTACATCCTGTCCTCGACGCAGGGCCGGGGCCTCAAGCCCCACTACGCCCAGTTCATGAGGCTCTTCGTGGTGGTTCCCGATGCTCCTCTGCAGATCACCTTAACGCCTCAGGTAGGAAGTGCAGGAGGGGATCTGGGATGGAAACAGGTGGTTGTGGAAACATTCATTAACATGGGTGACAAGAAACTCCCAACTTCAGCCAAGACAGTTGTTTCCAAAAGTATCTGTTACATAAGCACTTGGGATTTCTTAAACTTCAACGTGCCAAATTTATACTTTGTATAAAGTAGGTTTACAAAATATTTTATCAAGGATAAGTTACTGGCATCCCTGCTGTAATAATGGCTTTTAAAACCAAAAAAAATAACAATGGTTCTTTAAGAATTACTCTGTCATTTTAAATGTCATGGAGAAAAGCAGTGACTCATGGCTCAATTATTATTAGTTACAATTTGAATTTAAGAGGTGAAAAAATGTTGGTTTTTCTGAATTGGAGAATTCTTCACCATTTCTTCCATTTTCTTTTAATACACATTTGAAAAAACTCCATTTGCATTTTATTACTTTTTGAGGTAGCAATGATATTTGATTACCTACTCATGTTTTCTTTTGGCTTTAGGTTCAACCAGGACCACCACCCTGTCCCATATTTTACCCTGAGAAGCAGGAAATCACCCTTCCCTCTGATGGACTCTGGGTGCTGAGGTTTCCCTATGCCTACGTGACAGAACGGGGGCCCTGCTTCCCTCCCAAAGAAAGCCAACAGTTAATGAGCTACAAAGTTCTCCGAGGAATACTGAAAGCCATTACACAGTAATTGTGGTTTGGGGTATTTGTGTTTTAGTTTAAGAAGGCTGTCTTCAATCCAGCTCATGGGTTTTGGTTACCCAACAGTTGTCACTGCAATTGTGTGAAGCCCCCACTGTATTTCACTGGAACACGGTCAGATTGGAAATAACGTTGATATCAAAGCAGGAAAAGGGATCTGAAACGTGTAAATTTTCCATTTGTTAAGTTTTCATATGTAAAAAATAAAAGCTGGTTTTCATAAAGTGCTGATCCTGTATTACTAGATGTTTTGATGACAGTGCTTTTCCCCATCCTGTCTTTTATGTACCTGCTTAGGAATATTAAAAAATTAGCACTTCCTGAAATCAAGAGTTTACTTTGTCACATTGAGGCAATGATGAGCAAAATCTTTTCTTTCTCTGAACAAGCTATTTTTATGTAAATTATGCTTTTAATGTGATTATAGGAGAAATCATTTTGTCTTGGGAAAAACAAAAAGATACTGCAGTTCTGATGTGTATTAACAGCAAAGCCAGAAACTGTGCTCACCTGTATCAAGTGACTCAGTGCCAAAAAATCAGCCACCGTAAATCGACTTTTAACTGAGGTAAGACATATTAGTGACAGCAGCTGTATGCTGAGACCTAATTTAATTTCTAGAATATTTGTTTCTAATTAGCATGCACATAAAATTTAATTTGCCAGTTTGCTATAGTGCAGTAATTACACTGCATGACCGGAGCTGAGACCTGATTTTTGCTCAGAATACTACATCTGTGAGGGGCTGGGTGAGGAAAAGAGATCCCTGCATATGGAATACAGCATTAGGGGTTGGGTTAGATGGTCTTTAAAGGTCCTTTCCAAGCATTCCATGGTTCTGTGATCTTTCAGGGGGTCTGAGTATGGGAAATATGTCCCTCCCATTCTGAATATGACATTGCTGAGGGACTGGATGAAGAAATCATATTCCAAATGCAGGGATGTGCTATCTTTGAGGGGTTGGGTGTGGAAAATGCATTCCTCCTGTTTGGAATATGACATAAAGGGCTGGACTAGGTGAGCTCTAAAGATCCAACCCAACTGTTGTATGATTTTATAGAAATCTAAGGGGCTGATTTTATAGAAATCTGTTCTGAGGGGCTGTGTGGGGAAAGCGCATCCCTCCCATTTGGAATAGGACGTGTGTGAGGGGCTGGGTGAGGGAAAACATCCCTTCCTTAGGAATACGACATCTCTGAGGGGCTGGGTGTGGAAAACGCATCCTCCCACCTGTGAGGAGAGAGCCGGTACAGCCAGGCGGAAAATAAAAACGTGTTAATTGAGAATTACCCCATCGCACTTGCGAAGTGATTTTTAACCGTGACAGCCCCTCCCACGGGGCGGGCGCTGGGCGGGGGTGTGGAAAACACATCCCTCCACCTGCGGAACGAGGGAGCCGGTGGGAATTAAAGCGCGTGGTTGGGAATTACACCCACAGCGATCACCGAGCGGCGGCGGCTGCGGGCAGCCCCTCACGGCTGGGCGCGGGAAGGGAAGGGAAGGGAAGGGCGCGGGGCCGCCGCGCCTGCGCGCTGCGCTCCGAGCGGCGCCGGGGCGGCTGCGCGGGCGCAGCGGCTGCGCTCCCTCAGAGCCGCCGCTGCCTCGGAGCCTCCGCGTCCCGCAGCGGCTCCGCCTCGCCGCGAGCCGCCTGCGGGCTGGGACAGGGACAACGGACCGCGGCAGGACGGGCCGGGGCCGCCGGTGAGCGCTGCAGGATGTCGGCCACGTTCTACGTGCTCTCCACGCTGGGTGGATACATCCTCACCTCCGCGCTTCTCCTCAAGTGCCCGGGGTTGCTGCACCGGCCCAAGCGGCAGCGCTTTCGCTGCCGGCACATCTCGCACCGCGGCGGTGAGTGAGGGGGTGCGGGAGGATTTCTGCTCGCTGCCGCTCCGGAGGGACGGTCCCCGCCCGGCTCTCGGGGCCCCGCGGGCGCTGCTCCCTCACGACCCCGGGGCGCTGCTCCGGCCCGCCGGGCGCGGGAGGCTCCTGAGGGGCTGCGCGGTGTCCGTGGCTTGCAGCGGGCTCCCTTTAAACCTTCCTCCCTCAGCCTAATTTTAGATGCCACCTGCTGACCAGTGCCTCTGTTCAGCGCGGAATTAATCTCCGAGGTCCAACCGCGCCAGTCGAAAATCAGCATTATTTTTTTTTTTAATGGGCGTGATGCTTTCCCTCTCAGACACGTCTATTATTTATTTATTTTTTTCCCTTCTGATGATTCTGTATCCTGGTATTTCTCTCCCCAACCGGATGGGCGTCTGGCTGTTGCTTAGGTCAGGTACAAGAGCGCAATTTTCTTGCCTCTGACCTCCTGTTTGCATTGCTTTCTGCTTTTAAGGAAAAGCAGAAATTACTGTGAGTCTGTTCTTGCTCCCCTCGGTGTTGCAGGCACACAGTGAATGGCTCAGTGCCCTGGTAAAACCCTTTTCCATTTGAAAGTCAGGCATGTTGACTGATTCTGTCTAAAATAGGCTTTTAAGTTTCTCCTACCTATTCCAAAGCATTGGGAGGGGGAAAATGCAGCGAGGTGTGTCTCCCTGTTCTGTAGAGATCAGCTCTGTGCTCTTCCCTACTGCCTCACCTAATTTTTGAAAATAGGTAGTTTGCTAGTAAATGTTTTTCGATATTTTGTGTGAGAGATGTCTGGTGCTGAGTTTAAACAGTTTTCAATATCCTATTTAGTGCCAGTTTATGCGGGGGTTGATCACAGTTTTAACCCATGGTCCTTAACAAATGCTGCTGCCTTGAATTATCAAAATATAAAACCTGGAGCTGATGTCCTAATGATTTTATTCCTGGCCCGTCTTTCATTTACTTTACTTGGCAGTTTAAGTTTCTTTGTATCTATAGCTTTAAGCATAGCATAAAATGTAGCTTTTTGTGTGGACTATATATTATTTGTTTCTTGGTATTTATGTTTTTCCTTCAGCGAAAGAAAAGGTTCTTAATTTGTTTGTATTTGTAAGCTGTTAAAAACTTGCAGGCAACTTTGTTGGAACTTGGAATGATCCTATTAATCTTCTGTTCTCACTCCTCTGTAAGCACCTTAGTTAAGATCCACAGCCCTAAGCCTGGAATGCGAGTGCTTGGGCCAGTTGCTCTAAGCTCCATCGGAACAGCAGGAAAGCCTCGCTTAAGGCAGGATTATTCCTCAGGCATTCAAAGTCCACGGTCTGTGAATTGTTCCTGTGAAATCCACCTGAGGCAGGAGGACACCCCTGGATGTTGCAGCTCATCTGAGACAGAAGATCACTCGTGCTTTGCTCTCCTTGGTGTTTACCCTGTAACATAAATTCCTGCTCCTTAGTGCTTACCCTGTAACATAAATTCCTGCGGGACTTGTGCTCTCGGGCTTTGGTCATGCTGTAGCTTTAGACTCAGTGTCAGGTTTCCTATTGCTTAGCCGGGGAGATCAAGGTAATGCTTAACTTGTTTGGCTTTTTCCTCTCTGGGATGAAACCTTGTACAGTGAAGCTTTTTAAGTCTGAGGGGCTTGGTTTATCTTGCTTTTTCATTCAAGAATTTGGTCACCTCGTTTTGTAGAATCATCCCTGAATTATTTCTTCAGGTCTGCATAATTTTAAAACTGGTCATTTCTGAGAGCAATTTTTGAGTCTTGATATCCTGTGTTGGAGTCCTCTGTTGATGCCAGCAGCCCTGGGTTGCAGGGTCTCTGAGAGAGGGTAGCATGATGATTTTTACACAGAATAATCTAGATTGGAAGGGACCTCTGGAGATCACATCTGACAAGAGCAGGTTAACCTGGACCTGTTCCAGTTAGGCTTTGAATACATCCAGAATAGAGTCTCCACAACCTCTTCAGGGAGCCTGTTCCAAAATTTGGTCACTCTTGAAACAAAACAAAAAAAAAAAAGGGGGGTTTTCTTACGTTTATAAACTGAATTTCCTGTATTTAAACTTGTTCCCATTCCTCTTGTCCTTTCCCTGAACAGCACCAAGAAGAGTGGCTGAGCCTTTGCTCCCTCCCATCCAGTCTTTACACATGTAAGGTCTTCCTCAGCCTCTGTTCTCCAGACAAAACAATTCCAGCACCTTCAGCCTCTCGTTGTACATGACAATCTCTCATCCCTTAATTTTCACAGCTCTTCCTTGGACTCCCTCTGGTAGATCCATGCCAGTCTTGTGCTCTGGAGCCCAGAACTGGGCATCGTGCTCCAGGTGTGGTTTCACCAATGTTGAGCAGAGGGGAACAATCATCTCCCTTGACCTGCTGGCCCCAAAACCTTCTGAAGGTTATTTCCTTGAGGCAGTGCTTGGTGTTGGCTCCCTCTTGGCCATGGGTGCTTGCACAGTGGGAATTTGCCCTCCCAATGTCTGGAACTGCCATTTTGGCTGGGGAAGTCTGCTCCTTCTAGGGAGTGAGCCCATGAAGCTGGAGGCGTGTTTGAGAAAGTGTCAGAAGCCCTTTGGTCAGCCCAGCCTTCTCATTTTTCAAGAGAGAAAATTACTTTTATCAAGTAACTTGTGTAGTTCCCTTTTCTGTGTGTAGTTGCTGATTTAGAATTCCTCTTTCAGCTGATCTCTTGACTTTGTTCCTCATTTCCCCTAAAATGCTGCAAGTCAGGCATTTGACTCACCACCCTTGATATGTCACCATTCTTGGCCATAGATCACCTCCCTGCCATGTGATTTGTTAGATCAGCCACTTAAAAGTTTTATTTTTGGAACTTTCTGCCCAGGAATGTTATGATACTCTTGCTTTGTTCACAAATTGAAGGCCTGACTGGTGTTTTGGCCCTTCCCTCGCCGTTCAGGATGTATGGGCTGGATTGCCACAGCTGATAAGTTATCTAAAAACTCGATTATTATTGCAGCTAATTTGTAACTGATCAGTCAGGCCCTGTGCAGGGGATTCCCATTTGTTAGGCAATCACCAGATGGATACCATGAGGTTCTTGTGCTCTCCTTTGTCCAGTTCAAACTAAAAGTGGTTCACTTTTGCCACTCAGCCAATTCCCAGTTCTGCAATCAAATCCCATAAAATGTTGGTGAATGTCTGACCACGGAAGCTGCTGTGGACTCACCATATTGTTTTACATTAAACCCTGCAGGTTTTTGTCATCTTGGTTCTAAGTTAAGTCTTCCATTTTGTAAACCTTCCTGACAACAACAATTTTAAAGTGGTGGTTATGCATTGCTTTAATGATGTAACTGAGTACAGGTTTAGGTAAGTATGTCCTGGTGAGGCCTTGTTAATAGGCAAGGCCTTAATTAGAGCTCTTATAATTGCTGTTTACAAAGACTGTCATTCATTACTGTCAGAGAGCAGTTGAAATTTGCATAGATATCTTCATCAGCATGTGTATCCTCCTGAGGTGGTTTTGTTTTTCAGTCTATAATATTGCCTATTATCTGAGGTGGGGAGAAGGCACAACCTTTTCCAGTCCCTACTCAGGCTGATTTTCAAAGGTTTTTATGCATAGAATGCTGGCTGAGGAGTTGCAGAGTTTAATCCTGCTGAGAGAAAATTAAATTTGCTTGTCCTTTCATTTCTTAACTGAAATTGATGTGGTTTTCATTCCTTGTGTGTGAGATGTCCCTTCTGCAGCACAAACCTTTATGACAGATCTGTGCTGTTTGGGGAATATCCTTGCACTGAAAAAAGAGGTTGTCACCTATTTCACCCCAGCTGGGTTATACATTTAGGGAGTGTCAGCTTTATAATGTCTTGGTGCTTTAATTCATAGCTTTTTGTTATCTTTTTTCTCTTGTTACTCTTCCCACCGACTCTCAAATACATTTTTGTGTGTACTTTCCCTATGCCTCTGGGGCTTATTGTCCTAGCTAAATACCTCTGGTAAAACAAACACTTTGGTTTGAATATTCTAAGTGTTACACAAATCCAAGATAAGTTCTTTTTAAAAATCACTTTACCTGGAGAAGGTCACGTCTCTCCAGTACATTGGTGGCAATAGAGATTTCTGCCTTGAGTTTCATCCTCATTTCTCAGAATATGTATATTTTAAAACCTGTTAGTTTTAAATTACATTTTCAGTGGGCTTGAGGGGAGAAAAAGGCTGTTGTGTAAGTTTTATTTTTGTTATTTCTGTAGGTGCTGGAGAGAACCTGGAGAACACAATGGCAGCCTTTCACCAGTGAGTACAAAAGGATGAGAATATCTCAATTAGGTGTTCTCAGTGTCTTTAGTGAGTGAAGCAGCCAAGGGAGGTGGGACTTCATCAGTTCTTTGGGGTCACAGTGTCCTAATTCTGAAAGTCAGCTCTCCTCTGGATAACTCCTGTGGATTGCCAGACATCCACTCCAGTTTCACCAGAAGGAGTTGGGATACCACAAATTATGGTCTGTGCACAGTAACAAGTGGAAACAAACCCTGAGGCCTGAGCTGTGCTAGCCAATAAAACAGCAAACAATACTGTGCTTAATGGTGATTACTTCTATTAATTTATTTATCACTATAAAGCAGAAAATGCTGCTGTTTATTTTTTCCTGCACTCACACTCTGCGGTCACACAATGCGTCAAAGCCTCTTCCTCAGGGTTTAAAATGGGGTTGGGACCAGAGAGCCTTTTAAGCCTCCAGCATTTAAGTAGTGAATTTTAACAAGCTTCTCAAAGGCATTTGAAGAAGAAGCATATCTAAAACTCCAGCTGCTGCTGAGAAGGGACCACATTATGTGGGCTCCTCTTTGTTTTCTTTGGGGTTTTTCTAATTTGCTTTGTGCTAAGGAGCCTCATCAGTTTGCTGTTTCCCTGCAGCCTGAGGGGTGCCAGCTTTCCCAACCAAATAAAAGAAAGTACTGCACTATTTTCTATCTCCATGGAAGCTCAGCATAGTTTTCTGTGGCTTTTTGTTTGGCTTTTTTTTTTTTTCCTGCTGGCTTGCCTTTTTTCAAGTCTGCTACCAGACTTTCTGAAAGTGCTTCTTAACCATTTCTTAATTCTTATTTCATGTCATACTTATTCTGTACATGAAGTTCTCTTGCAATGGAAGTTACTCCATTATCTATTTTTATTTTATTCCCAGAAATAAGCAGTAATACTTAGAACAAGGACTGTGCTGGGGGTAATACATTTTGTGACAATGTTTTTTGAGTCTCTTCTGCCCATTTTAATTATTTTACAGCTGTGGTGGAACAAATGCATTGAGGTCCAGTTTTTGAACCCAGTAGCAAAGTTCATCTGAGTAAAGAGAGCCAGGGTACCTCTGCAGGAAGCAGAGCAATTACCTTCTGTTAGGAGTGGAAACTTTTCTGGCTCCTTTTGGGAAGGGGTAAAGGCTTTGTCCATCCCATTTGCTCATTCCCATCTTCATAAGTAAAGCAGCAAAAGGAATGGGGTAGAAAATCAGTGATCTAGCTGGTGAAAAGGAGGGGTCAGGGTTGGCTCAAACAGCTGATATGAGCTGATCAATTGATAATCCATCAGATTCTGTGTGAAGCCAGACAGGGTGTGCCTGCAGGAGCTGTTCTTGCAGCTCCTTGCACAAGCAGGAGTATTTGTCTGTTGCTGTAGTTAAATCCAGAAGAGAATGTGTGTATGGGGGTAGGAGGCCTATGTTGGAAACTTCAGTTTCTATATTGCTTAATTTACAAATATTCTGGAAGGAAATTATAAGCTTTTTGTACCAAAGACAGTATTTTTTAGTTTTGTTTTATTGGGTAAAATGCATACTAGATGGCAGGGTCTATAATCTTGTTTTACCATATTTAAATGCTTCTGTGGTGCTTTTAGATTATACAACAACAGATTTTAAGCAAGGGCACTTTCACCCTAATTTGCAAATGCAAGCCTAGCTCACAGCTTGAGTTCTGGAGCAGGTGGATCTGAATCCACAATGATGTTCTGAATCTGGAGCCTTCTCTGGAGCAGTGTGAATTTGACAGAACAAGTTGATTTCCAGCTGGGAAAGCTCAGCACTTGAGGGAGCTTATTTAGCAGTGAGCTGCCTGTAAGGGCCTGGCAAAGTCTCAAATTTGTTAACAAGGAAAGTTGTTGTTCTCCCCTTTCCATGCAGCATCAGCCCTGACTTCCTTAAGCCAGAAATATTGCTAATAAAATCTGCTGATGAAATGATAAAACATGGGAACATCTACAGATTTGGCAAATCTCCTGCAGCAGATTTGGACTTGCTTTCCCTCAGGAGGAAAAAAATCACCCAGTACAGCCTGTGATTCTTCCATATGTAACAGGATTTTGTTCCTCTCCTAATTCTTAATTAGCAGCACTGGCAAACAGTTCAGAAATTGGTTTTAATTTGACAACCCTCCTTGATCATTATCCCAGCTGGACCAGAAATTGTGTTAAACACTTTGGAGAGTATGTTCTGATTTATTTTTTTGTTTGTTACTACATTAGTGGATGGTCATGAGCTATGTTCAGCAGCCAAAAAAGCCTATAAGGAAAAGGCTGTTACTGAATTTACAGAGCTTTGGGTCTCAGGTAAGCACAACTCACAGGTGGTGTAGGCTTGCTCAGAGGTGGATAAAAGGTTTTGAAGGAAGGGTTCAGGCTTTTATCTGTCTGCTGGAATGACATCTCTTTTCTAGTTAAATGAGCAGTTCACTGCTCATTGCAGTAAAGCTTTGTTTTGTTTTGGTGTGAGGTTTCTTGTTCTTATTTCCACCAATATCAATATTACTTTTTGCTTTCCTTACTCCTCCTATGAATTAAACTACTATGGAGTGGATTTGGGATTGGATTAGAGCTTTTCAAAGCAGTGGGTTGGAACAGGAGAAGTTATTTTGCTTTGAAAAATATGACTAGATATTTAGTGGTTTATTTCCTTTTTAATTTAAATTAAAACTTTTTCATTAAAACAATGGTTTAAGGTTGTTTTGCTACCCAATAAAACAGCCAAAAGCCTGAAAGTCCTACTTCTAATTTCCTGATCTAGCCCTTCCTGATTAATGTAAATAAAGTAAGAAAAACCAGCTTTCACACCCCTGTCATTTGTTGTTTCTAACCACAGTTTTAATTTCTTTTTTCAAAACCTCACTTCCTGCAGTGGGCAAATGTGCTGCTGCTCATAAACACCCCGCTCCAAATCCTGAACCAATCCTTTAGGGGCAGGTTTCTCAACCCTGGGGTGGCAGGCTGCAATCCACAGGTGAGCTTCCCAATTCCTATGGGAGACAGAGCCGAAAATCCCATCTCTGCTTCAAGAGATGTTGTTTATTCTTGCATCAGCTTCCCACTGCAGCAGAGATTGTGAGGATTCCTGTTTGCTCCTTGCTCTGCAGCAGGACTGGGAGGATTCCTTGCACCATTAAAGCCCTTCCAGTGGGGTTAGTTTATGGAATGTTGGGTTTGGAGCTGCACAAAGGACCCCAGTGGTTCAGGGCAGCCTTTCCTTGCAGCGCGGTTAATTTGGGAACAGACATGTTGGAGCTGGATTGTCACCTGACAAAAGATGAGCAAGTGGTTGTGTCCCATGATGAGAACCTGAAGAGATCAACAGGAGTTGATGTCAACATATCTGACCTCAAATACTCGGTGAGTTGAGGAGAAAATGGGCTGGGGGTGTCAAAAAGTGCATTTATGGGGTGGGCAGGGGGCTCTGTGTGTGCCTGGTGCCCAAAACCAAAGGGGAGGATTCATCTCAATAAAAGACCCACCCCTAAACTAAACCACCCTCACTAAACTCCCTGTGCAGTCAGAAGATCACACCTGGCACATTCCACAGGGTGATTTACTCCTCCAGTATCAGCTTGGGTGAAGGGCTCTGGAGCTGGGATGTTTTGTCATACTGATGGCAGAGTGACAAAAGCTCTTCCTGGTGTGACCAGTTTTTAGTGGGAAAACTGGAAGATGAATCCCCCTGCCTTGACAGTGGAATTTTCAGAGTTCTCAGACATCTGGGAATGTCAGCTACAGGTGACACAAATCTAAGAATGCCAAATAGTTCAGTTAATACTGAAAGTGATGCTACTAAATCAGGTCTTTGGATAAGAAGTGACTTATAAATTCTGATTTTTTTGGAGGAGGGACATGATTATATCCCTGCATTTGAATTGATGTACCATTCCTTTCTATTTTTAAGGAACTTCCACCCTATCTCTGCAAGTTGGATGTCACCTTTCAGAAAGGTGAGGTGTTTGTCTCTTTCAGTTTCAATTTTCCATTTTGTAGCATGGCAATTTCCTGCTTTGGCAAAGGGAGTAAAAAAGTGCATTTGCTTCTCTCAATATCATGACAAAAGAAGTTTTAAAAGAAAAATATAAGCCTGACTGTAGAAACCAGTGCAGTAGTTACTGTAGGTATGACTTGGAGTTCAGGAGGAAATTTTGTTTTCATTTGTCTTTTTCACATTAATCTCGTTGCATTTGGTGTGTGGTAACTGAGCCTGTGTTTGCTATTTCAGGATTTTAATGTTGCCTGCACTCCTACTGTTGCTAAATAATGAGTGAATTTCATGAAGTTAAAACCTGAATGTGCAACATGCTCAGGGAATTTTCATTATGGAGATGAACTTGTCATAGTTAATTACAGCTGAATGAAGTAATTTTTTTGTTTAAAAATGTGATTATCCTTGGAACTTTATACTTTAATAAAAGTTTGAAGTTAATGAGTGCTCTGACATTTCTGCTTTTATCTGTGGTTTGTTAAAAGTGGCCACAGCAGTGAGAAGTTTCTTGTTTCCCCAGAATGTCAGTGTGAGGGGACAGACAATCGTATCCCACTCCTGAAAGAGGTGTTTGAGGCCTTTCCAGAAACTCCTGTCAACATTGACATCAAAATGAACAACGACGTGTTGATCAGAAAGGTACATGAGAACCTGCTGAACTTACAGCGGAGGCAGGGGAATGATGCTGATATTCCAGAAGTTTTTTGGAGTTCTGGCAGTCTGTGCAGCCAGATCTGTGTTCTTGAACTGCTTCACCCTTCACGTGTTGGGTCCTGCCCTCTGTGTGAGGTAATACAGGAGACACAGAATATCTTGCACAAGATCCCTTCTCTAAAAGCTCTTTAGGATTCTTTGTCTGGAAGAAAAACTGCTCCAGCACTGCTGGAGACAAGTTTGGTTTGTACCTCTCTTCTTAGGGACTGTTGCTCTCTAAAGCAGCATAAAAACATGATGTTATTGTGTAGATGTGCTCAACACAGAGGGCAGTATTTCCAGAAAATACTGTTTTGTCATTTAGGTTTCTTGAATTCTTTAGGGGTTTTTGTAGGTATAATCTGTTGTCCTGAACACCTGTTTATTTTCCATCAAAGCATCCCAACCACCTGATGATGGGAAAGTAAATAACTCTTTCCTGTAATGATTTCCAAAGCAAGCAGAGTTTCAGTTAAATAATGCTGCACTTAATTTCCGGTGACTCCATGTGAGAGTTGTGCTTTCTGTGCTGCAGGTCTCAGAGCTGGTGAGTCAGTACAAGAGAGAACATCTGACTGTGTGGGGCAATGTCAATTATGAGATTGTAAGCAAGTGTTTCAAGGAGGTAAGGCTGAGTCCAGCTAACCTTTGTTACTGTGTGCTGACAAAACCTACAGAAAAACACCCTGCAAATCAAGATTTAACCAGCTAAGCCAGGCTTCTGCTTGTGGTGAGAAATTCTGTGCTCAGATTGTTCTGCTTGCTGTACTGCTAAAATAAGACAAGCACAGTTAACACTCCTCTACCCTGCCATAAAATACTTGAGGAATTAAGCTTAGTCATGTTTTATTCTTGTTTTATGAAATATAGGGCATTGCAATTTTATGCCAGTTCTTAGAAGCCTGTGTTGCCTGTTTATCATTCATCTGATAAAAAGCAATTTTTCTAGGGATTGCTTATTGTCTGTTTTATTAGCATGAAAATAATGGATGTGGCCACTAGTGGACACAGTTGCATCAGCATAAAGCTGTTGTTTCACAGCTATAATGCTCCTTTTTGTGCTGAGGAATTTTACAATTTAGAATTAAATTAAAATTGTGCTTAGTCCAAGGGAGTTACACACCTGAGTGAAATCCATCTTGGTGATAGTTCAGTCTAGTTTATTATTTCAATTTATCTGTCAGGACAACACCCCATTTCCTACCTGAACAGCAGTTAAATTTCTTCACATAAAGCAGCTTAATCTCAGGTGTGACTGCTGAACTTCAGACATGCATTGATGAGTAAATTTAATTGCAACAGAGTCAAAATCTACCAAGATAACTGAGAATCTCTTTCCTGGTTCCTGCAGAACTCTGACATTGCCACCATCTTCTGTGCCCAGCGTGTCCTCCTGCTCCTTGGCCTGTTCTACACTGGGCTGCTGCCCTTCGTTCCCTTCAAGGAGGAATTCTTTGAGATTCCCATGCCCTCCATCATCCTCAAGTGAGTTACAGCCCACTGCTGCACCAATGTCAAGCAGGTGAACCCTGATGCCTCCCTGAGCACTGCTTTTTTGGGCTGAGGTTGCTTTTCTGTTGGTTTTGGATATTGCTGGGAGAATTCTGTGCACAGTATTACACAGCAGTTCTGTACTAACAACTAATTCTTGCTCTTTTCTCCTCTTTTCTTGAGAACAAATTTGTCTGATAGGGCCAGGAGACAAGCCAGCAGTAGGGTGGAAATGAGATTTCACAATCTTTCTCATTCTTCACTCAAAATGCTGCAGAAATCTCATCTCTATTGCTTCTCTTAAATGTAGCTTGTTTCTCTTCTATAACCCGATTCTATATCACTGTCTTGAAGAGTGAAATTACTGCTCTAATTTGAGCAAGATGAATTCTTTATGTTCCTTTTGCAGGAACATCTCAACTAAGATTTTAATCTGTGCTCTGGTAATTTTTGGTTTCCTCTTTCTCAACAGGCTGAAAGAACCAGAGAAGATGTCAAGAAGCCAGAGATTTGTTATCTGGCTGGCTGACACGTAAGATTTTTGTCTGATTAAGTTTTTATTTATATTTTGCCTTGAAATTAACACTTGACTCAAACAACTAAGAATTAGCTATTGCTATAGCTATGCATTATATATTTTCAGTTTCTTCCAGCTTTTTGTCAGTGCAGGATAAATCTGATTCAAATCTTATGTAGGTGTGCTTCATGCATTTATTTTCCATACACTGAAGCTTTCTAAGGTGCAGTAACACTGGGAATTATTCCAATTGTGTCTGTTAAGCTTCTGTCCTTAAGTCTGCTCAGCTAATTAACATGCAATTAGATGCAGAATGCAGATTTTATGATTGTGGCTGTTTCATAATGTTGTCAGAGGAGAGACACTGTTTGCCTTACAAGGAGGAATTTTGCATTTTAAGAATATCTGTGCTTCAGAGGGGATTTAGTCACAGGTTTTCAGTGACTTCAGTGTCTCCTAGCCCTGACATCTGTTAGTTTAATTTCTCCAGTGGCCAGGACATTTTCATGTCTTCTGGTGGGAAGGATAAAACCTCTCCTGAAAGCTGAGTGGTTGGTTCATCAGACGTGGTGTAAGGATTTCATCCTGCAGGGTGAAGGCTTTCTCTGATGGATTTGATCTTCAGCAGAGCTGATACTTTAATTGCTTGAACTGGAAGTTTTCTAGAGTTGGATTTCTCTTGTGGAGAACTCTACACACTGTTTGGAAACTTCATTGCAGGTCATCAAAAGACACTGAAAATTCCATATATACTTGAAGTTGTTAATTAATCTCTCTCTCTTTCCCAGGCTGCTGATGAGGAAGGCACTGTTTGATCACCTCACAGCTCGGGGCATCCAGGTACAGTGGGGAAAGCTAAAGTGAGAATTCAAATCAGACAGACACAGCCTTGAAAGAGGTTCCTGTTCCCCTCAGCAAGTTCTTTGTGTTTGTGGGACTGTGAGTCGCTGTTTAGTTCCTGAGCAAAAGCTGCTGCTCTTATATTTGCAGTACTCTGGTTGCAAAGATTGGTATACCTGGGGAAAAAATGTTTTTCATTTAAATCCCCTGATGTTTAGGGTTTTTTTTTTTTCCCCACTTCAAAATTAAGCCTACAAAATCTGCAAAATTGGTTATCTGATGTGTGGCTTTCACAAAATAATACTGACTTTTAGCAGGATCTGAAGTCTCAGGTAGTAGATTTGGAGTTACCATTAAAAAATGTCCCTTTTGGAAGGTGAGGGGGAAAAGTTCAGTGTCAGTGTAATAGCTTCTCATTTTAAATGTGCAGCAACATCTCTCTCAGATCAAACAATTTAGTTCAAAAGGTACTTTTTAAAAAGAAATTAATATTTCCTATAATACCTTGTATCCCATTTCATAGGTGTACATTTGGGTACTGAATGAAGAGCAAGAATACAAGAGAGCATTTGATCTTGGAGCTACTGGAGTGATGACAGACTATCCAACAAAACTGAAGGAATTCTTAAATAATTACCCAGCATGAAGGAAGAAAACCAAGAAAGTCCTTCCAGAATAGATTGTGAGCCAAGGATTTTCCTCATTAAAAAAATAATTGGGGGCAGCATGCACAGATCATTTTTGTTGGAAAGAATGTAACTGATGATCTGTTACCTTGTTGTCAAGTCACTACCTAATGTCAAGGTTCTCTATTTATTTTAAAACTTTAATTACATAGTTTACATTTGTAAATAGCTCATTTAGTAACAGCACACTTCACAAACGGTGATGAGTAGGAAGAGAGTTGCCTGATAAGGCACCTGTAGATAATAATAAGCATTATCTTACCTGTCACAAGTGTTCCTAAGCAGCTGTCCAGACATGTCAGTTATTCCAGTTATATTCTAGTGAGCAGAAACTGAAGAATTCTGAAAGTGTTGCCTGTGTGTTTGCATTTCTTGTGTTGCTTTTAGATTACAGGTAACTTTAGAGCAGAAAAAAAAAAAAAAGAAAAAAGAAAGAAAAACAGGCACAGGAGAAATAGCAAAGCAGACTCTGGCTGGCCAAGTAGTGAAGTGTACTCAGTGAAGGTGGTCACTTTTAGCCAGAATTAACTCAGTATAGATTTATTCCATTATTCTCACTGACAAGAATGTTGAACTTGAGTTGGAACTGGATTTGGACCCTCTCTGAGGTCCAACACTGTGACTTGTTGGTCCAGGTCTAAACACAGGACTTAAACCAGAATCTGGATTTGACACAAGAGTTGCAGTGCAGGGTCCAGGTTTGCCCCTGGCTCTGGCCTGCCTGTCATGGCAGTAGCTGGATTTCCAGGATGGAAAAATGCACTTGTTACAGATTACACTCACTTTGAAATAGCCTTTTCACCATGTCCTAAAAGTCTTTTGCACATCTGTTGTTCTTGATGAACGAGAAGTTGTTTTTTAGGGTGAGGGACCAAAGAAGACTTAAGTTTGGTCAGGAGTTTCAGGGACAAATGAAAACGTTCCTATTAAATGAATTCACCCAAAGCAGATTTTTATGTGCATTTATAAAGGGAGGAAGTGTCAAGAATGTGTATAAACTTTAGCCTTCTGTCTCCACAAAAATCCATTCAATATCCATCAAGTTTATGTGCATGGACATGGGAATAACTGGCAAAAGCCAGGAAACCCCAGGTGTGATGGAATGGGAAGGTAGGAAGGTATTTCTGGAATAGGAAGGTAGGAAGGTTAGGCAGGAAGGTATTTCTGGAAGCTTCCCATGCTGCTGTGTCCTTGTGAGCAGGAGTTACCCCTGTGTCAGACAGGTTGGAGCCTGCAGTGCCCGTGCCTTGGTGTGCTCATGTCATGGCTGGGGGTTCAGGGGTTTGATTTTGTGGCTTAATGACACCCAGTGTATAGAGCTCAGTCACTGGATCATCAGAATCTCTCTCTAAACAAGTGTTTGGGTCCAGCAGTGTCTGTTTCTTGAAGGAACTTCATGTGAAAATAATAGATCTTAATAATAAACACAGTAGTCAGATGTGGTTTTACTGCAAGGAGCAGCTACTCTGCTAAAAGATGATTTTTAAGTCTTTTTTTCCCATTGGTAGCTCAGATTTGGGAGGGTCCTTGTTGCACCCCCCTGGCTGCTGTGCCATATTTATAATTGTGGAGCATCTTTGCTGTTCCACTGCCTGTCAGGAGGCTGTGAGAATGCCAAATCCATCTGCAGGAGAGCGTTTGTTTCTGCACCACAGTTCCTTTCTGAGGAATATGTCTCGATGAAATGGAAAAAAACTGCTGCATTTAGGATTCAAGTGAACATTGCTGATGGGGGCAGATGAGTTAATGTTGTCCTTTTGAATATCTGCCTGGTGAAGATGACTGCAGATCCAATTTCCTCCTAATTTAATCAGCCTTGTTGCTTATTGAATGGAAGAGAGGAAAATGTAACTTCCTAACTGTTCATGGGGGGGAAAAGGATGAAATTATTTATTAGGTACTAAGCTTTCTGTTTCCCCCTCAGACCAGTTCTTTCTGGTCACATAAGTGCTAATAATCAGTCAAGTCACAGCTCTGCCTGCTTTTTAGAAGCCACAGAATAGTTATAGAAAATGTTCCACATGCAGCTCAGTAAATTAGAAGATTCCACCTTTCTGTCCTAATCTGGGTTTATTAGCAGTTTGTAGCTCCAGATAGTCTTTATGTAATGTGGGTTTTTTTAAACACAGTTTTATTGCAATTGAATTTCTGACACATGCACCAATATTAAGATGCAGATATAATTATGGTTTTAGAGAATGCTATCAAAAACATATTAAAACTTTTTTTTGTTTCAGTTAGGAAAAGCTAAGTTTTAAAATACCAGTTTTGATCTCTGACTTACTTTGCCTCAAGTTTCCTTCAACACTCAATAAATAAACAATGTTCCATTATTCTATATTAAATGATAAAACACAGGTACTGAAATGACAGTTTTTTATATTTAATTTTAATATTTTTATTTTCTCTCTGTAGTAGTAGAGATGGAAATTTCTGCCTTCTAAAATTCTCAACATATTTTTCAACCCTATTTTTGTCAGACCACCAGTGTTATTACATTTGATGGAGCTTCTGACTGTGCTGTTTATACACTGGGATAAATCTGCTGCTCCATATATCTAAAATTTGATTGGGAGGGAAAGAGTGCAGTGCTGGAAAAGCTGCTGGATTTATTCATTCACCTGTTTGGGCTTTAGCACCAGAGTTCAGGTTTGATCTCATGGGACAGATAATGTTTCATGGGTGAATCCCAGCACCAGTGCACAGGGCTTAGGCCATGATAACTGTTTGTAACAAACACTTGGGGTAACTATAAAACATTTGTTTTAATCCTTGTTTTAAATATTCCAGAACTTGCTGTGTGATTTTTAAACCACTTGTACAGAAAAGCTTTTGTTGAGAACTTGCACAACTGTCCAGGAGGATGTTCAGTTAATCTCTCCCTCTCTCTGAGGAGAGATTCTTTTCAGGTACTTTTAACTCTAAATATTGTTTTAACACTGTGTTCTCAAGCCTGTTGCAAAGTGTTTTATGTATGAAGGATGACTGCATGTATTTCATGCACTTTTAATTTGCAGAAAGTCTCGTGGACCTCTCTAGCTCCAAAGCTATGCAGTGATTTTTCTTTTCATGTGAAGAAGGATTTGATGCTTTTGGAATGTGGCACATTAAAACATCTTTGCTCATAAAAAATCTCAAACTGAATGCTTGTTAGGTGTGAATTCTTTCCCTAAAAACCTGACTTCTGAGGGTGGTTTTGTGTTTACAGTGTCCTTGGTTTGAGTTTGTGTTCACAGGAATTCCACTTGCAGCAAGTTTCTGTCCTTTCTGATGATCAGCAGGATAATGTTTCCTCTAGTCCTAGAGGAAAAATTTCCAGCTTTCCTACAGGATTGCCATTAAATTCCATTAAATATTAGGTTTTAAGGTCAAGTCTCATTTTAAAGCCGTGAGGGTTCATATTTAGGTAAGAGAGGTGAAGTGGGGGTTTGTATGTTGCATATTTAGTAACTTTTAAAGGATTTTTCCAGCATGATGAGAGGATTCTCCAGATGGCTCTGGATGCTGTTTGATTTCTTAAAACCCATCCTAAAGATTTGGTCAGGCAGAACAGGGAACTGGGGGGCATTACAGAGTCTTTTAACATGGAAACCATTTCTCTGTGATCACTTCAGGATGTGTCACCTGCCATAAATTTGCAGCTCAAACAGAATATTCTGAAACAACTTCACAATTTATTTATCCAAAGCAAGAAGGCTCGAGGTGCTGATTACTTTAAAGAATTTTCAGGATATGTACTATAATATATATAATATACTTTATATATTTTTAAAAATATATTTCTATATTTAAAGGATATTTTTTCAATTAAGTATATTTTTAATATGAAGTATGTATATTTTTGTATAAAGTATGTATATTTTTAATGTGAAGTATATACATATTTTTATATGAAGTATATATATTTTTTTATATTAGGTTACCTAGGAAAAGGAGAAGCTTTTTAATATGAAGTATACATATTTTTATATATGAAGTATACATATTTTTTATATATGAAGTATACATATTTTTTATATATGAAGTATACATATTTTTTATATATGAAGTATACATATTTTTAATATAAAAATTTTGTATATATGAAGTATAGATACTTTTATATATTAAGTATATGCTTTCTATATAGTACTTTATCTTTTATATAAATGTTTAACATTTTTATATTTATCTAAAAGTATATTTATTTCTATAATATACTTTTATATATTATAGATAAAATAATATACTTTTTTGTTGTTGTTTTAACATTGGTTTGCCCATGAAATTCCTCATGTCCGATGAATTTTAGTAGGAAATAAATCGGAATGTCCCTGCTCCATCCTGCCGCGGGAGGCCGCCACAGCCCGCGCATTCCCGATGGAATTCCTGCAGCAAAGGGAGACCCACGTGCTGAGATTTTACCCTCGATTTATGGAAAGGGAATGGAAATCCTAATTGTAAAATCTGGAATAGTGCTATAGAAAGGAAAATGAGGGATCAGCTGGACCAAAAATAATGAAATTGGGGGGGAAAAAATTAAACCAACCTGCTTCTGTTAATGATAGAAACACGTCTAAAAAATTTCAAATATTCCCATTTTACAAACAGGGAAAAAAGGCAATAGCAGGGAAGGTATCTTGGTTACAAGGCCATTAACACCTGCTGCAAATAAAATTCAGGAATGCCGAGAAACTGAGATTTTATCAGCTCTAAACACACACTTAATTCCCAAGGTGTTGAGGCAATAGCTCAGTGGGTGATCTGGTATTTTCTCCCCTCTCAGAATTGCTTTGACAAAAGTTTCCCCCAGGCAGTGATGCTCGATCAGTTGGGCTTTTCTTGTTTAAATGATAATTAAGGTTTAAACTGATATCAAATACTGAGCAGGGAAAAACAGTAGCTGTGCTGCTCAAGCTCCAAAAAAACAGTGTTTGCAAATAGTGAAATTAAAAATCCTGGTTAGCTGTTCATTTGAAAGATGAGTTGTAATTACTATAAAGCAAAAATTCAGATTTTTTTTTTTAATATATTTCCCTCGAGTTCACCCCAGTAGAAGTTTTCATGGTGCTGCTCAAGCTGTGCTTCAAAGTTTGTAACCAAACTAACCAAGAATCAAATGTGAAAATGGGATTTGAAGCTTTAATAAGTAGCATTTAACCCAACCAGTGTTTTATTTTGCAAAAGCAAGTGAAATTCTCCTTATAAAACACTGTTATCCCTAAAAACCTTCCAATTTTTGTAAATCATGTGGTTTAGAACAAAGAAGAAATTTTGGCTTTCTTATGTTGCTATTTTACTACAGCCTCAAAGCTGCGTGAGCCCCCAGATCTTCAGGGTGATGCTTAAACCAAATAATTCCAATTTATCATCACTCTAAACCAATAAAAAATAGAAACCTTTGAATATAAACAATATTAATGTTCACCATATAAATAATAATGGACTGAAAAATTCTGCTGCACACACGGGGTAAAAAAAAAATCACTTTGCAGCAGCCTCTTGATGATGTAAATTTGTTTTGCTGATGGTTTCTTGTGGCTTCTGGGTGATTTAAAGTTCAAGTAAATTCTGTCACCACTTCCTGCTGATCACCTCCTCTAGATCTGTAAAATAAAGAACTTTTAGCACTGGGGAGAGGGGCTGGAAATGTGGTATTTGGTCTTTGCTGCTGGCTGGGGAAGGCAGGAGGTTACCTAAGAAAAGAAGTTTAAAGTAAACCTTCAAAGCAAGCTCCTCTTGCAGAACACAATTTAATTTATTTTTTTTTAAATAGCAATTTTCCTCTTTATTGGGTGTGTTTAACAGCTGCTAACTACCCTGGTGCTTCAATCTTTGTTTGGAGTGTTTAAATTATACCACGAGTGTACAGGGGGTGAAAAAAAAAGTCATTTAGTGTTGAAAATCTGGTTGTGGAATTCCTCACCCAGCTGGTTCAGTGATGTGATCAGAGGGGTGGGCTTGGCATGTGTGGAAGGAAAATAATTTATAGCACCAGCTAAATGTTATTCCCACAAAAATAATCAGAATTAATGGAAATTTTGCCTTATTATTCCATGTATTTAACATTTGAACCAGAATATTGCTCTTATTGCCAATCAAGTAATTCTGCAATAAAATATCGTTAATAATTTCCTTAAGCAGGAGAGAGTTAGAACAAGAATAATCTCATAAAGCAAATATATTTCAGCCCTGAAGATGCAGAACTTTAATCATGGATCTGATAAATGGGCAGATTGAAAATATTAAATATTTTTAATATTGGAACTGTCCAGGAGGAGTCCCTGCCCATGTCAGGGATGGACTTTAAAATTCCTTCCATCCCAAACCATTCTGGGATTATTAAACCTGTACTTTATACACTGAATTATTGTTATTAGGGAATAAAAACGTGCAGGGAGAAGCCTCCAAATGCCCTGAGCTGTTGGGTGCTGGTGTTTTAATTACAGAGCTTTGAGGGGATGGCATTTAATTGGGGTTTGCAGCTCCTGGGGTACAAATCTGCCAAGATCTCTGCTGGAAAAATTCATGGATGTTGATTTCCAGGAGAAATATGGAATATCCTCATTTCTGCAGTGGCCTGCTGGAGAAGCTGGGTTAGTACTGGTGAATTTTGTATGTTGACTTTGGTGGATTTGGGGATTAATATTAATTAATTTTGGGGTTAATATTGATGAATTTTGGGGTTAGTACCAGTGGATTTGGGGGTTCATATTTGTGAATTTTGTGTGTTGATATTGGTGGATTTTGGGGTTAATATTGATGAATTTTGGGGTTAGTACTGGTGGGTTTTGGGGTTCATATTTGTGAATTTTGTGTGTTGATATTGGTGGATTTTGGGGTTAATATTGATGAATTTTGGGGTTAGCACTGGTGGATTTGGGGGTTAATATTGATGAATTTTGAGATTAGCACTGGTGGATTTGGGGAGTTAATATTTGTGAATTTTGTGTGTTGATATTGGTGGATTTGGGGATTAATATTGATGAATTTTGGGGTTAGTACTGGTGGATTTTGGAGTTAATATTGATTAATTTTGAGATTAGTACTGGTGGATTTGGGGGTTAATATTGATGAATTTTAGGGTTAGCACTAGTGCATTTTGGGCTTAAATTCCTCAATTCTGTGTCTCTACTCTGCCGCTGCTCCCCCAGCGCCCACCCCGCGCACCACACACCGCTAATTACCGCCGTTCATTAACGCGCGCTAATTACCTGCGCGGGCAAAGACGGAAATAGCGCACCACCATGGGACAGTGACCGCAGCCGCCCGTTCCCCTGCTCCGTGACACCCGGGACCCCCGAAATCCCCGGTTCCCCCGGTTCCCCCGGGGCCGCGCATCCCCCGCGCATCCTGCGCGCATCCCCCGCGCATCCCCCGCGCATCCCCCGCGCATCCCCCGCGCATCCCCCGCGCATCCTGCGCGCATCCCCGCGGGCGGGCGCGGCCCCTTTAAGAGCGCGCGCCGCGTTTGTTGTGCGGCCGCGCGAGCCGCGCTCCCATTGGCCGCGCCCGCCGCAGCCGCTGCGCGCAGGGGAGGGGCGACAATGCCGCGCTCTGAATGGCTCGGTGAAAATGGGCTGCGGCCGGCGAGGACCAATCAGCGGCGTGTTGCTATGTGCCGGCGGGCGTTGATTGGTTAGGAGAGGTGTCACTCAGCGCCGGCAGGGTATAAGGGGAGGGAGCAGGCGGCGGGCGGGGGAGGCGCTGCGGGCTCTGTGCGCGTCGGCGGCCGCGGCGCTCGGTCCGCGCCGGGACGAGCTCGGTGCGGCCGCGGTGAGTGAGGGCGGCACGGAGAGCGTGAGGGCGTGTGAGGGGCGAACGGCCGCCGTGGAGAAGCGTCCCGGCGGAGCTGCGCGCGGCGGGGCCGGGGCTGGGCGGCCGCGCGTAGCTGCGCCACAGCCGCGTCCGTGTCCGTGTGTCCCCGCGTCCCCCCGTCCGCCCGCCCCGCGGCCGCGCGGATCCCGGGCAGCATCCCCGGGAGGCTCCATCAGGGCCGGTGGAGGAGATGGGGGAGCCCCCGGTGCCGGCGGTGGGCGAGCGGCGGCCTTTGTGTGAGGGGATGGAGGAGGGGGGCAACAGGTCCGGCCGGGAGGGGTTCGGTGCCACCGAGCCGGGAGCGGCCGGGAAACACCGCGGGGAGGAAGAGGAGGAGGAGGAGGAGCAGAGGAGGTTCTGCCTCGCCACCCATCTGGCCGTGGCGATGAACGCACAGCACACCCTGAATCCTCACAGGGAGTGCGGGGGGCTCGGGCAGCGACCCCGCGGAGCTGCAGCATCTCCCCGGGGCTGCGGGCCCCCGGAGCCCCGCGGTGCCCAGCGGGGGCACAGGGATTGCGGGCAGGGATGCCCCTGGCAGGGCGGCTCAGCTGCTCTCTGTTGTCGCTGTCGCCTCTGATATGGGTGTAGCAGCTTCCTTTTCTGCAGAGCTCCGCCGAGGGTGAAACACGGTAACGGGGGTTCTGCATCTCTGGTTTGATCCAGGTGACAATAAGTAGCCCTGAGTCCATAGCTTCAGGTTTTAATGCTGGTTTTTCAAGTCAGGCTGATTTGAAATGCTCCTGTTTAAAATGCGATTTGAACGGGGTAGGAAGAAAATACTTGGAATTCTCGCAGCCTTCCCTTACAATTTACTGGAGTGGCTCTGTCCTCACCTTTTTCTGTCTTAGAAAACAGCCGGAGGAAGGCCTGTCAGACCAGTGTTCCTGGCGTGCAGAGCTGGGCAAGGGCGGGACAGAGCACAGCACCTGCCTCCCGTTCCTGCCTCCCTGCCCTGCCTCCCCAGCGCCTGCTCCCTGCTCCCAGACAAGGATTTTTCCTAATGCGTTTACGCTTCCTTAAAGCTGGGCACTGCAGGCAGGCCTGTGCTGAGTGAGAGGGTTGTAAACAAGCAGATACTGAGGGAGCTGGCCGTGTAATCCGTGAAAGGATTCTGCCTGGAGAGGATGTGTTTTGTGACTTCATCCTCGCAGAGCACTCCCACTGATTTTGTTCAAGATGTCAACGTGTTGGATCCACGCCTCTGGTTCCTTGTAAACATTGTTTGGTGTGTAACAGCAGTGCTGGAATAGAGAATTGAGGTGTTCTCCTTTTCTCCCTGGATCCCTGGTTCTTGTTTCCTGCTGAAAGGCCGTGTAAAAGTGAGGGCTGAGCTTTGAAGCTGAGGTTGGGAATGCTGTAGGGAGGGCAGAGACATTGTTTTCATCTGATGGAGATGTCAAGTACTTCTTTTATTTATTTATTATTTTAGCTTTCTTTGCAGGTGTCTCTTTCCCAGTGCCAGGATTGGAATAACTGGCAAAACAGTCCTTGAGCTCCCTCATGTCCTCTGGATCCATAGATTCTGAATAAATTATTTCCTTTCCTTGCTGTCTGGTGTGTGGAGTTGAGTCAGGGTTGTGTTGAAGAAGACAGCATCCCTACCTGTAAATCCACATTCCCTCAAAGGCTCCTTGACTCATGGATTGAAACCTGTTGCTGAGAGAGAATTTAATTAAGGAACTGGTCACTCTGGTGTAGGTCCTGGCTGGCAGTTCAGAAGGTTGGGACCTCCTTCATCTGTTGTGGCACTACAAAAGCATTGCAGGGATTGCAGAGGAGTAAAAAACCATTTATTTCTTGTTCTTGCTTCACGGCCTTGCCTTTACCTATGTTTGTGGAAGGAGAGACAACAATAAAGCCAGGCTTTCATTGGGCTTTGGTCATTAACTGGCGGAGCTTTGTTTGATTGAGCTTAAGCAGAGTCTTCATTAGAGGTCAGCTATGGGGTGCTGGAGCACAGGGTTCACAGAGTGGAGTGAGGAATGGGGAAATGGAGAGTTCAGTTCCCTGGGCCGTTCTGAAGCTGATCAGGATGTCCAAGATGTAGCAGAGTGTGTTTATTCCTTGGGAACCAGGATACACAGCTGGTTTTTTCCACTCCTTGACAGAAACCTGTAAGTTGGTCCTTCAGGGTGTCCCCTCTTTTCTGTGCCTGTGTTTGCAGGTCTTGTCTTTCAGATCCAATCACAGTAACTAATGGCTGAGGACAGGTTTCCTTCAGAAGCCAAGGGGAGTCCATGGAAGAGAGGCACTATTCTGACCCAAAGATTTTTTATTTCTTTAGTGCAGATCTTCAGCTGATAAATCAGTTGGCTGTGTGATGCTGGTGGAGAATGTGGATTTCTTATCGTTTGTCTTTTTGGGGAGAACAAAAAGTCCGTTTTCTGGGAGTGCTGTGCCCTGGACCTGAATCCTATTACCTGTAGCCCCTGTTGGCCCCTGGTCCTCATCTCCCTGGATTTTGGCAGTCCCTTATCTCCGAGTCTGGTTTCTGCCATGTCATTTTGCCTTTTTGTCCCCGTTTGTCAGGGTCTGTGGCTGTCCTGCAGCACATAAACTGAATATTCTTGATTCTTCTCCTTCTCTGCAACCTTTTACTGGACAGCCACATCTTCCAGCCTGCCTGGGAGCTTTTCCACCCTCTGGTGTGGGATGTGTTGGCCATCAGGAGCAGCTCCGTCTCCGAAGCGTCACTGGACTGGCCAAGCCACTTAAGGCTGCAGGAAATAACATAATTAATGAGACTTAGTTCTCCCACATCTTGTACCTGACAATCTCAAGTCACTTGACAATGCTAATTAAAGCTAATCACGCTCCTCTGTTTTTAGTAAATAGCTATTATCCCTGCTTCACTCTTGCTTTAACAAATGATAGTGCCAGGCACTGTGAGTCACTGGAAGTTATGGGAATGCAGCCTGGTGGAGCTGCCTTCCGGCCTCCTCACCAACAGGTCCATTGAGAGATTGGTTTTTTACACCTGCTCAGGTGTTGGTGGAGAATGTTAGAATGTGAAATGTTTTCCTGATTCACAAAAATCCATCACTTTTAGACTCCTTTTTTCTTTACTGCCGTCGTGACTTGTACAAAACAAAATTCCCACAGTTGAGCAAAGGCTACTAAAAGTTCCCAAAAGCTGAGGATGCTTTGAATTTGCCCTTCAGAAAAGTTTTTGGTGAGCTAAGGGAGAAGGCAGAGTGGTGTCATTTCTCCTGTTTCACACTGGCACCACGAGGACAAAACGTAGTGTGGTTTGACCTGGGCATTGCACGGCCCTGCCTTGGAACACCAGAAGAAACCTCTGAGGTTTCAC
Organism: Taeniopygia guttata; assembly: GCF_048771995.1. NCBI lineage: Eukaryota > Metazoa > Chordata > Aves > Passeriformes > Estrildidae > Taeniopygia > Taeniopygia guttata. The sequence goes on along the minus strand of NC_133044.1, from coordinate 2,675,232 downwards.
TGATGAAATATGGCTGGAGCAAGATGTTACTAAAAACAGCCTGTCTAGCATCTCAAAGAAAAATAAAAGATGGGGTTAATTATTAACTGTGGGGAAATAAATCTTCACGAGAGTCCCAGGAACTCCCAGCTCAAGCACGCGTCAGTTCTGTCACAGCTGCATGAGGTGTGTCAGTTCACCTGCCTTGGCAGGCTGAGAGGATATCCAGGAGGAACTAATGACAAACTGGGCGAGGTAACAGCTCACTTGACCTTCTTAAACTAGATTCAGTTATAAAGTATCTGTCATGTGGAGCTCCAAGCTCTAAATCCTCACCTGACTTTGCCCCCCTTGACACACGCTGGGGTTGTGGCTGAAGTGCCACAGAGCTTGTCCCTTGTTAATGCAGGAATTTTGCATTAAAAGTGTTTCTGGCAGAGATGGGTCAGAATTCACCATCTTATCCTCAGCTTTACTCAGAAAATAATCAGATGTAGCAGGGTAGAAAATAAAGTCGCTGCCTGTCTTGTGACAGATGAGCTGCTGGGCAGAGCAAGGCTGGGTTAGAGATGTTCCTGGGAAGAACCCTCTGAGCAGGTGGGGTTTGTGGGCAGGTGAAAACTTGGGAATTTGGCAAGGAGAGCTTGTAGTAGTGAGTCATGACAGGCAGCTCTAGCGGGCCCTTCTTTAATGTCTTTGAGGATATTGGAGTGATCCTTGCAATAGATAAATGTTCTCACTGTGTTCCCTGCCTTTATCAGGGAGAATGGATGATCCATCCTGCAGACCCAGGTAATTGAATCCTGGTCATACCTACGTTTGCCAGAGAGGGAGATAATAAAGTGATCTGAGGAACACCACAGAAAATGCAGTGATAGGAGATTTATTTGGACAGCCAGACTGTTTTGCAATTAAAGCAAATCAAGCTGAGAAGTGGGAATGATGAAAAGCGTTTCCATTTTGTCAGTAAATGATCAGCTGGATGGGAAGAGCTTTTCCTTGCTGCCTTTAGTTCAGGTTGGTGCTGGAATAGCAAGGCAAGGGTCTTGTTTCATTTTGTAGAACGCTGTCTGTGTGACACTGGCAGTCTTTGCTCTGGGGCTCCAAATGTGACCTTCACCTTGAACGTGGCTTTGTCCAGCACCAGGGTGGCTCTGGAACGAGGAGCTGCAGCTCAGCTGATTCAGCTGCAGGACTCTCACCCCTTCCTGGGGCTTTGCAAAATGTAGAGGAGGAAATGGAGTCACTTGTGTGTTAAATTAGCCCAGCTTGCAGCTTTTATTTGTGGCACGAGTGGGATTTGCTGGTGGGAGCAGACGGAAGCGCTGCCTGATCGGAATCGCTGCTTCTCCAGGCGACTTCTCCTGCTCTGTTTGGTACCTCTGGAGTGGCCCCTGCTGGAATTGGGTCCTGGATTTGGCTGGAGGGACCTGGAGGTGGGCAGCTCACAGCTGTAATCTCGCCCTGCTGCTCCTTATCAGCAGCACAGGCTCTTCTGCATTGCAAAGATATCGCTGCCAGGCAACTGGGGAGAGTGGGAAGAGGATTCAGCCAGAGGTGTCAGTCATTCCTTGGAGAGGCTGAATCTGGCAGTCCCTGCTCCTGTGGTTTCAGACAGGCCTGGAAAAAATAATAAATTACAATCTTTCAATAATACCTTTAAATAAAAAAAGGTTTAAAGAAACCTTCTGTAATAAACTACTGAGCCAGGTGATGTCTGTCCTAGCTTGTCCCGTGGCTTTTTGAGGAAGGCTTTGATTAAATATCCAGAATTGTTTCCCTTCCCTGCTTCCCAGTGCTGTCTGATGGTGCTTTGGGTTGTGGGGAGAGATGAGTGAGCAGTTCTGACACTGAGTGGTCCAAGCTCAGCCTTAGGCTGTAAAGAAACTCAAAATTCTCTTTGTCCTCTGGTCTCTGTAGTCAGGAGCCAAAAAGAAGCAGCTCTGCATGATCTTCACTGAGTTATTTTAACCTGTTCTCTCCCTTTCCAGTTGGCTGAGTGCTGTAATCCACACAGGGATTCCTTTTTGGAATACAGGAGCCTTTTGGACTTGATTCTTGCATTTGAGAACCTGAAAATGCACTGGTGTGGATTATTAAAACAAGTGAAACTTTTCAATTTGATTTAATCTCCAATTTGACAGAACCTAAATCAGCTATGTAAAGAACCATTTAAAATAAGAACCATTGTATGTATGTATGTACCTTCTGTAAAGAACCATTTAAAAATATTTAATATTAATAAGTTTAATGGGTTTTTACTGGGTTATAGTGACAAAGCTACACAGACTTAAACAAAATTCTAACCTGAAGTGGGTTTTAGAATTTTCTCTTTTTTCCTTTTAAGTTTCATCTCATTTCCCTGTATTTTCCAGGTGACCTTTAGAGGAAACCATCAGAGACACCCCAGGGGGGTTTGTTGTGGGGTGCTGTATCTATTTTGGACCAGAAGAATTGTGATATACACAGAGTGATGATCTCAAAGAGGACAAAAAGCCACCAAAGCCCAGCCTTTGAGAGGTGATTAATCTAAGCATCCTGGCAGTGGTGCCGGGTTGGTGCTGGGGTTTTTCCTGCCGGGCTGGCTGTGGAATGTGGAGCACGGCAGGTGCAGCAGGGCTGGCATCCCGCCCATCCCGGATTCCCTGTGGCCGGCTGGAGAGGCTGGGATTGCCTCCTGCTGCATCTCTTCCCGATGCCCTCTAGTGGTTTCCTGGCAGGTGTCTGGAATGCTGTTTGCCATCAGCATCACCTTCATCCATCCCTCCATCCCCTTTTCCCCAAAACCATGAAGTGCTTCCTCACGGTGATGAACACCTCTCACTTGCTAGGAATCACCCAGAGGAGGAGAAGGGGTTAAATATTATTATTCATGTTGTAATTGTGTCCATGCAGCTGATAAAAGTCAGTGCAGAGGGTTCCTGCTGGCTGGTTTCCACGTTTTCTCGTGTTCTTTTCCTGCTTGCAGGGTTTGGAGGATGAGCTGAGGTGTTAGAGGAGGACACTCAGGGATCAGTGGCGCTGCTGCTGAGCTCTTTGCAGTGTCACCTTAGGCAGGGTTGGAAATTGGTGCATTTCAGAAACTTGATGCTGCAGGAGTGAAGCACATTGTGTTCACCCATCTGCTGTTTCAGCTCCTTCCGTGGCTTTCCCTTGTGTTGTTCCCTGGTTAAATTCGGGATGTTCATCCTTCCTCCCAGACCTTCCACAAGGTACATCCCACCCTCCCACCTTCAGACGATCTGCTGCATCTTTCCCAGAGCTGTGGATCCCCAGAACTGCCCCAAACCAGGATATTTTGTCACCATCAGAGTATAAAATGCTCCTTTAGCAGTGCCAGGTGTCTCTGAGTGTCCAACACCTGCCACTGATAACTCCTGTTCCATAGGGAAGCAGAACAGGGATCAAGCCCCAACTCTAGTTAGAGACCAGCCTTCCTTCAAGCTGCATTAAGGAATATTAAGGCAGTTTTTGTCAAGAAAACCTTGGTAAGTGGCTGTACTTACCTTGAGAATTTTCTTAGAGTCCTGCTCAGAGCCTGGAGCAACCCAGCTTTGACACAGAAAACTCTGCAAACCCAATTCCTTTTGTGTTTTCCTTGCACTGGGAATCAGCACATCTCAGATTTTTACTGTATTAATGGAACGGACCCACCAAATGAGAAAGGTTGGGTTTCCAAATATCTGAATTATTTCAGAGCTGCTGCAAGCAGCTTTCTGTAGCATTTGCTATATTCTAGTAAGTATTTCACAGACTGAAGTTTATCTTAAAATTCAATAATCCATTAAAAAAACTCTCAGACCCAACAAACCTGTTGTTTGTCCTGCCACAACGAACATTTGCATCTGAACTGCATTGCAAATGGATTTTATTCAAAATTAGGCTTGTGTGTGATGGTTTTGTTCCCTGGCATATGGACTTGTACACGCAGTGGCCTTGTCTGGCAAGTGCTTGGCACAGACTTCCTCCCTTTTTTTGTGTTTCCTGAATTGCTGACAGCTTCGTGTGGGAAGTGGGTGTTGGACACCCACAGGTGGAAGGTGGATTCTGAACCCAAAAGTTGCCCAAATTGGCAAAATGTGTGTGGTGGTTTTTCCATCAGGCAGCTGATACCTGCTCAGAACTCAGCAGGATGTGCAGCAGGACAGCCCCACACACCCAGTACAGCAAGCAAAGCATTCAGCTGATTTCCTCACTGATAACCCACAACAAATGATGCTGCAAGTTTTTTCTTTGGAGTTCCTTCCTTTTTGTCCAAACAAGCTTTCTGACTTGTTGGACATTAATTAATAGGCACAAATTTCTCTTGGTTGAATTGAGTGAGTGCATCCCAGAGATAAATTTCTCTTGAATGAGAAAAGAACAATAATGGATGATGTTGCTGGTGGCAGATACTCGTCTCTCTGACAGTACTGGGCATGATGATAAAGTGAACAAAGCTTCTTTTGTTCTTTTTTAAAGTGAGTGGAATGACTCCACTGCTGCCCGCTGCCTGTGATGCTGATGAACATGAGCTCATCATTCTGAAAACCAGAGGCACAGCCCAAATTCATCCTCATGCCTTTGTTCTGCAGCAGAACAAATGCACTGTTAGCTGGTAATTGTCTCCTAATTCAAATGTAGTTGTCATTAGGACATGAAAAATCCAAGGGGTTGGGTTTTGCATTGCTGGGAGCTGCAGAATACATTTCAAAATTATATTTAAGGCACAAATTGGTCCTTATAAGCTGCTGGCTGTGCTTGTAGAATGTCAGAATGGATTTCCTGTAGGTTTTACCTCCTCTCCCACACTGATGGGGACAGAGCTCTTGGTAGACAATACACATGTGGTCAGACTGTGTCAAAGCGGTGTCTTGATAAATTATAGCTGAGCTTATCTGAAGTTTTTATTCAAGGCATTTTCTTAACAAGGCTTCCCACCAAGATCTTGGCTCACAAATCTTTATTCTCTGCCCTGCCTGAAGCAGAGAGATGGAGTTTGCCTTCTCAGCACAGCCCTGAGAACAGGAATTGCAGTTCCTCTGATACCATCTCGCCTGATTTTTTTTTTTTTGTCTGCTTTTAAAAGGGTCAAATGTTTTTTGCTGATGTTCAATGTGTTATGAGGTCAAATAAATGAATGCTCATTAGCTGCTTTTGCAGAAAGCTGTGTGCAGCAGATAATTCCTGTGTGTGTTCATTGCTCTGTCAGATAAATGCAGCTGTAGTATTTCCTGGTTTATTCATTGTTCTGGAGCATTGATGCTTAGCAAGTCTGGACAGAGGGGTCAGCAAGCAACAAATTAAAGGATTGCTGGGATATTTTTGTGGTTGGGGTTTATTTATCTCTCCAGGCTCTGGGGGTGGGGAAAGGGAAAGGCAGGCATGGCAGGATGTTGGTGGTAAAAGTGGTGATTGATTATTTTACTGATCCATGCTGAAGTGGAGGTGAGAGGAGGTTGCACCATTTCATTACAAATCAAGCCTAAGGTTTAGACACAGCCTGGATTCTCATTCAGGAATCAGGTGAAGTGATTGCCAGTCCTTTCCTCCAGCTCTGCCCAAGGGAATTTCTCCAGGCAGTGCCTTGGGATCCAGCTGCATTTGGGCCCAGGAAGGGCACACTTGGCCTCCTGCTTCCCTGCCCCTGGAGCCTCACAGATTCCAGGCTCTGGGATCCCTTAGGGCTGGGATAAAACACACCACACATTTGGGGATGGCTTTGTAGCAGCTGAAAAACGAGGATTCTGCTTTGGTTTACATCTGGTTTCTGCCCTGTTGCTAATTTAGGCTGCAGTCCTCGAGTGCTTCTCACCTTGGATGGGAAAACAATGCTGACTAATGCAGAACTCAGTTCTGAGGAAATTCTGGTGCACACAGAGAACTGGGGCAGGATACAGGTGAAGGCTGATGAGTGTAAAAAGCAAATCTTGCTGAAATCCAGAGCTGCAGCTGTGGAGCAGACAGTGCCCAGTCCTAAGCAACTGGCCAGGTAAATCCCTGGCAAAACCTCATTTGGACTGGACAGGGTCCCTTCTGTGTCAGGATGGGTCCTGCTTAGCTGTAGCTGTAACTTTAATTGGAAAAGGTTAATCTGATTAGTTGGTATTTGCAAAAAGCTTTAGGAATGAGCACTGCTGTGGAAGTGCTGACTGTTGTGATCATGATAGATAGGCTTTATCAGCAGTTTGCCTGATGAGCAAGATGCTTTGTTTCCCATTTGACTGTGAGGGAGCTGCCTCCTGGAGAGCAGAAGAAAAAATATTTCAGGAAAAAAGAGGGGAAAAAAATGGGTATCCTGTTGTTTTACAGGATTCTGCCTCCTGTTGAGCTCTGTGTGTGGTCATGGTCCCTCTGGTACCGAGAGAGGGAGAGGGAATATTTACAGGACAAGGGGAATGGCTTCACACTGATAGAGAGGAGCTTTGGGGTAGGCATCACCAAAAAATCCTTCCCTGTGAGGGTGGGGAGGCCTGGCACAGGCTGCCCACAGCCCCTGTGGCTGCCCCATCCCTGGAGGTGTCCAAGCCAGGCTGGACAGAGCTCTGAACACCCCATGGCTTGGATACCTTGAATTTGCTTTGTCAACCATGACCAGGTTTGGGGAAAGTGTTGGAAGCATGGTTTTCCTGGATGCCTAAGATTTTATTCCTTATTTTCTTTATTTTGGGATGGGTGGTAGTGGGGATGTCGGTGTTGTTCCATGTTGGACCCACAAAGTGCAGGCTCAGAAGCTGAGCAGAATCACAGGTTTTATGGAAAGGAAAATCCTCCTGGGAGGAGCAGCCAGAGTTCAGGATTAATTTGTAGAGCGTGCATGCACACCGTGGATCTGGGAGGGAGGGGAGCTGCTTCCTTGATGCTTTTCCATCCTCAAAAGGAACACTTGTAGCTGGTAAGACTTCTGTATGTGTGGGATCTGAAAACTCCATTTCTGCCAACAAAAAGAGACCCAGACTTGAGCTGCCTTGCAGGTGCTGTCAGAGTGTAAAATGGTGTTTCCATCCTGAATAGGGTTTTTAACTGTCTCTTGCTATCAGGAGTAGTCTTCAGAGGCTGTGCCTTGCTTTGGCTGCTGTCAGATGTTCAGATTAAAAAAAAAATAAATAAAAAAAAATGCTGGAGTGCAGTTTCTACCTTCAGAGCTTGCAGGGAGTTATAAAGGAGAGTGTAATGAAGGAATCCTGCATTTCCCATGGGGAAAGTAGGGCAGAATGGAGAGAAAAACTGGTTTGGTGATTCATGGCCTTACCTGATGGCTCAGAAAACCCAGGTCCAGCTCTCATTTTTCCCATGGGGTGTCACAGCAGTGAGTCAGCCAGGGGACAGCAGGGCTGGCTCTGCTCCCCACTTTCTCCCTGGCTGGGTGGGAATCACCTTCACACCTCTGCAGGCATTTCCAGAGCTGGAAGAAAGGGTGGAGATAACAGCAGCAGGGAGCTGTGAGGGCAGCCAGCGAGTGAATAAAGATGTGTGCTGCTGATCTAATCCCCAGGCATCACTCCTGTCTGCTGCTCCTCAATCCAGCCCTAAATCCCGCTGCGAGCTGCAGCAACGAGCTGAGTGTCGTGTCTGCTTTCCACCGCAGGTTTCTGTGAGATCCTTCCTGTGCCCAAATCCCTTTGTCTGGAGCATCAGCAGCGTGTGGAGCCTGCCCCACACACCCATCCCCTGCCAAACCACGGCCTTTACCTGCGTGTTCCGGTGTTTCCCGTGCGACCCGTCCTGCGGGAGCGCCTCCTGGGCCACCCCCGACTTCAGCCAGCGCTCCGTGGCTCCAATGGTGAAGATGACAAGGTCCAAGACTTTCCAGGCATATCTGCCTTCGTGCCACAGGACCTACAGCTGCATTCACTGCAGGGCTCACCTGGCCAACCACGATGAGCTCATTTCCAAGGTAGGTGCTCCCTGGAGCAGACAATTCCCTCACTATGCACATCAGTGGCTGTGGAAGTGCTCGGCCTTATCCAGCTCCTTTTTGCCTTGGAAAAATGGGCTCTCAGCCCAAAGGATCTGTTTGGGAGCTGCTGGTTTTGTGTTAACTGCTTGGGGTCTTCACCATCCTCACATGATCTCTTCACTCTGGTGACCAGGGAATGGATGGAGCAGAGTGAAGGCAGGTTTAGTTGGATTTCAGGAAAAGGTTTTCACCCCCAGGATGGTTGAGCGCTGGAAGAGGCTCCCCAGGGTTTGGTCACAGCACCAAACCTGTCTGAATTCAAGAAGCATTGGGGCAGAGCTCTCAGGCACAGGGTGGGATTGTTGGGGTGTCCTGTGCTGGAGTTGGACTCCGTGATCCTGATGAGTCCCTTCCAGCTCTTGAGGGATGTTAGGATAAGCTGAATTAAAAGCTCTCAGAGCCAGTAAGTGTTTTGATATAGAAGGAGCAGGCCAGTAAGAGGAGCTTGAAGTGGGAAAACTAAATTTCCCCAGTGTCTGCTGGAGCCTGCAGTGCCTGGCTGTGGTCAGGCACCGAGTTCCCAGGTCTCGGCTGCCTTGGAATAACTGTTCTGTAAAGTTTATTCAGCTTATAAAATCTGTGTTCAGAAAAAACACTCACAGCCAGAGATTTATGAGCTGAGCTGAGTGGAAATGGTGCTGTGAGCTCTGTGTGTGCAGCTTGAATAGTTCAGCTTCTTGGAGCAGCCTGGAAAGGTCGGGGTCACCAGGGACAGGGGAGCTGTGCCCCTTGGAAAGGGGTTTGAAATGTAAATGTAGCAGCATCTGTGCCCTGGAGGTGAAATTGCTTCACCTTTTGGGCCAGCTGGGCGACTCCAGGCTCTTGTGCCCAGTTGATATGGGGCAGTGACTCCCTGGATTTTTATTTGGTGCTCTGGATTTTGTGTTGGGACACAGAAAGTGCTTTACTGGATGAGGAAAGAGGCTTGTTTTACTTGCTGTTTTTACAGTAGATTAAAGTTTGTGCTCTGCTTTTGTTTCTTGACACAGCTGGTCCCCAGCCAGGGAAAAACAAGGCTGTACATTCCCAGTGCTTTCACCTTTGATGCTTCCTTCCCCTCCTTGTTCCAGTCCATGCTCCAATGCAGCCAGCTTTGCAGGCTAAGTAGCTTCCAGCAGGGCACTGCCAGTGCTGCCAACTGCTTGGAATTTGAGCTTCTAGCCCAAGGCAGGCAGAAACTGCCCAGGAATGCTGACTGCTAAAATATGGACAGGAGAGGGAAAGGAGGGAAGCACAGTGTGACTCTTGAAAGTGTTAACTCCAGTGTGTTCTGGGATCTGCTGCTTCTTAAAGTTCATTTTAGACCAAGGTGTAAATTAATAGTTGGGACTACATTGCTGGTGGAGCCAACAGCAGGTCATGGAATTGGAAGGCAAAGGGTTTGGGGTTTCAGGGTTTGTTTCTCAGGGTTGCAAACATGAATAAAAACACATTCTTTGTATAATTGGAAACCTTATAAAAGTAGTTGTGCAATCATGGTTTGTACAAGTGGCTGTTTGACAGAGCAGAAGGGCAGTCCCTGCCTCAAGGGGCTTCCAAATGTGGAGGAACTTTCCCAGGCAAACTTAAATAGTGGCTTTTTTATCTGTTTTAGTTCAGTTTGCAGAAGGGCTCGGGGAGATGGTTCAGTTCTTTCATCACAGCCTTATGTTCACATCCCTGAAGCAGGCACTGCAGTTGCTGTGCTTG